>NW_028227267.1:64493851-65093851 GCF_978045245.1 Mus caroli
CATGTGCATGCACACACATGTGCATACATGCATGTGTGCACACACACTTCAAATTTTTCCTGCACAAAAATCAGGTCAATTCTGATCTGTCTGATGTGTTGATGTTCCTCTTAAAACACGTGCTGCCCTTGAAGGACTTAGCTGGTGGTTATTCACTGTGTTGTGCTGCCTCCTTCTTTTTGTTCCCTAGGTCTCTCCCCACACCTGCTTGCTCTGTACCCCATGGGTCCTTGTGTGAGCACCTGTGCTCTCTGCAGGATCACCCCACCTTGACTGCCCCTCACCCAATCTTTTGTTCTTGAAGATTACTCTGACCTGCCTATCACCCCCTCTTCACCTCTGACCTGTCCTGTGTCACATTTCTCTGGATTGTCACAAGCACTTCTGCCTGTGGATCCTAGTGGATCTTGTGTGATCAGAACAGAGTCCAATACAAAAGAGATGCCAAGGACTGGAGAGATGGCTCAGTTGATAAAGTGCTTATGGCACCAGCAGGAGGGCTTGATTCTTGATTCCCAGCATCTGTGTAAAATCTCAGCTGTAATGGCAAACATTGGCAGATATCTGTAATCTCAATGCTTTGGAGAGAGAAATAGGGCCAGTCAGTCAGTCTACCCAGTTAGAGTTCTTGTCTCAAGAGAAAGAGAGAGAGACAGAGACAGAGACAGAGATAGAGACAGACATGACACTTAACATCTACCATACTGTACATGTGCACACACACTCAAATGTGCATGGGCACTCACGTGTACAAATGTATGTTCATGTGCACACATCATACACACAAAATTAAAAAAATGTATATTTTTTATATACAGAAAAGTGCAGCTTTATTCCACTCTGAGATCCTTCATTTGTTGCCTAACGTCCATGCTAGGAGATCGTATCACTAAGTAACTGTTCTCTCGATTGTCTTTGTAGCTTTAATATGCTTACGGTCATACAAAATTTAGATGGTGTCCTTTGGTTTCCCACTGTCTAAAATGAGAAGGGTAGAATTGCCAGCGTTCTCTTCACCTCTCCTTCTACCTGTGCTAGCTTTTTATAGCAAGTGAAGTTTGATATATCTTTTCTGTTTTGAGCCATGTATTAGTTTCCCAACACTGTCAGAGCAATATACCACAGAGGGGGTGGTTTTAACCACAGTAGTTGATTATCTTACAGGTCCAGAGGCTAGAAGTCTAAGGGGGAGGTTTCTACAAGTTTGTTCTCTACCCTAGTATAGGAGATGGCTGCTTCTCTTAATGGGCATCTCTGTGTACCTATGTCCCTGGTCTCTTCATTGTATGTCCCAATCATTTTGGTTTTGTGTTTATTTGACATAGCACCTCTGTGAGTCCAATCTTCCCTTGAATTAATTCACTGTATAGGAAAGGATGGCTTCAAACTTGTGGTCATGCTCCTGCTTCAACCTCTTGAGTGTTGGATTTACAGGTGTATACGACTATACCTGCCACAGATATAAGACTGGATTAGGGTCCATTTTAAACATCCCATTGTGATTTAATTATCTCTTTAATGAGCCCACACAGAAATACAGTCATAATCTAAAGTGCTTGGGGTCAGTGCTTCCTCATTGATTAGAGGAAGGCATCAAACAGTTCAGGGCCTAATCAGCCCCATTAATTCTGTATTTTATCTGTACTTTAGAAAGTTTGAGGCTAATCTGTTGGATGTTTATCAAGTCATGTGTTAGAATTATGCCTCTTCACATGGCATCTGTGAAAATGGAAGATGGTTAGGTAGTTGTGGTAATACAGTGTTTCTTCTCATTTTACAGTCATGGCAATTTGAGGTACTTCATACCTAAAATGATCTTTTACATCCAGGTTCTTGATTTTCGCGTACCTAGAAATCTTCAAATTCAACATGATTTCCCTTTGACATGGTGTCAACACTGGCCCCTGCTTTCCTACCCCCAGCCCTTGAAGCCCGATAATTTGCCATTCTTTGTAGGTGGTCTTTTCTTTCTTTTTGAAACTTTAGAACACTTTGTTTATCTTTGTAGCTCTCAAATTTCCCAAGACCCTCTCCTGTCTTCTTTAATATTAGGTTTCTCTTCTGTAGGAGGAAATTCTCTCTCTCTCTCTCTCTCTCTCTCTCTCTCTCTCTCTCTCTGTGTGTGTGTGTGTGTGTGTGTGTGTGTGTGTGTGTTGGGGGCAGGAGAACTAGAGGTTGAGACTGGTACATCTTCCTTCATTTCTCTCCATCTTTATTTTTTAGAGCCATGCTTCCTGGGTCTCAGTTATTTCTGTCAACTTTTCTCCAGATCTTTGTGATTAGTTGTGCCTGAGTAGTCAGATTTGGAGGTTATTTCCTGAACCCTCACTTCTACTCGGCTTTTCTGTCGTTTTTCCATATACATGCCAAAGCGACTGGCACCAGATTTCCCTGCTCCTGATAGTACTTCTTACTCCCAGTCCCAAAGACATGGCCATTTGCTCTTTGAGTCACTGAGAAGGCTAGAGACTGGCTCTGTCAGTTCTTCTCTTACTGGTGTCCTTGTGTACTGATCTTTCTTTCTTCATCTTTAAAGAGAAAGTCAGTGAGACCAGCCTAAGAACTACCATGTTTCCCCAGATCCTGTCCTTGGTATACCCTGTTGGGCATTACTCAGTATTTACAGGCATAGGTCTTCAGCATAGGAAAGTCTCTTTCAAAATCTGTTAGTCTTGCTGTTGCAGAACAGAGTCTCCTAGCTCCTAGTGCATTGGTTGGTCACACTAAAGATGATGTTCTGGCCCTTGTATCTGTTCTCTGTCACATGCTTTTATGCCACATGCATCTCTGCAACCTCTGATGGGAAAGAATCCATATCTTTTCCTTGTACTGACTTCTTAGATTTCATTTGAGCCCTGCAATTTTCCAGGTTGTCTTTTCTTTAATTTTTGCACCCAGGTCATCCATTATTTTTTCATGGAGAGTGCAAAGCAAGTGATTTCAAGAGGACATGGCTTCCAGTCATGCGCTCCCTCCCATGCTATTCTAGACTCTTACTTTCATTGGCTTCTCTCATTTTAATGCTATATTGCTATATCTGTTGCTCATCTTTATAGAATGGATGCAGTTGATCTTGTAGTAGACTATATCATGCTGGAAAAAAGTTGTGTATATGTGTGTGTGTACAAGGGGAGAGTTTCTTGGAAACCCCCACCATGGGCAGTCCCAACAGAAACACCATCTCTGAAAACATTCTTTCTAAATTCACTCTTCATCCTGAAGGCATTTGATCCTGTGAGTTCATGAGACAAGTCACAATGCTTTCTCCTCATTTCCCTTCAATCTTGGGGATACAGATGGAGGTCCTGCCTCTTCCTGTGGCTCACACACCTATCCCAGTAAAGGGATTTGTGACCTGCCCCGGGTGTTTTAGCTGGATTTTCTGTGGCTGTTGTAGACCACCTGACCAAAAGCAACTTGGAGGAGAATAGGGTTAACCTCAGCTTACACTTCCAGGTCACAAGCACATCTTTAAGGGAAGTCAGGCAGGGACACGGAGACAAGAACTAAAGTATAAATCACAAAAGAAATCTGCTTGCTGGTTTCTATCCCGGTTTACATTGATCTGGCTTTCTTATATAATACCGACTCATCTGTCTTAGGGATTCTATTGCCCATAGTGGGCTGAGCAGTCAGTTAGCAATCAAGAAAATGACACATAGACATGCTGACAGGACCACTTGATGGAGAAGATTCTTCAGTTGTGGTTCCTCTTCCCTGGTGTAACAAGTTGACAGCTAAGATGAGCCCTCACAGCTGGGCAACATCTATAAGTGGCCAGTGGCTGGCCGCTCCCTTCACATCCTCTCTTTGGGTTCCTGAGACCGATGCCATCTTTCCTAGTGCCACATTCATTGACATGTGCAGTTACAGAGAAATTTCTGAATTCCTATGAGTCTCAATATACACCAAACTCAAGAGTAAGACTTCATCCTTTTAATGTGTGAAAGTTTCAATAACAGGTTATTACACCGGAAGAACTCAAAATTGATTTCTAAGTTGGGAAAATTACAGCATGTGCCCCCAAGGTTCCTGGGAATGAAGTCAGATTGGCCCAGGGCTGTCTATGGAAAACTCTCAGGAAGTTCTAGTTTAAGGTCTAGTTCTAGTTCTAGTTCTAGTTCTAGTTCTAGTTCTAGTTCTAGTAGTTCTTATCTACTGCAGGAACTGTGAAGTTCTAGGTTCTGGGCACTGTAGTCAGCTTTCCTGTTTGCGGGCCACTGTGGCTGGAATAGGGTACTGAAGTCTGTTCAGCATGCTGGGGAGTTGCTGGCACTGTTGATGGACAAGCTCTAAATTCAAATGCCCCTTGAAGGTAGCTTCAGAAGGGCTGGAAGGTTATTCTGGACAATGAAAGGAGCTAATGTATTCTTTCACCCACAACTACCTTGTCTTGCTGTCCTCACATCAGTAACAAATCATGGCAGACAGCAAATGACGACAGATTTATTAAATCATATGCAGTCATCGTCAAGGATGCCAGAAGGATTTCTGATAGATCTAAAATAAGCACGCATGCAAAGTGGTGATGCTCTGTTTCACCCTTCTTGGTCTTCACTTGCTAATTGAGAATATTTGTGTGAATGTATCTTTTTCTTATCTACTATGCAGCTACTCAGTGTTCATGTAGAAAGTCCCCGATTGTTTCCCTTACCATTTTTTTTTTTTTGAGATTGTTAGCTGCTTTCTGGTTTTCCTCTGAAGGAAAAATACTTTTATAATATTTGTAAATTCCTTATTTTAAAGGCAATATTGTGGACTTTTGCCCATTATAATTTTACTAATGCACACACTGAGAGGGTCTCAGATACCTGAAGGTGCAGGTCTAGAATGTTCACCACAATACACAATACACAAGATTACTGTACTTTAACCAGGGCCAAGAATCCTTTGTGTATTAGCAATCTAACATTATTTCTGAGTGGTATAACAGCTAATCTTCAGACTTCTCAGCAATCTCCTCCCCCTCCCTTTTTTTTGATTTTTGGAGACAGAGTTTCTCTGTGTAGCCATGACTGTGCTGGAACTCACTGTGTAGACCAGGCTGGCCTCGAACGCAGAAATCCGCCTGCCTCTGCCTCCCGAGTGCTGGAATTAAAGGTGTGCGCCACCACGCCCAGCTCCCTTTTTTGATACAAGAAAATGTTTTCTGTGTCAGAGGCATTCATGACAAAGGGAACTAATGGTTTTATATCCCAGGAAAAGGAATTGGAACTAGGAAATTCGAACTGTGATCAGCATGAAATAAAGAAGAAATATTGCTTTTCCCAAAGGATCTACTAGAGAATACTCCAGAAAGGGGAAAAAAAAAACCCAATAACAAGGACAAAGGGGAGTTTTAAGTTCAAGGATAAGTAATGAACATTAACTTAGTAGCTTAAATGGTAAACGGAGAAGGGAGGGGAGAGATAGACAGACAGACAGACAGGCAGATAGATAGACAGACAGATTCAGGTGTAAGGGAAGGCACTCTGACAATGTTAGTAGAGTGCTGGGTTTTTCAGTCTCATGCAAATGTGTCTGCACGCATGATGTCAGGAACTCGCTGCCACTGTTCCTCCACCTTACTCGATCAGTAAGGTCTGTTAATCACACCCCAATTTTGCTGATGTAGCTAGTTTTTCTGGTGGTTTCTGGGAATCTCACTGTGGTCCTCAGGCTTGCACATGAAACACTTAACTATTGAGCCATCTGCCCAGTCTCATGCCCAGTGTGAAAACACGGGAAAGAGGAGCACAAGCAAAACGTAAACCATTTATCACTTTAAGGCATCAGTGTTGACTGAATTACCACAGTCTTCCTCACATTGTACAAGGTGTAATAAATGATAGATGTAAAGTTTTTCAATATGTCACTTTTGGTGGCCTGGGGACCAACTTTCTTTAAATTTTTTATTCATTCTTTGACAATTTTCTACTTAAGTGCAACATATCTCCCTGTCCCCAAAGCAGTCAGTTATCGTCAATGCTTTGTTCAGTTATTACTCTGCATTAACCTTTGACCCCTGAAAAAGAAGCCTCTGTGACCAACCGAGGGTAGCACTATTCTGTGGGCATATCCAGAAGGCAGCTGGACAGCATGCCTGTGCAGAAAAGCACCAGCAATAGAAAAGCAACATTCTTCCTGTGGAATAAGACAATGCTGAAGTGTCAGGGGAGGGCAAGGAGAACCCTGCATTATACATTTGAGAGAGGAGTATTGGTATAGATGCAGGACATCTTGAGAAATTCTCTCTGTCTGTCTTTGTCTCTTTCTCCTTCTATCTAGTGTGAGAGGTCACTGTAAAAGATTACCCACAGTGGCGCACCTTGACACTGTGGATATACCCACATCCCAAGAACGTGATTTTTGAAACAGCTTGCCGCTGCCTATTTCTAGGTCAAGACAGGACGTATATACGACGAGCCTGTAACATCTTCCTATTACAAGCAGCCTTCAAAACATGAGAGACTATCCTTGTATCACAAGAATAGAGAAACACAAATGAATAGCTATCCACTAGCCAAAGTCAGACCAGTACACCTACCGTCCTTCCAACATTTTATTAGAAAAAACGTCCTACTGAGAGTAAAGTGGATCTACCCACCCCCACGTCTCTGGGTGCTACCATTGATATTTGACTGCACTGGCTTTATCCCACTTCCATCCAGCTATCTAACTATGAGTTTATCTTGTTTTGTTTGATGAATTTCAAAGTAAATCATGGCCATTGGTGTCATTCCTTCTAGGGACTGCATCATGAAAAGACCCACTTTTAAAACACAAAAGCAGATATGACACCAAAGGTGACCCCTTGACAGGCGGGGAACACAGAGGAGTTAGGGAAGCAAATGAAAAGGAAATCTAATAAAGATAGGGATTAAAGGCAGCTGGAGACAGGGCTCATAACCTTGACAATTGCCCAAGGCCATTTATGGATCGGTGGTTCTCACCGCCCCCAATCTAAGCCATTATCTTTCTGTGCATCCAGTTTTCCTGTTATCTATGACTCTATGGCTACTGGATCCTTTGTGTAATTGAGTAGGAGAGTCTCCACATTGCCTTTTTAATTCGGTTGATCTTGGGTGCTTGTGCGAGTTTATAAGAACGGAGAAAATTTCAGCAGGGTCTTCACTGAGACTAAACATGTTAGCTTCATTAAAGGGAGAAGCAAATCAAATCACACCAGCCTTTGTCTTCCATATTCCAAATTACATCTCAAACTTCCTCTGTGCCTCGTACTTTCTGCTGTCTAAAAATCTTGGTGTGTTCCTGCTCCTGCTGGGAAGCCCACACACAGGCCAGGTGGGGCTTACCCACACATCACACACATACATGTATTCATATATGCTCATCATAGGAAGCTCCCTGAGCCTCTCACTGCCACACCTGCAGTTTAAAGTAGGTGACAGTGCTTCTTCTTATATTAATAGATTTACATGTTGACTGCTTAATTGTCACTTTCATCAGACAATTGGGTTGGTGCCTTGTCAGCCGCTCAGTGAAAAGCAGGGTCAAGACACTAGCCTATTTACTTTACTTTACTTTACTTTACTTTACTTTACTTTACTTTTATTTTATTTTATTTTAGTGTGTGTGTGTGTGTGTGTGTGTGTGTGTGTGTGTGTGTGTGTGTGTGTGTGAGAGAGAGAGAGAGAGAGAGAGAGAGAGAGTCTTTTTCTGACCAATTAAGTGTGTTTTGTGTGTATATGCTTGGTGCCCATAGGAACCAGAAGAGGGTCTCAGACTCCTTGGAACTGGATTAATGCATGGTTGTGAAGCACTCGATGGGTGGTGGAAACGGAACCCAGGTCCTAGGTTTTCTACAAGAGCAGTAAATCGTGTGAATCACGGAACCATCACTCCAGTCCCTGAACTACTTTATACATGAGTCACAATTCAGCAAAGACAATTATGCTAAAATAATAATTGTAAAAGTTAAAAGATTAAAAAGTTTAACACAGAAACTATTCAACACATAAAAGTTGTATTTCATATTTTGTACCCTTCTTCACATTGTGGAAAGGCTAAACTGAGCCAATTAGTACATGTAGTGCCTCTCGATATGATTTGTGTGTGTGTGTGTGTGTGAGAGGACACACAAAATTATTCTTCCAGCAATTTAAAAATAACATAATATATTGTTATTAACCACAGTTGCCACGTTGAACAGGTATATGTAAAATTTACTGTTCGAGGCTAACTGAAATTTTGTGCCCATTGACCAGTGTTTCTACCAAGAATTACATGTTTTGAAGGTTGGATAAATTTCATAAGGTGGCATTACATGCTGCAAATGACAGTCTTTTATTGCACCTCAGTTATGGTTCAAATCTGTTATTTGGAGCTAAGTGACAGTGCCTGAAACACAGCATGTTTGGGACACTTTAGAATTTTGTGTCAGCTTTAATTGCCAGAGGTAGAAATACAGTGCCTACCTCACACCGAAGCTGACGTGATTTAGGCTGTATTCTCACTAGCTCCCACTCATGAGGTATAGATTATCTTCACATTTCAATGCAAATGGCTTCACTCACCACTAGGCCACCCATAATTTTTAAGTCATCAGTTTTCAAAACAACTTAAATTAAATTAATTGAATTCTTTGATGGCTTAAGAAAATCATTTAAACCATTTCCAACTTCTCTATTTTCATTTTTATATTATATACTTGATTTAACAGGGATCGATTTCTTTTCAGTTTAAAATTTAGTTTAAAATTTGATTCATCAATCAAACATTGTTAGTCTGGCTTCCTGCCACCTTCAGTTTTCTTGGCTGTCTTGTAAGTTCAGTCATCGCTGGGTAATTTCTATGACAAAGAATTTATCCAAGATACATTGTGATTCTTTTGAAAATACAAGCATTAGCAGTTAACGTCTTTATTTTATATTTACTTTTCTAGTAATATTCACTGAATTAGATAGAGAATTGACATATATTTGTATTAATTATAATTGTTATATATTAAGCTTGGAGGACATTTGTGGTAAAAAGGTATAGGAAAAACATACACACCAAGAGTGACTAGAGGGTCTAGCAGAGTGTGGAAGGAAGAATGAGACGGTGGGAGGAGAGGAAGAGGAGAGATAAAGAGGCAGGAGAGAAGCTCTTTTGGTGTGCAATGCCAAGGGATTGCTGTGTGATATGCATGCAGAGTATGGGATCCCAAATGTTCTTGGAGGTCAGCATTTTACATGCGTGACTTATCAAGACATGTGGGTTTGTAAAGAGCATCCTTGGACAAGGGTCCTTATCCACGGTACCTGGAGACCAGCCCAGAGGTCCTCAGCTCATCCATGCTGGCTTAGAGGAGATCCAAGAAGGAGCTGTGTCCCATAGAGCACCAGATAGAGAGGCAAAGTGAACATACCAATCCCTAGAAAATGGTTGCAAACGATTTTTTATTGATTAAATTAGTTTGGTGCCATGTCAATTTAGCTAAGTCACACAAAGCAGTAGGTTTGTGACCTGTTCCACCATGGTGGTTTATACTGAGTGTGCAGTACCAGATGGCTTGCTGATTTCATTTCTAACATAACGTTCTCTTCATTCATTCCTATGGTGGTGAATGAATGGTCCATTTTCCTGGTTGAATAGCATTTTATATCCACACACACACAGACATGTGCACATGTATACACACACACACACACACACACACACACACACACACACACACACACACACACACACACACTCACACATACTCCTTGTCTTTGTCTATCCATCTACTGAAGGATGCTTAGGTTGATGCTGTCTTGGCTCTTTTGAAATATAGTTCAGTGATCATGAGTCTGCATGTATCTCTTCAACACATTGGTTTCATTTCCTTTAGACAAATACACAGTCGTGAGATGACTGGGTCGTATGGTAATTCTGTTTTTAAAATTCTGAGTAAACTCCATACTATTTTCCATAATTGGTGCACAAATTTATGCTTCGTATATCTTAAAATTGCTTCTTCCCCTGCTGGTATCATCTATTGCTTTGCTCTCTGAAATGGACATAGTGAGGAGGAAGATCATGTCATAACTGGACCTGTCCCAAACTCACTGGGACAAATAGGCTGTCCTTCTGAGGCCCTGGCTTCCTTCTGGGTACACAGGGGACTTGAGCCTTTAGAGTCTATCAGTCCTGGTACTGCAGCTTTGCAGTGTTGGAGATGCTGACATTCATAACTCTGGGCATTCCATAAACAATGCAAATCAGCCTCCAAACAGCTTTGCCTTCTATCTACAGTCTGAAGATGACGTTGGTTTCATTATTGAGCAGCTACCATGCCTCCTGCCATTATCGACCCAGCCTGTGGGTAGAACAGGGGCAGGGGCTTTGGCCCCTGACGACCCCTCTTTAATGGGAACTGAGTGTAATCACATTAGCTCAGTTGGGAGTTTTGAAAATTACATTAGCTCATCCAACAAAAGAGAATCTGCCAATAATTTATGTGATGGATTTGCAATTAGAACATAGAGGTCCCTCCCCTTCATCTTCTTTGTGTCTTTCTGGTAAAGAAACAGAAGAAAAATCATCTTAAGGAAATTAAAATGTCAAGCAGATCTTATAGGTCGTGTTTTAATAGAATTTTATCCTCTGTCTTTTGGTTTTGTTCCCTAAGGGAAGAATATTTTGGGAACTGTTTTATTGTTAGTCATTTCACATAATCTACTAGGGATTTCTTGGTAAATATATATCTATGAAAATAATTTTAATGGCCATTAAAATATATATCAGAACTAGAAGTTACAGGAATACATTTATTTCACATAATTAAAATATAGTTACATTATTCCCCTTCAACTCCTCCCATGACATTTGTCCCCCATTCTCTTGAATTCATGACAGGTGCTCATTCTGGGAAAGGCTAATTCATATTCTCTCTCTCTCTCTCTCTCTCTCTCTCTCTCTCTCTCTCTCTCTCTCTCTCTCTCTCTCTCTCCAGCAGTTTTTAATTGTCTTTAGCTCTTCATCTAGTTGTGGGACTCTGTGTAATGTCCCCGTCCATGTTGGTATATTAACTGTTGTCATTTTTAAGACTTTGTTTAAGCAACCATGTTTTTGAGATTTTATGGGTGTAATTTTCTTGTCTTATACAGAAGATTCCATTTGGCTGCATACTTCTTGGTCCTCTGGTTTTTACAGCCTTTCTGGTCCCTTGAGCCTTCTACATGAGAGTTGGGTTGTAGATGTTTAATTTGGGACTGGGGACCCCCAAAGTCAGCTGTATCCAGCATTTTAACAAGTTGTGGCTATCTGCAATGGTCTCCCTCTGTTGTAAAAAGAAACTTCTTTGATGAGAGGTGAGAGCTTTTCTTATTTGTGCAGGTATACTCCTTTGACTTGAAATAATATGTAGGTGTATTTCTAGCTTTTTATAATCTTATTGTATGACAATTAATGAAATTGGAAATGTAACCAGACAGGTTAGGTAGGCCTGGTAGCATATGCTAACTGGTTACCAATTACAGTTTTTTTTGTTGTTGTTGTTGTTAAATATTGTACTGTTTTTATAACATATATCAACAATACTATAGGATAAATGATATGTTATAATAGAGAAATAGAAGCTGATATTCTTCAACCAACTTTCCCATCTAATACAACGATAGAGATGTTGTGAGTGAGCCTGCTCACATCAGCACTGTCCTGGTTATAGATTAACTCAGTACTTCAGCACTTGCACTGGCAGTCACACAAGGCCTATTGAATCACCCTTAGGAGATGCTCCGCTTTTAGAACAAGAAGTTCTACAAGTAAAGTTGATGGATAGCCAGACTTAGAGGTGTAGAGGAGGGTCAGTATGGACAATCTAGGTGTGTTCTAGTTTTGGGAACACTTGACAGTATAGCTACTAAGCATAATGGAATGAAGCATGTGGTGGCCTTTGAGAGACAAGGGATGCTGGACTTCTCGTGATGGACAGCTATTTTCCATGTGTATAATTGTGTTTTCTCAAGGCTTTGGGACATATCTCTTGATCAGTTTATGAGAGGGACTGGAGTTAGCTGCTTCCTTCCCCAAATAAGGAAACTAAAGAACAGATTGGCCCACTGGCATACCAGAGATAGAAAGAACAATTCCTCCCAGATAGGGTGAATTTCCTGCATGGGCTATCAAGTAGGATGGGGGTGGAGATGCAGATGATGAGGGAGTGAGATGCTGGGAGCAGCATTGTGCAGCCTTTCATGGGAAGTGGGATGAAGGAGTCTCATTGAATTCCCTTTCTTTCCACTTAGCTGATTATCTCGAGAGAGGACTGTATCTGATTTGTGCACAGTTCCTAAAGTGAGCCTGGAAACACTTTGAGAAGTTTTAAGAGAGTGTCACTGGCATTAAAGGACTTGAAAAGTCCTTTTGTAATTACTGAAGGCATTTGGACCACCTCTTGTCCTAGAACAGAGAATAGCAGATGCAGAGATGGTCTTTCACAACCTTGAACTCCTGATTCTTCTGACTTCATTCCTTAAGTACTGGGATGAGAGGCATACGCTATCTTTCATTTTAAACAACTTTTGACAGTCAAGACAAGGGAGGTTTAGTCTCAGTGCAAGTAGCAAGGGATGTGTGCCTCTTATCTGTTTGTCTTATGGGTAAACAAGAAAGTAACAAAATTAAATTGTCTAAAATAGGTGGGGAAATGACAAGCAGATATTCCAATGCAAAGCACACAGACTGAAAAAGCAATCTGCTTGGCTTAAATGGTTAGAGGTTTGACCGGCCCAGAGAGCAGAGGTGACCAGATAAGGGGGGCAAATGAGTTTCTGGGAATGGATGTTTACTGCTCTAATAGCTTCTCTCTGCTCTCTGTGTTTGCATGGATGAGCTGTGCTCTTTGAATTTCAGTGGTGTTTAATTTCAGCTAATTTTCACATGTCATTCTGCACTTTGAAGTTGAGTATTTTATGTCATCCAATGACCTTATGGTACCTAATTCTCAAAACTGTCATTCACATGTATCTAGAGGAATAAAAACTTATTACTGTAGTGAAATAGAAAATCTTTTGTATGAGAAGTCACGAAATGTATCCCTGATCAAAAATGTAACTATTTGCCCTTCAAATGATCATGAAAATGCCTAACTCAGTTTTACCACTGGAAAAATATCTAGATGAAATATAAGCTGCCAGGGTCAGCGTCTCAGGCTTAAAACTACATCCTAATATATTTGTATCCCGTCAGACTTGTTACTATGCCCACAATTCTGACTATTGCTTCTGGTGTTATCTACCAAGAAGTCTATGATCAGTCTTTATTTTATAAAGTGGCTTTGGACCAGGGTTATAAATATTGGGTAGAGACAAGCTGTCTGAGACAATTATGTTCCTGACAGTCTAAAGAATAGTGCTATAACCCAAATGACCCCGTAATTTCTTTGAAGCCCTGCCTAGATGCTACTGTTATTTTTAAACCAATGGTGCCTGATAGAATTTATTATACCCTTTCAACACCTGCATTTCTTATCCTATCCCTACCACCAGCTGTTCTTTCAAATCACTTTTTAACATTGTGATCAAATGTAGCTACCATAGTATTTATCATTTAAATTCTAAATCATTTATCATTTCTAAGTGCATAATCCTGTATCCTTGAACATACCCATAATGTTTTGGAATCATCAACACTGTCCACACATGAAACATTTTCACAAGATCAACAACAGTAACCATTGCAATACTAAAAATGCATTCACTTCCCTCTGATTTCAGTCATGGGTAACCTCCGCTAGGCTTTCTGTCTCTTTAAATGTGTTAACTTTCAGTACTTTGTGCTAATAGAATCATGACCAGCTTATTTCACCCACGTTTTTAATGTCTACTTTTATGGATTGTGACAAATGTTAAAATTTCTTTCCTTTTTAAATTTACCTGCATGGTGTGCTCATGTTCATATAGGAGTGTCTGTGAGTGTGGGTGTATGATGTAGGTGTGTTTATGTCTATGAGTGTAGGGGTATGATGTGTGTGTGTGTGTGGTGAGTATGTGTGTGAATGTTTTTAAGCATAGATTTATGATATGTTTGTGTGTGTGTTTATGAATGTGGTTATAGTTTGTGTGTGTATTTGTGAGTGTGAGTATATGATGTGTGTGTATGTCTATGAGTGTGTGTGTGTATGATGTGTTGTGTGTGTGTATGTGTCTATGAGTGTGGATACATGGTGTATGTGTCTATGGGTGTGAATGTATGTGTAGATAACTTCAGATACTGGTCCTTGGCTCCCATTTTGTTTGAATCAGAATATCACTTTTCTGTTGTTCAATATTGGGTGTGGTAGGATAGTTTGACCATAGGCTCCAGGTAGTCTCCTGTCTTCATCTATAGCATTCAGCTTTATGTGTGTTCTGAGAGTCTAACTCAGATCCTCAAACTGGAAGAACAAATGCTTTACCCATGAATCCATCCTCACAGCCTCTTTCCTTTTTATATCTACATAATTTTCCATTATATTTGCATATTTATTCATCTATTGCTTGACAACTGGGTAGTTCTGACTACTGTTCCTGGATTGTTCCTATTGTTTACCTGCTTTGACTTATGCTGACATCAACACCGATTGATGTAGAACTCTCTGTGCATGGTCCTGGCTTCGGTTCTTTTGGATTCATACTTGAAAGCAAAATTGTTCTATCATGTGGTGGTGCTATGTTTAGATAGTTTGAGGAACTACCAAAACTATTCCCACAGTGGCTGAATCATTTCACATTTCCCTAGAAATTCATGAGAGTTCCAAGTTCTCCATATTCTTGACACAACCCGTTATTTTTGTAAAATGATTGTTATAGCAGCCATCTTGGGTGTAAAGCAGTCTCTTACTGCAGTTTATTTGCATTTCCCTGACAGCACGGTATCCAAGCATCGTTCCGTGTGCTTAGTGCCCATTTGCATGCCTTTTTAGAAATTATCTAGTTGAAATATTACTTCTGGGATATAAACCTGCCTTTTGTCATAGGTCTTGGGCTCTACTGAAGACCCCAATGCTTATTTTTGATTTGGATAAGAAGTTTTCATTTTTGAGTCTGTGAGTTGTTGCTAAGCCTAGACTTTAATTGCTTATCAAAAGTGTTATATACAGCCATTTTCATCCTGTCATAGGCTCCTTTCCACTCTCTGGATAATGTTCACAGATGCACCCTGAGTCCAATTTATCCTTCTTTTTTGCCTGTGTGTTTGGTGTAGCATCCACCAAAAATCAAAGATCATGAAGATTTTGCTCCAATTTTTCTCCTAAGAATTTATTCTTTTAGCTTTTCAGTGAAGGAGGTTGTCAGCTTCTTGTAAACTTTGACAAGCTGTGGGGTCAAGGCCTAAATGTTTTCATTTGTGTGTTAAAAAGACTTTCCTTTCCCATTACAGACTTGGCATCCTTATTGGGGTGGGATAATCCAGGGATTGACTTCCCATTCCTTTAGTCAATATGGCTGTGTCCACCCCAGTACCACAACGTTTGATGACTATAGTGCTGTAGTTAGTTTACATGTGTGATGAGCTGAGAATTCTCCATCTTTATCCTTTAACTTCGAGGTTGTTTTATCTCTTCAGAGCCAAGTTCCAGCTCTGCTTTCCCTTGATAATGAACATGCAAGCCAGGTAAACCCTTTTCTCCCTCAAAATGCTTTGAATCATGGTGTTTATCACAGCAAGAACAAAGCAAAGCAAAATGTAAATCTTTTACCTCCATGCTTAGGTCTGCCATTAAATAATTCTCTTTGGCATTTTCCAGTTGCAGAGCTTCTGTTTGTTTCTGTCCTATATGTTCCTACTTATTTGTTAATTGCATGTTTCTTCATCCACTGCTTGCTTGTCTAATTATACTAAGTTGGCTAAATGTCTGTTTTGTTTTGTTGATTTTTAGCTGTCTTTTAGATTACTTTTGAAAAGGCATTAAGGCAATTTGTAGATTCTTTGGAGCATGGTTAGTTTCCTTTGGTGATGTCACGCTTGTTTAATTCTTCATTATCTATTTAGTCTTGTGCTGCTGGTGGCTGTACACATGAAGAGAAAAACATCTTATGAATTAGTTTTGGTGAGTAAAAGTCTGCTGTGTGGTTGGGTCTTTGTGCTCTTTGGGGGAGGGGCTCAGAGGCTTGTGGTCAATGAGTTTAAACTGGATCGTGTGACTTCTGGGTCCGTGGTTTATTTGCTTGCTACCAGAGGCTTCAGTGTGTGATCCAGTGGGCTGGATCACTCAGGACCAAATGTCTCTAGCATCATGGTCTGTGGGCCTCAGAGTAAGATGATAGTCTATTTCAGCATTCATGGATAGTGGGCTTGTTGCCAGGCTCAACGCTACTAGATGTGGTTTCTCCTGGTTCCCAGGGACAAATCCTACTGGATCATTGTGTGAGTCACTGTAAAGAGGCACTGGTCCTGAACGGTGGCTCAGATGGGCTGCAGCTGAGTCACAGGCTCTTTTGGGAACTACAGCTAAAACTGAGTTCTATTGTGCTTTCTCTGCTGCTATGAGCTGGCATGTCTTCTCGTGGGTCTTAGGGAGCTAAGGCAGGACAAGAGCTGGGCTCGATTTGCCAGAATGTTTTAGGAGCTAAAGTAAGGCAAAAGTCTGTGGCCTTTGGTTGGTAATATGATTAGTGGGACAATCAGGACTATAGCCATATGCACAAGAGGAAAGGCCATTTGGAGCTTGAAACTAGAACCTTAGTTGGAGTGCCTGCCCTTCCTTCAAGCCTGTCTTTGGCTCTGTGGGGCTTTTCTAACCTCTTACCCCAATCCTGATAATCAAGGATACTGATGACTTAATATGTATACAGTCAAGCATATTAATGATTTACTTGCATATGTATATGTGTTTGTGTGTGTGTGTGTGCATGTGTGTGGTTATATGACTTGCTTAGTTTTCTTCTTTTTGTCATACATGAAGTTTCAAAAATTAAATTTCTATATTTCAAATTATTATTTTATATTTTAATTGAGTTTATCTTTATATTAAATACATGGTAAATAATATAACTGGTACTTGATGTATATAATGGCTGCAGAAGCCTTTTCCATGCCTTTAAAATGTCACATTGTCATTTAAATTTATATTCATAGATGTAAATCAATATATAATCCTCTACACATTTTCTTCTCTATATGATTGATTTGCTTGTCTATATTTATATGGTGCTGTAATGTAGTTTTGTCTTATGTTTTGATATTTTTTAAGGGGGCAATCTTTAAAGCTTTCATTGATTATTCTTACAGAGTCAATCTCCATATAATCTGTTTATTATGTCCTGTGTAACTTACTTTCAATGATTTTTGCATATTAGTTCAGAGAAGGATCCAGATTTTGCTTTCAGGAAGTAGTAAAAGCAGAGATCAAGGAAGCTTAAGTAGGCTCTGGTAGGATGCTTCTTCAATTTTAAAGACAAGGTCATAGAACCTTGGGGCACATGAATTTCAAAGGAACAGGGCTTCCTGACAGATGCTGCAGTGAGCATCCCCTATCCACATATTTACCAGTTGCCAGGATTGATGTTTCTAAACAAAGCAACTTTGATAAAGCTTTATGCAGAAATGGTGTCTAGTGAGTTCTATAACAGCCATTCCTCAGGACCTCTCCATCTCTTTAAATCTGTATTCCCAAGTGGCTCAGTGGGAACCCCTTCAGAAGAGAACACAAGAGATTCTGGGGAATGGAAGCAAAAAATGGTGCTGTGTGGGAGAAGGAGTGTTGAAATAGAAACACTGTCAGATAAAATATATTCCTAGGACATGTAAAGGTGGAGACGAGTATGCAAGGGAATCAGGATGTTCATTACAAGGGAAGACATTAGATTAGTGGACTCAACCTCTCTCCATGGACCCAGGATGAGCAGGTTTCAGGTACCAACCCTGAAGCATGGCATCAGGTGCTGTACCCTGCTTAGCATGAAAAGCAATATTCCCAGTTGTGTGAGTATGAGGAAGAGTCCTGTAAAGCTTAGGCATTGCAGTCTTGGGCTCCCAAGCTGGGCATTTATCTAGCTTTTTTTTTCTTCAGAGTTCTTTCCTCTGTGTGTGTGTGTGTGTGTGTATGTGTGTGTATGTGTGTGTGTTTCCTTTCTGACTCTCTATAAAAGTTAAGTGGAAAGGAAAAAAATGTTCCGAGCTGAATCTCCTGCAGCAGCAGCAGCATGCAGGGCCACAGCTCTCTTGCTGAGCCTCATTTCTGCTGGGGCTATTTATAGACTGGCTCTGAAAATTTCCTTAGTAACAGGGTTGGGAAGAACTCTACCTTTGCTGCAGTGGGTGTCCCGAGCCAGCCTGTGGCCTTGTCCCCGATTCCTACAGCTTAGATATTCTCAAGTGACCGTACGTTAGACATTACCTTCTCCGCCTTCAACATAGTTTATGGTTGGAGGAGTTTCATGAATATTTACTGCTCTAATCATGTGCTATATTTTGTTTTGATGGTAATGTGCTCTATTGAAGAGGAGATATTTCATATTGATAGCCAGGCTTTGTGCAGCAATGACTGAGGTGTACGGGGAACTTTCTCTGCCTTTGAGAATTATTATCCTTCTATTATAGTTTACATTTTCTGGGCACTGCTCAGAATCCTAACCCTTTCCTTTAAGTATTTATCCCTCTTTAAGTTTGTTCTTTTTTTTCCCCTTCCCTCCAGCTTGACCATCTGTCTCCCTCCCTTCGCTTCTGTAGAACCGTGCACTGAGTACCTGGTGGGGGGAAGGGCAACACATGTCATCAAAAACATTTAGTTTTCAGAAAGTACAGAGTGACTTCTGCAACGTGTTCTACATCTTCTTGCCATCTGGACCCTATAACCTCACCCAGTTAGAGCTCAGCTAACAAGGCCAAGGTCGTGGATTCAGACTCCGCGTGGTTATCCAGGTTACCTTGCTCAGGGAAGAGCTTGACATTGCCCTCCCTCTCCTACAGTTGCTGGGACTGGTTGGGTCCATCTTGAAAGGCTGCTGACACAGGAGGTCCTGGAGAGATTTGGGCGTGAGCCAACCCTCAGTGTTAGTCGAGTAAACACCAAAGCATATGTTATAGGCTGGGTAGTCAGCAGGGCTCTCAATCCAATGCTGTTTTTACATTAAGCTTTAAAATAAGCCAATAAGAAATCCTTGTTTTCTCACGAGTTCACTTGCACAGAAGAAAACATGAACCCTCAGTTTGGCTCAATGTTTCTACCTTTGTTCTGCTTGTTTATTCGTTTAGAAAGTAATCCTCAGTTGAGTTACAGATTTTACTGGTAGAAATGAAGGGGCCAATATAAGTGAATGTGGTGGGAGGAGCTGTTATGAGTAGCTGGGATGAGAACTGCCACTGGCTACATACAAAGTTTGTGAGACTCTTCTCCAAAGCTTTGCCCGACTACTGATAACGTATCCCCAGGACGATTAAACGATTTCTGTTTCTTCCATCTCACTTCTGTGCATTCCACACGTGATTGGCAGGGAGCTGTCACTTCTCCAACCAGAGAAGCCATCTATAGAGATGGTGGCGAGTACACTGTCTCACAGGCTGTAACGGCTCAGGACTCTACGTGAGGGCCTTCCAAGTCACCACACTGTCTTTGGTATGCAATCTCACATCCACAGAGTATTTCACCAGAAATGTATATTGTTGTCAACACTACATTTTCCTGTTTATTTGTGGATGAGAGATTTTTACACACTTTCTCTGGCTGCATTTGTGCATGAAGTCAGATTTATACAGCTTGAGTGTGTCTTCACAAAGAGATGTGAGAGCTGGTTTTAAAAAAATGAAACAGGGCTGGTGAGATGTCTCAGTGTGTAAGAGTACCCGACAGTGTGTAAGGTCCGGAGTTCAAATCCCAGCAACCACATGGTGGCTCACAACCATCCGTACCGAGATCTGATGACCTCTTCTGGTGTGTCTGAAGACAGCTACAGTGTACTTACATATAATAATAAATAAATCTTTAAAAAAAATGAAACAAAACAAAACAATAAAACTCAACCTCCCCAATCAAGCACCTAACTAACTAACTAACTAACAAACAACCACCACCTAGTGCCATTTTAGGAAGGGTATCTGGCACTGCAGCGGATGGAGGTAAGGTTTCTGATGTTAGACTGTTTTCATTTAAGATTGAATACTTCACATGTTTTCAAATAGTGACTTGGCTGTGTTCATTCCTCAAGCTACCGGATTTGCTACAAAGAAGAAATAACCTTGGCAACGCTCTCCCTGAAACTCATTTGCCAAATTGTTCTCTCGCCTGCTCAGAACTGGGATTCAAAGGTGAGAAAATGATTCAAGGGACAGCATGCAGCTCAGGATCATGGGAGTCAAGAAAACAAGAGATTCTTCCATACTTTCCCACAAGACCATCGTGACTTTGATTATGTGACATCCTTGCTCCAATTAAAGGCATGCCTCGCATCCAGAGGGTCTCATTTACATTTTGCTGCTTTGCAGCCCTGTCATCTTATCTGATACTTTACAATATTACATAATGTACCTTCTCTTGATGCAATTTCAGGCCTCCTGCTGACTGTTCAAAATCACAAAGCAGAAGGTCAGACTACATCAGTGGACAGCTATCAAGATGCATAGGCAGTAGCTCAAACAGCAGATAATTAGTATTTAAAGGGAGCCAGTGCCGTGAGAAATGTAAAATAAAAAGCCATTATGGTGTTCTCTAAATTCTGTAACCGAATCTTCCATTCTTATTAAAAGGTGGCAGATTTAGTTTGGTCATTAGAAATATTTCATACACATAGAACAGTATGAAATGTATGTACAGTAACAAAAGCAACTGCAAAGCAAAAACTCATAAAACAGTCAGACCAAGTAGACATTTGTTCTTCTCCCCTGGTTGGAGCAGACCTCTGCCAGATGGGAGATTCACCCAAGAAAGATGGCCATCCAGTTCTGCTTGTCTCCACAGGCTTATCTGTCACAGAATTTGCCTCCGGATTGTTTTCATGCTAATGTGTTCATTTTTGAAATGCACACAGTGTGTGCACACCTTTTCTTTGGTGACTTGCTCATTATGGTTGTAATACGCTTCCACACTCCTAGGTGCATTTCTACTGCACATATGTTTATTGCCGTGGAGCTTAATCTTGTATCCATACTTAACAACAGTCTGTATTGATTCTAGCTTAGGTCCTTTGGATGGTTTCCAGCTTGGGGCTGTTTTGAGTTATGTGACTGTGAAGAAGGTTGGGTATACCTCTGGATTATGAGCCTTGAGGTATATGCTTTTGGGGTAGAAAGCGACATCTCAGTGCTCACTAGCATCCGTCAATCCATCACTACTGGAGGATGCTGAGCCATTTCTGAAGCATCTGTAGTGGTTTCTCCACCCCACTCCCCCATTTTCTCAACTGTCACAGGCTTTGCTGGTCTAGTGAGAAATGGCATTTCATGGAAGTCTTAATTTATATTCCATTGCTTATCTAGAATGCTGATTGCATTTCTATTTAAGTAGCTAGCAAGAGTTCCTATTTGGGAAAGTCTATTCAAAATTTGCCATTTCTTCCCACCTAGGCTATTTATCTTTTTCGGGATCCTTTGTGTTACTGGGAGGGATGACTTGAAGATGAAGGATCTTGCCATGAGAAAACTGAAGAGAAGGTATGATCATGGCTCTGAAGAGTTCAGTGCCAAGGCCTTACTACAGGCTTAGGGAATTCTACCCGAGATCTAACACAGTGAGAAGGAGCTTAGTAATGGGTGAGTCTTAGTGTAAGGAATCCACTCAGGACCCTCAAGACCAAACTCTCAGCAAAAAAAAATAAAGGAGATTTACTTAGTTCAGAGGGATAGCGGCTGAGATAATGGATGAACACAGGAGATAGAGGAAGAGGGAGGAGAAGAGAACAAAGGAGAGGGGAGAAAAGGGGGATTTATCTTGAAGGAGGGAGGGACAAAGGACTGTCTCTGGGGACAGATATAGACCATAGGTGGATGGCAGTGAAAGTAAAGTGGGAGAGCTTGAGTTAGAATGAGGTATTTAATATTAATTGGGCATGTTAATTGGGTGAGCCACAAGGGACTTTTGATAGTTGAACCTTGGTAGTCAGCCTGAGGAGGAGGAAGTGGCCAAATAAGGGAACAGACCTTATGGCTAGCTTTAGGAATATAATCTAATGGCTTTTTAGCAAGAGGGGGGAATGAGGGAGAAGGGCAAGGCCTGCTCTTCTGATCAGCATGCTTGAGCTGCTCAGAGTCCCTTTCCTTAAGATAATGGGGAGAAAGCTTTGTTCACTGGATGAAAATACCTAGCTGAGACTCAAAATAACATGGAAAGTCAAGTTTTGAACCAAGGAGTGACATTTTATCTTCTTCCTCCTTTACAATTTTATTTGTTGATTCTGAGTACTTTTGATACTACTGGAGTGGAATCTAATGGCCTGCTGGCAGAGTCTGTGCTTCCCTTGCCTGTCACTATGAGCTCTGCAAGGGTAGGAGTGTTGGCACTGGGAGGAGGAAGGCCCTTCCTAGAAGTTACAAGGTCTATTTGAGATGCACACTCTATAGGCTGGGAGGTCCTTTATATGCAGACCAGCAGAAGAGGCGAAAGGTGAATGGTGAATGGTGAGAAAAGTGACGGATCTTGAATGGGGGCAGGGGTGGGGTTGGGTGGGGTGGGGTGGGGTGGGCATTGGTTGCTTCACAACAGGAGGTAGGGAGGAATGTGAGCGGTGCACAGGCGATCCACTTGGAGGGCTGTTACTATTTATTTATCCAAATGTAACAATGAATGCCCATGTGCTGCAGTCCATGAAGGTGATGCCACCCAACTGGATTCAGGGTGTTTCCAAGCTTTGGTTTCTATCACTAATAAAGATCCTAAGAACTGCTTAGGTAGAAGAGGATAGAGATGGGGTGGGGGGGGGGGGAAGGAGGTGACAAAGATGACCCTCTCTGAGATCAACTGTCACAACAGGATTGCCATTATCTGACTAAATGTGTCCTGAGAGAAGGTCAGTGACATTATGGGTACTTGTGGCAGTGTGGAGCTGTAAGGGGCCCAGATGGATTATTGTGGATGCTCACATTGACTATTGAAGGTCTCTTCAAGGTCGTCTTCTCTAAAGATCACAGCTTGACAAATAAATCCTGTTCTACCTGCAGACACAGCATGGTGCTCCCATGGAAACCACATTGCCTCTGGATTGTCCCAGCATGGTGAGATTTGTGATGAGCCTATGCCACTTTCAGAGCCAATGGCTTCCTATCCAGTTCTCATTTTTGTGTTCTGCTCTTCCATAGATGTCCAATGTCTGCTATAGTGGAAAGGCTGCTCCAGCCGCCTCTGGTTGTCTCCCCTTGCATCCTTCACAAGCATTTTCTGCAGAAAGTTGCTTCTATATCCAATCCCATCCTGACTTCTCTTTTTGAGAAGAGCTTAGCTGAAATGAATCTTGTTTGCTATAAAACTTACCCACATGATTTTACTTAAATCTGCCATCTTATGGTTTCCTGTTTGTTTCTCCCATCTACCCTTTGTTCTTGACTCCCTTTCTTTAGGATTGAATTTAATAATCATTCTTTTGTTCGCTATGCCTTGTTTAATCTTTTTTTCCTTTGAATTTCACTTTAGTACCGTTGGGAAGCTAGAGTTTAAAGTTTAAATCTCACTTTACATATGGTATGAGAAATGTTGAGCAGAACACATCCCATTCTTCCTGCCTGTCCTTAGGTAACACTGGTAACATTTTTCTATTTAAGATTCTTAAGCCTTCTTTTACATTTTTTACAGTGCACATACATTGATGGATTTTTTTTTTGAGATTTTATTTGACTGAAATGGTCTGTCTCTGTCTTTTCCTCTTGATCTTCACAGCAAAAGATCTATAACACAAAATTTAGCATTTTAGTCATTTAAACTTGTTTACTTAACCATTAACCTATAGAAGAGCATTTGTGTGTGTGTGTTTTTCACTTTTGAAATCTGCATACATGGTTTTGCATAAATGCAAATTTTCCTGGAGCACAAGGTAGGTATATATATATAGCTGTTTTATATAAACTGCCAAGTTGTTTCCCCAGAAGTGGCTGTGCCATTTTACATTCATATAGGAATGCAAGGGGATTGGTATGTGTATTTGTGCATTAGAACCATGTGGCCTTGATTTACATTTCCCTAACGACAAATGGATTGAACAGCAGTCCCTGCTCTCATTTCCATATGCATAGCTCATCAGTGCACTGTCTACACACACTTCTTATTTCCTAATTGGAAATACATCCTAGGTCCAGACCTCCTGTTAGAAGTATGACTTGGAATGCTTTCTTCAAGTCTGTAGCTTGGCTTCCATCATCTTTACAAGTTTGTACTGTAACAAAAGCTAGTTTGGATGACATTCATTTTAATTGGTTTTCATTTAGGGGCCATTTCCTGGGGTCATATGTATAAGCACTGAACGATAGGTCCCAGTGATTTTCTGCTAAGTTTTCTTCTAAACATCTTGTACATTAGTGTTTTATATATAAATTTCAGATTTAATTCTGGGTTAATTTTTATATGAGATCTGAGGTTTAGATTGATATTAATTAATTTTTGTTTATGAATACTCAATTATCCCATCACCATTTGCCGACAGTTCAGACTTCCCCCACTGAGCTGCTACCTTCCATTTGTCAAAAGTAATTCATTAGAGCTCCGTGGCCTGGGCTTGGGCTCCTTCCTTTGCTTCTACGTTTCCTTTTGTCTCTTCTTCTATAAGCACCACAAGATCTTGATTGCCAAGCAGTACAGTAAATCTAAAAATGGAATAGAATTATCTTCACTTCATCTTTTTCCAAAGTTGTTCTGGCTGTTCTAATTCCTTTGCCTTTCTATATGAATTTGGGACAATTTTGTCTATGCTCACAGACACACATTTCTGAGAGTCTGGCAGCATAATACTTGCCTCCCTATACTTCCCTTTTGTTAGGTTTGCGTCATTTTAAAGATTTTTCTATGGATTTCTAGCTATGGATAATATTTTTTACCTTTTTCTGATCTTTAAAAATATTTTATTTATTTAATATATACACACACGTGCGTGTGCCTGCGTGCATGTGGAAGCCAAAAGAGGTCATTGGAACCTCTGGAGCTAAAGTTGCAGGCAGTTGGGAGCTGCCTGATGTATGTGATAAGAACAAAATTCCACCCATCTGCAAGAGCGAAAAGTTCTCTTTCATTGCAGAGCCACCCCTAGTCTCCAGAAAATTACATGGCCAAGACACAAGAAGAAATAAAGAAGAAAGTACACAAAAAGTTAAATAACGAAAAAGCAGGTAAATAATTCAACAATAAAATTGACTTCAAAACGCATAACAGTTAATGGGTTTCTCAGTCAATGGTTTTGGTTGGAGGGGCTAGAGGGATGGCTCAGTGGCTAAGAGCCTATGCTGTTCTTCTACAGGAGCCTAGTTTAGTTCTCATCGTCCACACATACAGCACCCAAAAAACAACCACCTCTAATTTCAGCTGCAGGGTATCTGATGTCCATTTCTGGCTTCCATGGGTATGGGTACATTTGGCATACACATACACGTACAACTACACACACTCATGTGTATATAAACACACAAATAAATAAATGAATATTTTAAAAATGACTTTGGTTAAGTTCAGATATATAAGATCTTATGTTTCAAGTGAGAATGTTTTAGGGAGATGCCAATTGAGGGAGTGGGCCTGTTGGTTTCGAATGTTTGTCATTAGGTGTTTCTGTAGTTGAATTACAACGATGATTTTTCATGTCATTAGTCACAGTTGAATAGTGTGCCATCTTGGGTAGTGAGCAACAGAGCTGTCTGAGGAGCTCATAGCTTTAAAGAAGGCTTACAAGATGTAAAAACAGACAGAAAAGCTTTCTGCTTCTGTCAAAAAGAAGCCAGAAGAGGACATCTGATCACCTGTAGCTGAAATTAGAGGTGGTTGTTTGTAGGGTGCTAAGTAGTGCAGGACCCTCAGTAACACACAAGACAATTGAGATATATTATTAGGCAGTAGGAAGAATGGATTATAAGTCACTGACTTTAGTGATTTTTATACTGTAATACAAGTGACAGAAAGCCAGCGCAATACACAAACATTGTCAGAATGGTCTTTTGAGAGCACATTGCCAGTCTTTGATCTTAGGGATACTTTTGTTCCATTTCCAAAGTACTAAGGTTCCAGGACTAGGGACATGACAATGCTCAGCTTATAACATGTTGGGACTTAAGAAGCTCATGTTCTGTGTAGAGGCAGAAAGCAATACTTAGACTATAGAGATTGTCCATTAGTATGAGATTAAATGTTGAAAATAAAGAGGAAGCCAGGCAGTGGTGGCACATGCCTTTAATCCCAGCACTTGGGAGGCAGAGGCAGGCAGATTTCTGAGTTCAAGGCCAGCCTGGTCTATAGAGTGAGTTCCAGGAAAGCCAGGGCTATACAAAAAAACCCTGTCTCAAAAAACCAAAACAAAAACAAAGAAAAGAAGAAAGAAAGAAAATAAAGAGGAGAGAAATTTCAGAGGAAAGAGCTCACTGAGGAGGTGGCATCAGAGGAAGGGCAAGGCAGGAAGGCCCAGCTGAGGCTGTGATGGTGGGACCAGCAAGGGTCACAATGTTTGCAGGAGCATAGGTGTCCTTTTGAGGACCAGAGGGAAGACCAAGATGGCTGGAATTCATTAGGAGACATGGTAGGAGATGAAGCAGGACAAGCGGAGGCTATCAAATGGGGCCCAGTAAGCTCCAATACAGCTTTGCTTTGGAGAAAGTATTGAGCTCCCACGTGCTTTTGAGCAGATAAGTGCCACCATTTATCTGTCATATTTCATCTTATCTAAGATACTTGAAAATTTATGACCTATCATTATTTTATGCAGCATGAAATGGACCCAAACCAACCAAACCAAAATAATACAAAATTACAAAATGCTAAACAGTTATCATTTAAACTAATTATGAACTATTTTGTTATTCTATTTATAATTGTTGTTCTAATCTCAGAAATGTTAAACTATGAAACGAAACAAAACAAAACAAAACAAAACAAAACAAAACAAAACAAAACACAACCCAAAAGTTGTGTATTGGAACCATGAAGGGCAATACATTTTTCTAAAGAGCATCTGTCTTCCCAATTGACCTTAGACTGGATGGATGGCTATTGCATTAAAATCAGCAAGGGATGGTTTTTCTTGGGCCAGATAAGCATGAGAAGCATTCCTAAACTTTGGATATATTCTGGATGAGAGAAAAAAGTCCCTAAAGTCTTTTGATCTTGAAAACAGCAGATACCAGTTACCAGGATAAAGAAAAGAATGAAGAAAGATTGGTGGAAGGCAGTCAGAGATTAGATTTGGAAATAGTAAAGCTGAATGTCTCTTTAGGGAAATATCGGATGGCAAACACACACACACACACACACACACACACACACACACACACACACACACACACGGGTACACCTCCCACTTACATAATCAGTTTTTATTATTTCTGGGTTTCATATTTGTCAATTGGTTTTTTTTTCACTAAGATCTCTTTCCAACCCCTATGTTCATACTCTTGGTACATTCACAGTCATTCACAGATGCCAGTAGAATGGTGGGAATTCCAAGATGGGGAGTCATTCACAGATACCAGTAGATGGGGGAAATTCCTTCCCAGATCTTCAGCCTTGGTTTAACAGAGTAGTTTCTTGCTTGTTCCGGCTTTCAGACTGTGAACAGCGATACTTCCAGGGATTACCAGTGCTATGTTTCAGTGTGTTACACTTCCTGTTGGGGATTTTGCTATTTAAAATGGTCTCCAAGTGTCCAGCCAAAGTATTCGCTAGTGTTCCTGAGTGTGATAAGTGCTCCTGAGGAGAACAATATGTGATTAGATAGGCTTCATTCAGGCATGCAGTACAGTGCCATGAGCCATGCAGTTATTATTAATGAGCTCACAATATGTGCTAAATAAGATGTCTTTAAAAATAAACACACACAAAACAAGGTTATGCATTGTTGATCAGTAAAACAAAGTGTTCTTACCAGAGCCTCCTAGGAACCTCATTCTGCATATACCGGAGGAGCAGTGACTCAATGTTTGCTAACCCTAATGTTGTAACAACTTTCTACACCATAATTGCCAGAACTGGAAAATCTCAGCAGGGCTTCAGTGTTTACAGACTCTGGAACTCTGGAGTTTAGGAAGATATTAAGGATAGATTGATGGTCATCAACATAGACCCACCTTTAAAAATCCTGTTACCTCATAATATTTCCTTGGATTTGATAGGCATAAAGAAACAATTGCAGAGCTTCAGCATAAACATTTAGAAATTCAGTAGTATTTGGCACACTGGTATTACATCAGTTAAATGTGGTGATAAATGCTGTTGCATGAGCTGGGGTGGTGGTTCAGGGGTAACAGTGCTTGCTGTGGAAGCGTGGGGACCTGAGTGCAAATCTTCAGCACTGATGTGGAAAGCTAGGTGTGGCCACATGCTCCTGTAAGCTTAACACTGTGACGGAAAGACACATGAGAACTGCCATGGCTGGCCACCAGCCTAGCTCCAGGTTCAGAGAAAGACCATGTCTAAAGGGAGTAAGGTGGAGAAGGTTATAACAGGACATTCTCTATCCTCCTCAGGCCTAAGCGTAGCAAGCCCAGCCACTTCCCGCAAGTGATACTGCACACTTATCACTGCTTTAGAAATATTTACAGTAACACCTTTTGGTATATTTTCTTAAATACTCCCGTGTGATAAATTAGGGGAAAATAATTCTTCAGCATGTACAGTGTGGGAGGTACTGTTCTAAAGGATGGCTCCACTCCTCTCTCTCTCTCTCTCTCTCTCTCTCTCTCTCTCTCTCTCTCTCTCTAAATTCTTCTTCTAAAGAAGCTCTGAGACAGAGCACGCAAAGTTTTAAGAGTTTAGACTTTTAGTCTTTCACCTGACTCTTCTATTATGGACTGCAAAGAGCTTAGGGATTACCTTTCATCTTCACGGCAGGCACAGGGCTGAGCCAAAGGAAGACTCAACAATTCTTAGACATTTCAGAAAAGATGGATGACAGGGAAAACTATTGATTGTCACATCTGAGAGTCTGGAGAATATGGACGGTCACTTGGAGGAATCAATAGCATGTAGGGAGATCTTGATTAGGTGGAGATTTGCTGGAGGCCCAGTGCAACCAAATTTAAGAAAAACCATGGAGCAAGCTAGCGGTACTAATATTCCCACATACTTTGGATAGTTTACCTTTAGATTTTCATGGGTCCTTCCCCTCCCCCCTTAACTAAATCATTTCATCATTTAGTTGTTCCAACAGGTCACAGTGTCACAAAAAGAGTACACTGGTGCAGGGGCTCTGAAATGAAATCATGTCTGTGGCACGATTATGAGAGTTCTTGCGATCAACAGCCATGGAAGGGGGAAAAAGTAGCTGTTGGATGGATGGAGACATTGGTATAGTTTCAGCAGTTGATCCAGGGGAAGCTCTGATGCTGTAACAGCATGATCTCTTTAGGCTGCTGTATTGACAGGCTGCCAGGTTGGTCAGTCCTGGAAATAGATGACCTTGAGTGGGGGTGATTAGTTGAGGCAGCTCTAAGGGTCCCGAGAGCTGGGTGCCTTCTGGCAGCAGAGCATCACACAGCAGGGGACAAGAGCATATGACTCAGGGTCCACCAGAAAACTCTTCAGAGGTGATCCAATGATGGAACCTGTGGAGGCATATCTGTGTCAGGGCAGACTGATACTTGGAAAAAGTATCAGTGACAATAGTGTTGTTTTCCACAACACTAGTGGGGACAGACATGGCTGTAACAACATTAACTTGCCTGGGATGTTGGGAAGCAAAGCTTTGCTCACGAAGAATTTGTTCCTTGACATCTCAACTTTGCTTTAGCATTCTACTCCCCAAGACTGGACACCTTCCTCGGGAGGATTCTCTCTCTTCCTGTCTTGTACCATGCCCTGCTTCCATGCCCACGGTGCTCCTCTTCAGCCTCATGCATTGTCTTCTCCCTTTGTGCCATCAATCCATTAGACACATTTAATGTTATTTTAATTTAAGTAATACTTTAGTATGTGAACCCGATTTTAATATTTACTATATTACATTTTCCCCCGACAATGAAGTTTTGAGGGCAGAGGATGCTGTTGAGTTTTTCCTTTGTTCCTTTAAAAGCCAACAAGTGCTGGACTTAAGTACAAACCACATGCCAGAGTTTGAACTTGGCTGACCATTCTCTTGCTGCACCCACTGGATCACTGTTAACTTTCTGTACTTCAGGTTTTTTTTTTTCCCTAGAATTCTACGTCCCATGAGAACTTCCCTCTGAAAATGTTCTTTTCATTTTATTTCTGCTATTATCTAAAACAGTGAAAAAAAATGACCTGACAATATCATCCATAAGATCATTTTCCCATGCTATGAACTTTGTCCCTAACATAATACATTTTATGGAAAAGAACCAGTCTGCTTTTGTTATGTTCTTTCTTTTCATTCACTGTACATCCTGATCACACCCCTTTCCTCCTCTCTTCCCAGTCCCACCTTTATAATCTTTCTTCCCACTGCCTCTTCCCCTTTTCTGAGGAGAAGGGGAATCATCCTTGGGTACCACCCCACACTGGGACATCTAGTCCCAGCAGGACTAGTCACATCTACAGAACATTTCACCCAAACACAAAAGAAAATACCTTCCTCTCGGCATTTCACAGGACCATCTCCAATATTGATGATATAGTTGGTCACAAAGTAAGCCTCAATAGATACAAGAAAAATGAAATAATGCCTTGTATCTTAACAGACCACCATGAGTTAAACCTGGACTTCAACAATGACAGAAACCCCGTGGGTCCTCTTACTGAAGAAGATACTCCATGCCCTTCTGGCAAGGGAGAGGGGTCAAGGGAAGCCTTTTGACATGTGTCATGCCAGAGCATACCACTTTTCTTAACAAGGTGTGTCTAAAGGAGAAATTGGTTTAATATAGTCTAACCTGCCGGGGTTTGGTTTGAGCCTTATATATATGAAGGAAGGATATTGTTATATTCTTTAGCTCACCTGCCCCAGCTATGGGAGGGGCTGAGAAGCCTTTATGGGATTTACAATTCCAGCTCACCAAAAGCAGAAGACCTTATCAGAGGACTTTGGAAAGACACCTCTTCCCCCATATCACTATACCATAAAGGCCTATTTACCACTAGTCTCTTTACTTAGTACATCATATCTGCCTTTTGCCATAAAAGCTAAGAGACTAGCTGAAAAGGAAGACCACCAAAGAAAAGAAAGGAAAACACACTGGAGCTGATAGAATGAGCAGCAGAAACTAAGACAGATGCCATAGGAATGTGGACAGTATTAGGTGAGCAACTGATAAAATGCATGCTGCTCTAAGGGTTTAGGGAACAAGGTAGACCACATGCAAAAATGGGATAATTTAAGTATCGGCACAGAGATTATAAAAAGAACCATGAAGAAATATTTGAGATCAAAGACATGACCCTTATAGATTGTATGCATGTGTTGCAAATAACAAGTAGGAAATGATGTTCCATGCCATTTCTCACCAGGGAAATGCAAATTAAGCCAGCAATGAGAGACCATTACAAGCTTATAGAAATGACCAAGTCTAGATCAGTGTCAACACCAAATGCTGTGAAGATTCACTGTGGATTAGAGTGGGCAATACTCTGGTCCCTTGGGAAGAACCTGTTTTTATTTCAATGTTCCAAAGCAGTGAATATAGGTGGGTGGTGGTGGCACATGCTTTTAATCCCAGCACTGCGGAGGCAGAAGCAGGCAGATCTCTGTGAGTTTGAGACCAGCCCAGTCTATAGAACGAGTTCTAATCCGCCAGGATTACACAGAGAAACCTTGTCTCAAACAACAACAAAAAGGCAATGAATGTTTGTAGTACTCTTCCAAAATGTCTCTTGCAGGCTCATGATTCAGGTGCTTGCTCCCTAGCTAGTGAGGTTCTTGGAAGGCTGCAGAAGGAAGTCACTAGGGCTGTTCTTCAAAGATGAGAGCCCCACCATGGCTCTCTGTTTCCTAGTCATCTTAAGAAGAGTCTCTGCTTCATACCCTTTCTGGATGCTGCAAACATAATTTCTCTATTAGTGATCCTTTCAAGACATGGCTCTAAAATATTCTCCCCCTAAACTGATCTGTTGGATGTTTTGATCACAGTAAAGGAAGAGTCAGCAGTATATTCATTCACCTTCGCCAATATATTTGTATCTCACAAATGAAGATGAGGTTGAAACCTTGTTTATTTGCTTTATCTTGCAGAAGGATGTGTAGAATTTCTTATAGATGGAATTCACTGTTTTCCTGATAACATGTCAGGGGTTCAGAGGAGACTCACATTTTTTTTTTATTTCTTAGACTATGAGAAAACAAAGCCAAGAGAAAAGCATTTCTAGCCTAGTCTAATCTTCATCATCTTTGGACAAATGTGTATCGGCGGAGCCTGGTCAATTGTTTTGAGGAGTTGTGAGTGATTAGACAACATTAAAACCTACTTATTAAATAAAATACATGGCAGTGCCATTATCCTGACAATAGGACCTTCTTTACAGTGGTTAGGACCCAGTGTCTCTGTCAGCAGAATTGTCAAGTCCGATTCACTCAATATGGCATTGATTCTCTATAAATTACAAGAAATGTACACATTTGCATTCTGGGAAGGCGGGCTGTTGGAGAACAGGCACTCAGCAAGACCTCTTTCTCTTCCTGTTGGGATTGCTTGAAAGGAACAAAGAGAGTATGAGAAACAGATACAGAAGAGAATTAGCATTTGAGATAAAGTAAGAGGGACTGCCAATCAAATCAAGAGGGAAAGGAGTCCTCATGTGAGTCTGTTTGATTTCAAGTGGATGGTATCAGATTGAAAAAATCTACATGGAAAAGCAAATTTCTTACAGAAAATTCTAAAAAGTCATAGGTAGACTCAAAGTATGGGTTTTTTGGTCAAACAGAGTGTGGGAAAACAAATAGACTTCTAACTTTTATGTATGTGTAGTTATGTGGGGGTGGGTCTTTAAACTGGAAAGGGGCTGATGGGGGCTGGAAGAGGTCTTAAGGGAGAATGTGGGAAGAGCAATACAACACATAAAAAAATTACGAGGAAGGAAGGGAGAGAAGAAAAAGGGAGAAGGAGGGAGGGGGAAGGGAGAGAGAAATAAAGAGAGAGAGAGAGAGAGAGAGAGAGAGAGAGAGAGAGAGAGAGAGAGAGAGAGAGAGAGAGAGAGAGAATGAGCCTGTCTACACCATTTTTCAGGCAGCAGTGATTCAATGAGTGGGTCAAAGTGCAGCTGTGACTGACGATCATCAGACCTTACAGTCTCTCTCTTGACTGTTGCTTCTGGAATGCTCACTCTCTTGCAGTGTGAGATTTTTCAAGGGACACAGCAGTATTCTCTTTTGATGTGACGCATCATGGAGGATCTAGGGCGGAGGTTTGGCTGACACTGGATAGAGGAAGCATCATTACAACTTTTCTGTTTCTCCACAGAGGAGAAGCTGGGAAGACCGGAAGTCTACATGTCAGTACTGCCCCTCCCCCATCAGTTCCCGCTGTGTTCTCCTCCTGCTGCTAGGTCATGGATCAGAATAAAACCCAAGTCAGGCGACATCATCTCACCTCCAGACACACACAGGAGAATGCCAACATGAGCTCAAAGAACAGTATGAAGAAGGAGACATTGTTGATGCTCCTTCAAGGTCAAGTTCCAGGGTGGACTCAACGTGGTCTCATTCAAAGACAACCCATGGATGCTTATATTTAAAAAATAATGTTATGAGAGATTTCCCAAGGAGACATACTCACCCTAGGTAGGGCATTAGTGACAGCCTAGAAATGATTCTTTCCTAGTCTAGTGTGGTGAGTCAATGGATATATTAGCTTTCAGAAGCATGGTGGAAGTGTTACTTATGAAACATTTATGGAGTTTGTTTCTCTGTGAATTGATCACTAAATTGACATAAAGCTAAACATTTAACAGCATGAACAGAATTAAAATAGAAGTTCTTAGAGAAAGTCTGACAGAGTAAGAAGGTAGGGGGTGAGTGTGGGCAGAGATGGAGGACAACTTGCCCACTCTTCAGCTTGTGCTGAGAGGTACTTGGCTCTGCCAGCTCTCACCAGGCAGCATCCTTGTGATGCCTTCCTGTGGAGCATCTGGAAGACTCATAAAGGGCCACTGGATTAGAGGTTGGAAGCTCAGGAAAGAGGCACCTCTCTGCCCTCAACCTCCCAGTGTAGGAAATTGCAGGCTGGTTGAATACCTGCGGGAAGATACTACAGTACAGGTTCTAGAGCAACCTAGAAACCAAAGCAGGAGCCAATCATCAAAAACGTTGCATTTGAGAAAAAGATTCTGGGAAAGCATTTTTAAAAGCTAAAAATAGCAAAATTAAACAGGCAACAGTAACTCCCAGAGCATGGGACTGCCTAAGAATCAGCAGGATTAAGGAATATTGGAGGCTCTCTTTCCTCTAAACAGCCATGATGCAAAAGAGACAAGAAAGGTGGCAAGCCCAAACAAGGAGAGTAAAACCTAACATGGGACACTCACGCTAAAGGCTTCTGTGAAGCACTCAGCCACAGAATGAACACAGCAAACGGGTTAAGAGTAAATATTTGGGGCTCACAACCATCCGTAACGAGATCTGGCGCCCTCTTCTGGAGTGTCTGAAGACAGCTACAGTGTACTTACATATAATAAATAAATAAATCTTAAAAACTCTTTAAAAAAAAAAGCATATTCCTAATGCAAGTGTCTGAACAGCACTCTCCAAGATGTAACCATAGGAAATTGGTTATTAGCGAATTTTAAAAGTGGGCAAAAGATCTGAATAGAAGTGTTCTTTCCTCCAAAGACAGCAGAGAAGTGGACAGTAAGGCCTGGGAAAGAAATGCAACATCAATAATTATCAAGAAGATGAAAATCAAAACCACACTGAAATTCCTCTTTTTTCACCTTTTAGACTGGGTATTTAAAAAATGGCCAGTGTTGGCCCGAATGTGGAGCAAAAGGGAACTCTGGTGTAGTAGTGATAGACAGGCAAACAGCAGCTGAGTGTGGTGGTCCATGTTTTTAATCCAGAGGGATCTCTGAATTCAAGGGCAGCCTGATCTACAGAGCGAATTTCAGGATAGCTAGGGCTGTACAGAGAAACTTTTCCTTCAAAATAAACAAACAAAAACAAAAAAACCAAAACCAGACAAAACAACCACCACCACCACCACCATTACCACCACCGCTGCTACCACCACCACCACCACCATTACCACCACCACCACCACCACCACCATCACCACCACCACCATCACCACCACCATCACCACCACCACCACCACCACCACCACCATCACCACCACCACAGCCACTACCACCACCACCACCACCACCACCACCACCACCACCACCATCACCACCACCATCACCACCACCACTGCCACCACCACCACCACCACCACCACCACCACCACCACCACCATCACAACCACCAAACTTGCAAACTGGTGTGAGAACCATAATGGAGGTCCCTAAAAGAATTAAGCGTCCCCTCTTGGCACCAGAGTTTGGGGAGGTTATGGCACCTTTAGGAGGTGCAGCCTTTCTAGAGGAGGAATGTCACTGAAGGTGACCTTTGAGAACGTAGGGCCTCACCCTCCTTTTGTAAACTTGGGATGTGATCTCTCAACTTCCTACTCCAGCAGGATGCTCCCGTGCCTCCTCAACCATGGTGGCTTCTCTCTCAGGAACTGTACTCCCAAATAAACTCTTTCTCCCTTAACTTGCCTTTAATCATGACATTTTAAAAAACAGCAACCAAAAATAACTAATACACCAACTAATGCTTGTTATTTTCTGCAGTTTTTTCTCATATTCTCAGGCATCCAAATAGGTGTGACCTGGTAGTTTCAATTTATACTTTCTAACAATTATTGATGGCGAATATCTGTTCATTTGCTTCTTTTTTTTTTGTTTGTTTGTTTTTTGAGACAGTGTTTCTCTGTGTAGTCCTGGATGTCCTGGAACTCACTCTGTAGACCAGGCTGTTCTCGAACTCAGAAATCCACCTGCCTCTGCCTCCCAAGTGCTGGGATTAAAGGTGTGTACCACCACTGCCCGGCTGTTCATTTGCTTCTTGACTATACATGTTCCTTCCTAGCCCATTGTTTAAAATGTGTAAGGAGGGCTTCCATTTAAGCTCACAATTGCCAGTGACATGTGGTACTTAGCTACCATGAGGGATTTTGCTATTGTTGCCTCAAGAAAGAGCTACACCACTATCCTCTAGTTTTTCTATTTATTTATCTATTTAAATCAGTGAAAATTCACACATTATTTTTTCATTAATTAATTTATTTACGCTACATCCTGATCACTGAACACCCCTCCATCTTTCCAGTCCCCCATCACACAGTCCTTGCCTATAAAACCCCCATCCTCTTCTCCTTTGAGGTTTTGATTTTCATCTCCCTCTGATTATCCCCCCACCCTGACACATCAAGTCTTTGCAGGGCTATGTGCATCCTCTCCAACTGAGTCCAGACAAGGCAGTCCAGTTAGGGGAATAGGATCCACAGACAGGCAACAGCTTTAGGGACAGCCCCCACTTCGGTTGTTGGGGAACTCATATGAAGAGTGAGCTATACATCTGCTGCATATGTACATGGGGCCTAGGTCCAGCCCGTGTTTGCTCTTTGGTTGGTGATTCAGTCTCTAGGAGCCCCCAAGGGTCCAGGTTAGTTGACTCTGTTGGTCTCTGTTGGTCTTCCTATAGAACTCCTATTCCCACCAGAGCCCTCGATCCTTCACCCAACTCTTTCTTTTTTTTTTTTGATTTTTAATATTTTTATTACATATTTTCCTCAATTACATTTCCAATGCTATCCCAAAAGTCCCCCATAGCACCCTCCAATTCCCTACCCACCCATTCCCATTCTTTTGGCCCTGGCATTCCCCTATATTTGGGCATATAAAGTTTGCAAGTCCAATGGGCCTCTCTTTCCATTGATGGCCGACTAGGCCATCTTTCGATACATATGCAGCTAGAGACAAGAGCTCCGGGGTTCTGGTTAGTACATCATGTTGTTCCAACAATAGGGTTGAAGATCCCTTTAGCTCCTTGGGTACTTTCTCTAGCTTCTCCATTGGGGGCCCTGTGATCCATCCAATAGCTGACTGTGAACATCCACTCCTGTGTTTGCTAGGCCCCGGCATCGTCTCACAAGAGACAGCTATATTTGGGTCCTTTCAGCAAAATCTTGCTAGTGTATGCAATGGTGTCAGCGTTTAGAAGCTGATTATGGGATGGATCCCTGGATACGGCAGTCTCTAAATGGTCCATCCTTTCATCACAGCTACGAACTTTGTCTCTGTAACTCCTTCCCTGGGTGTTTTGTTCCCAATTCTAAGAAGGGGCACAGTGTCCACACTTTGGTCTTCATTCTTCTTGAGTTTCATGCGTTTAGCAAATTGTATCTTATATCTTGGGTATCCTAAGTTTTGGGCTACTATCCACTTATCAGTGAATACATAGTGTGTGAGTTCTTTTGTGATTGTGTTACCTCACTCAAGATGATGCCCTCCAGGTCCATCCATTTGGCTAGGAATTTCATAAATTCATTCTTTTTAATAGCTGAGTAGTACTCCATTGTGTAAATGTACCATAATTTCTGTATCCATTCCTCTGTTGAGGGACATCTGGGTTCTTTCCAGCTTCTGGCTATTATAAATAGGGCTGCTATGAACATAGTGGAGCATGTGTCCTTTTTACCGGTTGGGATATCTTCTGGATATATGCCCAGGAGAGGTATTGCTGGATCCTCCGGTAGTACTATGTCCAATTTTCTGAGGAACCGCCAGACTGATTTCCAGAGTGGTTGTACAAGCTTGCAATCCCACCAACAATGGAGGAGTGCTCCTCTTTCTCCACATCCTCGCCAGCATCTGCTGTCACCTGAATTTTTGATCTTAGCCATTCTGACTGGTGTGAGGTGGAATCTCAGGGTTGTTTTGATTTGCATTTCCCTGATGATTAAGGATGTTGAACATGTTTTCAGGTGCTTTTCTGCCATTCGGTATTCCTCAGGTGAGAATTCTTTGTTCAGTTCTGAGCCCCATTTTTTAATGGGGTTATTTGACTTTCTGGAGTCCACCTTCTTGAGTTCTTTATATATATTGGATATTAGTCCCTTATCTGATTTAGGATAGGTGAAGATCCTTTCCCAATCTGTTGGTGGTTTTTTTGTCTTATTGATGGTGTCTTTAGCCTTGCAGAAGCTTTGTAGTTTCATAAGGTCCCACTTGTCAATTCTCGATCTTACAGCACAAGCCATTACTGTTCTATTCAGGAATTTTTCCCCTGTGCCCATATCTTCAAGGCTTTTCCCCACTTTCTCCTCTATAAGTTTCAGTGTCTCTGGTTTTATGTGAAGTTCCTTGATCCACTTAGACTTGACCTTAGTACAAGGAGATAGGAATGGATCGATTCGCATTCTTCTACATGTTAACAACCAGTTGTGCCAGCACCATTTGTTGAAAATGCTGTCTTTCTTCCACTGGATGTTTTTAGCTCCCTTGTCGAAGATCAAGTGACCATAGGTGTGTGGATTCATTTCTGGGTCTTCAATTCTATTCCATTGGTCTATTTGTCTGTCACTATACCAGTACCATGCAGTTTTTATCACAATTGCTCTGTAGTAGAGCTTTAAGTCCGGCATGGTGATTCCACCAGAGGTTCTTTTATCCTTGAGAAGAGCTTTTGCTATCCTAGGTTTTTTGTTATTCCAAATGAATTTGCAGATTGCACTTTCTAATTCCTTGAAGAATTGATTTGGAATTTTGATGGGGATTGCATTGAATCTGTAGATTGCTTTTGGCAAGATAGCCATTTTTACAATGTTGATCCTGCCAATCCATGAGCATGGGAGATCTTTCCATCTTCTGAGATCTTCTATAATTTCTTTCTTCAGAGACTTGAAGTTTTTATTATACAGATCTTTCACTTCCTTAGTTAGAGTCACGCCAAGATATTTTATATTATTTGTGACTATTGAGAAGGGTGTTGTTTCCCTAATTTCTTTCTCAGCCTGTTTATTCTTTGTGTAGAGAAAGGCCATTGATTTGTTTGAGTTAATTTTATATCCAGCTACTTCACTGAAGCTGTTTATCAGGCTTAGGAGTTCTCTGGTGGAATTTTTAGGGTCACTTATATATACTATCATATCATCTGCAAAAAGTGATATTTTGACTTCATCTTTTCCAATTTGTATTCCTTTGATCTCCTTTTGTTGTCGAATTGCTCTGGCTAGGACTTCCAGTACAATGTTGAATAGGTATGGAGAAAGTGGACAGCCTTGTCTAGTCCCTGATTTTAGAGGGATTGCTTCAAGCTTCTCACCATTTACTTTGATGTTGGCTACTGGTTTGCTGTAGATTGCTTTTATCATGTTTAGGTATGGGCCTTGAATTCCTGATCTTTCCAAGACTTTTATCATGAATGGGTGTTGGATCTTGTCAAATGCTTTTTCCGCATCTAACGAGATGACCATGTGGTTTTTGTCTTTGAGTTTGTTTATATACTGGATTACGTTGATGGATTTCCGTATATTGAACCATCCCTGCATCCCTGGGATGAAACCTACTTGGTCAGGATGGATGATTGTTTTGATGTGTTCTTGGATTCAGTTAGCAAGAACTTTATTGAGGATTTTTGCATCAATATTCATAAGGGATATTGGTCTGAAGTTTTTTATCTTTGTTGGGTCTTTTTGTGGTTTAGGTATCAGAGTAATTGTGGCTTCATAGAATGAGTTGGGTAGAGTACCTTCTGTTTCTATTTTGTGGAATAGTTTGTGAAGAACTGGGATTAGATCTTCTTTGAAGGTCTGATAGAACTCTGCACTAAACCCATCTGGTCCTGGGCTTTTTTTAGTTGGGAGACTATTAATGACTGCTTCTATTTCTTTGGGGGATATAGGGCTGTTTAGATCATTAACCTGATCTTGATTCAACTTTGGTACCTGGTATCTGTCTAGGAACTTCTCCATTTCATCCAGGTTCTCCAGTTTTGTTGAGTATAGCCTTTGGTAGAAGAATCTGATGGTGTTTTGGAGGTCTTCAGGATCTGTTGTTATGTCTCCTTTTTCATTTCTGATTTTGTTAATTAGGATGCTTTCCCTGTGCCCTCTAGTGAGTCTGGCTACGGGTTTATCTATCTTGTTGATTTTCTCAAGGAACCAGCTCCTTGATTGGTTGATTCTTTGAATAGTTTTTCTTGTTTCCACTTGGTTGATTTCACCCCTGAGTTTGATTATTTCCTGCTGTCTACTCCTCTTGGGTGAATTTGCTTCCTTTTGTTCTAGTGCTTTTAGGTGTGTTGTCAAGCTGCTAATGTGTCCTCTCTCTAGTTTCCTTTTGGAGGCACTCAGAGCTATGAGTTTTCCTCTTAGAAATGCTTTCATTGCGTCCCATAAGTTTGGGTATGTTGTGGCTTCATTTTCATCGAACTCTAAAAAGTCCTTAATTTCTTTCTTTATTCCTTCCTTGACCAAGGTATCATTGAGAAGGGTGTTGTTCAGTTTCCACGTGAAGGTTGGCTTTCTATTATTTATTTTGTTATTGAAGATCAGCCTTAGTCCATGGTGATCTGATAGGATGCATGGGACAATTTCAATATTTTTGTATCTGTTGAGGCCTGCTTTGTGACCAATTATGTGATCAATTTTGGAGAAGGTACCATGAGGTGCTGAGAAGAAGATATATCCTTTTGTTTTAGGATAGAATGTTCTGTAGATATCTGCCAGATCCATTTGATTAATAATTTCTGTTAGTTTCACTGTGTCCCTGTTTAGTTTCTGTTTCCATGATCTGTCCATTGGTGAAAGTGGTGTGTTGAAGTCTCCCACTATTATTGTATGAGGTGCAATGTGTGCTTTGAGATTTACTAAAGTTTCTTTAATGAATGTGGCTGCCTTTGTATTTGGAGCATAGATATTCAGGATTGATAGTTCCTCTTGGAGGATTTTACCTTTGATGAGTATGAAGTGTCCCTCCCTGTCTTTTTTAATGACTTTGGGTTGGAAGTCAATCTTATCAGATATTAGAATGGCTACTCCAGCTTGTTTCTTCATGCCATTTGCTTGGAAAATTGTTTTCCAGCCTTTCATTCTGAGGTAGTGTCTATCCTTTTCTCTGAGATGAGTTTCCTGTAAGCAGCAAAATGTTGGGTCTTGTTTGTGTAGCCAGTTTGTTAGTCTATGTCTTTTTATCGGGGAGTTGAGTCCATTGATATTAAGAGATATTAAGGAAAAGTAATTGTTGTTTCCTGTTATTATTGTTGTTAAAGTTGGCATTTTGTTCTTGTGGCTGTCTTCTTTTAGGTTTGTTGAGGGATTACCTTCTTGTTGTTTTTAGGGCGTGGTTCCTGCCCTTGTATTGGTTTTTTTCTGTTATTATCCTTTGAAGGGCTGGATTCGTGGAGTGATAATGTGTGAATTTGGTTTTGTCGTGGAATACTTTGGTTTCTCCATCTATGTTAATTGAGAGTTTGGCTCGGTATAGTAGCCTGGGCTGGAATTTGTGTTCTTTTAGTGTCTGTATAACATCCGTCCAGGATCTTCTGGCTTTCATAGTCTCTGGTGAAAAATCTGGTGTAATTCTGATAGGCTTGCCTTTATATGTTACTTGGCCTTTTTCTCTTACTGCTTTTAGTATTCTATCTTTATTTAGAGCATTTGTTGTTCTGATTATTATGTGTCAGGAGGTATTTCTTTTCTGGTCCAGTCTATTTGGAGTTCTGTAGGCTTCTTGTATGTTCATGGGCATCTCTTTCTTTAGATTTGGGAAGTTTTCTTCTATAATTTTGTTGAAGATGTTTGCTGGTCCTTTGAGTTTAAAATCTTCATTCTCATCCACTCCTATTATCCGTAGGTTTGGTCTTCTCATTGTGTCCTGTATTTCTTGGATGTTTTGAGTTAGGATCCTTTTGCATTTTACATTTTCCTTGATTGTTGTGCCGACGTTCTCTATGGAATCTTCTGCACCTGAGATTCTCTCTTCCATCTCTTGTATTCTGTTGCTGATGCTGGTATCTATGGTTCCAGATTTCTTTCCTAGGGTTTCTATCTCCAGTGTTGCCTCATTTTGGGTTTTCTTTATTGTGTCTACTTCCCTTTTTAGGTCTAGTATGGTTTTGTTCATTTCCATCATCTGTTTGGATGTGTTTTCCTGTTTTTCTTTAAGGACTTCTACCTGTTTGATTGTGTTATCCTGTTTTTCTTTAAGGACTTCTACCTGTTTGATTGTGTTATCCTGTTTTTCTTTAAGGACTTGTAACTCTTTAGCCATGTTCTCCTGTAATTCTTTAAGTGAGTTATTAAAGTCCTTCTTGATGTCCTCTACCATCATCATGAGATATGCTTTTAGATCCATGTCTAGCTTTTCCGGTGTGTTGGGGTGCCCTGGACTGGGCGAAGTGGGAGTGCTGGGTTCTGATGATGGTGAGTGGTCTTGGTTTCTGTTAGTAAGATTATTACGTTTACCTTTCGCCATCTGGTCATCTCTGGGGTTAGTTGTTATCGTTTTCACTGTTTAAAGATTGGAGCAGAAGCTGTGTTCCTTTCACCAGCAGTCTCAAAATCCTGCGGCAGGGGTCGTGGGTAGCTGGCGGTACCCCGGTGCTGGTCCAGCCGGAAGAGGCCTGTGGTCCTACTCACGCCGGTTTTCTGCTTCCCTAACTAATGCAGTCTCTGGTCCCGCGTGCAATTGGATTGGAGCAGAAGCTGTGTTCCACTCACCAGAAGTCTTAAGATCCTGTGGCGGGTGTTGTGGGTAGCTGGCGAGTGTCAGCCGACCCTGCGCCCTAGCTGCCCCAGTGCTTTTCTGACCGGAAGAGGCTTGTGGCCCTATGTAGGCCGGATTTCTCTCTCCCCAACCAGAGCAGTCTCAGGTCCCGTGTGATTGGACTGGAGCAGAAGCTGTGTTCCACTCACCAGCAGTCCCAAAATCCTGTGGCGGGGGTCGTGGGTAGCTGGCGGGTGTCAGGCAACCCTGCGCTCTAGCTACCCCGGCGCTGATCCGGCCGGATGAGGCCTGTGGCCCTACTCAGGCCAGTTTCTGCTTCCCTAACTAATGCAGTCTCAGGTCCTGCGCGCAATTGGATTGGAGCAGAAGCTGTGTTCCACTCACCAGAAGTCTTAAGATCCTGTGGCGGGTGTTGTGGGTAGCTGGCGAGTGTCAGCCGACCCTGCGCCCTAGCTGCCCCGGTGCTTTTCCTACTGGAAGCCAACTCTTTCATAATATTCCCTGAGCTCTGTCCAATGTTTGCCTGTGGGTCTCTGTATCTATTTTGGTCACCTGATGAGTGGAGTCTCTCACAGGACAGTTATGCTAGGCTCCTGTCTGCAAGCTTGACAGTATCATTAATGGTGTCAGGGATCGGTGCTTGCTCTTGGGATGAGTCTCAAGTTGGGCCAGTTATTGGTTGGCCATTCCCTCAAGCTCTGCTCTGTCCTTGTCCTTGCATTTCTTATAGACAGGACAAATTTTGGGTGGAAACTTTTGTGGGTGGGTTGGTGTCCTTATCCCTTCACTGGAGATCCTGCCTAGCTACAGGAGGTGACCACTTTAGGTACTATATCCCTACTGCTAGGAGTCTCAGCTAAGATCACTCCCATAGATTCCTGGGAGCCTCCCCATCCCAGGTCTCTGGCAGGTCCTAGAGATGCTGCTCCCCATCCCTGCCAGCCACCGATTTCTATTTATTCTCCTGGCCACCTGGCCCTCTCTTCTGTCTCTTCCTACACTTGCTCTGGAAACCTCTAATCCCCTCCCCATATTTTCTCCCACCCAGCTCTCTCCCTCAATCTGTCTCCTATGACTATTTTATTCCCTCTTCTAAGTAAGATTCAAGCATCCTTGCTTGGGCCGTCCTTCTTGTTTAACTTCTTTGGGTCTGTGGAGTGTAGTGTGGGTATCCTGTACTTTATGGCTAATATAATTTATAAGACACACCATGCATGTCTTTTTGGCTCTGTGTTACCTCATTCAGGATTATATTTTCTAGTTCCATAACTAGAAAATTTGCCTGCAAAACTCATGATGTCATTGCTTTTAATTGCTGTGTAGTATTCCGGTGTGTAGATATACCACATTTTCTGTATCCATCTTCAGTTGAGGGACATCTGGGTTGTTTCCAGTTTCTGGTTATTACAAGTAAGGCTGCTATGAACATAGTGGAGCATGTGTCCTTGTGATATAGTGGAGTATCTTTTGAGTATATGGTATAGCTGGGTCTTCAGGAAGATCTATTCCTATTTTCTGAGAAACCACCAGACTGATTTCAAGAGTGGTTGTGTAAGTTTGCCCTCCCACCAGCAAAGGAGAAGTCTGTCCTTTGCTCCACATCCTTGACAATATTTGCATTCCCTTGAGATTTTTATCTTAGCCATTCTGATGGGTATAAGATAGAACCCCAGGGTCATTTTGATTTGCATTTCCCTAATGACTAGGGATGTTGAACTTTTCTTTAAGTGCTTCTCAACCATTTGAGATTCCTCTGTTGAGAATTCTGTCCAGTGCTGTACCCCACTTTAAAACTGAGTTATTGGGTTTTTGGTGTCTAACTTCTTGAGTTCTTTATATATTTTGGATATTAACCCCCTGTCAGATGTAGGGTTGATAAAGATCTTTTCTCAAACTATAAGCTGCTGTTTTGTCCTATTGACAGTATCCTTTGCCTTACAGAAGCTTTTCAGTTCCAGGAGGTCCCATTTATTAATTGTTGACCTTAGTACCTAAGTCATTGGTGTTGTGTTCAAGAAGTTGTTTCTCGTACCAATGAGTTCAAGGCTATTTCCCACTTTTTCTTCTACTGGATTTAGTGTATCTTGTTTTATGTTGAGGTCTTTGACCCACTTGGTCTTGAGCTTTCTGTAGGGTGATAAATAAGGATCTATTTGCATTCTACATGCAGACATCCAGTTTGATCAGCAACATTTGTTGAAGATGCTTTCTTTTTCTATAGTATGGTTTTGGCTCCTTTGTCAAAAATCAAGTGTCCATAGGTGTGCATGTTTCTTTCTTGGTATTCAATTCCATTGATCAGCTTTAGGTTTTTAATCACTATTGCTCCATAGTACAGCTTGAAATTAGGGGTGGTGATACCTCCAGAAGTTCTTTTATTGTTAAGCATTGTTTTAGCTTTACTGGATTTTTTGCTTTTTTCATTTGAAATTGAGAATTCTTTCAAGGTCTTTAAAGAACTGTGTTGGAACTTTGATGGGAATTGCACTGAATCTGTAGATTGCTTTTGGTATTATGTCCATTTATATCATGTTAATCCTACTGATGAGCATGGGACATCTTTCTATCTTTTGATATCTTCTTCGATTTCTTTCCTCTGAGAATTGAATTTCTGGTTAAAAAGACTTTTCACTTTCTTGGTTAGAGTTATACCAAAATATTTTATATTATTTGTGGTTGCTGAAAAGGTGTTCTTTCCATAATTTCTTTCTCAGCCCCTTTTTCATTTGTATATAGAAGGGCTACTAATTTTTTGCATTAATTTTGTATCCAGCCACTTTGCTAAATGTGTTTATCAGTTGTAGGAATTCTGTGGTAGAATTTTTGAGGTCACTTATACATACTATCATATCATCGGTGAATAGCAATAGTTTGACTTCTTCTTGTCCAATTTGTATTCACTTGGTTTCCTTCAGTTGTCATATTACTCTAGCTAGGACTTGAAGCACTATATTGAAGAGATAGGGAGAGAGTGGACAGCCTTATCATGTCCCTACCTTTAGTGAAATTACTTTAAATATGTCTCCATTTAATTTGATGTTGGCTATTAGCTTGCTGTATATTGCCTTTATTGTGTAAATAAATAAACACATAAATTTATTTATTATTGTATATACTAATAATACAGTAATTATTATAATTACTGAAAATTTACATATTATATTCTGATGACAGTTTTTACCCCTTCATTGCCTCCCAGATCCTTCCCACCTTCCATGTTCCTCCCAGCAACATAGGGCCTTCTTCTCTCTCTTTAGAAAACAAAGGCAAAAATGAAACAAAGAAACAACTAGGATTAAAAAACAAACAAACAAAAAACAAAAGAGCACAAAACACACCCACATCATAAAAACACAAAATTGGAACATATAACATACAAATCAAAGGCCAACAAGATTTAAAAAAAAAAAAGAAAAAAAAAAAAAAACCCTGAATAGAGCAGTATGAGACAGGAAAAGAAATCTACAAAAACACAGTTGGGTTTGCTTTGTGTTGGCCGTCTACTGTTGGGCCCAGCACCTATCCTTATGTGTGGTTTATATACCCAGTGAGACTCCATTGGCTCTTATAATCTTTCTGCCTCCTCTTCCACATAGTTCCCTGAGCCCTGAGGAGAGGGGTTTGATGAAGACAACCCATTTAGAGCTGAGTCCTCCAGAGTCCTCCAGATCTCTCTTTCTCTGTATATTATCCAGTTGTGATTCTCCTCCATTTTAAAGGAACCATTAAAGATTTTTAAACAAAGCAACAACAGATGAGTTTTGTGTTTGGAAATTATCCTGACCTCACAGTATGAATGGATCACAAGCATATACAATTGATTAGGAGTCAATCTCCTTAGATTGGATAAAGAAGATTGGGACAAAAGGAAGGACTTTTTTTTTCCATTTTGACAGCACTGCAGGTGACGTGTTATAGCAAAGACGAAAGGAAGCTTTGATAATTGTGGAGATATTTAAAAGGCAGACAGACACATCCCCACTGCACCATCACACTGCTGCTTTTGTTATTCTTATACCCACTTTCTCCAGGGAGCCCCTCTGCCTACTGCTCGCAGACCATCAGCATATTTCTGGAAGCGTGGGCAACATTTTAATCTTTGTGGCCTGATCTAGATGGAAAGCAGCTAAGCCAAATCGCCTTCCTGCCTGCAAAATGATCAATAGCAACGAAGAAAATGAAAAGCACTTAAGCCAAGCTCCCTGAATGGATACTCCCAAGGAACACGGAAATGATTTTTCCTTCAGAAATATTATCTTGGGGATTTGCAGCTTTTATATAGCATCAACAAATGGCTCAGAGAAGGGATTAGATAAAGAGTCTCCGATAGTGATGAAAATTATAAGGTCATCGCTAAGGTTGACAAAAATAAAACCATTTCCCTAGAAAGCAGAGACTAATAGAAACACAGCTATTTGTGAAATGTTCAGGCCCACAGAACTAAAGCAGTCTGGGTAGTGAGTGTACCAGGGGTGGTCTTTGATTGGCTACATGGTTGTTGGGATGTTTGATGGTGGCTCCTTACCACCTCTAAAATAAGATGGTAGAAGGTATCTGAACTCCACATCTGCTTATTTCACTCATTCAATCACAAAGCTAACTGGGAGCCACCAATCACCTTGCCATTAATGTTTACTCTTTGCTTTAGACATAACTTCTTCAGAAATATTTCTTTGAACTTTTAAGACTCAACACTTTTCTGGGTTTTCTCTTATTTCTCCAATGGTATTTTTTTTCTTTGTTGGCCCTTGGTTACTCTGCTTTTCAGAGTTTCAATATAGCTCACTTTCATCCCCAACCCCACCCACGACGTGTGCTTCCCACTTGTTCTGCACATGCTTCTTGCCAAATGCTAGTCTACATGTCCCCTTCCTTTCACTGCTATCCTTAAAAATATTCTTATTAATTCTATGAGAATTTTATACAATCGATTTTGACATTTACTCCTATCTCCTCCTCTCAACTCCCCCATTTCTGTCCCCACCTACCTACCCTCCAACTTTGTGTTTTCTTTTTAAATTTAAAAATTCATTCGGTCCAATTTGTGCTGTCCATGTATTTCTTGGTATGCTTACTGGAATGTGATTGAGCTTCCAAGAGTTATACCCTTAATTGGAAAACCAACCACTGTCCACAGCTCTGCAGTTAAGGGCCAGAGTTCATGAACAATTTTCACTCTATGCTCAAATGTTGACTGACTTGATTGTGTACAGGCCTTGTACATCAACTGTACATCAAACAGCATCGATTACAGTGGTCCTATCCAGTCTAGAGGACTCTGTTTTGTTTCACTCCTCCCTGATTTCTCAGAGGCTCTTAAACTCTTTCTGAGCCTTACAGAGAGTTTCTGTGTTAAGGACATCTACTGCACAAAGAAACTTTTCTGATGAGGATTTAGTGCTATCTATGTGTAAAGAAACGTAAATTTAGAGATGGTCTTAATTTGAATAAGAACAACTCCCATAAACGCATATACTTAAATGCTTAGTCATCAGGATTGTTGCTCTTACACCCTGGATTGCCTGATGCCCTGCCATACTTGCCTTTGAGGGTTGGGGATGATGTGGAGTAGAGTCAATATCTCAGACTCTGGGAGCAGGTGAGAACGTAGCAGCAAGCTCATTTATTAGTTCTCAGGGAGCACCCTTTATATCCTCCACTGCATCAGGGAGCACCCTTTATACCCTATACTATGCCTGCGTAGGCTTCAGTTTGGCCCTCATGCGGAAGTTGCCTCCTTGGCTGAGCGGCCCACTCATTGTTTATGTGGAGGCTGCCACTGCCTTGTCACTGAGGCCCTGCTGTTCCTCCTACAATAATTAAGGGGCTGTTTGATCCCTCATGGATAGCCACTTATGCTATGATGGGAGGAATTGTTATACTAATAATTATTTTGCTTAAGTGTTTTGTACAGCATATTTCCAGGCAGTGCTCCATAAATAAAGCGACACTCCAGGTGCTGATGGCTCTCAAGAATCTCAATCATGCCCTTCACCCCTTCCCAAGGAAGTGATAAAAACCTGGGTGGCAGAGCTCTATGAGACCAGCATGTAGGCTGTTCCTCAGCTCTCCCTTGCTTGACATGCCTCTGGAGTGATGTTTCTTTGAGGGCCGATAGTCAATGATGGGCAGGATCCTAGAAGACAGGACAAACTAAGACAGGCACAGTCCAGTATACTGGGAACCCCCTGGGGTGGTGTCAACTAGGCTGCCAAAATCTAAAAGCAAAAGAGTATAAATGTAGGAGCAATGTCAAGCCTCACTGACAAGACAGTGGTCATCTCTACATAACCATTGAGCAACCTCCACATGAGGACCAAACTGAGAGCCTAGAGATTGGTGACGCAGACAATGACTGTCAATCGGGAACTGCCACTTGGAGGACATGCTTGCTTGAGACCAATGGCATATGGTGGAGACTGTAAAGGGTGCTCCCCGAGAATTAATAAATGATCATGTGGCTGCTTTATCACCTGCTCTCAGAATCTGAATGATTGATTCTGTGCCTTCTGACCCACTGCCCCAAGAGGGACACCAGGCAGGATGGAGGACTCAGGCAACACAGGATGTGACTCTAAAGAGGAATTAGGTGTAGCTTTCGTGGAGTAGGCATGACCTTGTTGGAGGAAGTGAGTCACTGGAAGTAGGCTAAGGGGCTTCAAAAGCTAAAGCCAAGCCCCGTGACTTTCTCTTCACATGGTTTGCAGATCCAGATGTAGAACTCTCAGCTACTTCTCCCACACTGTATCTGCCTGCATATTGTCATTCTCTGTACGACGACGATGACAATGGACTAACCCTCTGAAACTGTGAGCTATCCCCAGTTGAATGCTTTCCTTTATAAGAGTTGCCAAGGTCATGGCATCTCTTCACAGCAGTAGAGTACTAACTATGATACAGGACATTTTGATATGATTTCCATTTAACAAACCAATAGTTGTACCTTCACAATAGGAGCCTGTGATCTCTCAAACCATGGGTTCTTGGTTAGATTTATAAAATATGTTCTTTCTTGTTAGGAACATGTCTGAAATTTTATCAGAAAGTGTTTGGTTATCACTTGGGCACTTTAATATGACAGTCACTTTTGCAATTCATAGCTGGAGAAAACTTTTAGTGACTCCCTCCCATCCCCCAACTCCCCATCCCCAGTAGAAAGCATAGCACCTTCCAGCACAATGGGGGTTAGCCACCCTACAAGTTCCTGGTCAGTACCAACCTGATTTATCCATGCCCTGAAACAAGTCTGTGTGCTTCTTCAGGGTTTTGCTATCAAGTTCTGGTGGGCAACCAAGAGCAGCTGTAATGTTATATTATAATTGTTTATATTTCAATATCTTTTCCTAAAGCCATGAACTCCTTGAAGACAGATTATTATTATGACTATACTGGTACCTCCTAGGACATTCCAAGCTCTTAGGAGACAGTAACAAAATATTTCTAAAAGAACAAAAGAGAAAGGAAAAGGTGAGTTTGTGACATTAAAAAGTTGAGTCTCAATTAAGGGAATTTTCAGAGAAGATCACACTAAGTACACTGCATGAGTTTCCAACTGTGTTTAATTTATGTCATGCTATGCTCAGCACTGAATTAAAAACATTAATTATGGGAATAAAATTGGCTTAAAATATATGAATGACTTCATAGCTATTTTACAATCTAAATGCAACAAAGCTTTATAACTGGTAGCGTACCTAAATCAAACTCAGGAACCCTTATCCATCTTTTTTTTTTTAATCTCAGTGACCTCTGCACCAGAGAGACACAGGCTCTACTCAGATAGTTAAGCTACACACTGTATTGCTTTTTATTGAAGCTATGAACAATTCCTGTTGCAAATACCCTCTTTCTTTTCTTCAGTCACAGAACTCTTTCATTTGTTAAAATGTTAATAATCCTTTCAACTTGCACTTAATATTGATATGTCCTTGGGTTTCCCCCTCTAAATGTCAGCTTCCTTAGGGTATTTGTCAGTCCTCCAAGCTAAGTCACATTCCTTTATTATCTTACCCTGGAGTTTTTCTTAAGAGGAATATCTATGCATGTACATGCACACACATGCACACTGAGGATCATTTGCTTATTAACTACCTTAATATCTTTCTTTTGCTATACTGTTAGTTCTATAAAAAATAGAAATTACATTTATTTTTTGTCCATGAGTATATTATTACGATAGGATGTTGTTCACCACATAGAATTTTCTTCATATAGACTTGCTAAGCTGTAGGCAATAATTATCACCTTGGAAGTCAATAGTAGTATGGGTTTGAAAGTACATGGAAATTGCTAGGAAGTGTCCACATCCAACTGCAGGCAGACCATGCAACTTTTCTCATTGTATTTATTTCACATTTTTTCTTTTTGCTCCCTTAGTTTTTATTAGTTCTTTGAGGGTTTTATATAATATAGTTTGCTCCTATTCATTCTGCCTCCATCTAACTTCTCCAGATCCACCCAACTTTTTTGCTCTTGTTTTTAATCCACTGAATTCAATTGGTGGTGCTTACATAGTCTTGTGTGGCCATATACTAGCGTTTGATCAACTATACACACCCCCATCCCCAAACCTTCTCCTTCTGTTAGCTATTATTAATGGCCAATAGATCCTCAGCTATGGGTGGAACTTTGTATACATGTCCTGTCTGCATGCTGGGGTTTGGTGTGGCTTGACCTTGCTCAGATCTTGTGCATGCTGTCACAACTTCTGTGAGTTCACATGTGGAATTCCCTTATGTCTATAAGACACTGTTTCCTTACAGCCATTCATTGTCTCTGACCCTTACAATATTTCTATTCTTCCTTCCCCTATGATCTCAGCCCTGAAAATGTGATGCAGATATCCTATTTAGGATTGAGCATTCTACAATATCTTATTATCTGTACCAGATGTGGGTCTTTGTTAAACACAATCTATGGCAAATAGAATTGCCTTTGATGAGGGCTAAGAGATCCACTGTTCTGTGAGTATAATGATAAACCATTAGGAGTCAGTTTAATACTATGTGCAGGTATGAAAACTATAGTAATAGGTTCTTGTGTCATAGGTTCTTGAGAATAACATAAATCATTCCTCTGTAAATTGTGTATGATTGATGTAAACCTCCCTTTGGACTACTTGAGACAAGTCTTCAACTGAGCTTCATGTTAGTAAAGTCATATTCCATCTAGAGACATGAATTCTAAATTTAAAAGAGATGTTTGTCATACTTTTACTGTAAGCTAATTATATCAGTTATAAACAAATTTGTGGAAGTTGATGAGATCAGAAGGTGACTGAATTAAAATATAAATACAAATGGATTTGGCTTTACATGTTCATTCTCATGGGACTTGAAGGAATGAGGTCTGGTTTCACTGGGGTTCACTTTGTTTGCATTCTTATGTATAACTCCCCTGTTGCGTATTGTCCTCACGCTCTTGTTGGAGAGCCCTTGGGCCATATTTCTTGTCTTTCTTGATTTTTATCTCAGAATGTACTTAAAATGCCATTGCCTCTTAAATTTGTGAATGTGTAGAGACATTTCATCAGGGAATTTCGAAGTCATAGCTAAACTCTAGATTTTAGGTTTAGAATAAATGCTTCTTGACTCCTAACTAGAGACACACTACTCTTTGAATGACACAATATCTTTCTGAAGGCACAAGTATGTGGGTTCATACGATGGCTTTCTGCTGAAGGAAGAGAGTGAGTTTGGTTCTGTTTCTATGGTCCTGAGGGTTTCCTTCTTAGGTCTCAGGTATCTATGGGCAAAGAACCTTTAAAGGTCTGGGAAAATAAAAAAAATATGATGCAATTATATGATTTCTTCTTTACCAGGAAGTCAAACAAAAGCAAAGATGGAGTCTTAAAAATGAATGCATGTCCAATATTGTTTGACAAATTTCAAGAGACCTTTAACTTTTCTTTAGTTTCAGGGAACTTACTGGTTAATTGCAATCAAATCTTGCCCCAAGGGAGTTCTTTCATTCTATATGTCATAATAATATTACTGCATGTAATTCTGAATTGTCTGTCTCAATTCTGGAAGAGACTAAGCAGGATTTTATATTCTGGGCTGGTTGTCAATAGGGTAAGCAAGTTAAATGCCCCCAATGCAATGGGCTGATGACCTAATAGGAAAGAGATAAGGGTATCCCTCCTAAACAAAGGGAAAACTTCAAATTCAAGCTGTAGAGAATAGATACTGACTTTGTACTGAGTGCCAGGAATGGAACACATCACATGTACTAACTAGATCAGGACTCATAGTAATTAGTGCTCCTCCCCATCATGGTCTCCAATTTATAGAGAAGTTGAAGTTGAGATAAGACAGATATCTTGTGTGACAGGGTCATACAATGTCTCTCAGTCTAATGACATCACAATTAGGCTTGAGATTCTGTCTAAGGCTGAAGTTAAATGTACTGTACCCCGGATTTCTGCTGGCGTCAGCTCAATCACTTGGCCTTTTTTCAAGGATGCTTTTGTCTTTCAGTGCATCTAACTATCCTGAGTATTTAGTAACTCTTACAGGACTAAACAATACTGGCAAGTGTTGATCTGTCTGGAGTAGGGAGTAATAGCATCACTGAGGAAGCCTCTGATTGTCTTGTTGAGTCATCAGACTTCCAGTCAATATTTTTGATAGACATAAAGACTTTTCTTCCATGGTTCTCAGCCCTTTGTACCACAGTAATTTCATTTGGTGATTGGCAAGTGGAGTCCCTTCCATCAGTGCAATTCTGAGTCTACCAAGCCAGTATAGTTGTGATGGTTAATGCTGATAACAACCTAATCGTATCAATGATCACCTAGGAGATAAATCTCTGGGTCTGTGAGAGTTTCTAGGTTGGGCTAATTGATGCCTGAAGTCCCATTTTTAAAGCAGGGAGCACTATTCAAAGGGCTGGGATCCTGGGCTAAACAAAAAGGAGAAAACGTGTGGAACACTAGATTCCATCTCTCCCTGCTTCCGCATTGTAGATGTACTATGGTCAGCTGCTTGCTCATTTTGATGACATGGGTTCCCAGTTATGTTGTACTGTATCCCTGAACTGTGGGCCCGAACAAGCCCTTTCTTTAGCTGCTCGTGTTGGGTAGCTTTTCATAGTAGTGCAAAAGGTAACTAAAGCAACGGTCTTGAGTTTTGTCAACACCGAGAGTCTGTTGGCTTATTCACTTAGAACTTCCAGAATCATTACATCTAGACCAGGAAGGACATTGTTATATGGGGAGTCAGGGTTTCAATTCCTTTTCTTTGTTTCTTATTTCAAAGCTGTCTACAGTTAGCAAAGTGACCTCTTCAGATCTTTTGTATAGCAGTCAGGAAACACCATTTTCATATGGCCTATTTGTGGGTTCAAATACTCTACGAATCACTATGTATTTACTTTGGCTTATTTTACATGTTCATTTATTATATTATTCACGTCAAATAGAATCTGAGCTCTCAAACTCACATAAAATGGAAACCACTTTTCTTTGTTTTTAACTTCCTCTACCAGTCTTGATTCTCATTCAGAAGAAAAATTTCTCACCATAGCTTCTAATTGAAATGTGCCCTTAGCTGGGCATTGTGGTACATGCTTTTAATCACAGCACTTGGGAGGCAGAGACAGGTGACTCTGAGTTTGAGGCCAGCCTGGTCTACAAAGTAAGTCCAGGACAGTCAGAACTGGTTATATGTAGAAACCCTGTCTCAAAAAACCAAATCAACTAACCAACCAACCAAACAAACAAAAAAAATTAAATGTGTCCTCTGAGTAGTATTCTCATTCAAGTTTTACCATCTGCATACCATTCACAGGTCTTTTATGAGTGCTTTTATTCTTCTAGGCCTTTCTTATTGTATGTTTAATTTAATGGTAGGATAAAGCTCCTTTCATGTTCAGACCTTCTTCTATGCCCCTTAATTGTGTATTCTAAAAATACATACATTTAAATTGCCTTGGACAATTGCTTATGACACCATTAGACTACATTCTGATGTAAGTTTCATAATAGCTCTTCTGATTTACTATCTATGACATCAGCAAAGCTTTGCCTCATGCCCAGGATATAATCTATAACCTATGAGTAATCACCTCACAGAGAGCCCAAGCTCCTCTCTTCCTTTTCCTTTCTCCCTGGTTTTGTTCCTTCAAGTGAACATATTCCACATCTTAGCTCAAAATTGAAAGCCTGGAGGAATTTTCCTATAAGCAATCTATAAATATCAGGGATAATTTCTTTTTATCATAGTCATGTCGGTTATTGCTTCTCTTAGCCTGCAGTGCTCAACAAGCTCTCCAAATGCCTATTTCTCATGAAGCAAAAGCTTAGGGTTTTCAGAGTCACTGAGAGGAAATTGAAGCCCTGAATCAGAATTCATGAGAATTCTGCCACTGTCTGTACCACCATGGAGACTGCAACTGCTGGGAAAAATTAGGTCATTCTGCAGCAACCAAAAGTCAACACACAAAAGGACATTTCATGGATGTACAATAACACAGGTTTTGGTCTTGTTAGTGGAACATATCCCACGTGGGCAATATCACTCTGCTACTTGCTGTGCTTCAGCTGTCAAAGATGATAGAGCAGCCACCTTCAGTATTACTGCATTAGTATTTCAGAGAAAAGTTTTGCTACTAATGTGTGTGCCCCTAAAGCTGCTAGTATGGGTGGTACAGTTATCATTTGGTCACATGATCTCCAACCTCAGAGTGTTAAATAATGCCCTTCTGGTGTGGGCCCAGGAGAGGAGCTGGCCAAATAAGTTCATGGTAGGAGATGTCATTGGCCTCAGCATTGCTGGCTGCTGTGAAAATTGTACAAGGCTGGTACACAGAGGGAAGCAACCACTGATAGTTCTTAGAGCCAATGTCTCTCATGGCTGAGGAAGCAAGCATTTGTGAACTACACGACCTCATTTTGTACGCCTGGCTTAAAGATCTAGCAGGTAGATGTCCAAGAGACCCTTGGCCATTTCTCATAGATTCTGTTTTGCCTTCTTTATGGAGACCACATGGAAGGAAATCCAAGCCCAAGCACAAGGCTATCAAAAGTAATTTCCCCCTACAACTTAGATTAGCATCAATAGAAGCTGTCTACTGTTGGGAGAAAATTTCATCCACATGGGACAAGACTGGCTTATCAAAATGAACAGTTCAGATAAGTCAAACTATTGAGAAAGAGAAAAACACAAACTATTCAGAACCCAAAGCAGTTATGGAACAATATTCGTTTAAGCCCATTTTGTGAGCAACTTAAACAACAGTACCTCCTCTTGTTCATCCCTTTTCTTATCGTCTTCCTCCTCCTTCTGATGTATGGGACTCTGCTTCTTACTTTGATTCTGACCTGCTCCACCTACGGACTATGACAGCACCGGTATTAACTTACCTAGGGCACTGGGGACTAGGTTGTAGGAGGCATGAGGACAGTTGCACACCCCCAGGAGGACCTGAGAATATAACAGTGTCTGCTTTATGGGGTGGAGGTCTCTGAGATGGACAAGCTGTAGGATGGCTCTTAGTATTCCTGCCTCCTGTGGATTGTGCCTTGGTGTCACCTCTCTTTCTGCATGTGAGTGGTTGCCTGTGACCGGCTTCTAACCATCTGAATACAGCAGAGTGAGTGAACATCTTTCTTTGATTATTCTGCCTCATAGAAGTCTCTTGCTCCTCAGCTGCCATAAACTATGCCCTTTCTCTCTTTGCTGGCTTGAGAAAGGCAAGAGGTCACAAATTCTGTAACTTGCAGGGATCTGACTGCTGGAAACTACCATGTGACTAGGGGATCAGGTGCTCTGGGTGCTTCAGTAGCTGAGCCTTTGCATGAGAAGCCCTGTGGCTCACATACATGTTAATGTTTTAAGAACCTGAGCAGAGGACCCAGCTGCCAGGTTCTTGGCTTCTAGGAGCTAGTACACTGCGATGCTGAGTTCGTGGTCATGGTTGTACAGTAACTGGAAACTAAGGCATCCTCTGAGCACCAGAGAATGTTCAAGGCCTTCAGCTGTGTTTGGAACGATGACTCACAGGAAAGTGAAGCAGAGCCATTATCAAAGGAAGTGCAAATTTGTGGGATTATTCAGAGCCCCAAGAGTCAGACTAGTTCCGCACAGGACTTCCTAATTTTTTATGATCTTTCCTTAGTCCATCTTAGGTGAAGAATGTAAAAAATAGCGGTTTAGGTATCTCTCATTTCCTGTCATGCTGAAAAAGCCCCAGACCAACCTTTTAAATTAGTTGTGGTCAGTAACATTCTGTGGGAGGAGACAGAGAAATCTTATGTTTATGGAATCCATTCTGATCACATCTCACCTTGTTTTTTAACCTTATGTGTGTGTCTATCAGGTCATTAACACAAATGTCTCCTCATGGCCCATAGGGACAATTTGTCTTCCTAACACATCCCCTGGACCTTCAGATCCATTGTATTGGATAATATATTAGTTTATCCTCGATATCATTCAAATTTCCTTTCAAGAAAGTTTGGAATTTATTATGGATAACCTTTTTACATGTACAATATCCTTTTCCTCTAAGGGTTTGGACACTGTATTCCTTTCCTTTAGCATTACTACAAGTCAGTCCTCCCCTTCCTTTTGTTACATGTTCACCCTGACACAGTCACTCTCTCCCTCTGCTTCACTTCGGCTCTCAATTACTTAGAGCAGAAACTGGCTGGAAAAGGATGTGAGGTGATTGGAAACAGAGAAGCCACAAATCAGCTATTTTAGCAGCCAATCACAGAGCACCCAACTCAAAGTAACTTCATCATGGAGAAGGGTAGGTCCTTGCGCCTCTGAAAGGTGAACTTAGTTTAATCTCTTGAACAATGAACTATACACATTAGAAAACATACATAGTATGTTCTCTATCTTACTTGAGGGGTGTTGAATCCAGCTCTTATTCTGTAGCCTAGGCTATGTCTCAGAATGGCCTGAACCCATGGGACTCTTCCCACTTCAGCCTCTCAAGCTGGGATTGAGGCAGGTCTTAGTTGGCAGTCAGGGAAAAGAGCTAAGATGAAAACTGTAAGTTGCTCATAGGTGCTACAGTGGGAATGGATGCAAAGGCAAAAGGGAGTATAACGTTAAAACAGTGAATCCAAGAGGTCCAAGGATGAGAGGCAAAGATGCTTGCTTCTGGATATGAGTGATTCCAGCATACTGGTTAGAGCCAAACAGGCCAGTGAGGGAGAGCCAGCCTACTTGCCTTCAGAGCCTCTCTCCTTTGGGAAACACATGCTAGACTATACGGATTTAACACTTTGCTTCTTATGAAGTAGTTATAGTGGACTGATTAGCAAATTTGGATGATTTCTAATGAGCTCATCTTAGTTTTAGAAAAGGACCCCAGGCCATCCTACAGACATGGAGATAACCAAGAACACTACAGCTGCTTCTCCGTAGCAATGAGAACAAAGATAGCTTAGCATAGTTATCAGTACTTGAGATACCCGCAGTATCAGGTCAGAAGTAGCAACACCAGCCAGCAGCTAAAGACCAGCAGACAGTGAAGGCTAGTTACCGCCAACGCCAGAGAGCTTAGTATAATTAACAATCAGTAAGATATCTACTTGCTTGAAGGGTAATTATGCTAGCTGGGTGACTAATAGCTAAAAGAGAGTCAAGGTCAACAATTAACTGAGTCACTATCAGAGATAAACAAAGTGGATCCTGCGACCACCCCTAACTAGGTAGGTAGCACATGGTTATGTCTATAGTTGGTTCAGGAGGACATGCACAGAGTGTCAATTGACCCTGTCCATAATAGCCCCAAGAATGAACCAATCTCAATTGAGATTATCTCAGCTTTTGTTCAGTTCCTAGCTTGACCTTATAAAATCCTGGACAAAGGAAACCCAGTGGCTTTCTCCTGTCTTCCAGACCTTTTCCACTCAAGGATGTTCTCACACTTATCCTCAATTTCTCACTGTTCTGTAAAAAATTCCGTAAAATTGTTTTTGTAAAAAAAAAGCCAGAGTGCCTGATTCTGTTTTGCATACTCACCTAGGAGGCCAAGTCTTTCTTTTTCCCAGGCTGGAGGCAATGAATAAGGAGATATGGTCACAGGTAGGTCTTTGAGAGCCTTCAGTGTCAGAAGCTTTATGTCCTTGAGTCATGCACAACTGGGCTACAACAGATCCTGTGGCTCTCAAAATCTGCATCAGGATTAGAGGTGTGAGCCTCCATACTTTGTCTTCATCTCTGCTGTATGGATGGCATTGTCTCCTCATGGCCATAGTGTGAGTTGTATAGGGACAAGTACCTATCATTGTTCCTGGGTAGAGAAATGCCTTTGGAAGTCTGATATGGTCTTAAACCTCATTTTATGGTATATTCAGCACACCCATGCTTATATTAATAAGTGAATGGAGAGGAAGTACCCTAAATGGTACTCACTCCCTCAGACTGGGAAGTTGGCCTCAGCCAAACTTGAAGTGCTGCTATAAAGAAGTCGGTGGGGGAACAGATATAGACAGCTCTTAGGATCCAACAATATCGACTAGAAAATGAAGACACAGCAAGGGGTTGTGGCTGCTTTGGGTTCTGGGGAGAGAGAGAGCACCAAGGCTGGATCTTGAACTGTGTTTGTGGTTGCCTTAGTATTATGCTTTTCCCCCAGTGTCTCTGGCTCTGCTATACAAAGGACAAAGAGAAAGTGCCCACCTGAATTCTGGGCTAGTAATCACCATATTGCTAATTTAAAAAAAAGGCAGCATGCTTCAGGGATCACTTCCATATGGGAGAATGAAACCACAACTTAAATAGCTACAGCTCCTTCCCAAGGAAGTCACTGCCTGGACACAGGGAACCTGCTGACTCATGACCCAGCTCTGCTGGGCTGGCTTCTTGTCCCACCTCTGACCAGCTGGAATACCTCCTTTAAGCTCTTGCTTGCTACTTCTGATGCCTGTTTCTGTGGGAAGGTGGGAAGACACTCTCCCTGCAGGTGTGTGCTGGTGATCAGTCACACAGCCTCCCTTGTCCCCCTAGTTTTGCAGAGCGGCTGGTTCCTTAGCTTGGAGATGCTAGACTCAGCTGTAGCTCATTGCATCTTATGGAGAAAGGGCTGGGGAGTCACCCAGCAGAGCAGGCTTTGGTGTGCACTTGTGAGCACCGTGGAGCCATAAAAGAGACATGGTGTGGCATTGGGGAATGGGAGTTTCAGAGTGAGCAAAATGTGGGACTGAGATGGGACAGGAAGCTGCAGTACAGGGCACCTCTGCAACCTCTGAGTCAGCACTGTCTCTTCTGTCATCTCTCAGGTGACCTACCCAACTCCCCTGACAGGGGACACAGCAGGAAGGGCAAAGGTATGTGGTTTAGAACAGAAAATAGATACCTTGGAAACAAAACAGACATTTGCTTTTTAATTATCTCCTCTTGGCTTCTGCAGATTTTTTTTTTAAAGTAAAGTTCCGGGGGTGGTGGTAGTGGTGGTGGTGGTGGAATGCTCTTTCTCACATCTACAGAGCCAGCTCCATCTGTCCATTAACCTTTAACATTGATTAAGATGAATGTCATTTCTGTCCCCCAAAGCTTTTAGATTGCATTTGAATCCAGCAGCCCTGCTCCTGAAGAGCTTGTGATTCAATTCTTTGAGTTATGGCACCCCAGAGCCCTCTGATGGTCAAAGGGGAATTGAATAGCTCCAGTCTCCTGGCTAGATTCTGACCAAGATGAATGAGTGCTCTCCTGGGTGGGGCGGTGGGGATGGGGGTGGGGGACAGGGCTTATTCTTGGCTCTAGTGGCTACCTAGACAACCCCCCAAAAGGTCTCTGAGTTTGGAAGTAGCTGTGATGCAAGGTGTAAACAGATCATCCTGTAGTGTGGCCTGTCACAAATGCCACAGGAATTCAGAGCAAGGATTTTCTTCAGCCAGGATGCTCAGGAAGAGCTTCCTGGAGGAAGCTGATTGTCTGATTGAAGAAGTAATAATGTTTAAAATATAATCATATCCTTGCTCCGAGCAATGAATAATTCATGTGGCTTATTTAATTAGCCAAAACAAAAATGTAGAGAGCCCTCTTTAGCTCATGAAAACAGCAACAGCATCCAGTGACCTCCAGGCATACTTGGAGTGGCAATGGTGCCAGTTCTTGTACCATGTGTGCATCATGTCCTCTGATGGAAAGGGGAGGTCCTCTGTCAGAATATGTTAAAGAGAGACACACATTCCCATCCTTTTGATTGTCATAGAGTTGAAACAATAGACCCCAAAGACTTAACTTTCTCCAGCAATCCCATTCAGGAGCAAGAAAAAAGTGGAGACCTTGTTGCCAGCCAGGGCAGAAACTTACCTCCTACAAGATTTCCTATAGTTCTGATAATTTAAATGAACAAATGCATGTTTCCTATTACATCTTATAGAACTGTGAGGCGATGCATAGAAACTAGGAGAGACACTAGGGATGACAAAAGTAAAATTATTATTATTATTATTGCCTGTTTCTTTTCTTCATGAAAGCAGAGACCTAATGAGCCATTGAGCAGCCTGTGACTAGATGCCTGGCCTATAGAGGTACAGGATTTGAAACACCTCCTTAGCCTTACAGCCTCTGCAAGACTGTTTTGCTGTTAGAGAGCAAGTGTCAGAGGAATGCCTAGAAAACTGCCATTCACTGGCACAGGTGGACTTCCTGAGAAAGTCTTCACATGCCATTCGAGAGGATTCTAAACTCATTTGCAATTCATGGTAGGAGTTCTTTGCAGCTATTAGAAACTCCATCTTTTCCCCCATAAGGGAATAAGGAAGGTGACTAGAGACCAGCTTGCTTCTATACCTTTATCTTTTAAAAAATTCTAATGGGTTTGAGGGATGTCGCATATCCATTATTGATGGTTTAGCTCACACCAGTCACGACATCTACTTCTTCAGAAAAGCAATAAGGTTAAAAAGAAGTGACTGTGAACAGGGGACTGAGGTAGATGTCACTGCAGCAGCCTCCCAGGAGCTGAACCCTGCATTATGCCCTGCAGCCTTCCAGTGCAATTTGTCCTCTGCATCCTTTCTTTCCCAGCTTCCTGCTTCTCTGCTGCCTCCCTGGGGATGCTTCTGGTTGCAAACTGTTTCAGTAAAGGGCAACAGAGTGCAGCAATCTGTTCAGGGGGAAGGAATGAACAAGACACATTGTTTCAGGATTCTAGCGGTGGAAGATACCTGGAAAAGTATGGGTTTTGGGTCCTTTTCCTGTGATTTTAAAGTTCACTGTGTATCTTTGATGACACTTGCAGGGAGAGTATTTCATATTCTGAAGGCAGAAGTTATTGCAGATGGATTTGGCTGTTAATTCTGCATTCTGACGTTGTGGGTACAAGGTGTCGACAGAATCTTGCACCAGCTGATCTGCATTCTCCCCCAGAGCTTCAAGGTCATTAAAGGGCAAATGAAAGAGAGAATCTCCCAAGGGGACCTTGTATAGAGGCTAATTTCCCAAGAGGACCTTGAATAGGGGCTTCTCTCTCAGGAGGACCTCGTACAGGGCTCAGGCTGCCTGAGTCTGTATGGGGAGGAGGCACGCCCTTGCTTTCAGTCTGTCTGATTCCATCATTTCCTTCCCATTCTCTCAGCCGCTCTCCCTCATGACTGCAGGAAATTTCTTTCGTTCTTCCCAGGGACCAACTTCATCTTCCATTCTAGGAAAAGTACCTTATTTTCTACTGGGAACATAATATGATTCCTAAATGATGCTGACTTGGAGAAAGCCTTTTCTGGCCCTTTGTAAGATGAGCTTTAGAAAATTCTACTTAAAACCCCAAAACTCACAGGAAACATTCTCTAGTTCAAATAGAAGTGCTTCAAATATCTTTAAAGGTAACTTATTGCATTATATACAATATATAATAAATCATGCATTACATTATATAAAATTATATAATGCATAATATATAGATGTAATATCAATACAAGGCTATATGAAAAGGGACAGGCAGCACTCTTAAGCACATTCCACTTATCCTGATCTGAATAGGAAGACAGTGTCTATTTACCATGTGAGTGAAAAAGAGATCAACAACAGGAGACACACTAATGCCCAAGACGATTCTTCTTTCAGTTAGCATCACTAATCCATTGTCCCTGTTCCTTTTATAAATGTTTGTAAAGCTAGATTGGCATAAATAATTCAAAGCAGAATTATCCTTGTTACAAGATACAAGGATGTATTCTGGGTATAGGATTTCCCTCCTGGGGCAGGATGGGCAGTATTTTAGTCACTACTGTGTACGTTTATTAATGTCATGTCAGGTCTAAGTCTCAGGGTATGTTCTTAGTGTCTACTCAAGGACTGTTGTTATAGGACTAATTTGAAAATATTAAAATTTAGAGATCTCTTTAGTTTAGATGGTGCAATGTATTTATATCACTAAAATAACTAAACCGTGTCCAAGCATCCCTGGCAATCACATGCCGACTTCAGCTGACTGTCTTCCTCAGACTAGTAGAAAGCCAATGCCTTTTAGTACAGAAAGCTGCCTGAAGCTCTGGATAGGATGGTTTGCCAATGGCTGCAGACCTCCAAGATATTTTTCTCCTTCACTACACCAGGTTTCCTGAGCCTGAAAGGCAGAAAGGGAACAAAAGAGGAGGAGGGGAGAGGAGGAGGGAGGACCACAGGTGCTAGTCAGAGTTGTAGGCATTGTTCCAAACATGGGGTTTACTGGGGAGAAACAGAGTTGATAGCTCTGAAAGAAATATAATAATTGGGACTTCTGCCACTTCTGAAGACATTGCACCTTAACCAGTGTGGTGCAAAAGTTGGAGCAGGAGAGGGACATAGAGAGAGATTGCTCAGTGGTTAAAGTGTTTGCTGAGTAGGTGTAAGGACCAGAATTCAGATACCCAGAATCGACATAAGATACTGAGTGGACATGGTAGCCTGCCTGAAATTCCCTCCTCTGAACACTGACACTAGGGATATCCCCAGAGCAAGCTGGTGAGGAAGGCTAGCCAAATAGGGGAGCTCTGGGTTTGATTGAGAGAGCCTGTGTCAATGAATGAAGTGGAGGAATGATTCCAGCTACTGAGGCACTGACCTTAGGCCTCCACATGCATGTACACATATGTGTGTCCTCAACACGCGCGCGCGTGCGCACACACACACACACACACACACACACACACACACACACGAACAAAAGAAAAAGTGCAAGTGTGGGAAAGCAGCAGCGGCCGTAGATTCTTCATAGTTCATCGATTTGAAATTCCTGCCAAGAAGTGCTGCTCTATTCTGTGTTCCTGAATTTAAGCAGAATATTCTCAGATGTGCTCTTTCTTACTCTGTTTTCTGCACATTTCTTGAGAAGAATAAAGGCGAGGCGGGGGGAGATTTGGGGTTGCAGTAAAAACCAAAAGCGTCCGAAGATCACCTGTGTCTTGGTGTGTCTTATTTTTAGGATGGATGGCATAAGATAAAAGCCTTGAGGAGCGTAGCTATGAAGGATGTCATGGGAACAATGGGAAGTTTTGTTCAGGAGACTAACCATATCATATATAACCCGTGCTTGAAGAGTTACATAGATATATAGAAAATTATCTATAATAACGAGGGGGCTTATCTGAAAGTGAGGCTAGAAGTAAGGTGATGTTACTTCCTTTTCATGCACTTAAATTAGTGATTGAGGAATGTGTGTCTGTGTCTGTGTGTGCACATGGATGCATATGAGTGATGTACACACATATGTGTGCATTTGGAGGTCAGAGGATGGCCTTGGGTATCATTCCAGAACACCACCTTTGTGTTTTGAGACATGGTCTCTTACTGACCTGGTACACACCTAGCAGGCTCAGCGAGCCTCCACTGATCTACTGGCTTGCTCTACCTCCTCGGTGCCGGGATTACAAACACGTGCCACCCCACGTGGCTATTCTCATGTGTGTTCTGAGGACAGACCTCAGGCTCTCATGCAGATAGACAAGCACTTTACTGACTGAATTATCTCCCTCTCCCTTAAGTGGTATTATTTTTAAAACTTCAAAATTAATGTCAATTTTTAGTCAGACAGAATAACATAGTCCTTACCACGACACCTAGTGAGTGAAGCATCTTCATGAGACTGATAGGATCATAGCCCTGAAAAACACAACCAGAAGCCTGAGACCCCCAAAAGATCAAAACCCCTAGTCTAAACGTGATCACAAAATGAAAGTGCCAGATGGTGCCCTCCTGAAACCACAGCTGGCAAATGGAGGAAGGCTGTAAATAAAACCAGAAACTGGATTCTGGGATGGGATTGACAGTGTTTTCAGTTTCATGTTACATTGCACTATGTATGCAGTCTGAGTGCCTAGGAACCCGTTAAACTTTGAGATGAGTCTGTGGTGCGATGTTCAGAGATCAGCTTGAGAGTATATGTGAATACAAGGTAGGAAAGATCTGCATGGGTAGTGCCATCTAATCCTCGGGAGATCCAGCAAGAGCTCGTAAGGAAAGTGCAGCTCCCTCTTCTTTAGAGCTGAGTTTCTCTTGTGATGTTGGAAAACAGAGACCTTCAGGCTCACCAGACTTGGAACTCCAGTATTTACTGTGAAAACTCTGTGGGTCTTTGGGCTTTTGCTTTCTAATTGGTAGTTAATACTTTCCCAGAGCTGACTTGGTGCAAATATTTTGTATAAGTACAAAACTAATGAACATGTGAAGAATGATCCCCTTTATACACATGCATACAAGAAAGTTATGCATGTTGAGACACCAAGTTGTTGCATGATTGCACATGTGTGTGGTGGTGAGACACAGATATCATTTGTCAGAAGACTTTGATTGTTGGTCATGGTATTTCAAATGACCACACATCATGCTCAACCATAGTGACATGCATTTATCCATTTCACTTCCTGATGCATTTATTTTTGAAATGTGGTTGATCTGTTCATGTCTGACACACCCATGCAACTGTTCTGTATAGCTCAGGGCTTTGCTTGCCAAAATACATATATTATTATTCCATAGTTCATTGTGTAAAATGGTAGAGGAAAGGAAGTGATTACCTCAGTTTTGATAGATTCTCAAATGAAATGTGTAAATATCTTTAAAAACATCAATTGTAATATTCTCAAGAGTTTAATCTTTTGAGATTTTAGACTTAAGGATTTGATCAGTAGGAATTCCCCATTCAGGGATATGGTGATTGTGACCATGTGTTTCCAGATTGTGCCCCGAGCCCGGTGAACATGGAGATCACCCTTGTTTTCTGCCTGAGAACAACTTTTCCCCTAATGTGATAAAGGGAATGGAATTTAATGGGCGAAAGATGATAGTTTAGAGTTGTAAAGTCAGAGATGTAATTGGGAATTATGGTCCAGGGGCAATAAGGGGGAATATTGAAGACATCAAACTATGCAAAGGCACAAAACCAATCAAACAAAAACTGACAAGAACAAAGAGCACAATAAAGACACCAGGAAAATTAATTTAGCGTATCTGTCTAATTGTCCTGCTGTGAGTGACTGAGTGCTAAGGTACACATGTGCAGTATAAGTTCACAGTGAGACAAAGCATGCTTGCATTACAGTGAACCATCCTGAAGATATCTTATGGAATATACCATTGTGCAAAACAAAATAAAGCAAAACAAAACAAAAAACCCAAACAACAACAACCCCCTCCAAACCAAACAATAAAACCAATGAGAACTCGGAGTGTTTCAAGGATGACTAAAGTGAATTATTCCCTCTAACAGAGCCAAGCTCATTAAACTGCAGAGTCAGGTTAACAAGCTATCAAAAAGGAGTCTTGAAAGGATAGAGCATGCCCACAAATCTGCCTCTATTAAGTGTGGACAACAAGATTCAGAGACTTGATTAAGTAATTTTTACAATTGCCACTTCCCCTCACCTCCCAAAAAACGATGCTTTATATGCAAAGAAGCAAGGATTGTGTCCAATATCCAGCTAATGAAAGCAACAAAAATAGATTAAAAGTGATATAAATGACAGAATCGGTAAGCCCTTAGGCAACTTTGAAACAACAATAGATATGTGCATGGATCTAAAGAAAACAGGAACAGAATGGAGACACAACAGAGAAATATACAGTAATTTATTATGTTGAGAATCACAGCGCCAGACACTGAGGTACCACTACATTGGTTTCATCAGCAGAGTAGGAATCAAGAGAGGATGAGTAGCAAAGAGTATGAAAGATGTGCAATAAAAATTTCCAAGTAGAAACAGAGATAATAAAAGATGATTAAAAAACGAAAGAAATTGAAGTCATCTCATTTACCTCCCATATAATATCATACTTTAGTACCTGCATAGTCTTAGAATTCAAAGTAGAAAAATGGGGGCAGAAAACATACTTAAAAATAATGGCTGCCATGGTTCTAAGTGATATGAAAACATAAGTTACAGATTGCTGCATCTTACTGTATCCTAAGCAGGATAAACAAAACCATAGTTAAACACATGGCAATCAAACTCCTGAAAACCAGCTTTCCGATTGCTTTAAGCGCAGAATGATGGAGACAGAAATGATTATAGAGCTCTTGTCAGAAATGGCATAAAGCAGGAAGACAGGAGAACCTTAGAGTGTCACAAGAGAGCTGCCAACCTAAATCTGTATACTATTGAAAACACAGCTCAAAATGAAGGTAAAATAAACCGCATTTGAGACAAAAACATCAGAAGGAATCTCATACAAGGTGATGGGCACCAGAATTTGTCACCTGCAGTTCTGAAAGATGAGGGACAGAAAAATAAGACAGACACTCAGATTTACATGCAAGTGGACTCTGAGTGCAGGAGCAAATGTAAATGCACCGTAAAATCTGATTGAAAATTTAAAATATGAATCATAGCAAGTACATCACTATGTTGTAGGAGTTGTAATTCATACAGAAGTGAGCTATGTGGCAAAAAATGATGCAAAAGACAAGAATAGGGAGATAAAAATATTTCATTGTCAAGTTTTATGCCCTATGTGAGGTAGTGCATAACTGGAAGAAAGGTGACGGTTAGTCATACAGACCGTAGATTCTAGATAAACTGAGAAAAGTATAAACTAATACAGACAATACAGGAACTGAAAGTAAAGATGATAAGAAGGAATTGTATAAATCCCTATTTAATTTCAAAGGAGTCAGAGGAAGGGAGAAAAAGAAAAAAATGAACTGAAGAGCAGAAAAGATAATATTTGGATTTATACTGAACCACATTAAGAACTATTAGAACACCGTCATTAGCATGACCCATGGTGCACAATGACTTGGGGAACTGTGAGAGAAATCCCAGGAAGACAGACAGGGGGCCTTTTACCTCAACTGCACTTTGTTACCCAAATTGTGGTTGGATGTGATTTTGTGCCTCCTGTGACAAACATTTACATTCAATTTATAAGACATGTTCATTCTTGTTAGATGGCAGAACATAGCTATAGAGAACCCAGTCTGGTCAGTCTACCCTGAATCTGAATGGTTTTCTGCTCTGCCTTTGTGACTCCCTAGATAATCTAGAGTATGCCAGATAGTTGTGTTTAAACTGGTCTGTCCTGCAAAAGTTTTTGAGAAAGGACTGCTCCATTACTTTACTGTGTGCTTACTGACATCTATTTACATATTTTTCTGGTCATGCCTTTCTGAACTCAAATAACATTCCTTGGATCATTTCTTTCTTTGTTTCATTCATGTATAAAAAATACACTGAAACTGAAAGAAAGTTCTCTACAACATCAGACTTTAGTCTGTCCCATTCTTTTAGGTTCTCAGAACCCAGGTCCAGCTGACAACATCTTCACAGGTCTGCTGAAAAGCCAACAATAACTAGATTAAATATAAATGGTCTAAATAGTCAAAAGATAAAGTAGATTAGACCAAGACCCCAAAGTACATTGTTTATAAGAAAACCATTTATAAATATATTGACATATATAATATACTACAGATATTATATAACAATATAAATATGTTAAAAATAAAAGCATAGGAAAAGATAATGGATTACTACAAGTTTGGGCTATATAGTGAGTACCAGGGCAACTGAGGTTACAGAATTAAGCCCTGTCAAAAAAGTAAAACAAAAAAAAAAGAGGAAAATATTGGCAATTTAAATATAGGAATATGTTAAAATACAGTATACTGTTAGTAAATCACATCCCCAAAACAAAAGTTTCAAACAACTGCAAGTGTCATTCAGCATGTTAATACATAATGACAAAGATTATATGCAGGTAAAGAATTTTGCACAATTCAATATACTTTCTTGAATAAAATATACACAAAATAATAAATAATTTTTAAAAATCTGATTCGAGGCAGCAATGGAAAAACACAGCTGCCATCACTCATGATATAGGAAGACTAGATACTTTCTCTTAATATTTGAAACAGTCAAGATAGCTACTATTATATTTTAGAATTTTAACTCTCACTTGCCATTGCGATAAGGCAAGAAAAAGAAATGAAAGGTACATTGGTTGTAAAGAGCAAGTCAATTCAAGACAGCCTTTATGATAATCTCTCCAATATTGTAAATATGATGATGACAGAAGAGATAATCTCGTGAAAACAGAAGAACCCTTGAAGGTGACAGCTCCCCACTACTACAAATTCTCATTCTGAAACTCCCCAGTGAGCAAGTCCCAGCCATTCCAAAATTCTACACTGACCTGTAGTGATTCATTTTCAATCTACTGAAAACAGACTTTCTGTTAATAATTTAGACAACAGTATTTAAGAGAATGAAGTTGGCTAAGTATTAGTTCAAGAGGGCTGTGGAGTATGAAATTTGTATTATAGCTGTAAACAACATGTACTATAATTAATAGTAGGTTATTATTTGATAACTGTTATTTGCTATTTAATTAAAACAATGAAGTGTGATTTTGATAATGGTGTTATGGCAAAATTTGATTAAAACTTGTTTGGTAGAAAAACTTGACATGTTATTGGAAAGGACACAGGGTGATACATCACCATGCAAACTTATTTAGCTTCTCATTTTTGCCAAACGGACACCACTTTTGTAAGACTGAGCCAGTATTTCGACTTAATCATCCACAGGACACAGTTTTTCGCTCCCTGACATTACGTCATTATTCATGAGCTGAGTTAACCTCATTCACAAAACAGTGAAGAAGGGCAAATAGTACAGGGTGCCTCCTTGAAATTCTTACTTAATTTCCTGATAGATTCAGTGCAAAAGTTGGGAAGGACACCAATTTAAAAATTCAGGTGAATTCACTCCATCTTGCACAACAATGCCCAGGGAAATACACAAACAGCATTGCCATCTTATTAGCAACAGGGGTGGGTTTTGTGTTTTACATGCAGTTCATGCTTAGTGGTAGATCATGGAAGTATGAGATGGACACACTCAAGGGTCTTTGTGGTGGACTTTTTCCTTACCCTGTCTTCTTCCCATCCTCCCATCCCCTCCTCTTCTCTTTACTCTATCCTTATCTTCATTATCATCTCACCTCTGTCATTGGAACCATTGTCTGCAGCCACCTGTGATTCCTAAATTAATTTTAATAATGATGTTTCAAGTTGTCTCAGTGTATGTTCTGAGGGAGAAGGAAGAAATGCAACATTCGGCACATTCTTGGTGCTATACACATATTTTAAATTTATTTTATTTTAAATTAGTGTGTGTGTGTGTTTGGGGGGGCATATGTATAGATGAGTGCAGTGATCTTCTAAGGCCAGAAGATTATGTCAGAGTCTCTGGAACTGGAGTTACAGGCAGTTTTAAGCCTCCTGATTTGGGTACTGGGAACTGAACTTGGTTCCTCTGCAAGAACATATGTTTTCTAAACTGCTGAGCCATCTCTCCTACCCCATTTGATGCTATATTTGACAGTTTTTAAGAAGCTCATTTTCCTATTTTTCATAAGTGTATTTCACTTAGAAGTGAAGTAATATTTCCAGTAAGTGCTGGTAAATCAGACACCACATAGAGTTCTGCCTGTTCCCTTGAGCAGGTCCCCAGGATCTCAGTGACCAAGATAAAACAGAAAATGCTATCCCACAATCTGTTAGTAGAGGGAAAAGTATTTCTGATTAAGTTAAAGAAAGAAACTAAGTGCTAACTGTAAAGTTAGAAGATATTTTGGGGATGTAGGGAAGGGTTCTGGGCACTGTGTCCTTGGGAATTCTGAGAGGAACAGTGGAGGAAGGGCTGTCTAATGCTCATGGGAGTGACTGTCCAATAGATTAGGATTCAATGACCAAGGTGGGATTCTACTATAGCAAATGTAACTACCAAGGCATTTTCATGATTGTATTTTAGAACTACAATGTGAAAATTAATTTACCTCACTCACTTTATGAAGGAAAAAGTAAAATTTGTAAAGTGACTCAGATAATTTGTAGTAGCTTTTTTTTTTTTAGTATTTCTGCATGTTATTTTTTTTAACTTTAGCTAATTTTTATTTTTAAGGCTGGGTAATAGATGGAATAACTTTTTTTGCTTCATGCTTATGGAAGGTGGAGGAAGAAACAGACAGACAGACAGACAGACAGATAGATAGATAGATAGATAGATAGATAGATAGATAGATAGATAGAAAGATAGAGAGACTAAGACATGCTTTGAGCTGAATAAACAGTTTCCACTAACAGAGTTCCCTGTCATTTCTATCCTGACCTTGGAGAAGGAGCTGACTTTCTGGCCCCCTGAATGTCTCTCAGCTGGTACCCTCATATTGTGTCAATCTTTTATCTAGTCAAGTGAATACCTACTGGAAGAAATAAAAGGGAGTTCTAGCTTGGTGGAAGCGCTGCTTGTTAGGGATTTACGAGCATTGTTTTATCCTGTCTTCACAGATAGCCAGAATTTAATGACAAGCAATCTAGGTCTATCATCAGCATTTTATGATGCAGAGGAAAAGCTCTGAGGAATCAATACTTGCCCAAGATCATTGAGCAGGGAACTGCAGCCCAGATCTGTAGAGAGCCAGACCGTACTGATGAGTAGTCAGTCACATGTCATCAAAGCAGGCCAACAAAGGCAAGCATGCAGTTCCTCCAGGCCTGCTTGTTTGCTTGCTTGCTTTCAGGGATTGTTCTAGGCTATCCATCGCCTTGTCTATAAGGCTATTTATAAAGGTCTCAGAATTTATACTTTTTCAAAGATGATCTCTTTTTTCACCTAATTCGGTTAATAGGAATTCTTTGTTCACATTTTTATTTTCCTTCCATAGACCCTTGAAATAAATGCCAGCCCGGCTCCTGTCAAAATCCTCACAAGAGACCCTGGCCTGATCTGAGAGGTTTTGGTGAGATCTCTGCAAGTCCTTCCGGTGCCAATTCAAAGCATGAATAATTTTGGCTTTGTTGCACTGGAACGTTGTTGCATAGGAAACTTCTAGAACTAGGGCCGAGAATCGAATCTTCTGCAAGCTAATACAGGCAACTCCTGCATTATTTCCTTTTAGCTGCCTGCTATCCTGAGTGCAACGATAGGTGTTTAATATGTGTGCTTAAGTGAAATCCAGAAACCTGATATTTTATAGATGCCTGATCAAATGTCACAGTTCCAGAAGTGCTCTCAAATCTTTCCTTTTCCTTCTAACTCTTGTAAGGATGATCTTAACCCTGACACTGGCTCGTACCTATGGAATGAAGCCAGTGGTTCAATTTCCCAAATGGAAGTCTACCTGATTAGCTCCACTTGGCTTTCAGAGTCCCCCATCCAGTTTGATGACTTATGATATACTGCAGTGGGAACCTTGGAGTTTCCAAAGGTTAAAAGCATTGACGATATTTAATTAAAACAATGCTTTAAAAGTTGAGTGGTGCCAAACATAAGCTTCTTAAACAGTGCAAGGGCACTAGCTCATGAATTGAGCTGAGGAGGCTCATTTGCATCTCCAATAACCTTCTGCCAAATACCCACCAGGGAGCAATCTGAAACTCACAAGTTTGATTAACCAGTTAATACAATGAGAGATTTAAGAATTTCAGATTGTTACCAATTTACCCTTGTTCCTAAGAACAGTTCATTGTTATATGTAGATCAAACAATACCTTTGGTTTCTGGAAGCCTTTTCTACTGATTATCTTATTAGACTCATTATAATAGACTTGAATTATACTTATTAAAGTAGAGCTGAAAAAAAATCATGTTTCTGATATGTAAGGATAAATTTTAAGCAGCTTGTCAGCTAAAGAGGTCTAATATACTTCTGCAGTTAAATTCTATATGGATCTATAGTTTCCATAAGACAGAATACAGACTTTGTCCCAACATAAAGTTAACATACTGTAAGCATGTTTATAAGCTATAAGAGGACTTTCATAACTTATTTGCTAATAAAGAAAATATTTGGGGATAGAGAGATGACTTAGCTGATAAGAACACTGGCTGACTCACACAATATGTATTCACTGATAAGTGGATATTAGCCCAAAACTTAGGATACCCAAGATATAAGATACAATTTGCTAAACGAATGAAACTCAAGACGAATGAAGACCAAAGTGTGGACACTGTGCCCCTTCTTAGAATTGGGAACAAAACACCCATGGAAGGAGTTACAGAGACAAAGTTTGGAGCTGTGATGAAAGGATGGACCATCTAGAGACTGCCGTATCCAGGGATCCATCCCATAATCAGCTTCTAAACGCTGACACCATTGCATACACTAGCAAGATTTTGCTGAAAGGACCCAAATATAGCTGTCTCTTGTGAGACGATGCCGGGGCCTAGCAAACACAGGAGTGGATGTTCACAGTCAGCTATTGGATGTATCACAGGGCTCCCAATGGAGAAGCTAGAGAAAGTACCCAAGGAGCTAAAGGGATCTGCAACCCTATTGTTGGAACAACATGATGTACTAACCAGAACCCCGGAGCTCTTGTCTCTAGCTGCATATGTATCGAAAGATGGCCTAGTTGGCCATCAATGGAAAGAGAGGCCCATTGGACTTGCAAACTTTATATGCCCCAATATAGGGGAATGCCAGGGCCAAAAGAATGGGAATGGGTGGGTAGGGAAGTGGGGGGCGCTATGGGGGACTTTTGGGATAGCATTGGAAATGTAATTGAGGAAAATATGTAATAAAAATATTAAAAATCAAAAAAAAAATTCAGGTGACAGCAGATGTTGGCGAGGATGTGGAGAAAGAGGAACACTCCTCCATTGTTGGTGGGATTGCAAGCTTGTACAACCACTCTGGAAATCAGTCTGGCGGTTCCTCAGAAAATTGGACATAGTACTACCGGAGGATCCAGCAATACCTCTCCTGGGCATATATCCAGAAGATGTCCCAACCGGTAAAAAGGACACATGCTCCACTATGTTCATAGCAGCCCTATTTATAATAGCCAGAAGCTGGAAAGAACCCAGATGTCCCTCAACAGAGGAATGGATACAGAAATTATGGTACATTTACACAATGGAGTACTACTCAGCTATTAAAAAGAATGAATTTATGAAATTCCTAGCCAAATGGATGGACCTGGAGGGCATCATCTTGAGTGAAGTAACACAATCACAAAAGAACTCACACAATATGTATTCACTGATAAGTGGATATTAGCCCAAAACTTAGGATACCCAAGATAAAAGATACAATTTACTAAACGCATGAAACTCAAGAAGAATGAAGACCAAAGTGTGGACACTGTGCCCCTTCTTAGAATTGGGAACAAAACACCCAGGGAAGGAGTTACAGAGACAAAGTTCGTAGCTGTGATGAAAGGATGAACCATTTAGAGACTGCCGTATCCAGGGATCCTTCCCATAAGCAGCTTCTAAACGCTGACACCATTGCATACACTAGCAAGATTTTGCTGAAAGGACCCAAATATAGCTGTCTCTTGTGAGACGATGCCGGGGCCTAGCAAACACAGGAGTGGATGTTCACAGTCAGCTATTGGATGTATCACAGGGCTCCCAATGGAGAAGCTAGAGAAAGTACCCAAGGAGCTAAAGGGATCTGCAACCCTATTGTTGGAACAACATGATGTACTAACCAGAACCCCGGAGCTCTTGTCTCTAGCTGCATATGTATCGAAATTTGGCCTAGTTGGCCATCATTGGAAAGAGAGGCCCATTGGACCTGCAAACTTTATATGCCCCAATATAGGGGAATGCCAGGGCCAAAAGAATGGGAATGGGTGGGTAGGGAAGTGGGGGGGGCGCTATGGGGGACTTTTGGGATAGCATTGGAAATGTAACTGAGGAAAATATGTAATAAAAATATTAAAAATTAAAAAAAAAAAGAAAAAAAAAACCACTGGCTGCTCTCTTAGAGGACCTGGGTTCAATCCCTAACACCCACATGATGGCTCACAATTGTTTGTGACTCCAGTTTCAGGGGAATCTGATTCCTTCCTCTGTGGACACCAGTCATGCATGTGATGCACATGCATATATATATATATATATATATATATATATATATATATATATGCATATATATGCATGTATGAAAGTGTCATACTTGTGTGTGTGTGTGTCTCTGTGTGTGTGTGTGTCTGTGTATGCATGTTTGCATGTAAGTCTAGGTGTCTGGGCCCACAAAAGCCAGAGGAGAATTTGGGTGTTCATCACCTTACTTCATTGAACAAGGTCTTTCAGTGAAGGCTGGCAGCTGTCGGACTCCAATAGTCTTCTCTGTACTCCTTAGAGCTGGGATTACAGGTGCAAATGTGCCTTTGCTGGATGTTTACATAGGCAGTAAAGAGCATCTTTAATGACATATCTCCTCAGCGCTAATACATATAGACTCAAGCTTTTTAAAATGTAACTTGATTTTATGATTACTAGTGAGCGATATTAACATGTACAAAGTAAGATTTAAAGACAAATACATTCATTTGGAGGGCCAGAGTTAGCAATAATTATTATGTTTTAATGTTAGCCAAAGTTATAGTTTAAGTTTCAATTACTGTACCCAAGAGATCCATGGATCAAAGATTCCTGTGACCTGTAAACCACTTACCCAAGGACAGACACTTCCTGAAATGATGGAAGCTGTTTGTTTGTTTGTTTGTTTTTTTGAGGGAAGATAACAAGCCACATGTTTTATTCCCTTAAACAAGTATTTTTGACCAAACTACACTGGATGTACTTGGTCACATGTGGGCAGGAGGTATGTGGGGTGGGACCATGTCAGGATATAGGCTCCTTTCTCATTGGACGTGGTGGGAAATACTTTGGCCTTGTGGGGTTGCCTTTTTAAGTCTTTGCAAGATGTGACATAAAGCCATTTTCTGGAAACCCAACCTGGCCAGAGCATCTGTCAACCTGGCCAGTATTTAAGTAATGTTTGCTTTGAATTTGGCTTTGAATCATGATAATGATCTTACTCTCAACTGGTGGGATTAACGTAACACTTAGACAAAAGATGAGTTTCTTGCACATAGAATATAAAGTAATTCTGTCACGTTTCTGACTTCTTCATTACAGTGGTCTGTGCTACTTTGCTCTTCCCAAGGGGCCTGGGCTGCATCTCTAGCATCCTAAGCCAGAGGTTAAAATTGTAGCTTAGTTTAACAGGACATGCTATTCAACTATAGCTCAACCCACTTGGGCAGGGGAGTCATTTAAGCCAAGGAGCTACCAGTCTGGGAACATAGCAATACCCCATCCTAAAAACTGGTCACAAGTTCTAGGTTATGTGAATAAGATTACGAAATTTATATATTTATTAAAATTAATTTAAATCTATCATCCACTATATAGGTTAGCTATTGCAAGAATTCAAACTGCTCTAGTCATTCAGAATCATTTAACCTTTAGTTAATATAACTAGGGAACAAATAGAATTTGTTGGATATCAACACTCATAATTGTTAACTAATTTTAAGATAGAAAATGATAATCACTTTATAGCTTGCAAACAGAAACTGAGAACAATGTTAAACCCAAGATTTGGCTTCAAACCCAGGTTTTCTTAACATTGAAGTCTATGTAAACGCTTACCCTCCCCCATTCCTATAAAGCTCCTTCATGGCCACAGCTGTTAAACAAATAGGGCACAAATCCAGTGTTTTGGAGCTGAGTTCTTTTGAAAGACCCACAACGTGAGGACTCCCCAATTTTCTGACTCAGGAGAGGTGACACCCCAAATCACTCACGAGAAATGGCCTTGATGCAAACTGCAAGAGGACTTTTTATTCCAAGAGTGCTCTGGGGCCCACAGTCATACACCATGCAGGGGTAGAGGACTGTGGTGCCCCGAGTACTGGGTAAGGGGGTATTTAAAGGAATAAACTACAACTCAAGGGGGTGGAGAGGGCATTGCTGGAAAATAACAAAAATACCAGTTAAGAGTCACAAGGAAGTGGAAAGTCAAGACAGTTTTCTATGAGTCTCTAACAATAGCACATTTGAATAGCGGGTTCCAGCAACTGTCAGGGTGGGTCAGGGTGACTTTCTTTGAATGAACACTCCCTGAACCCAGGAAGCAGGTGGGTGGAGGAATGTCGCTATCTGTTTTATGATTAACATGCCTTGGAGCATTGAGTCACAAAGGTCACATTCTCAAGCCTGGGCCTATATAGGCCTAGAATTTGGTTTTTACACTTTTTCCCTTTCACATGAAGATGTTCAAATACAAATGGGATGGAGCTTGACTCTGAACCTCACCAGCACTTGCTTATGTTTTTGCTGTGTCTCATGGCCATCCTCTGAGAAAATTGCCTTAAATCATCTATAGAGGCTGCGGTGGGATAAGGCACGCTCAAAATCATGTCTGACTTGTCAAACACCTCAACTTGGACCCAAATTTTACAGGTTTAGCCTTGAGTCTCTGTGTTAACTCATGCTGACTTTCAGAGGTTGTGGGGGGTCCCTGCAAACGCTATGACTAGCAATGGACCACAAGAGGCAAGAAGGAAACTTGGTTCAGCATTACTTAGTTAGCCAGACTGTAGCCAAGTCACATGACTACATTGAAAGTCCTTTGCAATGGACTTTCGCAAAGTACCTATGACCTCGTCCATAAGAATTTCTATTGACTTGAGAAACAGTACTCTGGATAAGGGTCTAGGGAGAAAGGATTTGTGATAAGCATAATAGTAAAGCTCTTTTGTAATGTACATGACGTCTTTCATAAGGATGGATGAAACAAAGCTCAGGATAAGGGGGAGTTGGGTGAGGCCTGGCTCTACAGAATAATAGCAAAGACTATATCCATTTCCAGTTTTCCGGATGGGAAACAGGTATGCACATCCCTTGGAGAAAAAGCCTGCATACTTTTCAATTCTGGTTTCTCTCTTGCAGTCTGTAAGCATATGCCTTCTACAAGGGGTTGTTCAATTATTGACAGGTGCCTGGGTGCTTGTGGATCTGCTCTAGGAATGGGGGGAGGGGCAGAGGGCATTTACTTACTTATAATTGAAACTGCTCATGCAGGAACCAGCACCGCGTTCCTTTAGCTTTTTACTGCCTAGGCTTTAATAAAACCTTTTATGGTTCATATAGCTATAGGAACTGAATATCAGGGAAGGCTTGTCATCTGGCTTTGCTGTGGATGCTTTGTGAATATAATTTGCATACTAAGTTAGGGTTTTGCTGTTGTTGTTGTTTTGGTTTTTTTGTGCCATGTTTCCACTGCCAATTGTCAGCTGCTCTCAACTTAGTAGTGAGGAATAGAAATAACAACAACAGAGCAAACAACCAGATCCCCCCCACCCCGAGCCCTCGGGGACTAAACCACCACCAACAGAATGTACATGGGGGGCACCCACGGCTCCAGCCACATATGTAGCACAGGATGGCCTTATCTGGCATCAGTGGGAGGGGAGACCCCTGGTTCTGTGAAGGCTCGATGCCCCACCATGAGGGAATGCTACAGCAGTGAGGTGGGTGGGGAAACACCCTTATGGAAGCAGGGGGAAGGGTAGGATAAAGGGTTTGTGGAGGGGAAACTGGGAAGGGGATATCATTTGAAATGTAAATAAATAAAATAACCAATAAAACAATCAAAAGAAGAAAAAGAAGGAGGAGGAGGAGAAAGAGAAGAAGAAGAAGAAGAAGAAGAAGAAGAGGAGGAGGAGGAGGAGGAGGAGGAGAGAGAGAGAGAGAGAGAGAGAGAGAGAGAGAGAGAGAGAGAGAGAGAGAGAGAGAGAACAAACTTGACTCACAGTGGCATTTATTTGTGTAATACTCATGCTAATGCCCATGTTATTGGGCTTAAGACCTATTGTATTTGGAAATAGACAAGATCCTAACAAGCTGTTATGATACACATTTAAGACCTTTTATTTCCCCACAGAATTGAGAAAACAATTATCTTTTCTTTCTTTCTTTTTTTTTATGACCAGAAATACAGAAATGTAACCTTTTACTAGCTGTCAAAACTGAAGGCGCATACAGAATCCTACAAACCCCAGTTCATTGTGGGTGACCTAAGTTGACTGTGTCTTTGTTCTTTTCCAAAATACACAAGATCATGCCAATAGCCACGAACAGGCTTCTGTGTTCTTTGGAAGATGCACTTCAATTTGCCACAACAGGAGAAGGAGGAACAAGATGGATCAGCATAAGTATTGATGTGTTTGCCCTCTGCTGAGTCTACTCTGAAAGCTTTCAACCAGAGTGAGATGTTACCACACTCTGAAAACATGTAATAAGTATAGTAGTGATGCTTAAAAACATGTCCTCTTTGTTATTAAGTGAAGAGTCATAATAATCAGCTTTTACTTTACCTTATAGATATGTTACAAACATATGCTCCCCCTTCCCTGGATACTTCTGGGTACAGAACCATAGAAAACCACAGGGCTCTCCAAATGAGTTTATAATCTCCTGGAGGAACTGCACAGAAAACCAACCAGATACCCACGACAAGAGGTGTTGAGATTATATCCGTGTGCAAAGCTGTCAAGTGGCTTTCTCTATAGCATCACCATCTGTTTATTCTTCAAGTTGCTGCCAGTATATCTAGCCCTTAAAAATATTTATTTTTATGGGTTAGGGATATGACTCTGATGGTTAAAATGCTGAATGCTCTTCCAGAGGTCCTGAGTTCATTTCCCAGCACCTATCTGTAACCATATTCTGATGGTAACCAAAACACTGGTGTGTATATAATAAGTAAACAAAAATAATCATAATCTTACCATTTTAATTTTTGTAAGTATGTATGTCTTGGTGTGGGTATGTGGTAAGGCGCTTGAAGAAGACAGATATTTTAGGTCTCCTGGAATACAGTTACAGGCAGTAATGGCCCTCTTGATGTGGACCAAAGTTGAGAACTGAACTCGGGACCTCTGGAAGAGCTGAAAGAGCTCTTAATTATTGAGCTGTCTCTCTAGCCCAGTAGCAAGCACTTTTGCTAGGTGGTTTATGGCTAGGAAAAATTATGGATTTTTATTGCTCTTGCTTGTGACAACAATTTTGTTTCCACAGAACCTTGGCCAGCTGGCTTCCCTGATCTTCTGTGTCCACCCCAGTGATTATTCCTGCTGTGATGCTACAGGCATTAACATGGATATGGAGAGATTGGTTTGTAGATATTTCTTTACATTTTGGAGCTTCTCACGTTTTGTATGTTTTCTCCCCATGCCTCTTGCTTCCAGGAAATTGGAAAGAACATTTGGATGTATGTCTGGAATTCAAATACAACACTCAAAGACCCCAGTTTATCAGTGAGATGTCTTACATTTACATTAAATTGTATTGCTACTTATAACTTAGTTGATATATAGCTTTCATTCAGACAACAATGCTGTGTATGAATCTCAGAGGCTAATGACTAAGCCAGGGGTGACAGTGGTTATCTGGACTCTGAAAGCATTTTGTTCTAGTTGTTTTAAGACTTAGATTTAGGAAGGATCAGAATCTTATTTTCCAAAATGAAGTTGTGATAGTTTATAAATAATTAAACATTTGGAAAGAGAGAAGTTGTTTTGAGAATGTTAAATTGACTTAAAGTTTATAGCCAGTCCTTCTCTGTGCTCATGTTGGTAACCATAGACTATTGTTGCTTTTAACTTTGGTCAGAAAAGCTTCTTTGACAGTGGGCAGTGGTTTATTCAGACTCACCACAGGGCAAAGAGCTGAGAAGAACTGATTGTGCTCTGTCCTAGATGGGTGTTCTGTATCCATCATCATGATGCCCAGAAAATGTTGTGGAAAGTGAGCCAGGGGATATGTAATGTCTGAGGATGAGTAGGAGTGTGTCAAATTCTGTGAAACACCATTGGATTCATAAACTCAAAGCAGCAAGGGCTACCTCCATAAGGTCTGTACAAGACCAAGGCAACCCAAACTCCATTTTGGGCATGGTGTGTATTTTTACTGCAATCCTGGCACTCAGTAGCCAGGAGAATCAGAAGTCCAGGTAAATCTTTGGCTACATAGGGAGGCCAAGAGCAGCATAGGCTACGTGAGACTCTGTCTCAAGATAGGCAAAACAAAAGAAACTAAGAAATGTGAGTATGCTATAGCTATCTTCAAACACACTAGGAGAGGACATCAGATCCAAAAACAGATGGTTGCTAGCCACTTCACTGTGGGTGCTGGAAATCGAACTCAGGACCTCTGGAAGAGCAGTCAGTGTTCTTAACCACTGACTCATTCTCAACAGAGGAATCTTGAATGGCTGAGAAATGCTTAAAAAATGTTCAACACCTTAGTCGTTAGGGAAATGCAAATCAAAATGACCCTGAGATTCCATGTAGAACCAATCAGAATGATTAAGATAAAAAATTTCAGGGACAGAAGATGCTGGCAAGGATTTGAAGAAAGAGGAACACCCCTCCATTGCTGGTGGGAGTGTAAACTGGTAAAACCACTCTGGAAATCAATATGGAGTTTCCTCAGAAAATTGGAAATAAATCTACCTGAAGACCCAGCTGTGTGGGGCATTGGGCTATACACAGACAGTCTGGTTTCCAGTCGAGTTGAGGTTGGAACCCAGGGACCCCGGTGGTGATAATTCTCCTACATGGGGTGATGATAATTCACTTATATGGCATGGTAGGTGTTCCCTCAGACTTCTGGAACTCTGGCTCCTGTCGAAGTTACTGCCCCCTCAGCCTCCACAAGAGAAGCATGGTAAGTTGTCATGTAGGCAATGTCTCAACTTTCTGACTTTCAGGCTAAACTCCTCCCCAGTCACCTAGCAACAGAAAAGATAGCAGCATACTTTAAGAGGGACTATTTGGCCCCTCCTCGCTCTCCCACTCCTCTCACTCTCTTGCTCTTACTTTCCTCTCTCTTCTCTTTCCTCACACTCTCTTCCCCTCTCTCCCTCTTACTCTCTAGCCTTTCTTCTCTCTCTTTCTCTCTTCCCCCTTTTCTCCTCTTGGTCATGGCTGCTCTCTCTCTCTCTCTCTCTCTCTCTCTCTCTCTCTCTCTCTCTCTCTCTCCCTTCTCTCCTTTCTCCATGTCTTTCTATAATAAAGCTCTAAAACCATAGATTGTCTCTGTTCAAGGCCTGCTGTTCAGAGTCTCTCCTGTGTGGGATCCTCTCTCCCTCAGGACTCTCTCCCATGACCCTGGGGCACAGGGTGTCACTCCAGGCTCCCCCCCCCCCCCCCCCCCGGTCTGGAGCTGCCCCTTGTCCACCCCCTGTTGAGAGGAGTCAATGGCTTAGATGCCCACCCGGAGGTGAGTGGAAAGCATTTGGCAGCCCTTCCACATCTGCCTGCTCAGAGCATAGGAGGAACTCTGGCCGGATGTGGGCTATCCTCCCTTCCCCCTTTTTCCCCAGCCCCCTTTTTAGTTCCCACACAGCTGTACCACTCTTGGGCATATATCCAAAAGGTGTCCCACCACGCCATAGGGACATGTGCTCCACTGTGTTCATAACAGCCTTATTTGTAATAGCCAGAAGCTGGAAACAACCCAGATGTCCCTCAACCAAACCACAGAAAATATGGTTAATTTACACAATACAACACTATTCAACTATTAGGAATGAAGACATCATCAATTTTGCAGGCAAATGGGTGGAACTAGAAAATATCATCCTGAGTGAGGTAATACAAACCCAAAAGGACATGCATGACAGGAGTTTAGCATGGCTGTCCTCTGAGAGGCTCTAGTAGCAGCTGACTGAGACAGATGCAGATACTTACAGCCAAGTATTTGACTAAGGTCAGGGACCCCTATGGAAGAGTTAGGGGAAAGATTTAAGGAACTGATAGGATTCAATTAACCTGGATTCCTAGGAGCTCCCAGAGACTAAGCCACCAACAAAAGAGCATACATGGGCTGGTTCAATGCCTCCCCCACTGCCCCATTATCCCCACCCACATGTAGATAGGACTGCCTTGTCTGGCCTCAGGGGGAGAGGATGCTCCTAATTCTGTAGAGACATGATGCCCCAGGGAAAGGGGACCCTTGGGTGGGGCACTCTCTCAGAGGTGAAGGGGAGGGAGAGTGGGGGAAGAACTCTGCAAGGAGGGACCGGGAGGGGGCAACATTTGGGATGTAAATAAATAAAATAACTAATTAATAAAAAAGAAACTAAGAAATAATTAAATCCACAAGGCTTCTCTCAACTTAACATGTCAACAGCATCTGAGATAGTAATAATCAGCTCCTTATTACCATGGAGCTGAGCAGGTGCTCCTTCATCTCAGACTTTGATATGTAAAGGTCAAAGAAACCCAAGATGAATGAAGAACTAAGACTCTCTATCATAGCTGTTCAAATATTTGACGTAGGATGTTTTTATAAAATCTCCTACCTTTAGAGTGTGTTTACTCAGTGTTGATTTAAATACTGGAGGGGAAAGAACAGGAGAGAAGGAGACTTAGGAAAATAGAGGGGAGACCTTTGAAGTCTTCCTCGGGGAGCCCTCTGCCTGTTCTCTTTCAAATTATGATCAGATGGAATTTACTTTAACATACGTTAAAGGATAATTTCTGATTTGTCATTTCCATAAGCCCAATTTGTGTAATTAAGCTAAGTTCCCTCTGCATATTAAAGTGAAGTTTAGCTAAGAAGGAGGTACCAGCTGGCACACATAGTTGCTGAAGACATTTTTATGAATATTAATCCAAGTCTCTATCTGAACGCCCTTCCATTTCCCACCTGACCAATAATGAGGAAAAAATAAAATAAAACAAACTAAGCAGCTTTTTTTTTTAATCCAGAACTGAAGAAATGCATGGGTATTTTTGCCTCTTTTTTCTTCTCTTTCTCTTTCTCTTTCTCTTTCTCTTTCTCTTTTCTTTTCTTTTCTTTTCTTTTCTTTTCTTTTCTTTTCTTTTCTTTACTTTTCGTCTCTTTTCCTCTTTCTTCCTTTCTTTCTTCCTTTCTTCCTTCCTTCCTTTCTTTCTTTCTTTCTTTCTTTCTTTCTTTCTTTCTTTCTTTCTTTCTTTCTTTCTTTCTTTCTTTCCTTCCTTCCTTCCTTCCTTCCTTCCTTCCTTCCTTCCTTCCTTCCTTCCTTCCTTCCTTTCTTTCTTTCTTGTGTGCATATGTGCAAATGCATGCACCATGGTGTATATATGGAGGCCAAGGAACAACTTATAGGGAGTTGGTTCTCCCCCTCCATCATGTGGGATCTGAGAATTGAACTCAGGATGCTGTTAGGCTTAGCACCAAGTGTCTTTACCCACTGAATTTTCTCAAGGCCCACGTAGGTATTTCTGGAAGCTCTTAACACTGTAAGGCCTTTGGGTGGGATGCTCCAGGGTTGATCTTACCTCCTTGCAAGAAGAACTCTTAATTTTTCTTACATGTCCACCTTGTTCTATTTTCTTAATATTACTTAATCTTTCTGTGTGTTTATCTCACAAACAGAATTTTGAGAACTCTCTTAGTCTTTCATTATTATAAGCAATTTTAAGGCATGTTCTCTGTCTCCAAGCATACAAGGGAGGCTTTGGCACCTCATGGCTCCTGTATGGGACAGGATGGAAGCAATTATCTGAAAGAGAGTCGCTAGAACATTTTGATGAGAGGTTCAGGATTGTGCAGGCTTCCTGGGCCCTTGTCTTCTGGCTGGCACCTAGCAGGAAGCGCTGCAATGACAAATAAGCTCCTGGCCCAGCATCTTGTTTGGCTATGATGGGTGTACTCTGGAAAGTTATGGCTGTGGACTTTGTCACAGGATTGCTTCCTGCTACTGATGTGCCTTCTCATGTTTGTTACTGCCATATTCCTCATTTACTTGGCTGGATGTGAATGGACACCAAGAGACCCTCCCTGCCTATAGCCTGGTGTGATTACTTTTTGGGTGACAGCTGACTCTGTTGGGCTAAGTTTCCTGCAGATCAACATGAAGACGAAACTTCTTGAGAGAATGCTGTTAAATGAATTAATGATTTTATGTGATTTCTGACTTGATTTACATAGTTTTAGGAAGTTAGCTTGATTTAAATAATCTTTGGAAGTTAATATAGTTGATAGAAAGTCTAAAGTTAGAATTAAGAATAGCATGTGCCCCTCCCTCATAGACTGGCAAGAACTGCCTGAGTTAGAGAAAAGAGTACAGTGAGCATTCATCCACCATAAGTAATTGTAGTAGCAAGAAAAAAAGGATCAAGGAGAACATTCACTCTAGGTTGGGCCTGAGTTCCTTGGTCTTGTGATCTAGGGACATGGTAACAGATGTTTGGTGTGCATCATGAAATAGAAAGTTTATGAACAAAGAAAAAAACAATTCTATTATAAGAACAGAGACTAGCCGATTAGCCAGTCAGGCTGATCAAGACACCAAACATAAGACATAAGACAGATGACTTTTATCTTAGTAAATGCAGATTGTCTTATATAAGCCAATTTGGCCAATATAGGCCCACACTATAGATTTGTTAATCCATGACAAGAGAATCCTTGTTTTGGGGTTACAATAAGCTTGTGGAAAGATAGAGAGATGAGAATCGCTCTTGGTCTACATAAATGGATCGAATAGTTTAAAAAATATTGATTACTGCTGTGTAGCTTATGATATGTATGTTGAAGTCAGTACAATTTTGTGAGATTGGTTCTTTTCTTCCACCTTTGCATCAACTATGGAGATGGAACTCCTTCATCAGGCTTGCACTGTAAGCTACTTTACCCACTGAGACATCTCCCTGGTCCAGAAAAACCTTTTCACATGCGATTTGACTCTGGATTCCCTATGCACACAAAAGATTATCTTAAGCCTTTTTCTAAGTATGCTTAAGGGTCTTTTGTAACCATGTTTTTTCTTTAAGTAAAATATGGAACAAGCTGGTATTTTACTCTCAGATAAGACTGTGTAAGGACATATCCCGACAGTGTGGATAGCTCACTCCCTTTCTCCTTTTTTTTTTTTTTTTTTTTTTTGCAGATCCATAGTAACTCACTGAGAGTTACTCATGAGGGGGACACTTAGCTATTAAAACCATCTGTCTTAGGCTGCAAGGCTAAAGCAGTGGTCTTCCAACTTTCCTCTAACCTCCCATTCCTGGAGAGGCCGAGCCATTTAATCTCATAATGGAGAGATCTTGACTTACGGCCAGGTGCCAATGTTCAGTGTCCCTTTTTATAGTTCCATTTACATACCCTTGTGAAGATCAGGGATGGATGGAAGGGTTTATGGTCTCTTTGCTCTGGTTTTGCTAGTAAAACAAATGAGATTGCAATAAAAAGTACATCTGCCAGCAGCAATTGTGATAGGACCATATTATCCAATTTTAAAAACACAGTGAAATACAGCAGGGACCGGAAGTGCCTCAGAGAGATGCTTGGCTTTCTAGATCAATACTGGCATCTTTTCTGTGCATCGTATGCTGATTTTCCTATTTGTCTTCTGTTATTTGCTTTGGTGTGGGCCATGTAGAACTGGGAAATTATCTTAAATTTGTCCTTAGAGGAAACCCCCTGTCCTCTGTTTTGGAATTATATACAAAATAGTGTTGTGAAGACTTCAGAATCCACCCTTGTTTTAGAGCTCAGGTATCCTAATCACATTTCATTTTCATAATCCTAATTACTTTATGGAGATTTGGAGTTGGTTACACTAAGATCTTAATAAGTAAGAGAGGTAAAATACTTATTTATCTGTTTTTACTTGTTTCTGACACTGCTTTTGTGGGTGATGGTCCATTCGTGTGACATGAGACCCCTAAAATCACTGAATTATAACACTAGTGACGTTTCCTGCAATTCCTTCCTATTTTCTGTGCCCTACCAAATAGAGAAATTTCCTCTTGCTAGATAGTCAGCTTCCTGTTTTATATGTCCTACCTAACATTTTCTGCTCTAACAGGGTTCTCTAAAAGTGTACATTATTGTGCTTCATGTATAGCCACTTTCATTTTACCTCTTCTAGGTTCTTAACCACCATTGGCCAGCACTGGTAACCAGTGAAATCTTTCCTATGACCTCCCAAAACTTGATTCTTATCACATCAATGTGCTTTTATTTTTCTCTTATGTATGTGTGTGTTTGTGCATGTGTGCATGTGTTATCTATCTATCTATCTATCTATCTATCTATCTATCTATCTATCTATCATTTATCCATCTACGCATCCGTCTGTCTGTCCATCTATCTGTCTGTCTATCTATCTGTCTATCCACCCATCCATCCATCTACACATTCATCCATCCATCCATCCATCCATCTCTATCTATCTATCTATCTATCTATCTATCTATCTATCTATCTATCTATCTACCTATCTATCAACCTATCATCTATTATCATCATGTCTATTTCTAGTTGATCAATTATCATCATGCATCTATTTATCTTTTCTTCTTTAGTAGTTTAAACTCCTCCCTCCTGACTAATCCTTGTTTTTCTTTACTGTATCCAGCAATGCTTCTTTTAATAGCTGTTCATTAAATAAGTATTGAAAAAAATCAATGACTGAAAATCCCCTGGGAGAGTACTGCATAAAAGATACTTTTCCAATGTGCAGTGATTGTGATGTTTTAACCTGGGTCTTTGTAACTACTTCAAGTTTACCATCATATGTTTTCTAAAACCACCCTCATTAAGTAAAACAAGTGGATCTTGGGTGAGAATAAAAGCAGAAATCAGACACCAAGGAGCCCTCCCTGAAGTCTATTCATTTTTCTTCTGCTGTGATCTTCATCCTGTCCAGTGGAGAAACAGCCTAAGCACACCACCTTACTGTGCATTTTCAAATTCCTGATTTTCTTTTCTTTTCAATCAGAACGAGGTCATTCTCCTCTCTAATTGAATTATATTCTTTTAAAAAAACCTAGTGGCAACACAGCAGTGTCTTGAAACGTAGTGCCAAGATCAGTATCTTTTATGACAGCTGTCTTTTCTTTTTAACCAGAAGGTATTGCACCTGGCACGTTCCGCTCTATGTGTTTCACTTCTCGCAATTTATTCTTTCAGAAAATTGGAGGCTCAGAGTGCTAGTAAATTCCTAGTCACAAACACTGGGAGATAATTTGCAGGACTTTAAAGAGCATGGCTTCACAGCATAGGAGAGAGTCATGACACACCAGAGGTTTCCTTACTCATATCTTATTCTTCTTTGGAAATCTTCAGAGTCATATTAAAGGAAATGTTTGCTTTATCCTGTACACCATCAAAAGAATATTATTATATTCTTATATAATATTATAATATATATTATAGTATTATAGTATTATAATTTTAGGACTTACTATTTGTTGTCAAATCTAGTTTATGTAGATGTCCCCTTTCTGGTTAAGGATATGGAGGGCTGTCTAGGAATTGGTGGATTACACGCTCTGTGCTGGTCTTTGAGATGAGGATGTCAGCAAAGGAGTGAGACTCAAGCTTAGACAACATTGCCTTTGTGCTGTAGACAAAGCAGAAGGGGTTAGTTTGGGAAGGGAGAGCACTGTTGGAGAAACCTGAGCCAGGAGCTCAGGCCACATGCATTTTCCAAACCGACATGTCCCTGCTATTACAGCAAGACCTCGCTCCATCCCAGCTGAACAATCAGGCTAGCATAAAAAGGGATTAGTCTTGTGGGCTTGTGAAATTTCTGGATAGGTTTAAACCTAACTGGACTCAGAAAACTTTTAAAGATAGTTAGCAAGATAAAAGTCTAGAAAGGCTGCAGTGTGTAGTCTAGGTTCCCGAGAAAAAGGCTCCTAGAGCCTTCTGAATAGGGCGAGCTCTCTGAAAGTATATGACATATTTTGGTTTTCTCTAGATACTGAAAACACATGCTCCCAGAAAAATGCACTCGTGGGGTACACGAGTTTCTTCTCTCCACCACCAACAGGGTGACAAGTGCATCAAAATATCATAGTCATTTGTCATTTCATGCAAATCTGTATCCAGCCATTGCTCCGAATCTCTTCTCTCTTTACGCCACCTGGTCCCCAGAGCCAGTGTTCCTCCTGCAGTGGTTCTAAAACATGTCCTCGTGCATGTCCTCATACACATGCCCCAAATATGTTGTCTAACTCTTCCAGTCTAACAAACTGACAATAATAACCATCACTCTCAGTTCTTTGGCTAAAAGTTTTGCTATCCGTTCTATGAGAAGATGTCTTATGAAGAATAGGGGTTCAAAAATCTTGGTTCACTTCCCTATCTTTCCTTGTCACTCAGCTGTCCCTGAAAACATGCAACCCAGGCGAATCTGACCATATTCTATCAAATATTAACTATTAGAGAAGGTGATTGCTTTTTAGTACCTTTATTCTGTTGTCTGAGAAATTATCTTTCCTACCTTGTAAGTTTATGGATTAAATGTGACAACATTAAAAAAATTAAATTATTATTTAAAAAGTTCACTGAAACCGTGTGTATTAACAGCATCATTTTGGTTCTGTGCTGCTAGAATTATTTATTGGTATACAGATACATTTATTATTATTTTTTGCAGTGCTAGGGGTCAAACCCAGAGTTTTATATATATATTTAGAAAATGCTCTACTATGGTGGGAGATAAGTACCTCTTATTATTTATTTGAGAAAATATGCTACACAACATTTACTTTAGTTTTAACTCAAGACTAAATTTAAAACTCTGACCTTGGAGGGACGAGGGGAAACCATGATCAGAATATACTATTGAAAGAATTATTTTCAATAAAAATAAAATAAATAAATATAAAAGGTCATTAAAATTAGTCAAGACAATTGCTTTTCTACTTATAATGGTTAATATTCTTTGTTGCAGGAAACCATGCTAGTGGTTTTGTATTTATGATTTAAGAAGTTTAACAAGTTAGAGCTCTAAATTTTCTTTCAAATTATGCCCAGTGTATGAAAAACTGGACCCGTTTAAGGAATCCCCCTTGATACATTTGGAGCTGAGTGAGGTCCCATTGCACATCACCACATCTTTGGTACACCCCAGTCTATCCCTTCCTGAAGCTTCCCTCACCTCCTGCCCCTGGGGAGGCTGTGTGTTATGTGCTTCAGGGAGTACAGCAGGAGCTAGGAACACACATTAGTGTCTCTTCTATCATGAAGCTGTTGACGGAAGAGGCAATCTTCTGTATTTATGTTTCACTACTGCATTGTAGTGACACTTGACTCTGAAGGGGAAGGGGCTATGGGTATTGATATTTCTTAAGAGTCCCAGGTGATTCCAGCATGTAGCTGGGCTTGGGAATTCCTGTCTATGGTGAGCTATGCCTGAACTTTTGCGGGGGGGGGGGGGTGTGTGTGTTCATGCACCAAAAAGCTCATCACTTGCTGGCTTTTCTCTTACTTCTAGTGTGATGGTGACCCTGTGCAGCTGTCCAGCAGTGGTGAAACAGATGCAACGTGGAATGGTCCCCTCATACCATAGCCTTCCCCCACCCCAGGCTTCTGTTTCTTCTTCTAATGCATGGGCATCAATGGCCTTGTGAAGATGTGTTCTCAGTCTCTCATATGATGCATTGTCCCAGTGTACTGATGAGATCCCACATCTTTTAAGTTCAGACTCTATTTTAGAGAACCTGAATTAAGTTTGAACTCAGGTAAACTAACAGGCTGGTACCTAGCATTAGTTTCCAAGTTGCCCCCCCAAAAAACCCTGAGACTAGCTCCAGTCTCTAAGCTAATCCCCAACAAGACCAGTGTTTCCAGGCTACACCCTCAACAAACCTGTACCCCACAGTTACAAGCCCACCTCATGCCTAATGATCACCAATGCAGAAGGGAGCAGAAATTGAGTTTATGACATGACTCCCAGCACCAGCCAACTATGGTAAAGGCCACAGAAGCTTTCCAATTAGATGCTTGCACACTTACCCCCTGCTTGCTACTCAGTATAAAGCCTTGCCCCATAGACATTTGGGACTCCCCCACTACCAAAACCATTCTGTGTGACGGTGGTACGTTGGGGTTGGTGGGGGGCGGTGGCAAGCTAGTTCAAATAGAATAAAGACTCTGCTGTGAGTTGAATTAGATTGGCTCCTGTCTGTTTTTTTTTTTTTGGGGGGGGGATCACTAACATTTCCCTGGCACAACACTTCCTATTAATGTGATAAAATACCTCCCAAAGGCAATTTAGGAGATCTTAGGTCTATTTTAGTTCTCAGTTCCAGGTTACAGATCATCATTGTAGAAAGTCAAGGTGGTAAGAACTTGAAGCAACTAGTTAAGTCCACAGTCAAGAGCAGAGAGAGAGAGAGAGAGAGAGAGAGAGAGAGAGAGAGAGAGAGAGAGAGAGAGAGAGAGAGAGAGAGAGAGAGAAACATGTACATGCTTGTTCTCAGCTTGCTTCCCTCCCTCATTATATACAATTTAGGACCCAATCCCAGGAAATGGCACCACTCACTTTTAGCCTGAGTCTTCTCATATCAATTATTGTAATAGAGATTACCCCCATAGACCCCCCGTGGGCCAACCTGGTCTACATGAGCCTCACTGAGAAACCCTATTGATGATTCTAGATTGTGTCAAGTTGGCAATTAAAACATGACACCATCACAGGCATTATGCCATTTTGTCCATAATGGAATGAATAATTTGCTGACAACTAAATCAATGATCTGTTTGCTTCCCGCTGCTGATATTTGTAAATTTCTTTGGTAACTTCAATGATCAGTTATAAGGGAGGAATATACATATGCTTCTTTATAACTATTACCTCTGTTTCTTATACCCATTGTATAGTAGTGTTAGATGCCATAGCTGCTTCCATGGACGGTCATGTTTAACCTTCACAATAATTTTGAGAAGGACATATATACATCCTGCCCATAATATAAATGATCCTTCAGTGGTCATCCACAACTACTGGAAGTTTCCAGCAAATTCTTTGAAGTATTCCATCCCATTATATGGTGCTGATGGGTTCAAGAAGAAATCTGGTGGCAGAATAGATTAATGGGAGACTAATTACTATGATAATTCAGACTCATGCAGGAGCAGGCTCAAGGAGAACTAGGCTTACTGGGGAAGTTCGAAACTACTCTTCGACAAATATTCCTAGAACTAGCCTGATTAGAATTAGCCAGTTCTGTTCATTCTTCTTGCAGAGACTCCTAGCATTCTACTGCCCCAGATTTGAAACCACTGAGACCTAACTGAATCCCCCCACTGCTTGGGGTAGGATTGCTTGAAGAGTCTTTTACTTAGCCACCTACCTGGTGACTGATTTTCAGTGTTGGGAGTTGACTAAATGTCATCACCTCTCATCTTATTCTTAACACCATTTCCTGTGGGAGTAGATCTTGCATGACCTATCTTAAATGGACTTATTTTATCTGCTGAGAATGGCCCCCTGACTCATAACCTCAAAGGATCATTACTGTGTCCTCTTGAGTCTGAGCATCTTGCCCAGGGAGTTGCTTATATGTTTCCAACAACCAATGATGGATGCTTACCTCTGACTATGAAGACATGAAGAAATTAACTGTCAGAAAATGCAGAGGTTTCCCCAGATGTATCACCAGGCAAAGAGCATGCCCTTGAATTTAGCCAAATCTAGTTCCCAACTGTTGAAGATTTTCAGCACATTGGGAAGCTCACTCTTATGTACTGTCTTTTCTTTACAGGATCCTCTCCCCCAGGTGTTTAAAAATGTCAGTCTTTTGAACTTTCCACAGCATCCTCTATTCCAGAGAGACAGCCCTTGGCTGGAGCAATCGATTGGATGCTTTGAAGCAGAAGGCCAGGTTGTTGAGGACTGGGCTCCGCAGCAAGGGGCAGAGATGAGGAAGACAGCTTGGAGAATTTGATTTGAGTCACCTGCTGGTTTTATTCTCATGATGTACAAAGACCCGCACAGGAAAGAACACTCAGCTGATAACTTGGCTTGTCAGCTTTTCCAAATTATACTTGTCTTTTCGGGTGTTTGCTGAGGTCTAGCAAAAAAGTAATCCTCTCACAGAAAAGCAGGCTTGGCTTAATCTAGCAAAATCCACCTTTGTCCCTCATGGATTCCAACAGAAAACCACCATTGGCCTCTGGGTCTAGAGATGCTGGCTGTGGGGAAGAGGTGACAGAAAGGATTTAAGCAGAAGGTCTTTTCAATGACTGAAGGTCATCTGGGTCTAATCTTCCTACTTTCTGATTTTTAGACTGGTAGTTAAAGTAAGACTCTTTCTAGAATGTTCTTTTAAATGTCTCCAGACCAACTCAGTGATCTCCATGACTTATTTCTGTGTTAAGAATGTTCATGTGTTTTGCTTTGTTTTTGAGCAAGATAAATATTTTCTCTATTTCAGGCCAGTGTGTTTCTTAATCCTGGTGTGCTGTAATTAGGACAGTCTTTGGTCCTATTGAACAGGACCAGAGGAAACAATCTCATGAACAGACCTTCCAGGGATAACCTGTCTTAGCTATGCTTCATTTTCTTTGCAGAGAAATGAGTCAGTTTAGCCCTGGCTCCAGAGAGAATGTTCTTCCATGACTGCCTGTTTCTTCTGACCTCTGAACAGATTTGTTCTTAGCCCGTAGAGTGGCTATTTCTTTCATAAATCAAAATGAAATAAAATTAGTTCAACAACAGAAAAAGAGGCATTAGGTAAAAAAATTATCACCAAAAATAGAATTATGTGACATTTAGTAAGTGGAGAAACATATTAGGTCCAGTGCTTCCCTGTTTGTAATGTGATTTTACTTCTTAACAACACATTTTATGAAATATCACCACCCTCACTAATGTTCATAGGTATTAAAGAATTCGTGCAACAAACACAAGGCAGAGCCTGTTGTTAAACCTGGATTGTCTGATTTTTAATCCCTACTTCAAATCCATCATGGGATACCTCTTAGTAAAAAGAATAGAAAATGATGTGTTAGTGTGTGTATGGACATTCTGCTGGTTGGCCCTTAGGAACCTAGCAATCAATTATAACATGAGCTGCTGCAGGCAGGTACGACAGGTGTGTGCTGTGGCTGTAAGGACCCATCTGCCATGCTAGCTCCCTCTCTGTCTGTTCTCAGTGCCCCTTTCTCCCTCTCTTCCCTCTCTTCTCTGTACTCACGGCTCTGCTCCTTCCTGTCTACCTGTCTATGTGTCAACTTGCCTACCTCTATGCCTTCCCCAGGCCATCACATGTCTCCCATTCCTCCCAACAACCCTTTTTTACGCCAGGTCTGTTTGTGGCCTAATTTCTCAAGAGTACATGCTGGCACACCAAGGATACCCACTCATTACATTCTATTTCACAACAGGTAGAGTGTGGTCCATGCCATTATTAAACTTAAAATAATCAGCTAGGCAGAGTGTGCACTTAGTAACTACATTCTCTGTGGTGACGAGGTGTTAATACATGCTGTTTTATGTTCAAACCTTCATAGAGGCTTTGGAAAAATGGCTCAGTCTCTAAGTGTTTGCTGCAAAGTGTGAGGACATGAGTATGATAGACATAAGCATATATATATTTGTGTGTGTGTGTGTGTGTGTGTGTGTGTGTGTGTGTGTGTGTATAAATTGTTATCATGGCATGCTCTGGTAATCCTTGTACTAGGAGACAGAGAGATGTGGGCCCCTGGGGTTCTCTGGCCATCCAGCTCTATCAAATTGGCAAGCCCCAGGCCAATCAGCATCCTTATTGCACAAAGCAAGGTAGCTGGCACCTGAATGATAATATTCAAAGTTGATATCTGGCTTTAACATGCACATGGCCCAACCAACATCCATGCATATACATGAGTATGCACATACATGACACATATGAATTAAAAAATAACTATGTAGAATGTACGGTATGAATCTTGGAGTCTCTAAGTTTCAAGATGACCAAGAACAAGAAGAGGAACTTGAGAGGAGGCTTATATGGATGCTCATGGTATCAAAAGATGCTGATGTCTAAGGATCTGAACATTTACTAGGTTGACTGAACTCCAAAAGGGACCAGTGCTTTCAGCAAAAACAAATCTGCATACTTATGGCTGACAAACCTTCTCTGTAGAACACTTTGTTGTTTGAATTTAGTTAGAATTGGGTAAAGAAAAGGGAACAATTAACCTAATTTTACAGATGAGAAAGGAAACTGTTCAAAGAGGCTAAGTGGCTTACCTAAAGCCACAGATATGCTAAATGTCAGAAAGGGACAGTCAGTGATAACCTGAAGCCAGGTGCCCCTGCTGTTCACAGGGTGGAGAGGAGCAACAGAAGTAGCAGCCCATGAAAATGCTGCACAGTCTGTATAATCTGATTCATTAGCAGGATAGTCAGATTGTAGCAATTCATTTAAGATTTATTATTGAAGACTGAATTCTTAGTGAAGTCTTTCATGCATAAGAGTTTTACACTAGAGGAGAGAACAGAGAGACAAGAAGAGTTAGAGACAAACAGACAAATAGATGGACACATACATGTGTGTGTGTGTGTGTGTGTGTGTGTGTGTGTGTGTGTGTGTGAGAGAGAGAGAGAGAGAGAGAGAGAGAAGATGATTTCTAAGACATTGAGTGGTGGCATTTTATTTATGGATTAGGTAATTGTATGTGAAAGGACTTCACAGAAGTTAATGTGAAACATGAGTGTCTATACTGTGTTGACAATCTCTCTAAATATTTACATTTGCATCATCTTTTTGCTTGCCACTCACAAATATTGAAGTGTTTGCTAGGCTATGGCTACACCAATTAGTGGTGACCTCAGGAGCTAGGGAAACCTATTTGAGTACAAGATGGGAGGAGCGAGAAAAGGCTGACGCTCGACATGAAGACGTTGACGTGACCAGGCTCAGTAGCATGCATCTATAACGCAGCACCTGGAAGGTAGATACAGGAAGACCGTGTGTTCTGGGTCAGCCTGGGCTATGTAATCAGATCTTGCTCTTGTAGGAAGAAGAGTCTGGTTTCTTTAAAGATGTGACAGCAGAGTGGTTACTCATGCTCCTGGAATTGGTTCTCCCACTCCTGTGCTTACAGGCAGCACTAAGAGGACTGAGGTTGTGTTTGTTTTCTGCTCACATTAAGTAGGGAGGGAGAAGTGATAAGGATGGATAGGGAAGAATCAGAGAGGAGGGTGAATGGGGTGAATTTGACCAAAAACATTATATGCATGAATGAAATTCTCAAACAATAATAAATTAGATTAACTAAAAATGGGGAACTAAAAACCCAAACAGACAATATAGTAGACAGTCCCCATTTGCTTCCATTAAAAGTTTTAATTCGAGTCCAATCACGCGGGACCTGAGACTGCTCTGGTTGGGGAGGCAGAAATCCAGCCTACGTAGGGCCACAAGCCTCTTCCGGTCAGAAAAGCACCGGGGTAGCTAGGGCGCAGGGTCGGCTGACACTCGCCAGCTACCCACAACACCCGCCACAGGATCTTAGGACTTCTGGTGAGTGGAACACAGCTTCTGCTCCAAACCAATTGCGCGCGGGACCTGAGACTGCATTAGTTAGGGAAGCAGAAACCAGCCTGAGTAGGGAAACAGGCCTCATCCGGCCGGACCAGCACCGGGGTAGCTAGAGCGCAGGGTCAGCTGACACCCACCAGCTACCCACGACCCCCGCCACAGGATTTTGAGACTGCTGGTGAGTGGAACACAGCTTCTGCTCCAGTCCAATCACGCAGGACCTGAGACTGCTTTGGTTGGGGAGGCAGAAATCCGGCCTACGTAGGGCCACAAGCCTCTTCCAGTCAGAAAAGCACCAGGGTAGCTAGGGCTCAGGGTCGGCTGACACTCGCCAGCTACCCACAACACCCGCCACAGGATCTTAAGACTTCTGGAGAGTGGAACACAGCTTCTGCTCCAATCCAATTGCGCGCTGGACCTGAGACTGCATTAGTTAGGGAAGCAGAAAACCGGCCTGAGTAGGACCACAGGCCTCTTCCGGCTGGACCAGCACCGGGGTACCGCCAGCTACCCACGACCCCCGCCACAGGATTTTGAGACTGCTGGTGAAAGGTACACAGCTTCTGCTCCAATCTTTAAACAGTGACAACGACAACAACTAACCCCAGAGATTACCAGATGGCGAAAGGTAAACGTAATAATCTTACTAACAGAAACCAAGACCACTCACCATCATCAGAACCCAGCACTCCCACTTCGCCCAGTCCAGGGCACCCCAACACACCGGAAAAGCTAGACACAGATCTAAAAGCATATCTCATGATGATGGTAGAGGACTTCATGAAGGACTTTAATAACACACTTAAAGAAATACAAAGGAACACTGGTAAACAGGTAGAAGACAGTAAAGAGGAAGCACAAAAATCCCTTAAAGAATTGCAGGAGAACACTGCTAAAGAGTTAAAAATCCTTAAAGAAAAACAGGATAACATAATCAAACAGGTAGAAGTCCTTACAGAAAAACAGGAAAACACATCCAAACAGATGATGGAAATGAACAAAACCATACTAGACCTAAAAAGGGAAGTAGACACAATAAAGAAAACCCAAAATGAGGCAACACTGGAGATAGAAACCCTAGGAAAGAAATCTGGAACCATAGATACGAGCATCAGCAACAGAATACAAGAGATGGAAGAGAGAATCTCAGGTGCAGAAGATTCCATAGAGAACATCGGCACAACAATCAAGGAAAATGTAAAATGCAAAAAGATCCTAACTCAAAACATCCAAGAAATACAGGACACAATGAGAAGACCAAACCTACGGATAATAGGAGTGGATGAGAATGAAGATTTTCAACTCAAAGGACCAGCAAACATCTTCAACAAAATTATAGAAGAAAACTTCCCAAATCTAAAGAAAGAGATGCCCATGAACATACAAGAAGCCTACAGAACTCCAAATAGACTGGACCAGAAAAGAAATACCTCCCGACACATAATAATCAGAACAACAAATGCTCTAAATAAAGATAGAATACTAAAAGCAGTAAGAGAAAAAGGCCAAGTAACATATAAAGGCAAGCCTATCAGAATCACACCAGATTTTTCACCAGAGACTATGAAAGCCAGAAGATCCTGGACGGATGTTATACAGACACTAAAAGAACACAAATTCCAGCCCAGGCTACTATACCCAGCCAAACTCTCAATTAACATAGATGGAGAAACCAAAGTATTCCACGACAAAACCAAATTCACACATTATCTCTCCACGAATCCAGCCCTTCAAAGGATAATAACAGAAAAAAAACCAATACAAGGACAGGAACCACGCCCTAGAAACAACAAGAAGGTAATCCCTCAACAAACCTAAAAGAAGACAGCCACAAGAACAGAATGCCAACTTTAACAACAAAAATAACAGGAAACAACAATTACTTTTCCTTAATATCTCTTAATATCAATGGACTCAACTCCCCGATAAAAAGACATAGACTAACAAACTGGCTACACAAACAAGACCCAACATTTTGCTGCTTACAGGAAACTCATCTCAGAGAAAAAGATAGATACTACCTCAGAATGAAAGGCTGGAAAACAATTTTCCAAGCAAATGGTATGAAGAAACAAGCTGGAGTAGCCATTCTAATATCTGATAAGATTGACTTCCAACCCAAAGTCATTAAAAAAGACAGGGAGGGACACTTCATACTCATCAAAGGTAAAATCCTCCAAGAGGAACTATCAATCCTGAATATCTATGCTCCAAATACAAAGGCAGCCACATTCATTAAAGAAACTTTAGTAAATCTCAAAGCACACATTGCACCTCATACAATAATAGTGGGAGACTTCAACACACCACTTTCACCAATGGACAGATCATGGAAACAGAAACTAAACAGGGACACAGAGAAACTAAAAGAAATTATGAATCAAATGGATCTGGCAGATATCTACAGAACATTCTATCCTAAAACAAAAGGATATACCTTCTTCTAAGCACCTCATGGTACCTTCTCCAAAATTGACCACATAATTGGTCACAAAACAGGCCTCAACAGATACAAAAATATTGAAATTGTCCCATGCATCCTATCAGATCACCATGGACTAAAGCTGATCTTCAATAACAAAATAAATAATAGAAAGCCAACCTTCACGTGGAAACTGAACAACACTCTTCTCAATGATACCTTGGTCAAGGAAGGAATAAAGAAAGAAATTAAGGACTTTTTAGAGTTCAATGAAAATGAAGCCACAACATACCCAAACTTATGGGACGCAATGAAAGCATTTCTAAGAGGAAAACTCATAGCTCTGAGTGCCTCCAAAAGGAAACTAGAGAGAGCACACATTAGCAGCTTGACAACATACCTAAAAGCACTAGAACAAAAGGAAGCAAATTCACCCAAGAGGAGTAGACGGCAGGAAATAATCAAACTCAGGGGCGAAATCAACCAAGTGGAAACAAGAAGAACTATTCAAAGAATCAACCAATCAAGGAGCTGGTTCTTTGAGAAAATCAACAAGATAGATAAACCCTTAGCCAGACTCACTAGAGGGCACAGGGAAAGCATCCGTTTAACAAAATCAGAAATGAAAAAGGAGACATAACAACAGATCCTGAAGACATCCAAAACACCATCAGATCCTTCTACCAAAGGCTATACTCAACGAACCTGGATGAAATTGAGAAGTTCCTAGACAGATACCAGGTACCAAAGTTGAATCAAGATCAGGTTAATGATCTAAACAGCCCTATATCCCCCAAAGAAATAGAAGCAGTCATTAATAGTCTCCCAACTAAAAAAAGCCCAGGACCAGATGGGTTTAGTGCAGAGTTCTATCAGACCTTCAAAGAAGATCTAATCCCAGTTCTTCACAAACTATTCCACAAAATAGAAACAGAAGGTACTCTACCCAACTCCTTCTATGAAGCCACAATTACTCTGATACCTAAACCACAAAAAGACCCAACAAAGATAGAAAACTTCAGACCAATATCCCTTATGAATATTGATGCAAAAATCCTCAATAAAGTTCTTGCTAACCGAATCCAAGAACACATCAAAACAATCATCCATCCTGACCAAGTAGGTTTCATCCCAGGGATGCAGGGATGGTTCAATATACGGAAATCCATCAACGTAATCCAGTATATAAACAAACTCAAAGACAAAAACCACATGGTCATCTCGTTAGATGCGGAAAAAGCATTTGACAAGATCCAACACCCATTCATGATAAAAGTCTTGGAAAGATCAGGAATTCAAGGCCCATACCTAAACATGATAAAAGCAATCTACAGCAAACCAGTAGCCAACATCAAAGTAAATGGTGAGAAGCTTGAAGCAATCCCTCTAAAATCAGGGACTAGACAAGGCTGTCCACTTTCTCCATACCTATTCAACATAGTACTTGAAGTCCTAGCCAGAGCAATTCGACAACAAAAGGAGATCAAAGGGATACAAATTGGAAAAGATGAAGTCAAAATATCACTTTTTGCAGATGATATGATAGTATATATAAGTGACCCTAAAAATTCCACCAGAGAACTCCTAAGCCTGATAAACAGCTTCGGTGAAGTAGCTGGATATAAAATTAACTCAAACAAATCAATGGCCTTTCTCTACACAAAGAATAAACAGGCTGAGAAAGAAATTAGGGAAACAACACCCTTCTCAATAGTCACAAATAATATAAAATATCTTGGCGTGACTCTAAGGAAGTGAAAGATCTGTATAATAAAAACTTCAAGTCTCTGAAGAAAGAAATTATAGAAGATCTCAGAAGATGGAAAGATCTCCCATGCTCATGGATTGGCAGGATCAACACTGTAAAAATGGCTATCTTACCAAAAGCAATCTACAGATTCAATGCAATCCCCATCAAAATTCCAAATCAGTTCTTCAACGAATTAGAAAGTGCAATCTGCAAATTCATCTGGAATAACAAAAAACCTAGGATAGCAAAAACTCTTCTCAAGGATAAAAGAACCTCTGGTGGAATCACCATGCCAGACCTAAAGCTTTACTACAGAGCAATTGTGATAAAAACTGCATGGTACTGGTATAGTGACAGACAAATAGACCAATGGAATAGAATTGAAGACCCAGAAATGAACCCACACACCTACGGTCACTTGATCTTCAACAAGGGAGCTAAAAACATCCAGTGGAAGAAAGACAGCATTTTCAACAAATGGTGCTGGCACAACTGGTTGTTAACATGTAGAAGAATGCGAATCGATCCATTCCTATCTCCTTGTACTAAGGTCAAGTCTAAGTGGATCAAGGAACTTCACATAAAACCAGAGACACTGAAACTTATAGAGGAGAAAGTGGGGAAAAGCTTTGAAGATATGGGCACGGGGGAAAATTCCTGAATAGAACACTAATGGCTTGCACTGTAAGATCGAGAATTGACAAGTGGGACCTCATGAAACTGCAAAGCTTCTGCAAGGCTAAAGACACCATCAATAAGACAAAAAAACCACCAACAGATTGGGAAAGGATCTTCACCTATCCTAAATCAGATAAGGGACTAATATCCAATATATATAAAGAACTCAAGAAGGTGGACTCCAGAAAGTCAAATAACCCCATTAAAAAATGGGGCTCAGAACTGAACAAAGAATTCTCACCTGAGGAATACCGAATGGCAGAGAAGCACCTGAAAAAATGTTCAACATCCTTAATCATCAGGGAAATGCAAATCAAAACAACCCTGAGATTCCACCTCACACCAGTCAGAATGGCTAAGATCAAAAATTCAGGTGACAGCAGATGCTGGTGAGGATGTGGAGAAAGAGGAACACTCCTCCATTGTTGGTGGGATTGCAAGCTTGTACAACCACTCTGGAAATCAGTCTGGAGGTTTCTCAGAAAATTGGACATAGTACTACCGGAGGATCCAGCAATACCTCTCCTGGGCATATATCCAGAAGATGTCCCAACCGGTAAAAAGGACACATGCTCCACTATGTTCATAGCAGCCCTATTTATAATAGCCAGAAGCTGGAAAGAACCCAGATGTCCCTCAACAGAGGAATGGATACAGAAATTATGGTACATTTACACAATGGAGTACTACTCAGCTATTAAAAGGAATGAATTTATGAAATTCCTAGCCAAATGGATGGACCTGGAGGGCATCATCTTGAGTGAAGTAACACAATCACAAAAGAACTCACACAATATGTATTCACTGATAAGTGGATATTAGCCCAAAACTTAGGATACCCAAGATATAAGATACAATTTGCTAAACGCATGAAACTCAAGAAGAATGAAGGTCAAAGTGTGGACACTGTGCCCCTTCTTAGAATTGGGAACAAAACACCCAGGGAAGGAGTTACAGAGACAAAGTTCGTAGCTGTGATGAAAGGATGGACCATTTAGAGACTGCTGTATCCAGGGATCCATCCCATAATCAGCTTCTAAACGCTGACACCATTGCATACACTAGCAAGATTTTGCTGAAAGGACCCAAATATAGCTGTCTCTTGTGAGACGATGCCGGGGCCTAGCAAACACAGGAGTGGATGCTCACAGTCAGCTATTGGATGTATCACAGGGCTTCCAATGGAGAAGCTAGAGAAAGTACCCAAGGAGCTAAAGGGATCTGCAACCCTATTGTTGGAACAACATGATGAACTAACCAGAACCCCGGAGCTCTTGTCTCTAGCTGCATATGTATCGAAAGATGGCCTAGTCGGCCATCACTGGAAAGAGAGGCCCATTGGACTTGCAAACTTTATATGCCCTAATGTAGGGGAATGCCAGGGCCAAAAGAATGGGAATGGGTAGGTTGGGAAGTGGGGGGCGCTATGGGGGACTTTTGGGATAGCATTGGAAATGTAATTGAGAAAAATATGTAATAAAAATATTAAAAATTTAAAAAAAAGTTTTAATTCCAATAGTGTTAAAAGTCATTGAATGCAAAATGTGATTTTGCCAGGGGATGTAGCTCAGTAGATAGAGAACTTGCCTAGCATGCACACAGCTCTGGCTTTGATCCTTGGCAAGATAAGGCATGTGAATGTCTGGAATTTCAGTGCATGGGAGGTGAATGGAGGAGAATCAGAGGTTCAAGGTCACTCTCAGCTATATGGTAAATGTGAGGCTAGCCTGGGCTATGTAAAAACCAGCCTCAAAAAAATAATTGGTAGTTATTACCTGTCCTTTTATTTCAAGCATCAATTTGTTTTGCAAGTATATTGTGCACATTCACTAAAGAAAGGCACACTGTTAATATTTAAAAGAATATATCATATTCCTTATACTACTATATGACTACCATTAAAGTATTTGTTTTCTAGTTGCGCTTAATGTGCCAGTACCTGTCTTATGCTATGACCACAGCACATGCAGGGAAAGATGAGCTGGTTCCTGAAGGATGAAGGTGCCCATCAGGGATTCTGAAAGTCAAGATGCTGAGTGAAAAGAGAAGATACTGAGAAAGTAAGAGCATGCATGTGATACTTGACGTCAGCATCACCATCTCCCTCTTGGGAGATTTTGATGTGGTGTGGTATGAACCATGACAGATATTGTCACAGAAGACTACAGAATTTTCATAAAACACCAAGTCTTTTCATCTAGATGGTTCAATTACTGGGTAGGATGCTTGAGTTCAGGGAATCTTAGAGATGGATTCTGAGGCATCAGAGCAGGTCTTGGTCCAAGTGGTTCCCCCATATGAGGTGCAGGCATCAATTGTGGACTCAGACTTGAGTTTAGGTTCAGGAACTATTTGTTTGGATAGCATCGTTGAGTTGTATAATGTCTCTGAGTCTATCTTCCCAATCATGTAACTCCAGCAGTAATGACACTTGTTACCGTATGTACATGTGTGCTGATGAACTCCAAATAGCCAATTCCTGGAATTATAAATAAAAAAGAGACTGAAATTGTAGCATTCTGGTTTGGGTACTGCTACTCTGATGTCACTAGATAGGGAGCTGCATAGAGATCCAAACACAAAGAGATGGCCTCACAGGCTGAAGCAATCTGGCTCTAGCCCTTTGCTGTCTATCACAGGAGGCCTGGGAGGACTGAGTAGAATTTTACTGGTAAAGTGCTCAGTGGAGTGTATGTCAAACAACAAGTGCTCAGTACTGATTGCAGCCACCTGCTGATGCACCTCCCTTTCCTACAAGACTACGCACACTCCTGTGAATTACGTCTGCTGTGAGAGATCACTTGCCTTGATTAATGCAAGTGCAGCGTGGCATGTCCCGTGGCTCTTACTTAATGCATTCCTTTTGTTTTAGAATCAAAGTCAAAATCGTTTGTCAAAGTCAAGTTGGCTGAGTCTGCTCCCCACTCAGATGGCATCAGTTCATTTTTCATCTTCTAGATTACAGGGTCAGCCTCCAGGCTTAACTTCATCTGCAGGGTTCCATTAGCTTTTGGCACGAGGCATCCACTCCATATTCACAGCCCCCCCTCCCGATGTCCACAGCCATTGCCTCCTGGATAGAAAGGCTTGTGGGTGGGTGTTGAGCAGGCCTGTGTTCATGATTGCCAGGCAAGTCCCTCACAGCTAAGGCGCTGTCATCTGACTGTATCTCAAATCATGGTAAACAATCTTTTCTACGCATTTGCTTAGGAGGAGGCAACATATGATACTCTCATTTTATTTTCTAAACAACCTTGCATTCAGAGTAATTAAAAAGCACTTGAGATGTAGTGACAAAGTGGAACTTGTTTCTTCTCCTCCTACTCTCCATTTCATTCATGTTTAGAAAACCTGTCATTTTCTTGTAAGATCCCCAAACAGCAAAATGGATCCTCTCTTCTTTCTGAAGGAATTTTATTCCCATTATTTAGTAACTCCTATCTGCTAAATGGTAAAGGATGGTTCTAAGTTAAACAAGTAAGCAATTTGACCATGCAACTTGGAAGAAATACCCATTTCTATCTATCTATCTATCTATCTATCTATCTATCTATCTATCTATCTATCTATCTATCTCCTATCTATCTATCTATCTATCTCCCAAAATTCTGAGAAATGAGACTGATAAGTAATCATGAGTATGGCAGCCTGGATATAAATGATGACTGGTACATACAGGTAGAAGACAGGCATTTGAGGATGCAGTTAGTACTGAAGCAACCCATTGTACAAACATGCTAAAAGCTTCCAATACTAGTGGAACTACTGCTACAAGCCAGGCAGTGTCTGAAAAATCCCTTAGTGTAAAATGATCATATTCAAAGGTTAGACATACCCTTGGTTGAGGGATGGGACCACCCACCTATCTCAAAAATATTATTAACCCAGAATTGCTCCTGTCTAAAGGAAATGCAGGGACAAAAAGGGAACAGAGACTGAAGGCCATCCAGAGACTGTCCCACCTAGGGATACATCCCATCTGCAGACACCAATCCCACACACTATTGCTGATGCCAAGAAGCAGTTGCTGACAGGAGCCTGGTATAGCTGTCCCATGAGAGGCTCTGGCAGAGCCTGACTAATACAGATGCAGATGCTTGCAGCCAACCATTGGACTGAGCACATGGACCCCATCGGAGTAGTTAGGGGAAGGACTGAAGGAGCTGAAGGGGATTGCAACCCCATAGGAAGAACAATATCAACCAACCAGACCCTCCAGAGCTCCCACCAACTAAACAACAAACCAAAGAGTACACATGGAGTGACCCGTGGCTCCAGTGGCATATGTGCAGAGGATTGCCTTATCTGATATCAATGGGAGGGGTGCCCTTGGTCCTGTTGAACCTTAATGTCCCAGCATAGAAGAACACTAGGAAGCCGGGCGTGGTGGCGCACGCCTTTAATCCCAGCACTCGGGAGGCAGAGGCAGGCGGATTTCTGAGTTCGAGGCCAGCCTGGTCTACAAAGTGAGTTCCAGGACAGCCAGGGCTACACAGAGAAACCCTGTCTCAAAAAACCAAAAAAAAAAAAAAAGAACACTAGGGTGATGAGGCAGGAGTGAGTAGGTGGGTGGAGGAACTTCTTCCTAGAAGCAGGGGGGAGGGGACATGAGATAGGGGGTTTGCAGAGGGGAAACTGGGAAGGGGATAACATTTGAAATGTAAATCAATAAAATGACCAATAAAAAGAAATAAAATAACCAGACCTCTGCTCCTGAACATGTAAGTTTAATGAACTGTGCATTGATCATTAGAATTATATGTACAATTCTAATTGTATATACTGGAAAAGTGGCTAAGCAGTTAAGGGTGGTGTGCTGTTTGTCTAGAGAATCCAAGTTTGGTTTTCAGCACCCAGGAAGGGTATCTCACAACCACCTCTAATGCCAGCTTAGGGGGAGATCCAACACCTCTGGCTTCCACGGGTACTGCACTCAGATATACATGCCACCTATCACACACATATGCATAATTAAAATAATAAAAGGAAATACTATATAAGAATTGTGTATACAGAGGAATGTTTAGCTGAAACTATTTCCTAGACTCTAAGTCCAGTAAGTTTCTGCGTCATATTTTCCTAAACAAAAAGAACCAGGAGAGGTAACTACTGTACACCATGAGGACATTAATTCTGCTCATGTAGGGGGCTTAGCAGACAGGTACTCTTTGTAGATTTCTTATAGAGTTTTAGGTCTTTCCAAGAAATGAAAGTGCCTGTTTTGTAAATATCTAGTAGTGGTTTCTTTGAAATTAGCAAAAGAGTCATTCACTTTTATTCTGTGTGTGGATGAGCGCTTTGTCTGCATGTGTGTGAGTGCATCAGGGGCATGCCTAGTGCCAGAGGAGGCCAGAAGAGGAACCCAATACCACTGCACTCAGATGTATACACGGGCCCCACACCACACACATGCACATAATTGAAAATAATAAAATACATATTAAACAGGAATTGTGTATACATAGAAACAGATCTATGGACAGTTTCAACCTGTTCTACATGGGTACTGGGAGCCAAGCCTAAATCCTCTGCAAGAGCAGCAATATTAACCACTGGACTAGCTCTCCAGCACCTTCTTAAGGATTTTTGTGTTACTGGATTTATATTCATATGAGACTCCTTGGCTCAAAGGCATGCTCTACACATTCTCTTTGTATCTTATTTGTTCCTATAGGGTTTCCTCTTGACTTAGAAGAGAGAAAGCCACCATGACTGCAAGCCCAGTGGAGTGCCTCATTGTGTACTTGCTGGGGACAATTTCCCAGGGTAGCCGCTTGCATCTGCTTGGTGACTCAATCTATCAGGCTGCAGTATTGATCGTGAGCTTCTTTTCTCAAGGCAGCAGTTTGCGGTTGGTTCCAAGAACAACAATCCGTTATGTATTTGTCAGAGGCCTTTCTGGCACAGGGAATCTCTGAGCACACAGTCCTATTTCATTCTCCCCAAGAGAAATGAATAGAAATACATTACATTCCGCCTTGATTTCTATTCACACAAGCCCGACGACAGTTCATGACTTGTTCAAGGTCACTTGAGAGTGAGAGCAAAGAGCTGACATCTTGGGTCATCATCAAAGAAGCAAATCAAGTGGTCAGAGAGGACTTTCAAGTTGCCAGCTAATGTGGTACCTGGGAGTTTTTCCCCTGCGTATTCTTGAGGGTTTGTTTCAGCATAGCACAGTCTGTACAGGAGGTAATCTGTACAATCATCGACACTATCAATCTTTAGAACATAGGGTCAGCATTGACTTTCCTCTTGGCCCTTCTCACCTGCTGGGCAGGCCAAACAGAACTGTGGGCAGATTTCCAGGGCTCCTTCTGTTCGGTTTGTGCTTACCTACGGAGGTTCTCCAACTCCAGCACGCCGCTGTCTCAGAGCCACTCAAGCGGATTGTGAGGTTGACTTATCCAAGCTGAGACCTTCCCTGATGAAAACTTGACAAAAACAAGATTTTGACCTTCAGTTCACTGCCGGGGAGAGGCAGTAAGAGCCAGGCTGGTTATTTTTAAAATGCCAAAGGGCAGTTTGATTGACAGCCACAGCTAACCTTGAGTAAGTTTTGGGGTACTGTTGTCAGAAAAATTTAAGTTCCATTCTAGTTTCATGTCTATCCGGTCTATTAAATACCCTAAGACAAAGCAGCATATGGGAGAAAGTATTTTATTTGGCTTGTAATTCAAGGTAATAGTCCATATTCTGGTGATGTTTGGGTGGAAACGTAAGCCGCTAGGCACAACACAACCGCAGTCAAGATCAGAGAGAACTGAATGGCTCCTCCTTCTTTGCTTCCTCCCATCTAGTCTTCTCTCATAGTATACGCCTTAAGACAGCCCCTGGCCCCCAAGTGATGGTGTCTCTCACAAGGGCCTAGTTCATTCATCAGTTAAAAATCAACACAATTTCCCATCACAGACAATCCCACAGGCTGTTAAGATTTTCTTCCTGGGTGGTTCTAGTTTGTGTCAAGTTGATAATGAAAACAACCAGCACAAGTCTCCAAGATCATCATGAAGTGCATGGATTTATCATGATGTCCTGGAAAGCAGATCTTACATGTGAAATAAACAATGTTAAACACACAATTCCTATTATTTTTTTATGATAAATGTCAGTTGTCCAGGCCATGTGTCAGATGGGAGGGACAGGATGATTGGCCTTCTCAATGTGTGTCATAGCTTTCCCCCTTCTTGAACTTGCACATTTCATTGGATGCTGACATTGCAGAGTTTTCCTTTGTGGGTCATGGATATTTTTGTATTATTATAAGTATTCTGAACAGTATAATATTAAAATATTATAATTTAGTTATATATTATATATTTAATTATAAATACTATATAAATACTCTGAACACTATAATATTAAAATTCTGTAAGGTTTGCCATCCATTGAAGTTTCAGGCAGCAGTTTAGTCCTTGGGAGTCTTGACTTCACCATTTGTTAGGTGAGATCAGAGCAACAACATTTCCCACGATGAATGCAAAGCTGGTCTTGGAATTCCACACACTGCACTATGAAGCATAAGGTTTCCAGTCTATCTGGTAATAACAAAAAGTATTCCAGATAATCACCTGTTTCTGATATCTCTAATCTTCAAATGGTTCTTTGTTCTGGTCTTGGCAATATCACCCATGCACGTGCCTGAAAGATCAATCCCTAGCATTCCCTCTCCATAGATCTCTCTGTCTCCCAGCATGGCGTCTCTTTTTTTGTAGTAGGACCTGAGTTAGCTGGTTGTTTATTCTCCTCAGACTAAATTCTGTGTCCTGGATTCGGAGTGTCTGGGGGTTCTGTGGACTTCTGTTGAATCCTTAGTCTCTGCACAGTCTGGGGATTTGAACTCATTCTGGTTAACCTGTAACAGCAAACATGAGCTTTACATGCCCACAAGAAAAAACAGTTTGCAGACAAAAAGAACCCTGATCCTAAAGAAACGGGAAAGTCAACAGGACCCTATGGCTGCACCATGGCTCCACTCTGCCAGAGCACGCTGCGGGAATCCTTTCTGCTCCACTGTGTCTCTCTCTGCTGTACTTTCTGTTTACAGAATTTTCTTCAGCTTTGTTTCCAGAGTAAGCTCTATAGCGATGAGTTCTTAGTTTTCTTTATCCGAGTAATTTTTCTTCTCTCTTTATTGTTTAGAATACTTATGGTGATCTTCGGGTTCAAGGCTATTAATTCTTAGAGAATTTAAGAATGTCCCAATTCCCTCCTAAGTGGATCGGGAGAAAGAGCGTGCTTTCTCAGATCAGTGTCACCCGTATGTGTTGCTTCTTTCAAGATTTCCAACATTCCCCAGAAATTTATTTTTAGAAAGTTCATTGTAATGAATCTTGGCATGGGTTTCTGTGGGTAAAGTCTTTGAAGTTTTCTCAGTTTACACACATTTGGAGTAATTTTAGCTTTCATTTCTCTGGCTATTTTTTTTTAAGCCTCACATTTTTCCCTTTTTTTTGAGCTATAAAGGATGAAGACATTACTAAATCTTTTGTTTTGTTATTGTCTCTCAAGCCCTTGATACCAATTTCTTTCCAGTCTATCTTTTTCTTTCCTTCTCTCTCTATAGATAATCTGTCCTGAAGCTCAGAGATGCTCATTTCTACTGAATTCACCCAGTGAGTTTAAAAAGTCAGCTACTATATATTTGGTTCTCTGACTTCTATTGGGGTACTGCCCTGTAACTCCTAGATTTTTTTGTTGTTCATATTTTTCCAAGTTATTCTGTCAAGAAGATTTATAATCACATCTTGAAGTATTTCTATAATGCACATTTTATTTTATTTTAAAGATGTTTTTATTTTTAACTGATCAGAATATTTCCTCTAGGATATAATGCGGCATTTCAATACATGTATACTTGGTGCCATGATCAGATCAAGGTGACTGAAATATTTGCCATTTCAAATATTTATCATTAGTTTTAAAGAAGCAAAACATTGGAAGTGATCTCTGCTAGGCACTTTAAAATACACAAATTATTGTCAACCATGCTCCTAGAGAGCATCAGGAGTTATTGTTTTAACTCCTCATTCCTGTATTATTAACCATCTCCTTTCATTACCCCTTCTTCCCATATCTGTCCTAGGTTCTTGTAACCACTATTGTTTTGTGTGTGTGTGTTCATATAGGTATGTGTGCTTGCATGTGTGGGAGACCAGACGCCTTCCTAAGTTACTTTCCACTGACCTTATCGTGACAGTGTGCTTAACTGAACCTGGTGCTCATGTATTCAGTTAGATTGGCCAGCCAGCCAGCTCCAGGGGTCCCGGTCTTCATCTCCCAGTGGTGGGATTGCAAGCATGTGTCACTGTGCCTGGATTTTCATTGGGTTCTGGAGATCTAAACTCAAGTTCTCATGCTTTCACATCAAGCATTTTACTGACTGAGTCATCTTCTCAGCATCCCCACTTCCAATTACCATCTTGGCTTCCACATATAATGGGGAACATATGCTATTTACTTCCCGGTGCCTGGGATTTTATTTAACATGTTCTCCAATTTCTTACATGTCACTACAATTGATAGAATTTCATTCATTTTATGGTGAAGTAATGTTCCATTGTATACTCACACATACACTACATTTTTTATACGTTCATTTGTCAATCAACACACACTTTGATTCCTTGCTTTGTTCCCGTGCTCTAGTAAACATGGGAGTGCAGATGTAGTCACCATATTGGTTTCCTTTTCTTGGCTGTATGCCCTAGAGTGGGATTGCTGGATCATATGGTGATTCTATTTCTGGTCTTTGAAGAGACATCCATACTGTTTTCTGTAATGGCTGTGCTGATTCCCCCTCTCACCAACAGCTCCTTCCTCTGTACTCGCTAGTGTTCCGACTTTTTGCCTTTGTGATAATAACCTTGTTGTGGGGCTGAAGAGACTTCTCATTGTGGGTTTATTTGCATCTCCTAGTGGTGCTCTGCATTTTCTTATGTATCTGTGGCCATTGAAACGTCTGCTTGGAGAAATGTCTCTTCAGGTCATTTGTAACAGGGACTTGGAAGCTCTTGTCAGTCATCCTCGTGCTGACATTTGTCTGTCAACCTTCTTTTATCACTCAAGCCTTAATTTTCCTGGTTCTTGGCATTTTCTCTTTCCTCAGAAAACTGATCCTATTTAGGTTTCTGCACATTGCATGGGTGGATTTTATAGGATGAAACTCCAGTGTCACTTGAGTTCTCAGGGGTCTTGTGGTTGTAGCAGATCTCCCATTTTTGTACTTTTGATTACACCATGAGGATCTGAGTAAGGTCCTGTGCCATAAAACAGTTCTCAGACTTGGAATATAGGTTCTGGCCCATTGCGTTTCTGCCTTCATCAGGCTTGCCACTGTACTGTTAGGTAGGAATCCCTTCTATACTCCCTTTTCCTCTCAGATTTTTCCGTTATTATTTTGGTGGGAGGGCAGTATATGTTGATAGATGGCCATTCAAAATTAAAAGTTGATCTTTGACAAAAGATTCATGGAGTAGGGTGGTGCTAATCCACTCGCATCATCTCCCAGCTCCCACTCTGCTGTTGCTGAGAGGAGAGTTGGGTATTAGATTCCCTGCCTGGTTTCCACTGGTCCCACCAACAGTGACACTTCTGATCACTACACCTTAATTAGAGGATGGAATACCCTGCTCATTTTCTGCTGGTGCTATAGCTTCGTGCAGAGGCAGTCAATACTTTTGGCTGCATGCAATCCGTACTGTCACAAAGGTTTTTGCTTTGGGGTCCCTGCTTCTCTCATCCTTTGGTTGTCTTGATGGCATCATGTACCTTTGCTTCTGTTCTCACTTTTCCTCCTGATTTTACTCCTTTCCTTCACATCTAGTTCCTGTTCTTTTTCATTTGCTGAGAGTCTGAGTTCTTTAACCTTTCTATCTCTTAGAAGGGGTGTATCACAGACAGTTCTATCTCTTAGAAGGTATCACAGAGAGACAGAAAAACCAGGGAACTTAGTAAGGTGTCAACTCCCAAAGCCTAGCCATTCAGCCTTCCTTGTTCGTTCTTCCAGAGTCCAATAGCAATTGATTATTATGATTCTTTTTTGGGGGAGGGGAGGATATTTGTTTAAATTTATAGGAAAGGAGTTTGTAAGTAACTTTAATCTTCTTAGCTAGAAAAGGGAGCTCCATCAGGTTCTCTTAATATTGATATGTAGGATATAGTTTTCATTTCCTCTATACTTTGCTCAAAATAATGGCCTAGCAGTTCATTTAAAGAAATAGTCTAAGAATAAAATTTGCATTCAATTCAATAGTTATTCTGCATCCATTGTGTGTGTGAGTGCCAGGCCCTGTAGGTTACTACAATTTTAAAACTAACAGAAAACTCAGTTCATGCTGTATTCATGGATGTGGATTTTGGTGATAATTAACCCAGGTCTCTGAGCTCAGGTTTCTTGGAGGATGATTTAAAAGCATGAAAAAGATCGAAGCGAGGGCAGGTCACAATGCCTGATCAGGGAAGCAGGGCTGAGAGAGTAATCTACAAAGGAGGGGAAATGATGTAGTTGTGGCAGAAATAGGCAGGGTGGGGGAGGGGAGTTGCCTGATTGTGTAATAAGGACACAGCAGTTCAGGCATGGGGAAAATGGAGTATAAGAGATATTACAGTGTAGAAATAGCTGAGGAGATTGATTTTTCAAATGTAAAGGTTATGTGGACTTAGATCAGGTTTGGAGAGTGTGTAACAGCTTGCTCAGGTTTTTTTTTTTTTTTTTTCTTGTCATGTTACAAGTTTAGGAGTTACTTAACAGGAAATGAAGTCCCCGAAAGGTTCCTAAGTGGAAACCTGGAGTCACAGTGTCATTTCGTAAAGGTTCTGACACAGGGTGTAAATATGAATGGTGGGGTGTAAGGTTGGAAGAAGAGAGACAGGAAGTCAATTAAAGGTGATGTCAAATAGATGTTATTTCTACAGATGACACAAATGCAAATAGTGTGTAACAACACACAATGTTATCTTTCACTACTTCTTTGTTAGCCCCAGCTTGACTTTCTCCTTATAAAAGGCACTGTAATTTAGAGTGTGTTATTACAGAAGTTCTACTAAGATAGAAGCACACATACATAACCATGGGGTCTCCCAGAGGTGTTCTGTCTTTTTCATAGTTTTTCATTTTTGTTTTCTGGATTCCAGGCATTTATGGAGCCTTAGTTCATGATGACAGTTGACCTTGGTCTACATGATGAACACTTTGTAGCTTGTCCACTACTGACTCTTCACTACCATTCTCTCCCCTAGCCATCTGGTCCAGGGGCTTTGATACATGGTCTTGGGTTTTTATGCACATTGTAAAATATGCAGACTTGTTTTACATGTGTCTTTCATTTGTATAAACAACATCTATCCCCTCCTTTTCTTACTATAAGCTGCATGCTACCTGCATATCTAGTTCATTCTTTTTAGCTTAGAGTAGAATTCTATAAAGCAAACCACTAGAATTTTATTTGATGGTGACAGCCTATCTTTGCCACCACACTTGGTAAACCACACTGTCATAATTCTCCTTTCAATGTCCTTGTGGACTTGAATGAGAATTTCATAAGACTATCTCCCCAGCATTGAAATGTTTGCTTGTTCAGAAATGTAAAGATTATTCCACCAAGGTTTACAGAGTGTTTTTCCAAGTGGCTGCTCTGGCTTATTTTTTTCTCTCTTCTGGAGTACACAATTCATGTCTCAACACCCCTTGTCAATCCTTGCAATAACGAATGTACAGAGTTGTTATATTTTGTCTTTCTTTGATTACTAGAGAATTGGATGGGTCTTCTCGTTTTTAATTGTCCAATCACCAAAAGGTTAAAAGGAAAGTTAGTATGTGTCTATTGAGTACTTCATGTGTGTTATATAATTTGATATTTTTATTGTTTTGTAAAACATTATTTTATCTTTATTTTATATATACACACACATATATATGTATGTATATGAACACATATATACACATACATATATATGCACTACTTCTATGCCTTGTACATATGATGACATATGTACCATATGAACAGGGTGTCAGATCCCCCTGGAACTGGCACTAGAGAAAGTATATACCTCCTTGTAGGTGCTGGGAATCAAACTCAGGGCCTTTGGAAGAGCAGCCAATGTTCTTAATCACTGAGCCATCTCTTCAGATCCTCCTGGTTGGGTTTTGCTGAAGGAATTGTTTCTATTCTTACTTCATAAATGAAAAAATCAAGGATTAGATGTTTATTTGTCAATATTCCAAGTTCATGTGGAGTCCCCCCCCCCCCTTTTGTCATCTGTCTTGCCTTAACCCAAAGGTCCAGTGATTAATATAGTCTTCTACTCTTGCTGTGTGTAGTATAGTGTGTAGTCATGTGTGGTATAGTGAAGGTTAGTGTGTGCTTTTTTATTGTTTTGTTTTTACAAGTAAGAGAATTTGCATAAAGAATACCACACAGCTGGTGATGGTTGTCTTTAAGTGAAATAGTAATTGAAGAGGGAAAGAGAGATGGAAAAACCCTCTGAGAATCACTTAGTACTTTATTGGCAGCTGCCATTGGCAGAGTATTGCATATGCTTAACACCAGAAATTTTGCATATGTTTCTGATAACTCTTGTAATCTGGGGAAGTTGATAGTATTATGATCACTTTAGGCAAGAGTAAGGCTTAACATTGATCAAGATGACAAAATGGGGAGAGGCGAGAGATGGCTCAATGTCTAGAAGCACTAGCTGGTATTTCAGAGGTTTGGAGTTTGGTCATCCACTCTGATTGTAGGTGGTCTGACATCCTTATCTGGCCACTGAAGGCACACAAAGGCACACAGCCTCCCCCCCACACAAATAAGAATAAAATAAAGCATTATTTAAAATCACTAAAAAACTTGGTGGTACATCTTGTCTGTTAAGTTGCTTGAATCTAAAATAAAGTTCATGAACTTAACATTTTACTATGAAATAGAGTACAGAGGAAAACCAGTAGGCTTTTTTTTTTCAAGGTTATGCTTGAAACATTGCCGCAGGCCCTCTGTGCCCCTTTGTCTGCTTGGAACGGGTCTCTAGTCCCAGCTGGGCAAAGCGTTGGATGAGATGACAGACAGATGCACACAGGAGAGGTTGTGTAGAATCTGAATGTAATTTGTCAAATCGAGCATCAAACTTTATACAGAAGAAAATAAGGAAGTTGGGTGACACACCAGCAAAGTACAAAGAGGTTACTGAATTCTTACACAAAACAGAGGATACAAACACAGAAGGTCTAAACAGGATAGAATTCATTGTTAACAACTGGGATCAACAAGAGCTCCACCTAAGATTCACTTAATCTTGTAAGCCAGGGTCAAGGGCTTCGTGCCCTTGCCATAGTTCCTATTTTAGTCTATTGTATAGTCTACCTTTCCCTTAGGCCATTGTAAATACGTGTGTATGGGTGTAACTCAGCTATCTATAGTTCTAAGTATCTATTCTGGTTCCTCTTTATGTCTCAAACTTCCTTCTTCCTAGATGATGGTAAATTCCTGTGTAGGGCAGTGACTTAGCTTTTATTCAAAGTGATAGTGTAATACCAGAGGCAATTCTGAATGTCACTGAATAGGCAACATTCTTACTGAAGTCCAAGCCCATGGTCAGCTCAAGGACTTTCTAGGACTGTTGGAACACTGGTGAAGGCTTGGCTATGCCAGAATTCAATCTTTTTTTTTTTTTTTTTTTTGGTTTTTCGAGACAGGGTTTCTCTGTATAGCCCTGGCTGTCCTGGAACTCACTTTGTAGACCAGGCTGGCCTCGAACTCAGAAATCCGCCTGCCTCTGCCTCCCAAGTGCTGGGATTAAAGGCGTGCGCCACCACCGCCCGGCCAGAATTCAATCTTAAAAGGCACTTATAATAGGATAATACTAAAAGAGAGCACGTGGATCCATACACCAGACTAACTTGGGAATGGAATATTAATGTATGGGTTAGAGAGACTGTCAGACTCCAGGAGGTGAGTTTCCGTGAAACTCTCTGCCTCGTGAGTAGTTTCCAGGCCTCTCAGCCTGTCAAGCTGACTCGACCAGAGTGTGTGGCAAAACATTTACATCAGGAAAAATATAAATTCCAACATAGAAAATGGGAGTAAGAGATAAAACTCTGAAAACATATACATTAAAACAATAAAAATGGACTGTTTCAGGTTATAGTTATATATTTGTGCACACATTCATATATAACAGCAATAATCAAATTAAAAAAGAGACTATCAACTTTAGGGAGAGGTGATATAACAATATTTGGAAGGAGGTAGGGCCAGGAAGGAATAAAGAGAGGGAAGGTGATGTAATTCTATTTCAACTAAAACTGTATCAAAATTAGTTGTAAAACTGGACATGATAATATGAGATTAGCAAGAGAATGTTTGCCCCTGCTTACTCATAGGCTTTTAATAAATTATTCTGTTAGTACAAATGGCTTTTCAGAGAGACCAACACAGGGGACTGGCTTTAAAAAAAGACTGTTAGATTAATGGGTGAAATCCACTGCAGTACTAAATAGCTTTTATCATTTCATTATATAAACTTCATGGAGGCTAAACCCTGCCACCCGCCCCCAACCCATTCTGGCTCTGCTGCTGGGATCTTGGTTCTCTTGGGTCAGCCTTGTAATGGATCTGGGCGCCTCCAAACTAATTCATCCCAGGCACTGCTTGACATTTATAGGAAAGTGACGCGAACCTTTGGCCCAGTCGAAACAACTCTCAAAGTAGAAAATGTTGCTTAAACACAGAGCAGTGTAGAAAAGTGAACCGAGTGATGAGGAAGAGCGCATTGCATCCTGGGTAAGGCAGACACAGAGTGGTACTGCTGGAGGTTGTAGATGAAGAAGGACTTAAATAATCTCAGGCAATATTGGTTAAGATGACGAGAAGTAGGGGTCATCGGAATCTTTGTTTAGAGAACAGATGATGTCTGAGTCCCGTGAAAACGTAAATTTAAGGCCACTCGGCATGATTTTGTTGACTGAGCAAGGCCACGTTGCAGATGGATATAAAGAGCAAGACAGGTGAAGGGCAGAGGGATCAGAGCTGTCATCAGCAAAAGCAGAGAGGCTAATTGCAATTGAAGTCTGTCTCCAAGACATGAGGTATGCGAGCAAGCGGAAGGTTTGCATACTTTAACCTCTAGATAGAAGGAAAGATAAATAGTAGGCAGGCTTTTTGGAAGTGAAGCAGCTTTTGCTTTAATCAGCGAAATATCTCATTTGGATAAGAGTACCAGAGAGAGAGGGAGCTGGCGTGCTTTCTTGAGTGTAAGCAATTTCTTTTCTTTTTAAAATATTTTAAACAATGTTTTTACTTATTCACTTTGAATCCATCTCACTGTCCCTCTCCCGGTCACCCCTCCCACAATTCTTCCCTCATTCTCTCTCCCCTTCTCCTCTGAGCCCATGGGGGCCCCTGGGTATCCCCTTAACCTTGGTACTTCAAGTCTCTGCAAGACTAGGCGTTTCCTCTCCCACTGAGGCCAGACAAGGCAGTCCAGTTCAAAGTACCCTCAAAACTTTCTTTTTTGTATTTCCTTTTCTTCCATTTTTTTCCCTCAACATTTCAATAAATACTTCTTTTGGGTAGAAAGATGGCTCAATAATCTATTGTTATGTAAGTGTGTGGCTCAGGGTTCAGACCCCAGCATCCACATAAAAACTGTGTGGGTATGATGCCTGCCCACAGTCACAATTCTCAAGTTAGATGGAGATAGGATATCTCTGGAAAAGATGGCCAGACAGACTGATAGAACCAGAGAGATCTGGGTTCAGTGACACTGACTTTCTGAATACACCCAATGCCAGCTTTTAGTTTCCTAGGTGTACTGGCTAGTTTTGTGTCAACTTGACATAGCTGGAGTTATCACAGAAAAAGGAGCTTCAGTTGAGGAAATGCCTCCATGAGATACAACTGTAAGGCATTTTCTTTATTAGTGATCAAGGGGGAAAGGCTCCTTGTGGGTGGGACCATCTCTGGGCTGGTAATCTTGGTTCTATAAGAGAGCAGGCTAAGCAAGCCAGTAAAGAACATCCCTCCATGGCCTCTGCATCAGCTCCTGCTTCTTGACCTGCTTGAGTTCCAGTCCTGACTTCCTTGGTGATGAACAGCAGTATGGAAGTGTAAGCTGAATAAACCCTTTCCTCCCCCACTTGTTTCTTGGTCATGATGTTTGTGTAGGAATAGAAACCCTGACTAAGACAAATTGGTACCAGCAGAGTGGGGTATTCCTGTGACAACCTGACCATGTTTTGGGGAGAACTGTGGAAGGACTTTGGAACTTTGGGCTTGAAGATCCATTCGTTGTTAAGAGCTCTGTCAGATGTTCTGTAGGAACTTGGAAAATAATGTTGAGAACAGTGCAGAAGATGGAGGCCTGGTTTGTGAAATTTCAGAGGGAAAATTAAAGACTCTTTTCAGGGCCATTGCTATTTTGATTGGGAAGATTCTGTGGTTCTGGTGAGCTGGGGCTGAAGAATCAGCTGTGATTAACAAGATACCAGAACTACTAAAGCAAAACCTTCACGTTACTGGGACTATTGATGCTGGTTAGCTGGAACTAAGAAATTAGCAGTGATTAAGAATAGGCCAGCATTGTTGAGGTGACATCTTCTGGGAAGTGTTTTCTGAAAGCGCAAAGAGGCTGTGTTCCAGAGATAGCCAAAGTTGTACTCCTGCTGCAGCGGGACTTGGTAATGTGTAAGGGTCACCCAGGTGGTACTGGTTTTGAAGGCATGAAAGGATCACACAGAGCAGCTGAGGCTCAGCACTGTGAGAGGCCATGGAAGGACATTGGTGAAGGTGCAGCCTCAGTTGCAATTGATGGCCCAGGACTGAAGGGGTCATGCAGTGTTTTGGAGATGCCAGTACCATGAGATGACCACCAAGAGCAGCAGCAGTGGAGTACGGGCATCTGGAGCCTAGAGGACGATGCGTGTGCTACAAAGGCCATGGCTGGAGAAGTGACCCAAGCCCTTGGAGGAGCCCAGAAGATCATGAGTTGGATCCCAGACATTGGATGGTTAGAGATCGATTTTTGCTTTTGATTGTGACTGTGCCCTGATATTTTCCCTCTTAAAGGAAGAAACTATTTTAGTGGAGCCCACAGTTAAGAGACTTTTAATTGTAAAAAGACTTTGGATTTTAACTTTTAATATGTAAAGACTGGGACTTTTCGAGTTGTTTAGATCTTGGGGATGAATAAGAAATTAAGGGTTGAGGCTTACTAGTGATGTGTTTGTGTGTCAAGTTGATAAGGAGTCAATTGTACTGGCTAGTTTTGTGTCAACTTGACACAGCTGGAGGTATCACAGAAAAAGGAGCTTCAGTTGAGGAAATGCCTCCATGAGATACAACTGTAAGGCATTTTCTCAATTAGTGATCAAGGGGGAAAGGCTCCTTGTGGGTGGGACCATCTCTGGGCTGGTAATCTTGGTTCTATAAGAGAGCAGGCTAAGCAAGCCAGTAAAGAACATCCCTCCATGGCCTCTGTATCAGCTCCTGCTTTCTAACCTGCTTGAGTTCCAGTCCTGACTTCCTTGGTGATGAACAGCAGTATGGAAGTGTAAGCTGAATAAACCCTTTCCTCCCCCACTTGTTTATTGTTCATGATGTTTGTGCAGGAATAGAAACCCTGACTAAGACAATAGGGATATGCATACATGTGTACATGCAACTGGCTGCACATGTATTTTCCTGATTCATGCAGACATAGATATACATGTATACCATACATGTACACATGCATAAAGAAATACTTTTATGGTTTCACATTTAGAACACTGAGTCAACTTCTTTATGTATGTCATCTACATAGAAAAGATTCCTGAATCATATGTATATCTGTTGCAACAGTATTTAAAACAGTCAGAAGAAAAATCAAACCCTCCCTTCTCTCTGCTTTGATTCCTTTGTGTGAAGCAATGGGAATTAGGGACATCCTACATTCTGTGGTAGTGAAATTTCTGTTCAGGACATAAAGAAGTGAACTCAGATTGTGAATGGTGATATGTGCAATAGTTACGAGAGTATCCGTTCTATGTCTGTGGGAGCAGGGAGGAAATCGATATTTCTGCCTTAGGGTAGATGGTGTGTATGTTTTGAGAACCTTTTACTTTGCTTTAATATTTGTTATTATTGCATATTTTAAACTTTAAATCGGTGGAGACAATAAGTAGATATTTTTATAGAAAATAGATTTTTTTTCTCACATAGTGTATCTTGATTGCGATTTCCCCTCCCTTTACTCCTCCAAGTTGCTCTCTATGTCCCCTGACATTCAGGTCTAGTCCCACACTGTCTTTGATCAGAAACCAAACAGACTTCTAAGTGATAATGATTAAAAATAAGATAAAGCAAAAACTAACACATGGGTGTTAGACAAGACAAATAATCAGAAGGAAAAGAGCCAAGAGAAGTCACAACAATCAGAGAGCTAATTATTTGTATGCTCAGGAATACCATAAAAACGCTAAGCTGGAAGCCATAATATATATATATATATATATATATATATATATATATATGACATGATACAGACGAGTGCAGGCCCTGTGCATACAGCCTCTGTCTCCATGAGTTCATTCAAACTTTGATTATGTTGATTTAGAGGACCTTGTTTTCTTGGTGTCTTCCATCTCCTCTGGCTCTTACAATCTTTCTCCCTCCTCTTCTCTGGGGTTTCCTGAGGCCTGAGTGGAAGGTTTTGATAGAGATATCCAATTTAAAGTTGACTGTTCCAAGGCATCTCACTCTCTTCATAATGTTTGACTGTGGGTCTCTGTGTTTGCTCCCATTTGCTTCAAGAGGAAGCTTTTCTAAAGATGACTGAGTAAGATGCTGATCTATGGATATAATGGAATATCAATAGGATTCATTTTATTGCTACTATTTTTTAGACCAGTAGTATCTAATTTTACCCTAGTCCATGGACTAGCTAGTCTCTTGTTAGGAATGTCAGATATGGGTTCCTTCTCATGGGATGGGTCTTCAATCAAAGCAGATAATTTGTTGGTTACTCCCACAAGCTTTGTGCCACCATTATGCTAGCATGTTTTGCAGGGAGGACAGATTGTACATCAAAAGTTTTGTGGTTGCCTTGGTATTTACATTGCCTCTTTTCGTAGCCTTCAGAGTATCTTTCCATGACAAAGACACTAGAACATAGGAGTGAAGCCTCTATGTAGGCACCAGCTCATCTTCTCCATGTTGGGTGAATTGGGTGGGTGATGTCTTCAGCACTGGAGCCTTGTTGCCTCTTTTGTGGAGAGCAACTTATTGTCTTGGCAACAGGCTGGGTTGTTTGGGGAATTTCCTTGGGACCCTATCAGCGAACAACTCCATTGGTTGACATCCATTCCTGGTACTGGAAGTTTTGTTTTGTGACAAGAGATGGCCAATTGGGGTTCTGTCTCCCTCATCATTTGGAGCCTTCCTTGAACTTTAATTTCCCTGTTTTTGTTTCTATTTTGCATTTGAACCGCACGTGTGAGACAATAGAGGTTAAGCAAGGCCATTTTCCTCTATTCAAATCTCAGCTCTGCTGCTTATATCAATCTGACTTGCAAAGGTTTTCTAACCATCCAGCGTCTGGTTTTTCCCTTCTTTAAAAGGTGCTACTCGTATTTCACAGGATTAGGAATGTCAACATTAATAGTGACTGTGCACAAAAGACTTGGAGGTGGTGTTTGGCTTGTTGTAAGAGGCTATCATCACGATTTCAGTCAGTAAAACGATTATGTTGCAAATGAAAATGCATGGTAAATTTGATCGAATTTGTTTATTGATTTTACTATGGGTGTCCACTTAGTGATATGAGGGGTGGTTGTTGTATAATCCATTTAGCTCCTGAAAAATCTATGAACACTGGCATACCTAAGTAAGAGCTCTGTACCAGATGTAGAGTTCACATCTGTGGACAGTGATGCTTGGCCTCAGTATCATACAGAAGGTAGCTCTTGTGCAGTCATGCCTTCGAGTGGTGCAGTGTTCCCAGAGTGAGTGCTGTCTACCCCAGGCTTTCCATGCCTGTCTGTCTAAACTCTTCTTGTTCATTATCATTTTAGTTTTCCAGTTTTGTTACTTGTCTATCTTTATATTACTTCTGCGATAACAATGTAACAATCAATAAATGAGCAATGGTAACATAACAGACTAGGAATCCCCTCCTTTTGGTACCATGTCTGCAAACATTCAATTGGTCTCTGATAGGATGCTGCCTTTTCCCCCTGGAGCAAAAGGAGAAGAGAAGTGTTTGGGGAATCACAAAATATTTCTCTTTTTCTACTTAAAAATGGTAGTAGTTTTAAAAATTTGAGGCCAATTTAATGAGTCTGTTCAACCCGCAAATTTAGAAGTTGCTAAGATGGTAATACAGCTTGGATCTCTTTGCACCTGTGCATATGTACCGAAACAAACCTCCCATTTCTGATAAAGCAAAAGAGAAGGGACTAAGAGAAGAACAGAATTCAGAAAACTGCTGCCTACCTTTACCATGGGGCAGGGGCGGGGGTGGGTAGGTGGGGGGTGGGGGGTGGGGGGTGGGGGTGGGGGGGTGGGATCTGAAGTTCTCAAGCAATAAAAACAAGAATGTTAATAACTGTTCTTCAAACAGAGACATCAAATGTTTGAGTGAAATAAAATGTCAGTTTTGTATTTGGAGGCTAAAGAAAGTTTTTATGACCAATGTGAAAAATGTCCATATATGACTCTTACTGCTAGTTTGAGCCATGAAGCTATCCCTCCTAGGTAGAGCTATGGCACTTGGTTTGTTCTGGCCCCTCAGCAATGGTTGGATGTCTCTAGCACCCTGTGCTGCTGTTAGCATTACTTTCCCAACTGTCCAGACCTGACCTTAAAGCATCTTTTCCAACTCTCTTGCTTTGTCAGTTTGAGGTTGGATTATTGGATTATTGTTACTACAGCAGATCATAAGGTGCTCAGGTGAATTCCAGCTTGGTGTTTATTGAACACTTACCAAGTGTGAACTTCAGCAGATATAACTCAATCATCAAGAGGCATTTACACTAGACACTCTGGGAATCTTCCCTTCATACTCTACCCTTTATACCAATCAAAATCTCACACTTCCAATGAGTTTCCATATCATTCAGATGTAAGCAAAATCAACCCTGTCCTTAATTTGTTTGTCAAAGACAAAACCAAACAAAAATCCCCTAATACTTTATTTGATAGAGAAGGAGAATTCAGATCTTCTATTTAAAAACTACACAGCTCGTTAGTGATGGGAGGTGGGGTTTGGTGGCAAGCATGCATATGTAACTGTTGCCTCCTACCTTTGCTGTGGCTGCTTCCTGCCTATCCTTCCCTGTCCCCCTGCCTCAAAGGAGAAAACTTAGATGACATGAGCCTACTGAGATATTTCTCATTTCATAGACGCAGAATGTAAATGAGAAATGAGAGCATTCAATAATGTGAAAGTTACTAAGGTCAAAACTGACTTTGTTTTGACAAACTTTAATAATGTGTAGCTGAAGGCCACAGAGAAGTTCTGTGTGTGTTGGTCCTGTGCTGTGTTAATCACAAAGAGATACTAGAGGATTCGTCTTACAAGGATGATTTATTTGGGCTATAGCTTTGGTGATTTTCATTCATGATTAATGGGCTCTAATGTTTTGGGTCTGACATGGCAGTTGTTGGTGGCAGGAGGGAATGTTGGATTAACACGTCTTACTAGCTGGGGAGCAAGGAACAGGAAGAAGTGGGATCATTACTCAAGGTCATCCCTGGGTTCCATCTCCTGAAATTTCCACCACTTTCCAGTACTTTCTAGCACCATACAAGACCACACTGCAATGCACAGGCATCTCAGACGTATCTCGCACTCAAACTATAGCACACATCTTACCCATGAAGTCATCTGAGCCTGTAATGAATGCCATAAGACATTCCTCTGTCTTGCAGCAGTTCAGTCAAACTGATGCACAAGGTGGGTACCTTACAGGAAAGTGTTCCCCATCTCCTTCTGAGAGCAGTGAGGCATTCAGCTTATAAAGACCTCCTTTTCTTTGCCTTGTCCCTTTAGATGCATATATGATTTGCTCAATGTGAACACAGCCTCCACTGCAATTGCCATCACAAACAAAGTTCTTTTGTGGATGCAAGGTGGCTTATTTGCCTGAATTCTCCAGTTTGTCAGGATCATAAGCATCCACAGGACCTCAGTACATGAATTCCCGGTTCTAAGCCTTCGCTCTTAACGTTTAGCAGGCTCTGGCTGCCCTTTCTGGCTTTGCTAATGACCAAAGCTACCAGTTTTTCAGGCAGACTCAAAATCTGTGCCTCTTCTGTTAAATCTGTGCGCATTGTTCTCAGTGGTTTCCACCATTTCTGGGAAGTCTCACAACCATAGTCTGTCTCATTTAGACAGAAGCATCAAATTCAAAGGGACTTAGAGTGGAATAGTGCAGCTTAATGCTTAGCTCGTGGACCAGAGATACAGCCCAGTGTTCAGATCTCTAGCTGCTTTTGCAGAAGACCTAGATTTGGTTTCTTATACCTACAAGGTAGCATACAACCATTTTTAACACGAGTTCTAGGGAATCGGATACTCTTTTCTGGCCATACCAGATATTTACATAGTGTACATACATACATACATACATACAGTCAAATCACTCATATACATAAAATTAAAATAATTAAATCTCCAAAAAGAAAAAAGATTTAATTCAAGGGGTGGGGGGTGAGATGGCTCAGTGGTAAGACAGCTTGCTGCACAAGCCTCATGCCCTGAGTTATGTTCCTGAAACTTACAGTGGAAGGAGAGAATTGGTTACTCAAAGTTATCTTCTAACTTCTGTACACATCTTAGACACACAGAGAGAGAGACAGAGATAGACTGACATACACACACTCACACAGGCACACACACTCACAAACCACTCTCACACAGAGACACAGACACACACTCCCACACCCATGCACTAACACAGACAGGCATGCACGCACACACACACACACACACACCCTGACTTAAACATTATTTGCTGTATGATCTTCAGGAAAGCCCAGAAATTTTGATACTCCTGGTTAACGTTTCACTTTTAAAAGATTTATTTTTTTTTCATGTATAAGTGTGTTTTGTGTGCATGTACATATGAGTACCCACGTGCATGCAGTGCCTGGAAAATCACAAAAGGGAGTCAGATCCCTTGGAACCAGAGCTACAGGCAGTTGTGAGCACCTTGACCAGAGCAGGAAATACGTCTACCCTCTCTTACCTGTTGAACCATTTCTCCATTAAAATTCCCACCTAAAAATTAATAATAAGAAACCTGTCACCACATATTTCCTCACATAAAGAGTCAAGATTAGAAATATAATAATGGTTTCTGAAAAGATACTGTCAGTGGTACGCTACCATGCCATCAATCCTCCATTGTTTTATATTTGTACAACTCTCAAGACAAACTTTAGACTGCTGGGTATAGGAACTGTAATGTAAATAAGCTTGAATTCTTTATAACACCAACTTTAGCATCTCCAGTTCAGCAAACATCCCATCGACATCTGCTAGTTTGATTTGCAAATGAGAGCAACCTACTTTCCCCCAAATATATTTAACTTTTTATGGCTATCGGCAGGCATGTGTTCTCCACTTAACCCCACCTTCCTACTTGTGATACTTAAACTTGCTTGTCAATGTGATGAGATAGAATTATCATGGGAACCAATCTCTGAGAAGGTCTGTGAGGGATTGCCTATACAGAATAAACTGAGTTGGGAGAACCAGCTATGAGCTTGGGTTGCTCCATTCTGTGGCTTGCATCGGGGACTGGAAAGGAGAAAGGATGTGAGTGCAGTCTGTAATTGCCATCTGGTTCCTGACTATGGACACATGGAACCAAATGCTTCAAGTTCTTTCTGTCACACCTTCCAGCCATGAAGGATCATAGACCCTGGAACAGTCAGCCAAAGTAAACATGTCTTGTCTTAAACTGCTTTTACCAAGTGTTTTGTCACAGCAGTGAGAAAAGTGTCTCCGTCTCCGTCTCCGTCTCATCTATAAGGCAACTATATATTTTAACTTCCATTTGTTGCAAAGAAGAGAATATGACCAGAGAGGGAAATAAATGATTGAAGTGCAAAGCATTAGAAGGATTGATGCTTGGAATGGCTGGTGAAAGAGAAGAAAAGATGAGCTGGGATTTGGAGCCACAAGTTGGTTGGACAGTTAAAGAGGGCAAGATGTCTCAGACTTATCTAAAACCTCTTTGTCCTCCAGGAGCTTGGAGGAGGAGGAAACAAAGTTTTTCTAATCAGTGGACATGCAGTTTCAAATGAGTAAGAGGTATGAACCCCAGGGATGCTTTGTGTGACGTTATGTCCTGAGTCACTAGTAGCATAATCTGCACTTGCAATTTTAAAAGAGGGTAAATCTCATGTAGTGAGCTTACCCAAATAAAAAGAGATATAAAAACATGCAATGTAATTTTAAAAGTTCCTTTTCATTATAGTTAAGATGAGGACTTCATGGCTTTTGCTCATTGATATTTAATCACACCTATAGGATAAAGCTAACACACATCCAACCCTTCCAAAGTCCACTGCAGAGAAGTATGGGTCTTTTTTTTTCTTTCTTCTTCTTCTTAACAGGAAAGGAGCTTGTGTTCTCAGAGGTTGACTATATTGTGTGCCTGATTTAGAAGGTTGTGCTGAGGTGCTTTTAGTCCTTTTGAATCCCTGCTGCTGCTGGGGTTCCTGCTGGGACATCTCAGCATAGCAGAAGGATGAATTGATGGGCGGGAAGCTGAAATGAAGCTCAGCCTCCCACCTGGCAGCAAACCTGGCTCCATCTGTCAGTTGTTCCGGATGGGTGATGAGTCCAGCAGTTCAAAGTCCTACTCTGAGCCGGTTCTGAGCATTTCTTCACTCTCCGGGGACCTGATATTTCTGGCCATAGGAGAGCGGACTGGAGCCAAGCATTCTCCAGCTCAGTGCCCAGAGTACATGGGATTGGCAGCCTCAGGGGTCCACAGGGTTGTGCTCCTCAGGAGTTTGAGAAGGAGCACTGTGCTCATTTTGAATCCTTTTACCATCATATTTTCCAGGACCCATCTGGGTGAAGTTTGGAATGCTGTTTATACATTTAAAACCCAACCAGGCACGAAATTAACATTGGGTGAAATTTCAATAACTGCACAGATAATAAGGCTGAGTGCTTATGGACGACGTCTGGTAAGATGAGCATAGCATCAGAGTGGAAGAAAGACTGGCATATCAGATCCAGGAAGAGCCTTCTCTGAAGAATTAGGAAGCCTGGTTGATGTGTGTGCTGCCCTTTGAACAATCATCTTTAACAGTTACATTTTGATATTGGAATTAGGAAGCTGGAGAAATGGCTCAGGGAGTATGAACACTGGCTGCTCTTCTAGAGGATCTGGGTTCAATTCTCAGCACCTATGTCGTCGCTCATAACTGTCTGTAATTGTAGATCCAGGGAATCTGGTACCTTATGGTGGTCTCTGTGGGCACTGCACAGAAGTGCTACACAGCCATACATGCAGATGAAATACTCATACACATAAAAATTTAGAAACAATCTAAATTTAAGGATTGAGATTATTAGTGTATGTCATAGCTGCATGAATTTAACAGATGAACAAAGAGAATCACTGAATTTTCTACCTCTGTATAAAAAATTATATGTATAGCTATTATATATAGCTAATGCATTATAATGTATTATACATTTTATATATATACACGTGTGTGTGTGTGTGTGTGTGTGTGTGTGTGTGTGTAATTGTGGTCTAGGACCCTACTCTCAGTTTAGTTGTATTTTTAGTTGAAGGATCTACCAGACTATAATGAAGATATAGGATGAGCTATGTTTTCAGGTGAAAGATTAACAGGGAAATTCTGTACCCAGGACATTCTTACACATGCTATTGGCAGGATTCCTTTCTTCCACGATATTGTACTTAGGGCATCAATTTCTTGCTGTCTTTTGTCATCTCCAATAGCCATCAGTAGGTCCTTCATGAAGACTTCTGTGCAGAACCCCCTAACAGCATGGCTCTTTGCTTCTTCAAGGCTAGAAAGGGAAAAGGGAAATCTTCCTCCTGGCAAAGTTGTCTCCATGCAATGTGGCATCCCACTACTTTTGCCACGCAGAGTCAAAGGCAAGTGAAGGAAAGAATCAGGGAAGAGAGTGAGATGGAAGGGCAGACCCCAGGAGAAGAATCAGTCTCCATGGTCCCTAGCCAAGAAAGCAGATAGTCAGTACTGAGTTCCAACTTGGACAACAATGGGATGCCATTCTCCATGATGTTTCATTTTTATATTTGCAAAATGATGGGCAACTAATTATGTTCCTGGCTAATTTATACTGCTTCTAGTAGTCTGGTCTCAAATTCATCTGTTCTTTTCCCCAGTGGCAGGAATGTCTATAGCTCTTTGATCCAGTTTTCTTCTTTCTCTCTGTGCTCTTCTGTTTGGTCTGAGGCTTATTTCTTATTTTCAGCCATAACCCTCTACCATCATTTCTTAACTGATGTTGACTTTTTGAAGGACTTGGCTCATATTCACCTCATTCTTGCTCTTCTCTGTGTCTTATGGGGGGGCAGCTTACTCGTAAACATGGACCAATTTGCTTTCCCATTCACAGATGTGACATAAGGTGCTCTACTTCACAGGATCCTCATATGAAAATACTCCATGGAAAACCCATTCACATGCCATGTGCTCTACAGTTGCTAGGTTTCTCTCTTTACCCTCCACTACTGCCTTCTCCAAAATGGATGTTGCTTGGGATTGTGGGTGGCTTCTTTGGATGATTTTCATATGCCAACTCTTGAATAAACTCTAGCAGAGTTAATTTGTGCTAGTCTTTGGGAACCACTCACTTTGGTCAATGAATGACTATGCTGATGACAGTGGCTGCAATATCAGTAGAACAGGTGTTGTAGTGGAGTGATAGAGTCCTTACTCATTACTATCTGTCTCTCCCTCTATTGGGTAATTATTTAGACTTTATTGTCTTAATGTCCATTGCAGTTCGATGTGGCCATAACACCAAATTCTGGCCCATGGAATGTCAATAAAATTGATGTGTGCTTTTCATCATCCCAGCCTTCAAATATCTTCATTATACATTTCATAATTTTTTCTTTTTTGCTACCCTGGTGCTGAATCGGGAAGAAACCAAGAAGGAGTGGAGTTAGAGGAGAGACATATATCTCGGTGGCCACAGAAAACAAGTTACAGGCCACCCACTGACATAGGGCACTCACTCTACCAGAAGTGACTGTAACTCTGTTATTTATTCTAATAGAAGGTTTTTGAGCCTTCACCTTAAAATAGTCTTAGTTGAGATGCCGAAAATTCTCTAAGTGTGCATTTGCTTCCCAAGTGTGCTCATCACTTTCCCTATAGCATATTTTTAATGCCCTTTGAAGGCGGAATGGATAGCTTAAAACACCAGTGAGAAGCTAATAAACTTCTCATCAGTGAGAGAGGTGAGCCAAATATACCTGAGCGGTGACAAGGAGGAGGGAAAGCGGAGTAGAAACACAAAAGATCTGGGTTTGGCTCACAGGTATTTGATGAAGGTATACTGCATGGAATGAACTGCCCAAGGCTTAGGAACAAATTCTGTGTCCAGTCTTTATGTGTGGGTTGGTTTGGGAGTGAAGCCAGACTTTATGTGAAGTATATGTATATAAGGTGTCTAGTTCCTTTTCTTTCTTTTCTTTGGCAAGGATTGGGTGCTGAGGATGTAGCTCAGTCCTTGTGTATGCTAAGAAAGCACTCTACTCCTCACCTGCATCCGAATCAACAGACTCAACGCCTGTGTTCCTTCTCCAAGTTAACTTACTGTGGTTTTTTTTTATTCATACTACCTTAGCAGCAAAGACATTGACATGGCCCCAGGCTTCTCACATGGTGTTTCCGTAAATCCTTTCGACGACACTGTGACAAGATGTTATTAGCCCCATTTAACTCCAACTTATCCTTTAGCTCTAAGTTCAATTACCCAGAAAATTGATCTGATTCTGTACATTAGATCATCTTTTTTTATTAGTTACTCACGGGGACATGCCTCTCATTTCTCTAGAACCTGATTCTACTTACAGGCATGTTTAATTTACTTTTCTCTTCTTTACTATATTACAAGCTCCATGAGATAAGGATCAAGAATGGTTTTGCTCTTTGCAAAAAAAGCATCCACCCCATGTGGGACCCCAGTGGCTGACAGACAATGTATTACACAGATTGAAAAATATCATCTACTTTATCAGTTTTGCAATAGAGCAGAAAAAGGAAGATTGTCCCTCAACCACATGAGAGTTGCCTCCATGGGACAACTTACTAAATGGCTACATCGTATCTCCAGAAGCTGTCCACCCTCTCAAATCATGGTGATGGCCACCTATATATCCTGAAGCTCTACAGACAAACCCACCCAGGACAGGCTACCTTCCTAATGAGCATTTCCATAGTAACAAAGATATCCCAAGTTTTGTAAACAGAGCTGTGTTCCCTTGCTGTATCCATTGTCTTATAGGATCTTAACTATAATTGAAACTAACAAATAGACATTTTTGTGATAATTAATAATAGTTTGTTAGAGACTTTAATTTTCATAAAACAGGGACACTATTTTTACTTACACACACACACACACACACACACAAAATGGACTCATACACACTTTTTTCTTCAGCACCAAACATTTTCAGGGAAAACAGCTTGAATATTTCTTGGCATTGAAAATGTAAACCATACAATTTCCTGGGATAAGAACTGTTCATAGAGTTTTTTCTTACTATAATCATTTACATGGTGGGGGATGCTAATGGGTCTCAGGATATTTTAAAACCAATTACTGAGAGGACTTGCTGCATGGGGGTAGAGTGTAGGTGAAGCATGATCACAGTGACCACAGGGAAAGGAGACATACAGAGTCTATTAGGGAAGGTGGACATTACACCCAGCATGCAGACATAGAAAGGAGTAAATTGCCTATAATGTCCTCAACTCCAATCAACTCAGAGAAGATAAACATTAAGGCAGTGTGAACTTTTAAGCTGTGATTTTCAGTTACTATGGTTCATTTGGAAATTGTCCTTTTTATATCTGTCATGCTTATAATTTTACTGTCCTTTAATTACTCTGAAATACTTTGAGGGGAAGAGAACTGTTTTTTTTATTTTAATATGTTAAAGATGGGCATAATCAAACCTAATAATAAGAATAAGAGGTAGATTGTTATGAACCAAGTCAGTTCAAATGACTTTATGCTCTTACCATAAGAAAACAAATCAGAACGGACTGAGGCCCTGCTTTAAGGATCTAAAAATAGAGAAATTCTAAACACAGTGGTCTTTAGATATGGGCAATGGGTAGTAGAAGAAACAGAAGCAATGAGGAAGTCATCAATCCAGGTTAAGTGATGGCTCAGGGAATGAAGCTCCCCAACATTCTAACCATCTTCATGGAGCAACAAAGACAAACTTCAAAGTCCAGAGAAGATAAACCATCTAGAATTCCTGGGGAAAGCAGCCAAGGTGTGGACAGATACATAGAAAAAAACCTCTAGAAGAGCAGGTGAGGGTCTTCCCCCATCTCTGGTTAAAGAATCTGCATGTGTGTAAACTGTGGCACTAAGATATTCCTAAGGACAACTTCTGAAGAAAGAAGAAGCACTGAAAACTTATAGGTAACTCAGTCTTGGGCTCTCGTTGGTGTGAGGGCACTGAAGCTCCTCTAAGCAAAGTGAGACACCTTCATTTAATGCACAGGGGCCATGAAAGACTGTTGTGTGAAGACTGGGTTAACCAGCCATGGGGAAGACCTTACTCTGGATCCCTCCTAAAGTTTATCAACTTGAAATGATGAACATAACCATATAATCATAATGATGATGTAACTATCACTTCATGGAACAGTGAATTTCTCCCTGAGGAGTTCAGTGTGATCAATTGCTTAATAAAATATAGGTTAGAATATTCAGCTTGAAAACCATCCAGTGGAAGAAAGACAGCATTTTCAACAAATGGTGCTGGCACAACTGGTGGTTATCATGTAGAAGAATGAGAATAGATCCATTCCTATCTCCTTGTACTAAGGTCAAATCTAAGTGGATCAAGGAACTTCACTTAAAACCAGAGACACTGAAACTTATAGAGGAGAAAGTGGGGAAAAGCCTCAAAGATATGGGCACAAGGGAAAAATTCCTGAAGAGAACAGCAATGGCTTGTGCTGTAAGATCGAGAATTGACAAATGGGACCTCATGAAACTGCAAAGCTTCTGCAAGGCAGAAGATACCATCAATAAGACAAAAAGGCCACCAACAGATTGGGAAAGGATCTTTACCTATCCTAAATCAGATAGGGGACTAATATCCAATATATATAAAGAACTCAAGAAGGTGGACTCCAGAAAATCAAATAACCCCATTAAAAAATGGGGCTCAGAGCTAAACAAAAAATTCTCACCTGAGGAATACCGAATGGCTGAGAAGCACCTGAAAAAATGTTCAGCATCCTTAATCATCAGAGAAATGCAAATCAAAACAACCCTGAGATTCCATCTCACACCAGTCAGAATGGCTAAGATCAAAAATTCAGGTGACAGCAGATGCTGTTGAGGATGTGGAGAAAGAGGAACACTCCTCCATTGTTGGTGGGATTGCAAGCTTGTACAACCACTCTGGAAATCAGTCTGGCGGTTCCTCAGAAAATTGGACATAGTACTACCGGAGGATCCTGCAATACCTCTCCTGGGCATATATCCAGAAGATGTCCCAACCGGTAAGAAGGACACATGCTCCACGATGTTCATAGCAGCCTTATTTATAATAGCCAGAAGCTGGAAAGAACCCAGATGCCCCTCAACAGAGGAATGGATTAAAAAAATGTGGTAAATTTACACAATGGAGTACTACTCAGCTATTAAAAGGAATGAATTTATGAAATTCCTAGGCAAATGGTTGGACCTGAAGGGCATCATCCTGAGTGAGGTAACACAATCACAAAAGAACTCAAATGATATGTACTCACTGATAAGTCGATATTAGCCCAGAAACTTAGTATAGCAAGATATAAGATACAATTTGCAAAACACATGAAACTGAAGAAGAACGAAGACCAAAGTGTGGACACTTTGCCCCTTCTTAGAATTGGAAACAATCACCCATGGAAGGAGTTACAGAAACAAAGTTTGGAGCTGAGACAAAAGGATGGACCATCTAGAGACTGCCATATTCAGGGATCCATCCCATAATTAGCCTCCAAACGATGACACCATTGCATACACTAGCAAGCCTTTGCTGAAAGGACCCTGATATAGATGTCTCTTGTGAGACTAGGCTGGGGCCTAGCAAACACATAAGTGGATGCTTACAGTCAGCTATTGGATGGATCACAGGGCCCCCAATGGAGGAGCTAGAGAAAGTATCCAAGGAGCTAAAGAGATCTGCAACTCTGTAGGTGCAACAACATTATGAACTAACCCGTACCCCGGAGCTCTTGACTCTAGCTGCATATGTATCAAAAGATGGCCTAGTCGGCCATCACTGGAAAGAGAGGCCCATTGGACACGCAAACTTTATATGCCCCAGAACAGGAGAACACCAGGGCCAAAAAAGTGGGAATGGGTCGGTAGGGGAGTGGGTGGGAGGGTATGGGGGACTTTTGGGATAGCATTGGAAATGTAATTGAGGAAAATACGTAATAAAAAAAAAGAATATTCAGCTTGTAACAAAAAATACTCTAGCTACAATCAATAGACCGAATGAATGTTGGTATTGTCTCAAGTTTATATCTTGGAACTCTAGCCTTACCTGATGCAATCTGCTATGAGATGAGACCTTAGGGATGTAATTGAGTCATGAAAATGGGATCCTTATGAACAGGATTAGTATCATTATAGGATCATTTCCATTCCTGGAACCATTTAGATAGTGAGGACACAGTGAAGAGATAGCTGTCTATCAGTCAGGAAGCATGCTCCCATCAGGAGCAGTGACAGTAGTTTGATCTTGGGCTTTGTTAGAACATAGGTCTGCACCTTTATGATTGATTGATTGACTGATTGATTTCACCTCTCAATCACAGCTTCCTCGCCCTCCTCTCCTTCCAGCCCCTTCCTCTCCCTCTCCTCCCTCAGCATACACTGAATTAGCCTATTCCTCCTTGTAGGTCCCCCGGGACAGAGAGTTCATAAGCAGTCTGTGGTATGATTTGACAGCTCTCGTTGTTGTATGGAACTTGGCTCGTCCTCACTCTGTGTCATCTACGTTATCCTGAAATCACAAGGTATAAAACTTTTGGTACCTGTAGGAAGTTATAAAAGTCAGGCCTTTTATTTTTTCTGATAATTTGGCCTGAGACTCCTCAGGGACTCCATAGGGAGATTGGCACAGAGACAAGGGCTGCTCTCTGAGGAGGATCTCCTGCAACCCTCAACTCTCTCACAGGGTCTCTAGCTCTGTCTCTGTCTTTCTTATTCTCATCCTTAATGAAGCTCTCAGGCTTCAAAAGGAAGCCTGTCCTTCCCTCTCAAATCCCATTATGTTTACATCTCTTCACTTTGTACTGTGACTGCCTCATGCTCCCCTCTTACCTTGCGTTCCCATCACGACCTTGAGACCCTCTCCTTAGACTAAACCTCATTAAAAGGGAATTACGAGACAGCTTCCTCTGTGAACTGAGTGCTGTGGCTTGTTCAATTATCTTTATATAAGCCTTTTTTTGTCTCTAGGACTGTGTATTAAGTATTTGTTATTTATATTCTTATAAATATATTTTTTATATTCTTATAAATGCAGTGTATGATACCTCCTCTAGTCCAAATGCAATATGGTATTATATGAAGAAAAGGGAACTATGACACATAACAAAGTAAAAATAAATATAAACAGACTAGTAAGGGATATATGCTAGAATTTGGTAGAAAAGGACATAAAGCAGCTAGAATTACATGCTCTATATGATAAACTATTTGAGGAAAACAATGACTACTGCAGTTAGGCAGGATAAGTTGATGACATGAAAATTGGGATAGAAATAGAGCTGACAGCTCTTTGAACATATCATTAATTTACCGATAAGTATTATAAGATAGGTATTAAACTTAGAAATGATTTTGATAATGTAACATAGAAAGTAATGGTAAGAGAAAAGAAGGGAGACAAAGAACACTAAAGATGTTTAATAAAGTCTCGAGGCATTGTATTATTTTATATCTACCTATAATTATAATCTCTATCTCTCTATCTATCCATCTATCATCTATCTGTCTGTTGACTCTCCATTCGTCTGTCCATCCATCCATCCACCCACTCATCTATCCATCCGATCTTAAATGAGGCATAATATCTCTAAAGGTGCAGTAATGGCACTCATATATTGACAGTAACTAAGCTGTCTAATTGAACTTAAAGCCCTCTCTAAGGAAGGAAATCAGGCCCTAACTGCTCGGGTCTGACTACTAATAAGGTGATAGATCCCAGAAAAGAACCTGCAACCACCACTTTGCCAGACCAAGATAATCTGTAATTGTACCTTAAAACTTATCCTTGTGTGCGTAGGTAAGCCTAGGACCAAGGTAGCTAGGGAGAGTGTGCAACCTTTCCTGAAACGATGAAACACAGTGGGGCTCACCCCATGCTTTAGATGGAGGATAATCTGACATCAGGCTTACAAATGAGCATTAACATAAAAATACAATTCTGGAAGAAATGGGAGGACACCTTTAAGGATTTGGATGGAGCAAAAGTCCTTGTATAGAATGTATAAGAGTCCTTATTTAGAACCTCCAAAGCATGAAAGAAAGTTTGTTGTTATATAAACTTCTCTTGTGGAGATATAAAGTGAAAATGGAAACCACACACCTGGGAGACTATTTTTCTACATTTGACAAAAGGCATGTGCCAGAACCTGTAAGGAATCCTTAATCTCCAACATAAGACCATATGTGCAAGAAAAGTGGGGAGAAGATTTCTAGAATTTACACAAGAAGACATCCAACTAGGTAATAAATACATTATTAAAGCCAGACATAGTGGTATAAACTGAAACCCCAACACTTGGGAGGGTGAGGTAGGAGGATTGCCATATGTGAGACAGGCCTGGTTTTTACTCACAAGCTCAGATATGCCATACACACACACACACACACAAACACATACAAACCATACACATATACTCATATATGTACACACAGACATGTGCGCATATACGTATACACACATACACCTACACACACTCTAGGTCTGTTGAGTGTATTAACCTGAGTTACAACTCTCTCAGGGGTTTCTTAGGTCTTCAGCTTTCCTCTTTAGATGACAGGTGAACTCCTGAAAAAGTAGACATTCAGTAGATAGTGTCCTTTGTAGGTATGGTAATCTGTGAAGCAGGTCTTCCTTAGGTCTTGCTATATCTTAGGAGTTATTCTTCTAAGGAGACAAGAATAGATTGTTTTCTTTGGACTCATTATGAGTTTCTGATAGGGTTTCAGGAGGTTTAAAAGAATGAAAATTTGAAGCTTTTCCTTGCCCTGGACTTTCTGACTCTCTTGCTAGCCCACAGTCAGCTTCTCACAAGCTGTCCACATGACATGATTCTCTCAGATGATAGCTACAATAGTCTCCTCTCAGGCTCATATGGTCTCTGCTGCAGCTTCTTTGTCCGTTTTTCTCTTCTGACTGACTTCAGAGTAGTAGTTTGTCTTTTATTTCACGTCTTTCAGGAGTCTACTGACAGCTTGCTCAGTTTCTTGTAAGGTTGTGAATGCAGATGCCCAGGCCTTCTGCTGGAAACTGCCTGTGTCCTTCATATATCTCTGAGTCCAAATCTACAGTATGCTGTTATTACTACTCAAGAAAATACTCTCTTTTAAATAAAGGGGCACAATTTATTTAAAACAAATTTTCAAGTCAAATTTTAAACTTTGAAACACAAAATTCCCTTTCAAAAATTGAACTTTCAATACATTTTTTAACTATAGAAACCCATTAATAAGAAATCATTGACTCAAACTATAGGTTTTAAATTACTTAATTAAAAAAGATGAACTTCATTTTTATTTATGCATATGGGTGCTTTGCCTGCATGAGTGTGCATGCATGCATGCCTGGTGCCCAGAAACACACACACATCATTAAGTCTCATGCAAGTGGAGGTATGGACCTTTGTGAGCCACCATGTGGGTTCTGGGAATTAAACCCTGGCTCTCTGGGAAAGCAGTATGCATTCTTAACCAATGAGCCATTTCTAAAGCCCCAGAACCATGGACTTTCAATACAGAGTAATAACATACAGCTTGCGAAAATGTATGATGGAAAGATCAATTGTGTGGTACGTAATAAATGAAAAACAAAAAATTTGATGATATTTGTGAGGATATATAAGCAAGAAAAGGGAATATCTATGTGATTGTAACTGAGTACACTTTGAAAATACTAAATAATAAATGTTTAGACTCAGAAAATTAAGAACTCACAGGTGCACGGAGACATGTTGTTCATGCTATGCACTTCCAAGTTAATTAATTTTAACACACAATATGGAATAACATAACTATTAACTACAAAACAAACGTTACCTACAATTATCCCCTAAATGATTTTAGACAGTGTGTTTACTGGGTTATTGGAACTTGACTTACTGGCTGTGTCTGGTTTTGGATCAGCTAATTAAGTCTTTTCAGAAAGACAAAGCGTTGGGAAAATCACCAGAAAACATGAATAGCATTTCCAAATAAAAGCACAGAAATGGAGCAGAGAGGTACCAGACACAGATATTGAAGATTTTAAAGCTTTATGTTTCTCTGTAGTAGCTAAAAAGAGAAATTCCGCTTGTCAGTGACAAATAAAAACAAAAACAAAAAACAAAAACCCCACTATTGATTCTAGCAGCTGCAGAGAAAATCTAGCTTGTAGAATTGGTGTTAAACACAAAGGATAATTAATTAGGAGAGGGTGTCTTCCTGTGAGATGTTCGATTTTTTTTTTTCAGCCCCTGGCATGTTGTTAAAATGTCTTATGAGTTTATTCTCATTTCCTGGATGTAATTGAAATGGATGCCTTTTAGTTTCCAAAATGCTTCTGGAACTTTCTTTCTCACTGATTTATCTAATTGCTCTTACACTTACTGTAAAGAGGATAAACATGATAAATATGCTAAATCATATATTTAGAGTCATAAAAACTGCAACATTTTCAGCCAGTGGAATACACAGATGTCCTAACACTGTCCCTCTCTCTGCTCAATGACGAGCCGATGAGCCCACATACAAGCCAGAACTTCTTGCTACACTGATAGGATTTGGGGAAAACCTTGAGTTCCAGAGACCTCCAAGATAAACTCTATGTCCCCTACCTCTACCCCAAATCATGGCACCTTCAAACTTGTGATTATAGAAATGAGAAAAAAAAAGATCTGCAGAGATTCTGTTAGGTGGAGTGGAACAAAACTATAGCAGTAAAAACGGCTTTTTATTGACACAAAAACAGACACACTGATCAATGCAAACAAGTTGAAGACCCAGACATACATCCACACACCTATGAACACATGATTTTTGATAAAGAAACCAAAAACACACACTGGAAAAAAAAAAGATAGCATCTTCAACAAACGGTGCAGGTCAACTGGATGGCTGCATGGAGAAGAATCCCAAAATATTCACACTTAGCATACTGCATACAACTCAGCTTGAGTTTAACCAAAGATCTTAACAGAAATGAGAACCTGAACCTGATGGAAGAGAAAGTGGGGAATAGCTGTAAACTCACTGGCACAGGGAAAGACTTTCTGAACCAAACACCTTTAGCACAGGCACCAAGATCAACAATTAATAAATGGTTCCTCAGGAGACTGAGAAGCGTCTGTATTGCAAAGGACACCAACAGTCAGACAGTGCAGCAGCCCCTGTAATGCAGCAGCCTACAGAATGGCAAAAGGGATAGAGGGCTAACAGCTAAAGCATGCAAGGAACTCAAAAACTAGATACCAAGAAAACACACAAGCCAATTTACTAATGCAACTTTATGACCATTTTTTATTCAAGTGTGCTTGGCTTTGTCTCTTCTCAGGTTCTCTTTTCTTCTGACTCTCCTGTCATGTACAGGTCACATGCTTTATGGAGCACCGCGATGTCAGCTTAATGTTTTCTTCATTATGTTTTCATTCCACTGAATGGGCGACTCTTCACCTGCACCTGCCCAAGGATGAAGTTTCATTTAATTTGTACCGTTAAATTGCACAATTTCTTCTTTATATAATTTATGTATCTTTATTGATATTTTTTATGTTAACACATTTGCTGCATTTTTTTTACATTTTTTATTAGATATTTTCTTTATTTACATTTCAAATGTTGTTCCCTTTCCTGGTTTCCCCTCTGAAAACCCCCTATTCCTTCCCGCCTCCTGCACTTGTTTTCAGACATAGTTTCCCTTAGCTGTTTGAATACATTTAAAATAAATTATTTAAGTGTGTGTTAGTGCACACACATGTTAAACTCAATGTATAGGGCCTATGGAATAATAGCCTATTCATGCTTACTTCTCTTTGCGTGAGTCAGTCTTTTGGATTCTTTAAATTTCATAATACAGATATACATATGAATATATGTATAATACATTACATATAATACACACACACATACACACACACACACACACACACACACACACACACACACACATTCCAAAGCCTTGGACTTAGTTGCTGAGAATAAGTTGATAATGTTTTAACATTCTTCTTCATCTTCTCCTTTCTTCCTTCCTTCCTTCCTTCCTTCCTTCCTTCCTTCCTTCCTTCCTTCCTTCCTTCCTTTCTTTCTTTCTTTCTTTCTTTCTTTCTTTCTTTCTTTCTTTCTTTCTTTCTTTCTTTCTTTCTTATATTACCTTTGTGGAAGAAATCTAGCATTTTCAAGTCAAACCTTTATTCAAGTGGTGTTTGAATGAGTCACGGCTGAGTTCATTAAGCCTCAGTGTCTGGGGACATTCCTGAGGACCGGAAGTCAGTATTTAAGGGATATAAACCACTGTGATGGAAACTAAAACTGAGCATCAAGGCAGTAGGAATTTACCTCCCTGTGAAGTGTGTCTCGTGGTGTTTTTCCTGGGGAGAACCTCAGCCTGTTTTCAGTGCAGCAAGCAGTCTAGAAGGACTGTTACGTAATCCCACTCCATGAGCTTCCAGACTCGCACCATCCCTTGATAAGCACTAGACACAGAGGGGCCATTCTACATCAGGTTAAAATGCCTGTATCCCAGGGGCTAGGGAGATAGATGGTCCAGGGGATAAAGTACTTGCTTTGCCGCAATGAGGACCCAAGTTCAGATCCTCAGCATGGCAGAGTCATCTCAACACTATGGGATAGGGAACAAATGGATTCTAGGGCTTTGCTAGGCAACACAGCTGGGTCAGCTTAGTTGAAACAACAATCCTCAGGTTCACTGAGATATCCTGTCTCAAAATATATAATGTGGATAGTAGTGCAGGGAGACACTAGTATATCACCCTCTTGCCCGGACCTGCTCATGTTTACACACACACACACACACACACACACACACCCCGGAATTGATAACCCTTGACTTTAAGAAATATTTAAAGGATACGCAAGGAATACATTTTTGACTTCAAGGCCATGGAACTGATTGGGGAGTGGTGGATTTGATTCAGGGAAAAAGCTGAGACTTAGTTAAATCCTGCAACTTTAACCTGGCTCAACCACAGGCCCGCTGTGTGATCTCTGTCAGGGCTTTAGACTGTTGTGGTCCCGTGCTCTTTGCTAGTACACGACTGCGAGTGTTTGCAACTTAGGTTTTTATCAGAAACCTAACTCAGCAGAATGACTCACAAGACAAATAACTCATTCTCCATTTACTCTAGATGGCTTCTGTCACATTGTTGGAAGGTTGTATTTTGGACAATTTACTAAATTGCCTTAATGTAATTATATTTAGCATCTCATCTTCAGAATTTAAAACATTAAATATGGGCTCCCGTCCCAGCTCTGTCCTTTCTGGCAGAGTGGTATTGGGAGAGCTTCTTAAGCACATTTAACCTCCATTGTTTTAAAATTGAAAGCATGTGACAATAGCTCCGTCATAGAGCTTTGTACAGCTCTCACGATCCAGCCCACAGGGAGAAAACAGAAATCTATGGTTCTTAAATTATCCTGTAGCTTAAAACCTGTAGGTTATAAACAAAGCACCATATGAAGCTCATTTTGGTGTATTTGTAGTAAAATCTGTCCTGAATTCTGTTGTCAAGGTCATTGCCAATTTTCAAGGTCTCTTATAAAATATTCCATTTCAGTTTTACAGCCAGGTTCAAGCAGGCCCTGCTTCTCCTAGAATGTGTTTTTGCTGCCTTGTCCCCTATCATCCCCAGTAATAAGATTGTACTAATTTTTCACGGTTCTCTTTCTGCCCTAGCTGCAGAGGAAAAAAAAATCCACAATATTTGTACTTTATAGGAAGTCTAACAGTTAGTCTGGCTTGTTTATCTATTTCCTCCCATTTCTTATGCTTATAATTCCTAAACATTTATTTGATAATCATTATATATATAAATGTCTGCTTTAAGCCACCTCAAACTCTTTTTGGACAGATGAGCTATTTAAGTTGAGTCAGAACGTCACCTAGACTCTCAAGGTCCTCCTTCCCTCCCCTGAAGGTTGAAAAGTCATACAAAGGCACCGGGAGTCATGTGGTAAGCCAGGCACAGGACAAGGGCAAGGTGAAGGAGTGGGGGCCCGGTGCAAACTGGAAAGTAGCATATATTGACAGTGGTGTAGCTGTCTCTTGTCAACGTTTTTTACGTAAGAATAAAATGCTGCTGCTTTTGAAACTTAACGGGGCGGGGGGGGGGGGGCTGGAGAGATGGCTCAACGGTTAAGAGCACTGACTGCTCTTCTGAAGGTCCTGAGTTAAAATCCCAGCAACCACATGGTGGCTCACAACCATCTGTAATGAGTTCTGATGCCTTCTTCTGGTGAATCTGAAGACAGCTACAGTGTACTTAGATATAATAATAAGTACATCTTTTTAAAAAAGTAACTTAACGGAGAACTCAAACCCTTCAAATGAAGTAGCTAAGGATAAAAGGGTTTGTTCTACTACACATGGTGTTTATTCTGCTGAAAGGATTACAGGAAGTAAATATACAGAGGAAGACTCTGCCATAGAGTAAACACTGTGCCCGAGAAAGTTCTAGAAGAAATTGCTTGCTGAGAGTGTCCCTGTGAAGTGTGCCCCTCTTCCCAGAAATCTGGTTTCCCCAGCTTTCAGGTGTTGCCAGTGGTTATTGATAGAACCTTGTGGGGAAACCCCCACTCAACTCCCGATTCGGTGTGCACCCAAGAATCACGAACAGACTACCATCTTGATGTAATTACATGAGGATGTTTAATTTCGGAGCTCCGGACCGACATGTATACCACACAGGAGATAACGGATGTCGGCCACGAGGCTTGAAAGCTAGGGGGTTTTATGGGGCAAGGGGCTTAGGGGTGTGGAATTCAGCATAGGGATACACTATTGGCTTATTCAAACATTAACAGAAAGAACACAGGGCATTAGGACTTTGTTCCTGTGGGCTGGGGGCTTATCTTTGTTCACATAGCAACCAGTTGATGTATGACTTTACCTGGCGCCAAGGGGCAATAGACAGAGGGGAGGTTCTGGCCAGATGGTGTTAGATAATATAGATAACTTAGATAATATAGCCCTGCTGGTCCTTGCATACCTTTTTATCTTTACAGTCAAGATGTTCTTAGGAATGCCTTAACAACAGCCCTGCCCTGGCATGCCTGGGGGCTGTTCTGCTTTGTTCTCAGTCTCAGGCTGGGGCCGTGGGCTCTTAAACTCACAAGTTACAATATTTTATTTTCCTTCAGTGATCAGAACATTTCTCACAGATTTCATCCTGATGTGGCTCTGGGGACAAAGGGGCACTGCCATTCACAGCCTGTTTCTGCTGCAAATGAACAGAGGAAACCATTCCAAAAAGCAGTTCACACAACCAGAAAGCGCCTTTGCCCCGAGGGTGGAGGCACCACAGTGGAGTCCTGTGGCAGGTTACATCCCAGAGAAAGCTGAGTGTTGGGAGAGAAGCAGGGGCTGAACAAATGTACCCTTTTAAGGAAAGAGGTGGAGGACCAGCTGGGTGAGCAAAGGCTGTGTGTGGCGTGGTCACAGAGACTGCGCCTCCAACGACAGATGGGGGAAGCTTGCTGAAGCAGACTCATTCTTTCAAAGTCACTTTTTGTTCATTCACAGTTCACCCGCTTACCCATTCTTACTGAGACTTAGTGATTGTCAGCTCCCTACTGATCCTTAGGGTGTAATGAAAGGATGCGTTACCATTTGGGACTTCACAGTTCAGTGAGCAAGAGTCAGTGATGTAACTATCTATAACTCCAATAAAAGGAAATGGATTGAGAAGCAGGACATAGAGTGCCTGAGTATTGGGCCTGGGGCGGGGCCGGGTTGTAGGTGTGGAATGGGGGTGTGGGTAGCTGCCTGAAGTGATCTGAGGCAACCCCATGTCAGTGCTGACCAGGAGTACATGCCTTCTGGTTCTCTAAGCAGTGACAGGGTTCTTCAGTATATCACAGTCCTAAACCATACTGCACCATTAGCTCTTTACATAGCTCCCATCTATACGAAGTATAAGTTCAGAAGTGGTACAAGGCCCTGTCTGGGTAAGAACTGGGCTGCCTGCCCTTATTTGTCCCTCTAATTCCAAGAGTCCGTGATGATCCTGGAATGGGTTCCTAAGGCAGTAAATGTAACTGCAGATAGGACAACAGGGCACTGGGCTAGAAAGAACACCCCACCCCCACCTCCAGCGTTTTCCTGCCTGGCCTCTAAATGACCTGCAGGTGGTAAGGGAATGAGATCCACACATCCCAGAGGGCCCAGGTGAGAGCTGCCACCTCAGCAGTTTGTCAATGGAACACACTGAGCAGGAGGCATCTGGGGCTGGGAGGGCAAAGCAGTAACCTCACCCTAGAGGACGATGATTCAGAGGAGAAAGCTGCCACCTGACTCCACAGCTAAGGTCACAAAGCAGATAGGAGTTCAGGGTTGGGACTCTCTGTACTACAGGAGGGCAGAGCTGTGGAAGGCAAACAGCTTACGGGACACCATAGTCTAGGGAGCTGGGTCTGGAGGTTCTTCAGCTGTGCGAGAGCTTTAGAAAGAATTGCTAGCCACTTAGCACTGTGGACAGCTTAAATTTGTTTGTATAGGAAAAGTCAGGGCATTGGTGACTTCTAACCACCCCGCCCCCTCAAAAAAAAAAAAAAAAAAAGAAAAGAAAAAATCTAATGTGTATCAAAGACTGAAACCCTGAACGATTGTAGTGCTTCAAACACAGACTAACAAACGGGTGGCACTCTGAATTGACCAAAGTTGTACTAGGTAGAACACCTCAGCAGGGAATGATGCTTAGTCCTTTGTCAAGCATCTCACACAAGTCATTGAGTTGATCCTTACAGTGCCCCAGAGGAAGATAAAGGGAGAGTGGTCCCTGTTTTAATGCACAAGGAGTGACTTGACTGTCTAGAGTCAGTACAAGATTTCCCACAATCCCAAGTAACTGAAGAGACTAGATAAAGGTTCTGGCTCTCCCTTCTTTGTCACCAAACAGCTCAAAACTCGGAGTCACCTAAGGTGTGGCAACTATGGCTTCTGTTGCTACTGTTTCCTGTCCTACTCTTTAAAATAATAGAATATTCTTCGGGACAGGGAATCTCCTGTGTCCAGTGTGACACGGAAAAGCTTGGATTATCTCTTGAGCTAACAGGACATCTGGAAAGATGTGTTTTGCTTGTTTTCGACTGAAAGGTATTAGCTAGCCAGCGACCTGACCTTGCCTGCTAAGTAGAACTACCTGGAGAACTTTTAAAAATCTATGTTCAAATTGCAGGATGAATTAAATCCGAATCCCTCATGATGGCTAGGAAAGCTTTTTAAAGCTTTCCTACATTTGAGTGAACAGCCCATGTCAGGAAGTCTCCTGAGACTTAGAGGCAGAACATGAACTGTTAAAGTTTGGAAAGCGCTTGACGCTGCAGTGTTCTTCAGATGCTATTTTGAAAACCCCAGGCATGCGTGCATGCTTCTACAGGTGGCCTCTTCATTTCCATGTCATTTGAATTGCTCATGAACCGACGTGGTGTTCCCTCTCTATCATCCTGGGCTGTTGCTTCATCTGTTTCATCTCCCACCATGCAGTTTACATCTGCATGTAATTTGCAGCTAGCATATAACCCAGTTCACAGATGCCCTGGGTATTTGTAGTGCTACATCATAGGAGTCTTGAGTAGGGCAGCTTCCTGGGTCTCATTTCAGCAGCTCAGTGACATCATCAAGGGCCCAGGGTTTTCCCACCTCTCCTCTTTGTCATCTTTCACGTGTCTGCCCTTTTCTCAGGCTGGCTTGACTTCTCATGATGAGGCGTTATAGAAACATATTAAATATCAATATTTATTGTTATTCAAATGCTCCATTGATCAGAGGTGGATCACAATCACACCCTAGAAGTTCAACACACTGTGGTTTGCCTCATTGGCATGGATATCTCCAAATTAAGTCAGGAACTGGGGTGCAAGCATTATCCCAAGGAGTTTCTTTTTCAACAAACATAGGATTCTATAATGGTATGCAAGATGAAGTGGGAAGCTCTTGGTTAGAAGCCAGCCATATTTGATAAGATAGGTGCTTGGGTTGGATTTAGAAGTGAAATCGCTGTACTTTTCTTCACTAGTTTTGGTTTAGAATAAGTCAAAGTCTCTGAACATTAGCTCTCTCCAGGGTGAGATAATGATCAGTGTATCTCTATGATGGGATAGTTTTTACTACCAGATATATGAGTAACCCTGAAAACCTCTGGTTCAGGACTATAATCTGCTTGCCAGGCCATGCATGTCAACACTCTCTTCTCCTTGAATCTTCTCTACCTTGCCTGGTGTGTGAGGACTGAAATGAAGCAGAGCTGCCTATGCGACTCAGTCTCTACAACGGTTTGGTGGCCTATTGGGACTGCAGTAGCCTATTGGGTCTGCAGTGAAGGGATGATTTACTATTCCCTCCATTACCTATGCACTCAGACCTTGGGTAGCCATAGATGGGAGCATTCCTGGAACCCCATGTAACACAGTCAGTATCTGCATCCATGTAAACTGCAGTATCATCATGCCTATGAGCATCCCTCAGGCTTTTCCCAAGAAAATGGGACTAACTGGACTATACTCACTGTGACACATTCTGCAGACCCATGAAGCCCTATTCATATTAATATTATTTAACCCTTACACTCACATATTTATTAAAACAGCCTCTCCATTCTAAGAGACCCTGAAGAGCCAGGGTGGATCTGTAAGGTAGATTGAGAGACAGAAATCACAGACATTTTCTCTATTCTCATTAGATTCCTTACTCAGAATCTTTTCTTTTGTTTGTTTTTCCTTATCCCTCCAGTCTTTTCCTCTATCTCACTTCTTCAGAACCTGATCAGGTTAAAAGATGTGACATTCACACCCAAGCAGAAATGCAAGTTCATGCTTTGTTGGTGCTCACAGAGATCAGAAATCCTCGTTCAGTGTTTGGAAGATGGCCATGCAACTTCCTTTGAGATGAGATTGGAATCTACAATGTACAAAGGCACCATTTCAAAACCCAATTCTACCCTTAGTACTAGGTTGGACTCTGCCCTCAGAAGAAGGGTCTGAAGTGGAGATATGGGACCTGTGGATGGTGGTAGAAAGTTTTCATGCTAGAGGGAACCTACAATCCAGGAAGAGAAGAAATGAAATAGGACATTTACTCTCAAAAGCCTAACCAAAGCCACATAAACATAAATTGTAGGTGATGGGCACAATAGAGTGAGAACATTGGGGATAGAGTTAACCAGGAGATAAATGAGGCAGAAATAAGCACCCACACACAGACATTACAGTCCTAAAGCAGAGGAAATAACTGTATTTCAGGTTCTATGTCCCTTTTGGGGGGTTTGTGTGATAGTAGTTGTGCTTAGCAAAAGGAGTTGAACATAGGGACTCTACTATTTATTATTCCTATTTGATCTCCATTTGAACACTTCCATATTGATTTTTGTAAAGCAGACAATAGTCTTGTGTCTAAATAGCTGGGAGTTTTCTGTCATATACCAAGTCTTTATATCTAGAATGCAATGAAGGAAACTATAGACAGCGGAAGTCACTGAGTTTGAGTCACTTTCTGTTCATGGCAGGAGAGGTTGATTTTAGAAGGCAATTAAAATTCTTTTAGAGTTATATGTTTTGTATTATGCATGTGAGTGTTTTGCCTATGTGTACCTTGTGTGTGCCTGGTGCCTGCAGAGTTCAGGAGAATGTATCAGTTGGCCTGGAACTGGAGTTAGGGCTGGTAGTAAGCCATCATATGGGTGTGGGGCACCAACACCAGGTCCTCTGCAAGAACAGCAAATGCTCTTAACCACTGAGCCAGGTCCCCAGGCCCTAGGAGGCAATTTAATATTCATGTTTTATACATGCACCAGATAAGCATCGGAAGTATTAAAATTCTTGCCTGAAGTGCACAACAAGTGGACCTGCACCACAGAAAAGCTCATAATTTGGTATTGTCCTCTCCTCTCAACCTATTAGAGTTTTAGAATCACTTTGAGGGTGGAAACCAGAAAATCCTGGAGCCCTTTCAGTCTACCACATCAGAATCTCCAAGAGATAACCCTGGTAATGCAGGCCTTGGATAGGTCCTTGATATTTCCTAGGACTAGTCATGTGTGGGATGCTGGGTCATAAACTGCATTTATTTTGTAGGCCTGGCCAATAGGGTAGCTTTGTATTTTGCTAGTTATATCAAGAAAAAAACAAACTCCTGCCCTAGCTAGGACTTTCTGGACAGTACCTTCAAGTAGGGAAGCCTGGAACAATGGCAGCAGACACAGGTTGGGGCCCCTTTGTTCCTGTACCCAGCCTGCCCTACATTCTCCCCCAGCCCTGTAGCACTCTCGCTGATGTCCTGGAACTTCAGTTCTTGACCTTGGCATACTCTGCCTTGGCCTGGCTTCACTGTTGACGTCCTGTCTGGATCTGGGTCCTGTCTGGGTCCTGACTCTGCATTGTTAAGAGGTGTCTGAATCTAGCCATTCCTGGCTCAATTCATAATGTTTTCTCTTTCTTTTCCTGATGGTAGGTAAGAATTGTTAGGGTGCTTGACTCCCTTCTACTTTTGCATGTACTTTCCCGTACAGAAAAATAAACATGGACGTTCCTAGAGAATGAGGGAAATTTTAGTATGACGCCTAAATATTTACTTTCTGTCTTTACTATGTATCTGATGTAGGGGTTGAAGGGGTAATGTAAGCCCATGTAGTACCCTTCAAATCAAGAAGAAGATGAGGGCTGGAGAGATGGCTCAGTGGTTGAGAGCACCGACTGCTCTTCCAAAGGTTCTGAGTTCAAGTTCCAGCAACCACATGGTGGCTCACAACCATCTGTAATGAGATCTGACACCCTCTTCTGGGGTGTCTGAAGACAGCTACAGTGTACTTACATATAATAAATAAATAAATCTTTTAAAAAAAGAGAAGAGGATGAGATCACTTAGAGATGAAGCTACAGGTGGTTGTAAGCTGCCAGAGGTGGGTGTTGGAGGCTGAACTTAAGTCCTCTGCTAGAGCTGGATGCATTCTTAACCACCAAGTCATCACTCCAACCTCTGATTTGTTTAGTGTTAGCGATCAAGTAGTCAAAATCTAGAATCTCCTGGGAGACAGGCCTCTGTGTACGCCTGTAGGGGACCATATTGAGGGAGGAAGATTGTCTACTTTGGACAATGGCATTCCTTACTGGCATCCAGGACTATACAAAAGGAACAAGGGAGCTGAGGGCTAGCATTCAGTAACAGCTCTCTGCTTCTTGATAATGGAGGGAATATGACCAGCTGCTTCAAACTCCAACTGCCTTGACTTGCCCACTGTAGCTGATCTTATTTTTGAACCGTGAATCAGAACACTGCTCTCCATTGAGTTCTTTTTGTCGGGGTATAAAGACACCAACAAGAAAATAAATTAAGACATCTAGCTAACTAAAAGTGCCCTTCCCAAGGCAATATTTTGCAGATCCATGAAGGCTACTAATGACAATAGGTATCATTTTTCACAAGCATGTCTATCCCGAGCCTTAAAAAAAATGTCTGCTTGTTTCAAACACTTTGGTATTAATGAATCAAAGTACCTTCCAAACAAAAATTCCACTGGCATTGTTTGCACATGCTTAAGGACTGCATAGGTCCTTGGAGTCAATGAAGTCACACACCGCAGCATTGGGGGAAAAGATGACAGTGTAAGAATGTTGACGATGCTGTACAGCTTTTTCTTCTGTAAGGAGTGGGCTTGCTCTGTGTGGGAACACCAATGAAAGGACCCCACAGCCTTTCTCCACCACCCCTCTCCCAATCTTTTAAAAGTCATAATGTTTGAAATGTCACTATTGGAAACCGATGGCTTGGAGGAAATTCCAGAGTGCTGTGCTACCTTAGACAGCTGCAGAATATTCCCTTAGACTGTTTAGTCATTTATGGGACTTTATTAACTCACAGTGTGTTCCTAGCTGAATACTAGGGGACAGGGAATAGATGCTTCTAGAATTGGTAGAATATTATCTTAATATAGCAGGACTGAAGACAAGGGATGGCCCATGATACTCAGATCCTAATCCTGAACAAAAATTTCCAGATATCTTGGTTTCTCTCTGAGGAAAATTGCCCTGGAACTAGGGCAATCATATCTATATCTGAACACTTAGCAAAGGTCATATGAGCAATTTCATCTCTCATACACTTGCTCCTTAGAACATTCTTTGTATGTTGCTGACATTGCTGGGTTTAATAACACTCTGTTCACCTTGCTTTCCATTAGCAGATTAATATAAAAGCAATCTTTAAAGGATACTGCGGATCTTTAATTACTACATCAGTGCTAAAATTTATATTGATGCAGCTAGAATATATTAAATGTTAATGGAGATCCCAAGGAACGGTTTGGCAGGGGTTTTGAGATATTAGCATAAATTAAACTCTTCTTAACAAATGGCTTACTTTTGGAGTGGAGGAAATGGGTAAGCGACTCCCTCTAGAGTGACTTTGCTATTATGCAGCATCTGCTGCCAAGGATAGGGAAGGGAAAAAGAAAGAAAAGAGTAGAGAAAAAGTGAAGGAAAAGGTGCCTGAGATTCAATCCACAGCCTCCTGGAAGTTACTAATTATCAACAGAGGCATTTAATTACAAAGAAGAACATCATTTCCCCCAGGGACCTTCCTTTTTTCAATTGGGCTCTGGTTAGCACGCACTGCAGATTCTAAGGGAAAAAGACAAGGTCCATGCATAACTAACCCCTTGAACAATTCATTTGCAAATTAGTGTAACAAGAGCTACTTCTGAAAGGTACTAACTTAGTTTTTGCTTAGTCTTTGTTACTGGGTTACATTAAGACAACCTTTCATTTTGTTATCTTACAACAAAGATAGATCTTTCTAGAGAGACCGTAAACAGGAAAGCTTAGGCCTGGAGCCAGACATATTGGTTTACATCTGAGACATATCCCTCCTTAGATTTGTGATGCTGAGCACAGCATTTGACCCCCATCCTAGCTGATTTTCCTCATCTGTAAAGTCAGAGTGATAATCAGGATATTTCAGCTGGAGTTACTGCTTGTAAGCCCCAGCAGAAAGCAACCCTGCACTGCTTTCTGTGCTCTGGGCACTCCCATATCCTAACACTACAGATCCATAAATGGTCCTATATTTCTCTGAAACTTGGAATCCAGAGTCAGCGTTGGCATGGTGCATGCAGACTGGATCCTCCTATCTACTCTCACAGCGAGTTCTGCTCTGGCCTAGGACACTGCTTCTGCAGCTTAGCTATATCCCTATAACAGGAAGTCACTGTTTCCTGGGGCTGTTAAGGTTGATGGTTCATGTAGCCACTGACATCGGAGCTGATGCTGTTTCAGAGTCCAGGGAGGAACTGGGAAGCAAGAGGGTTAGGTAGTAGAGAACAACAACCATTCAACTTAGTGAATTGAACGTGCATGGGCATAATGTTGAATAAGAAAATCTCATTTCTCAGAATTATTGATCATCCATCGTCTTACCCCACTTTGGGTCAAGTTCACTTCTATAGAGGCCTAAGTTAGTGTAGTATGCAAGAGTTGAGCAAAAAAACTTAGCACAATAGTTCACCGTATTAAGTAATTCCTATTTATTTAAAATTTGCAAGCAGATATATGTTTGAAACATGATCTGATTGTTTAAAATGACAACTGCAGGAAGCATTATCTCTATTTTTTATTTATTTTTTTTTTTTGGTTTTTCGAGACAGGGTTTCTCTGTGTAGCCCTGGCTGTCCTGGCACTCACTTTGTAGACCAGGCTGGCCTCGAACTCAGAAATCCGCCTGCCTCTGCCTCCCGAGTGCTGGGATTAAAGGCGTGCGCCACCACGCCCGGCTATCTCTCTTTTTTAAATTGACACTAGATGAAGCATGATTCTGGTTTTTTGAAATGAAAACTGGATCTCCGTTTTTGTAGAGGATTTAACTCTAATATATTCATAAGATTCAACAAAAATTTTAAGTTAAATTATAAGACTATTTTATTTAAATAACATTTATTTCTAATGTATATAATAATTACTATTTGCAGTTTGCAACTTAAATTCTGAATCATTTTTAAAACTAAATTCTGGAAATTTGGAAATAACTTAAAATTTTTATCTCCATATGTATTCTATTTTCCTTTCTTTGATCAAAATACTCATGTTTTGTATAGTTAGAATTAAAGGCTTTGTGACAGAATCATAGGTTGCTTTTATGATTACATAAGGGATTTCTGGGTTGCTCCAGGCTTCTGGACACTTTTATTATCTTGATGCTCAGACAGAACAAAGTGAAAGTGGAGTTTAGGAAACCAAAATATAATTAAGATCAATAATTCTAAATAGATTTCAGATGTACATAAAAATCACTTATATAGATAATGATAATTAATATGGCACTGAAAACCCACCACTCTTGAGATGATTAAACATACAGAGCTATAACAATATTAAAATGTCCATTCTTTCTTATCCAAATTATATTAAGTACTAATATTTATTTGTGCTTAGTGATGCAGTATTCAAAAGCACAAGATACAAAGGATAATTGCTGGGCTTTAGGGATTAAAGTGATCATAACACATATATTTTAAAAGATAAACAATAGGCTCAAAGACTTACAGAATTGTGAGGAACTAATCATAAGATGTATAAAAATATGCTTGGATTGCTGATGCCTAGCATCCAGAATTGTGGCCGAAGAGGCCAGTGAACCCTGGATGGAGGAGCGAGTGACCAAAAAGAAGAAGAATTAGATCAATGAAATAAAGTAAAACCAAAACAAAACCAAACAAAACCAAAACCAAAACCAAAACCAGAGAACAGGGATAAATAAACATTGACAGCAAGGAGCAGGAGAGAAGTTTGAAGACTTGGTGTGTGTGTTGGGGGGGGGGTACAGAAAGTGGAGACTAGGCAAGGGGAGAGAGAGAAAAGGACAGAGCAAAGAGATGCGGTATTCATAGAAGAAACCAGAACAAACAACTATGAGAGGATGAGCAGAAAGTCTCCGCTATTTATTTATTTAATGAAAGAGTTTGGAAGTGAACACAGACACGTCCATCACCATCATGAGAGACTTGTGAAGTATTCAGCATCAATGGGGTGTGAGTGAGGGCATATCACTAGGGACATCAGAGTGCACACAAATTGGTGTACACTTGCCAAAAGTAGACATAAGGTGGAGAACTCCTGAAGAGTATATGCTGGGGTTATAAAAGGTTTGGCGAAAGGGTAAAATGTTCAAGAAATCAAATGCTAAGTGAAGCTCTTCTTTAGTGCCAGAGGTATTTTCATTGAGTTCATATACCAAACATAAAATTTGAGAAATTTGGGCTCATATGTAGAGACCTGGGCTCACGTGTGAGAGGAGTGCTCAAATCACGTGATGTCATCAACTCTGTGTAGACTTCTTGGGATGTCAGTTTCCCATCAAAAATCCCTGCTGTATATATGCAGTTATGTATGAACATAAAAGCAATTTCCAAACACTTCATTATTGTCAGCATAGCTGATGCATGCATTAAGAGAGGCTCTATAGGTTATTGATCTCTTAGAAGCCTGTCAAGGCTGGATAAAAGACAGCTGGAGAGGAACTTCTGTTTTTACGATTTGCTGCAATATCCTTGAATGTGGAGGCAGGACATAACAGATTGAAAACACAAGGGATGGTTGCCACTCTGCGATGATGCTATATTTACATGTGACTCAGGTCTCCATCAATGAGAGACTGAGGTGAGTGAGCAGCAAAACTGAAAACGAACAATTAATGTTTTCAACTTAAGAAAAATGAATGGGAGAAATATCCTTATCGAAGCCAGAATGGTTACTGGCAGGCTAAGATAAAGTAGGCACTGACTGTAAATTTCAAAATGTCTTCTGTTCTTCTGTTCATGAGGGTTCCACTTCCCATATCTGGGATTTTGTGTTTCAACCTGAAAGCAGCATTTGTATCTGCCTTCAAGGCATATTGGGATGGCAGTCTCAGATTACACAATGCTATAGCATGAGTGTGAGTATTCGAGGATGTTTCTAGTCTGTGTTTTCTCTCTCCAACTTCTGAAGGCAGGGGTGATGCTGTTCGCTCTTTGACATACCTCATACTACACACGTGCTTGTGCATATGCCAAACAAGGTATGTAAACTATGGTGAGGCATGCTTGGTTGAACTACATTTAACTCTCCATGATAGATCAAATTGAAAAGACCAGCCTCGGTGTCATGGACACAACACTGGGATTTATTCCATGAATTAAAAAAAAAAATCCATGAGTAGAATATACCATGGAAGTGACAGAACGTAGTACTACTTTAATAATTCTCAGGTATATATGGACCATCTATCTTTAAGAGATTCCGTGTGCTCTTAAGTGTGAACCTGCAGCTCTGGTAAGTCAGTACTGAGAATTCTTGGAGCTGTATTAAGCTAAAGCAAGAGTGGCTGGAGAGATGGCTCAATGGTTAAGAACACTTTTCGTTCTTGTAGAGGACCCAGGTTCAGTACCCAGCATACATGTGGTGGCTCACAACCAACCATAACTCATCCAAGGATTTGGTGTTCTCTTCTGGCCTCTTCAGGTGCCATCCATGCATGTAGTGCACACATGAACCTGCAGACAAAACACGTATACACATAAAAAGCAAGTAAATCTTTGAAAGATGAATTACAAAAAAAAAAACTTGAAGCAAAGCAAATGACTTAGGAAGGGCATTGGGCATGATACACGATGCAAAGTTGTAAGTAGTTTGGGAGAAAATGTTAGAGGTAGGAATTGAGACCAGTCAGCATTTATGTACAAAGTTCTTAAGACAAGAATGTCCATTTTCTTTTTGTCCCAGCATCTACAGAGAAGGACCCCATGTTGGAGGGGAATGGGAAGCAGCACTTTCTATAAAAGTGAAGGCTTCATTCAGAATATCCAAGATACAACTCACAAACCACAGGAAGCTCAAGAAGAAGGAAGACCAAAGTGTGGATACTTCTATCCTTCTTAGAAGGGGGAACAAAATACCCATGGAAGGAGTTACAGAGACAAAGTGTAGAGCAGAGACTGAAGGAATGACCATCCAGAGACTGCCCCACCTGGGGATCCATCCCATATACAGTCACCAAACCCAGATACTATTGTGGAGGCCAACAAGTGCTTGCTGAGTCTCTGGAGAGGCTCCACCAGTGCCTGACAAATACAGAGGTGGATGCTCACAGCCATCCATTGGACTGAGCACAGGGTCCCCAATGAAGAACCTAGAGAAAGGACCAAAGGAGCAGCCCCACAGGAGGAACAACAATATGAACTAACCAGTAACCCCAGAGTTCCCAGGGACTAAACCACCAATCAAAGAAAACACATGGTGGGACTCATGGCTCTAGCCGCATATGGAGCAGAGGATGGCCTAGTCGGTCATTAATGGGAGGAGAGGCCCTTGGTCCTGTGAAGGCTTTATGCCCCAGTGTAGGGGAACTCGAGGGCCAGGAAGCAGGCGTGGGTGGGTTGGTGAGCAGGGGGAGTGGGGAGGGGATAGGGGGTTTTCTGAGGGGAAGCCAGGAAAGGGGACATTTGAAATATAAGTAAAGTAAATAGCTAATAAGAGAGAGGGGGGGGGAAGGAAGGAAGGAAGGAAGGAAGGAAGGAAGGAAGGAAGGAAGGAAGGAAGGAAGGAAGGAAGGAAGAAAGAGAAAGAAAGAAAGAAAGAAAGAAAGAAAGAAAGAAAGGAAGGAAGGAAGGAAGGAAGGAAGGAAGGAAGGAAGGAAGGAAGAAAGAAAGAAAGAAAGAAAGAAAGAAAGAAAGAAAGAAAGAAAGAAAGAAAGAAAGAAAAGAAAGAGACCTCAACTAAGACAGAGATGTGGGGCAAGTAGAACTATGTCACCAGACAGAAAAACTGCTAAGGTTGAGAAGAGTAAGAATTCCCAGCAGTTCTCATAATTGAGAACAGTAGACGTTTGAATCTGCTTCCGTCCAGATTCCTGTCCTGAAGCATGTGACCATGACACCCCACTAAGAGGACCGTGACAATTGGTCATATAACATAGAGCCCAGAGCTCTCCATGTTAATGAGGTGTCTAGATGGACCACCTGGGGGTTTAGCCAATAAACCTCCCTTTCTGAAAAGATATTTAATCTCTGGTCTGCCATGAGTAAGTTGTGTGCATCTTTTCCACCATGAATAAACAGTTTGGACAAAAAAACAAAAAAAAAACAAACAAACAAACAAAAAACCCAAAAAAGTGAAGGCTTCAGCGCTGTTCTATTTGTTGTTGTTGTTGTTTTTAAAGGTAACCTTTGTGCGATGTACTGAGTAAGGAATTGGGGGAGAGGTCCTCCTTGGAGTCAGCAGAGACACACCAGACACCAAATTCTAGGCCCAAAGGAGATTTATTACTACTGCAGCCGAAGCAGGTTTCCTCCCCCACCTCCCCACACACCCCAGGAGTGAGTTTTTAAGGAGGAAAAAAAAAGATATTGCTAAGATGATTTGGTAAGCCTGGATTGATCAGGTTAGCCAGTGTAGTTCAAAAAATAGATTTTGATTGCCAGACCTTGATGATTTGACTGAGGACAGAGTCAGTTGCCAAATAAGGGAATAGACCTTGGGGGCTAGCTTTAGGAATATAATCTAATGGTTTAGCAAGGGAGAGAGAAGGGATAAAGGGCAAAACTTGGTGCCATGTTTGCTATACTTGGGCCTGTTTCCCCATGGTTGGCTCTGCTAGAGCCCTTCGTGCTTTATCTCCAGGAATGTCCCTGAATCTCAGTTGAATTGTGGTGAGAGAGTTAACATGTGATCAAGGGCCTGCCTTCATTCTTCAGAGAACAGAGAGACACTGGGCAATAAAATGAGGATTTTCCTCTAAGAATTTGCTTCATTTTTTGGCCGACATTTTGGTCAAGTTCCCATTACTTCTATTCACGAACATTTGAGGAGGGAAATATTTTAGTCCTTCAGTTTATTCAATCAAGAAAATTAAGCAAAACAACCTATTAATTTAGTTATGGAGTATGTGTGGGAGGCTTGTTTGAAAGCAAATACTTGGATCCAAACACTAGTATTTACAAACCTGTTTAGGAACTCATAATTTGACTACATTTAACCATACTAGTATTATTTTTAAGTGCCTTTCAAAATAACTTTTTCAGGGCCAAAGAGATGTCTCAGCAGGTAAGATGCCTGTTATCAAGCCTGACACCTTGAGTTTGACCCCAGGAATCCACCTGGAGGAAGGAGAGAACGGATTCCCACAAGTGGTTGCCCTGACCTCCACCCGTGTGGAGTGGCAGACTTGCGCATGGCTGCAGTACACATGTATGCATGCATGCACACATACTAGGTAAGTAAAGATGATAAAAACTTAACATAACCTCTCCATTTAATATATTAGATTTAGAAAAATAGAAAGCCTAAATACAGGTCTAGCCTGAAACAATCTCTACTGACAGGCTGAGACCCAGCCTTTCAAGTGCACATGTGAGACAATATAATAGATGAATGCCTGGCTCTAAAAAGTAACTCCCAGGAGGCTGTCAGTGCATGACTGAATGAGTAATGTGTAGCTAACGGTATTAGACCGTAATGTATATGCAATTCTTTAAACATGCTGTTTTATAGTAAGGTGAATTGCATTTAGTTACTAATCCCACATTCTGCTTTTTTTTTTTTTTTTTTTAATGCAAAGGGCTAAGCTAAGGGAATTAAGACTATGGGCAAGTATTTAACTGCAGAGCAATACTCTCCACCCAATCACATACTTTTGTAATTAAATATTTTTATTTTGTCCATATGTGTGTGTACATATGAGTGTACATGTGTGTATATGCATATGTATGTACATGTGCATGTGTGTATGTGCATGCGTATAAGCATATGTGTGTATGTACACATGCATATATGTGAGTGTGCATGTGTGTGCATATATATGTGTATATGTATACATATGCACATATGTGTGTGCATATGTGTGTGTGCATGGGCTTTAGTCTGCATGGATATTCATGGAGCTCAGAGGCTGATACCATAATGTCTTCTTCAATCATTTTTTTTTTGCTTTATCATTAATTTAAATTTTCTTTTAAATGTTTATTCTTTAGAACTCCACATATATACAGAATATATTTTGATTTTATCCATTTCTCATTCTCCTCAACCCCAAGACCTCATCAAGTCCTGATCCCAACTACATCTCATATATGCTTGGGTATAGGGCTATCCCCTTGTAGCATAGGCTACTGCCCTAAAGAACACAGACTCTCCCTGTCCTAGCAGCCTTCAACCATCTAAACTCCTCAGCAAGGGGTGGGACTGTTCACACTCCCCTCCCCATCTGTGATAGGAGTAAGAGCAATTTGATCTTATTCTATTCTGGTACCAGTAACCACAGCCCACAGTGAGTTCATCTTTCTGCCTTTTCTTCTGAGATGTTTCCTGGATCATTCTAATGTATATATGTCTGTCTGTCTGTCTGTCTGTCTGTCTGTATGTCTGTATGTATGAATGTATGTATGTTTGTATGAATGTATGTATGTATGTATGTATGAATGTATGTATGTATGTATGAATGTATGTATGTATGAATGTATGTATGTATGTATGTATGTATGAATGTATGTATTTATTTTGAGACTAGGATTCCTTGCTGAACATGGTCATATTGTTCCTGCTGGCCTGGATGGGCAGTAAGCCTCTGAGGTCCGTGTTTCTCTTTCTTCCTGAACTACATTTATAGATATGAACTTCAACTTGGCTTTTATGTGGGTTCATTTTAGAGACCCAAACTCAGGTTCTCAGGCTTGTGCAGTGAGCACTTTACACCTGAGACATCTCCTAAGCCAACATATTTTTATGGAACATGGAATGGAATGGAATGCATATAATGATTTGACTTTCATCAGTTTTTAAATGTAAACATTTAAACTTCCACTTCTCTTACTTCTAAGTACTATCACAATGGATACCTTTGGGGCCATCTCTAGCTATATTTACAACTATGTTAAAAGTTGTTTATGGAAATGGGATAGTGTAAAAATCAGGATGACCACTTAAAATTTTGATGTGTATTTTCAAATGGGGCAAAAAACCCATTTGTTCCTACTGATATGATCCAGGCAGCACATGAGAACGCTCATTACCTGATTCTTGCTAGTGATAAATTAAAATTCTGTAATTTGCTTAAAACTGGGACTGTTTATAATTCACTTATAGAGTGTTTCCATATTTTAATAGTATAGTTGATGCTCATTGAGTAAATTTTATGATTTGGTATAATTTATATTTCTCATAGTAATAAATTAGCATTCTTGGTATCTCAGTCAGGACCTCATTGTAGGTTATATACTTTCAGTTGTGTATTAATTTCAACATTTCATTTATCTGGTTACAAATTTTATTTTTTAATGTTTTAATATATATGTGTAATTCAATTTGCTTTCAAATCCATTGCTCTTTTCCTTTTACCTCTGCAGTTATTTCAGAAGAAATAACATTGATGTAAGCACTTTGATTCTTCTTGTGTGTGTGTGTGTTAAAGTTATTTTATCAGCAAGTATGTTAGGGCTTCTGTGTGTACCTGTATACATCTTGAGTTTGATGCAGTGTGTGCTGTTATGGTGCATGAGGTTTTCTTGGTTGGCACTATACATCCTAAGTATAAGAATCCTAAGAATTGGAAACCTTTAGTCAGGTCTTCTTGCTGGTTATCTGTGCGGCTTACAATGTAAGGAGTTAAATGGGTAGAAACTGACATGTTTGTAGCAAATACCTCCAGAAGCCACACCTGCCTTTGTTCAGGCTGCTTCCTACTGCAGGTGTAGGCAGCACTGTAGTGGAGCCGATAAGCGTGGCCGTTGTTTAGAAGAGCAGGAATCAAAGCCTGCCATCTTTTATCTTGGCTTCTCCATTGCAGGAGACACTCATTTGGGGTGGGTGGCTTTGAATTTTTTTTTCTGGCATGAATTTAAGTCCCTGGTCACCTATCTTTGTTGCGTTTCTAATTACAGTATAAAACTTTAGCAAGCAAGGCTTGTATTTTGTGGTACCAGAAGCTCTTGGTGGGAAATTGTCATGTTGTAGAAGAGAAGGCTTCCATGACGACAGAAACCAAAATGAACGAGATGCAATTTTCTATGCTGATTGATTTACACAACCAGATTGTGAACACCTTGGCCACTCCCATCTGACCGTCAGAACGTGCTCTCAGTGTTTGAGAAAGCTCAATTCTGCTGAGAATTCATTCTATACTCCTTGAGGAGTGGACAGACTTATTAAAGTGAGAAGGAGATTCTACCCACCAGTGAAAGCTTTTGTGTAAAAGCTTATGCTCTTAATTGTTTAAATCATGGACGAGGATAATTGGCTGTCAGAATAGTTGGCTGCCCTAAGTCACAGATATGAGAGTTGGGGTGGGGTAACTGGACTTCTTGCTTCTCAGAACAATCATCTGGTATAAGAATAGGATATAAAAGGGAGGAGATAGGTTTTTGATATATGCTTGTTCCATTAACCAGGAGTTACAGTGTCCAGCCAGTTCTTACACTTAAGGTCACTCAAACCCCAGGACAGAATTTATTCTCCCTTTTCCCCATAAGTAAAAGTAAAAAACCTGTGTGACGTACCACCTCAGCATCCTTCTGTCAGCGGCAGTGTGCTGGGCTATGCTGAGCTGAGGATCTGCTGGATATTTCTGCTCCATGAGCAAGTCGACTTCCGTTCTGAATATTTCATGCATTCTCTGCACGCTTGGCAGGGCTGAGAGCTCTCACCAGTGATGAATTCACAGCATACACACTGGCAGTTTTCCTGAACTGTTTACTTCAATAACATCAGCGGCAATTAGCCCATCGAGTGGAAATTTAAGTGGGCACCGCAAACAAACACGCCTTTGAGCCAGCTAATAACAAGATGGATCCAAAAGAGGCCTGGTGTAATTAGGCCGGACAACAGCTGGGAGGATATTAATCAAGGGGAGGAGCATCAAAAGTGATGGGTTCTTTCACCATAGCTTCAGAAATGATGTAATTCCAAAGGGAACACTGAAGGGTGGAATAACCTAGGGGCAGAGTCCATCAATACCTACTTATCCTGTTAGTTGACATTTTTATTATTTATCCAGAAGCTATACTGATCACTGGAGATGAAAAAGGAAGGCAAGGTCAGAGGTTATTTCTTTAGCACCCTCAGAACAGAAGACGTTGTTATGTTTTGAAAACACATTATGATCCTTAATTTTTGACAGTATTCTGCAAGGCAGACATTTTGCCACTGAAGGTAGTGTTAGGTAAAGAGTCATTCAGGAGATGGCTAGTAGTACATAAAAGAAAGTTGCTGTGGCTATCATTGAGAAGGACATGCCACCGTTCAAAGACAGGCAGATTGCCACAGTAACCACTGTTAGCATTCAAAGAAGAGAGAGGCTGATACGGACCAGACCGGCCCGGACCGGACCAACACAATCAGCAAAGGGCTTGTGCGCCTGGGAGTGGCTCCTAGCATGCAGACAGGAGGATCTTAAGCAAGTGAAGGGCCAGACGGGGTGGCTCTTAGGGTCACTGCTTTCTTTTGCATTGTATGTTGCTGTATCAACACTTTTCTTCTAAAGGGGTGAATTCTATAATGAGGTGCAGGGAATGAGAGGTGGGGAGGCAGGTAGTTAAGGAGGCAGACAGTATTCGAGGAAGCAAATTGGTGGAAGCAGCTGGTGGGAATCTGTGAGTGGCAAGGAGATGGCTTACAGAGAATGGAGAGGGACATGCAGCAAGATTTCCTTCCTAGACTGGACTGCTGGTGCTGGATGTGTTTGTTAAGACAGCCAGAGCTACTCGCCGGGTCATTTCCCTGGCTCCCAGCATACCTGCGACCCTGGGAGAGCTGACTTAGCTGTAGCACAAGAGTATAACATTGTCTCTCCTGAGAACCGTGAAAATGGAGTGTTTATTGCAGACCTGTGGTAAAAAGTCGCTGGTACAAAACGCAGTTCTAAAGGGGATTTTTTTTAATATATAAATTTCAGTATTTCCACACAGATTTGATGACACTCGACATTTTAACCATGGCACAGCTTGAGACTCTCCCATATTCTAGTTTTTTTTTTAAATACAAAGATTTGTTTTTATTTTATTTATATGTGTTTACTTGCGCTTATACATGTCCCACATGTATTCAGTGCCCACATAGGCCGCAGGAGAGTATCAGATCCCCTGGAACCGGAATTACAGATAGTTTTGAACTGTCTTGTGGCTACCGGAAATAAAACCCAGGTTTTCTGCTAGAGCAGCAAGTGCTTTTAACTCCTGAGCCATCTCACTAGCTCTTATGCTAGTTTCTAAAAAAGTAAACATTATGTATTAGCATTCGCAGAGTAAATGTCCTGTATTCAAAATGCTTAGTACTATGGAAATATTTAAGATAGCATGTTTGCAGATTGTGGAATATTTGCATATTTGTAGTGAGAAATTTTAATTGAGGGGAGGATGGAATCCAAGTTTTACACAAAATTAATTTCAGTGTTAAGACACCTGGTTAAGATAAAACCCGCCTAACGGTGGTTTTCTGTAACACTTTTCCTGTGCTTGCACTTTGGCTACAACCCTTTGCACTTGGTCAGATATAGACATTCTACTTGTGTGGTCGTCTCAGCATGCTGAAAATTCCAGGTCTTGGAGCATTCTGGATTTGGGATTTTGAGATTAGGGACATTTGGATGTTTGTTCTGCACTGCGCTAGATGACCCTCACTTTATTCAGCTCCCTACAAGGGCAAGGTTGATTTTTTTTCTGCCGTTGTGTGCCAGTCCTCAAAGGTATCTGACCTACAATATGTGATCCGTAAATACATCTTGCACAAACTGCTAAATAAAACTTTATGAATCCAGAAGAGCGAGTTCAGTGTCTGATGAGTGAAAGCTCTCTACACCTCCACAAAAGACTATTCTAGTTTACTATAAGGTGAGTCACCTTGCCAGAGACTCCAGTTCTCTTTAGGATAGCCCCGGTCAATTCATATTGCTGAAACAAGTTCATGAGACTCCTTATTCAAATTACACAAGGTATTTACTACAAGCTATACCCTTCACTTTGGTTGGGAATGATGGTACTAAGGCAGCAGTTCTCAACTTGTGGATGGGACCTCTTGATAAAAACATCTTTTTCTAAAATATTTACGTTACAACAGTAGCAAAATTACAGTTATAAAGTAGCAGTGAAAATAACTTTATGGTTGGGGGAGAGGGTCACCCTAGTGTGAAGAACTATATTAAAGGATTGCAGCATTAGGAAGGTTGAGTCTTTAAGAAGTCCCAGCTTCAAAGAAGAAACGGGAGAGGGACTTCTGGACAGTAAAGACCAAATAACAGTCAATGACAGTGTACCGTGTGCTTATTTGATTATGGTAATTGGCAGCTCTCAATCTCACTGATTAATCTGTCATGAGAGGTATTTAGCACCATGGCAGCACCATCAACATCAGTACACTTTTATCGAATACCTTACTTCATTGCTTTATAAATATTTAAAAGATTCCATAGGCACCAGGAGCCATTTGCCGTGGTGTTGTGTGGCTTTTCCTGAAGACATGTGAAGAAATATCTACTCATCCCAGATGAGATATTGACAACAGGCTAAGAAAAAAGAATGGTGCCATCCAAGGTTGCTTTAGCGACTTAATGAGTTTAGGAACATGAGAACTTATTTACTGAAGCACGCATGTTTCAAAGGCAGCCACTATCATCAGGAAGCCTGCAGTGTGGGTGATAATCCCCAAGTCGGCATCTCTGGGTCTTGCTTCACTGCTCATAGGCAGCTCTGCTGGTAGAGAGTCTCCTTTCCCAACCCCAGCAACTGGGGGCTTAAACTGGGAGTGACATTTGGAATCCAAGCTTTCTGAGTTTTATGAGCTGTGTGATCTTCTCTCTTTCCTCCAGGAGAAATGGCTGCATATGAGCTATCAGAAAACCCATTGAATATGAAGACCTGAACAGGATCCTCAAACCCACAGCAAGCCGGCTGATGTCGCTATGGGTGTTAACGCTCATTAGTATGGGCTTTGCCTTCTGACTGCTCTAGACTATAATTTAGATTATGTCACATAGTAGCTGAAGGTTATTACATAAAATACTTGAAGTGCCATGGCCTCAATTTTCATGTTTCTTAAATTCGGATAATAATAGTAACTTCCACTAAGATGTGTGATAAGAATGAAAGAAGTATTGGACTTGAAGTTCTTACATTTGTCATATAATCTGTGCTTAATATTGATAGTCATTATAATTGTTGATATCAAATTTAATAATGAGCAATAAAATGTTTAATGAATTTTAAATAGCTGCCACTCAATGAGTATTAAAAAAAGATACTTTGGGGCTGAGGAGAGAGATGGTTCTGTTGGTAAAGGGTTTTTATGCATACATCAGAGCATGAGTTTAGTCCTTAGAATCCATTTAAAAAGACAGACATAAAAGTCCTAATCTCAGGGCTGGGGAGACCAAAGAAGGTGAATTTCTAGGGTGTACTGGCCCATCAGCCTAGCCAAATTGGATGAGTTTCTGCCCAAAAGGAGAGAGCCCATCAAAACCAACAACAAAACAACTCTGTCATACGTGGAAAACAAAAATTCTAAATACAAACATAAAAAAACAAAACAAAAAAAAACAGGAACAGAAATAGAAACAAACGGAAACGGAAACAGAAACAGAAACGGGAACGGGAACCGAAACAGAAACAAACAGAAGCCAGGTATCTCCTGAAGAATAAAGCCTGAGGTTGCCTACCTCTACATGCTGACACATGTGAACAACTACACAAAAGACACTTTAAATACACACTCCTATCCTTGTTGTCACCCTTGTTCGCATTTCATAGCCCTGTCCTCAACCTTCATTAGTCTTGTCCAGATAGGCAGATAGGAGGCAGCTCCCACTCAATGTGTTCGAATCTAAACTTAGTTCCTTGCATCTTATCAAAGCATGCTATTGCTCCAGTCTTGGGTCAGCCGTGCTATTTCATGCTATCTGGTTCTTCAGGCTGCAGACTCTGGGAGGATTTCTTTCCATTTCTCTTACACTTGCTAAGGTTTCAGCATCACAACCAGATAGGGTTCCTAGGTAGCAACCTTCCTCCCTATTCACTTCATTGCTTAATCTATAAGCCTATGGCTTCCTGCATCATAGCAACTGAAGCAATCCTTCTTATATACACACAAGGTTATGCCTCTGTGCACTTCCACACTTACTGGAACTTCCTGTCAAACTTAAAACTTACAGTTTCTTCTTTGTCCAACAAGAATCTGCAAGGTGTCCCCCACTCTCATCTCTTCCTATGTTTTCCCTGCTTACTTGGCCAGATGGTTCCAGACTATTGTATTATTGAACGATATGTCTCTATCTATGTCTTTCTATTTCTATCTCTACCTATAATATTGTCTCTATCTGTATCTGTGTTTGTATCTATATAACCTGTATCTACATATCTCTCCCAGTTATTTGTATTGCATTTCTCCTCTGTGTAGAAAATTCCTTCCCTCTATATCTGCTTAACTTTCTCCCTCCGTATCTGGTATCCAGTGCAACATCATGTTCTATCAGAGCTTTCCTGGCTTCCTTACTTAAAGCAGATATCCAGTCATCTCTCTCCATGTCCCTCCTTACCTCTTTACATTGTCCATTGCTGGAATGAGATTCCCGTGAATAGAGAATTTATTTTTACTCACTGCTATAACCTTAGCATCAAGAAGAGAGTATCTGATTCATGTTAGGCACTGAGTAATGTCTCGGGGAAGAAAGGGTATACTGATTCCTCTCCAGAGGAGGAGACATGGGAATAGCAAAATGAACACACACACACACACACACACACACACACACACACACACACACACACACACAGAGAGAGAGAGAGAGAGAGAGAGAGATTTTTAGTTATGCAGGGTTCGATTTCAATAGCATCTTGTTCCTTGTCACCATGTACAGAACATAACACATGACTTTCAGACTTGTGAGCAGGCTTGGTGGTTAGTCATGTGAGTCTCTTGACATACTATTCAGGAAGTATCCATGCTAAGAATAATGCTTCTTACCATCAAGTATGTTATTACTCATGAAGATGACCTTTCTTAGAAGACATTGGTATCTTAGGACCCCTGCACTCATAGCTCCAGTACTGAAGCTGCTGAGAGTTTGCTCATGTAGAATTCTTGTTTTCCTTTATATTTTCCATCTATTTTTCAGTGGTTATGACATCTCTGTTATTGTCTTTCCATGTTGGAGCCATTGGCTTTTGAGTTTGTAGCCAACTTTAAAATGGGTGCACAATATGCTGGTAAAAGGAAGTGCCTGGTTACCATGAGCATTATTTTAAAGTTGTAGTTTGGGAAATGAATCTTGTTCTCATCATACACCTACCTACTTCTTCAAATTCCAGTCTTCACAACCTTTCCCAGCAAAACATTAACGACCCACTGAAACTCTTCAAGTAGCCCTGGAATAAACTGTGGATGACATGACTTAATCACAGCACAGCCAGAGGGAAATATAACAGATTGGATAAGCCAAACTATCAGCTCAAGCTCAGACCCGTTCCATTATAGCCACTGCAACCAAAGACAGCCGGTCTGCCTGGGATTACATCATATTGCATTGCATCTCATTAGAGCTTGGGAAATGAAGGTGAAATCGTGATTACAGACCCGCTTGGCATATGGCCAAGGAAAAATGGTTACAACGCAACGTTTGATTCTGCCGACACAGTCTTTTTTCTCCCATTCTGAACCACCAGCCTTTTTATACATTCCCCCATCCTGTCTGCACTGCACACTCCCCCCACTCATCTTGTGTTATTAAAGAATACTCAGGAGCCAGCCTTTTAGAGATGAGCTAAAGATTCTGACATAACTGCCCAAGGGATTGGCTTCAAGGTACTACATTTGCAAAAGAGGTAAAGAAGAGAAAGAAATTGTAAAGTAAACCCGATTTTAGAAACTGCAGTGCCAGAGGGAACATGGGTGGCCAGAGGATAGATACTCTTAATCTTTGAAAATTGATAATAACGCCGTGTCAGTTCTGTGGAGGGAAACTCTCTATGGCCTGCCACTTGCTATGTGCCTGCAAAGTTTCTCTTTTATGAATTGTATGATGCGCAGTCTGTACTCCAGAAATGTTTTCCCTGAACCAGGACCTTCCCCCATTTCTTTCCCTCTGACTGTAAGTTAGCAGCCATGAATCCCACTGAGCCCTCATCTCATTAGGGACTTGTATTATCTGGGGGAGCAGCTGGGAAGAACGGGGTGAGGTGGAGGGACCAAAGCGTTTCTGTAATTACTTGTCACCCACACGCACCTGCCTCTTCTGACAGCAACGTCCTATTCTAAGTGGCAATCGATGTGACCAAGCACCTCCCCCTTAAGGCTGTGGTGAAACAAGCTGTCAAGACAAACCCAGTAGATTAGGATTCGCAACATGCCTCATCTTTCTGTTAAAGTAAAACAGGGTAGCAAAGAATAAACCTGCAATGCAAAGAAAATATACATTTTATATAAGGCCATAAGATGCCCTGCATCCTTCCTCCTTAAAATAAATAATCTAATTATAAATCAGTATGGCATTCAGTCCTTGGCCCTGCTTCCTAGGGATATGGGACATATTTAATGATAAATTACTTTTAAAATTTATACTTCAGTTTTCCACTGTGTTTTAATTAAAGGACACGATGAAAGTTGCAACTCAGTTTGGATTATGCTTAAATGTCCTCACTTGCTTGAAACAGAAATGAGCTAACAAAAATATTTTTTTCCTTCAGCTTTGAATCAGGTCTGTGTGTGTGTGTGTGTGTGTGTGTGTGTGTGTGTGTGACCACACACATGCAACCATTAAAGACTTTTAAAGTGAACTGTGCAAATGTCCTTTCAAGACCATTGTTTATAATAACGCAAATACAAGAGGCAACCTCATAGCCTCACCAACAGGGATATTACAGAGACATTTTGTCTAAGGAAATGGGATGCTGTGATGGGAAGGAATACTGGTCTGTTAACTCTGCATTATGTGAGTTCTCAGAGGAATAGCAAAAAATAATAACAAAGACAATCCAGTTGCTTCCATTTTCCTGCAAATGATATAATTTCGTTCTTACTTATGCTCCAAATGAATATCATTGTGTATCCATGCATAATTTCTTTAGCCATTCCCCTGTGGCTGGAACTTAGGTTCATTGTATAGCTTAGCTATTGGGAATAAGGCTTCAAACACTCTGCAATACTGATGTGCAACACACTTCTGTGGCAAGCTGCCTCAGAGCCCTTCAGGTAAATGCCGAGGAGTGGCATAGCTGGGTCAAATGGTAGGTGTATTACATTCACACTGATTTCCAGATTTTATACAGATACAGAAAACTATGTAGGTACAGATGTCAGGGAAGTGGAAACAAGACTGTCCAGGACAACTAAGGAATCTAATAGGAGTGGGGAGGAAAAAGGGGAGGGTAGTGAGTAACTAGCAGAGACATGTTCAAAATACATTATATACTTGCATCAAAATGGCCTTATGTGACCCAGTGTAATACAATAAAAACTTTAAAAATACAATTATGAGAGAAGGAAGCCAGACCAAAAATACACAACATCTAATTTCATTTGTGTAAAGGTCGAAAAATAAGCAATGCTAACAATGTTATTTCGAGATTCATACATAGGTATCAAAACTCATGAAATGCAGGGAGATGATCACCATCCAAGTCAGATCAGGGTAATCCAAGGATATAGGCAAGAATTCTTATTGAGAAAAGAGTGCCAAGTGCCTTCGGGCTGTAAGCAATGTTCTCATTTTGCCCTTGGAAGGCACTTAGAGGATGTTTGCTCTATGATAATTTATTAAACTATGAATTTATATTTTATGCACTTTTCTGAATGCATATCATATGTTATGTTTTACTGGGGGGGGGAAGGCTTAATAAAAGAATAAAAACGCCTTCTACTGAGAAAGATTCTGCAGTGCAGAGGTAGCTGAGAGCAGGGTGGAAACCTTAGTCTCTGCCATTTTCCTTTCTTGCCTGGATGGAAGTCAGGCACAGCTGTGAAGCAGCAGTGGCCTCTCTGCTTTCTGCATGATAGCAAGCAAGACAAGTTGTATGGTCCATACCTCTAGGGAAATACCTAGATTCATTTCCCCTGCGGAAGGTGAGAGGGGAGCTGGAAATGATGGTAATAATGTTTGACACTACATTAAGGAGGGGTTAAAGGGTAGTGAAACATTTTAGCTTGTTTGTCTCTCAGGACTCTGCAGTCTCCTCTTCACATTCTCAGAGATAACCCAGTGATACCTAAATAAGAAAGCCATCTTTATTCTCAGCCAGCTAGAGATACAAAGCCATCCTCTTTTAAACCAGGGTATGCATATTAGCTCAGCTGATTTTGGGACCTGCTTGGCTGTGATACCGAGAGTGTCTATCCCTAGTTCTGAGCATCAGGGATTCAGGATGGACGGGAGGCTAGAGTAAGTTGTCTTGACACTGAAGAGCACACATTCAAAATGGGGACTAGCCTGCAGAAGCTGAAAGGAAGTGATGTGGGCAGAGACTCATGAGACTGCTCAGGGTGCAGTACTCACCAGACATGTGGGCATCTGAGAAGCCAGGGTTTTGCCACACTGGCACAGGGAAAATGGGACATTTCTGGTGAGGTCCAGAAGGAGGATGGAGTGTGCGTGCTCTCCAGAGATGCTTCCAGAAACCTAATTGAGAATCTACACAGCATCCTCCACGTCTCAGGTCGATCAATTCCAGGGTTGAATCCCAGAAACATTGCATTATTTAGAGGCAGGTCTGTCTGCTGAATAAAACAGGGAGGAAGGAGGGCCCCAGGGGTAAACTGAGTCAGGGAGGGCACTGTGTTCACATTTCCAGTAGAAACTTTCAGCTGAATCTTCAGGAAAATGAAACTAAAAGCTTAGAGTCTTTGTTCTCATTTACTTTATGAATTGCCCCATCCCTCCCTCCCTTTCCCTCCCTCCCTCCCTTCCTTCCTTCCTTCCTTCCTTCCTTCCTTCCTTCCTTCCTTCCAGAAAAAGATGTGGTTTTTGGTTTGTTAAAGACCGTGTGTGAATTGCAGATCAAATTGCTGATTTAAGTCAATCAAGCTCTTCACACCAAGCAGAATGAATCAATTCTCAGGTATCTGCAGACACCGCACAAACCTGCAGAGCTGCAAAGAAAGCAATTACAATTGAAGGGCCGAGCAGGGAACAGGGGAGGCAGGTCCAGCAGCTGCGCAAGGTCAGAAATCTTTTTTATGCCAAGATTCCTGTTTGGAGTTCATAGTGACAAGCTCTGCGTATCTTCTATCAGTGGATTGATTATCATATCAATTATATAACTATATCTGTGTATCAAATTTCTATTGATTGATCATCTGTCTTTATCTGTCATTCATTCATCTAGCTATTTGCCTATCATCTATCTATTCACACATATCATGATTCTATGTTTACTTCATCTATCAATTGATATATTTGTCTATATATATTGTCTATATATCTATGTCCATACATATTTATTTCATCAAATATATCCTATCATAACACATATATCATATCATATATATCATATTGCATATATTATATCACATATTGTATATCACATATCACATATTGCTCATGGCATATCACACATCAGATATCACATATAATCATAATCATATATCAAGCACCAATCATATACCATATATCACATATCAATCATATATCATATTACATATCTGTCTCTCTCACTGCCATGCACGCTGGTCAAGTCAGCTTGACAGGCCAAGAGGCTTGGAAGCTACTCATGAGGCAAAGAGTTTCACGGAAACTCACCTCCTGGAGTCTGGCGTCCTCTCTAACCCATACATTAATATTCCATTCCCAAGTTAGTCTGGTGTATGGATCCATGTGCTCTCTTTTAGTATTATCCTATTATAAGTGCCTTTTAAGATTGAATCCTAACATAGCTAAGCCTTCACCAATGTTCCAACAGTCCTAGAAAGTCCTTGAGCAGACCATGGGCTTGGAATTCAGTAAGAATGTTGCTATTCAGTGACATTCAGAATTGCCTCTGGTATTACACTATCACTTTGAATAAAAGCTAAGTCACTGTCCTACACTGCCTTACCATCATCTAGGAAGAAGGAAGTTTGAGACATAAAGAGGAACCAGAATAGATAGTTAGAACTATAGATAGCTGAGTTACACCCATACACACGTATTTACAATGGCCTAAGGGAAAGGAGGACTATACAATAGACTAAAATAGGAACTATGGCAAGGGCACGAAGCCCTTGACCCTGGCTTCTAAGATTAAGTGAATCTTAGGTGGAGCTCTTGTTGATCCCAGTTGTTAACAATGAATTCTATCCCAGGTGGTTCCTGTTAGACCTTCTGTGTTTGCATTCCTCTGTTTTATGTAAGAATCCAGTAACCTCTTTGTACCTTGCTGATGTGTCACCCAACTTCCTTATTTTCTTCTGTATAAAAAGTTTGATGCTCAATTTGACAAATTACATTCAGATTCTACACAACCTCTCCTGTGTGCATCTGTCTATCATCTCATCCAACGCTTTGCCCACCTGTGACTAGAGACCCATTCCATGCAGACAAAGGGGCCCAGAGGGTCTGTGGCATCTCACATCACTGTATTCAGTAAGTAAAGTCATGGTACCATGTTTTCTTCCTAAATGTTTGCTAATGTAGGCATCCCAATAATGAACAGCTGTCTTTATTTTGTTTGATGAGTTATATTTCTATGGTCCTGTTATTGATTTGTAACTGTAGTCTCAGAAAGATAAAAATGTTTGAACATGTCCAATTCATTGCATATTTTTCGATGTCACCTTTTGCTGAATAATTACAAATTCTACAGTGATTTTTACTTCCTCTAGTCACCCCTCATATCCTCCATGTTGGTATTTTCAACCCAGTTTTGGAGTTCTTGACTTCTCTAAGGGGTTGCATACCCCATTTTCTGGACTCTGTGATATTTTATTGAGATTATTATTATTTTCCCCTCATTGCCAAACATTTGTCAGAATAAAACACTATATAGGAAATAATTTCTTCCAGAGAACATTGCCTTCTGGTCCTCTGCCTTCTTGTATGTATCTTGGGTCATCTGCCAGCATTTGAATGTTGATCCTTTATGTGAAACCAGTGTTCTTTTTTGGAAACTTTAAGATTACTGTGGTTTGAACGAGAATGGCACCTATAGGCTCACATATTTGAAGGCTTGTTCACAAGTCAGGAAAACTGTTTATGAAGGATTAGGAGGCAGGGCTCTGTTGGAGTAAATGTGGGTTTGTTGGAGGAGGCATGTCCCTGATGGTGGACTTTGAGGTTTAAAAAGCCCCACACTAGGCTCTTTTTGTCTCTCTATCTCTGTCTACCTCTTCTTCTGCCTCTCTTTTCCTCTCTCTCTCTCTTTCTCTCTGTGTGTTTCTCTCTCTGCTCTCTGTGTGTGTTCCTCTCTATGTGTGTGTTTCTCTCTCTCTCTCTCTCTCTCTCTCTCTCTCTCTCTCTCTCTCTCTCTCTCTGCACACTGTTGGTGCATCAGGATGTAGAGCTCATGTCTACTTCTCCAGCACCATGCCATTTTGCTTCCTGCTATAATGATCATGTAATAACCCTCTGAAAGTGTAAGCAAGCCCCCATGTAAACACTTCCTTTTATAAGATTTGCCTAGGTCATGGTGACTCTTCAGAGTAGCAGAACCATAGAGTAGCTAAGACAAGGATCTTTTCCTAATGCTTAGTGCTGTAGAATATCACAGAGGTGCCACCATGCTCGTGTGCTGAGCGTGACGTGGATGTTTCTGAAAACCCACATCCTGTATACGGTACTATTTTCTTTGTCCTCTCCTGTATTTGTATGTTGGACATTCTGGGGAGATTTTTCTCAAGACTATATTGAAGGCTGGGGCAGGAGGACATGAATAGTAAAGATCACAATATATCCACTTTTGTGAAGACAAATAGGAACTATTCAAAGTTCCTTTCACTTGTCAGGTTCCACTCAGATTTCATTGATCATTATAGGGAAAATACATCCATTGAACAGGCACAATGTTGTAGGTCTGCATTTACTATTCAGTTTCACAGCATGACATATCTCTCATAAGAAACATGCAACTATGCATGCCATGCTTCTGTGAAATCAGAACACATTAAACTCATGTAGAAGAGCAGGGGAATTCAATGGAGTGGATATGGAGTGGTGCTACAGAGTGGTGTGGGGGAGGAGAGGTTATTGATGCATGTTTTAGCTTCCTATTGGAACAGGGAGGGAGTTTCTGGTAACTAGAGCTGTCAAAGGGACGAAGCATGTCGATATCGAGTGGGCTTCTTGTCTCCAGACAGGCAAAGACAAAAGTTTGCAGAAATTCTCTAAAGCAAACTTCCTACTGTAGACATATCATGCCATTAGAATAGACAGTCCATAATTCCTTTCATCTTCAAGATCATAACTAGTACAGAATTGTAGATTTCAAAGCTACAATCTAATTCCACATGCTGAAAAAGAGTCCCAAATGTGCTGAGTTAAATTTCCATGAACATGATTTTGAAAGAAATCAGCAAGGAGAGGGCCTTCTAGTCCATCTGCATCTGTAGCACTGATTACAGCTTTGCAAACTGGGATTAGATCACTGCTTTGGAAAGTCAGAAGCTCCTGGAGGACTATGTCTTTTCATGGAGACTGGTCCCTGTCCGATCTTTTCTTAGAGAAATGACTGGAGATCGGGAACATAGAGGATGGATAGCGAGCTTCCAGTAAAAGGCACGGTTTCCTCCCTGAATAGGCTCGCTGCCTGGAAGACAGGTTGATTTGCATTTATCTGCAGTGCATCTCTCACTTATGTGCAACACTGCAGCATTGCCAGCATCTGTCTAGATACAGCCTTGTCCTTAGAGGAAAACTGCATTAATTTGCAACCATTTTACACTCTGCAGGTGACACACAAGTACTTTCTCCCCTGTCTGTCCCTTCTTTTCTACCAGGACCCCAAGAAATGAAAGACTTTGTGTGTGTGTGTATGTGAGATCTTCTTTAGCCTTTCAAGGTCACTTAAGAAGAGAGCTAAAATAAGAACCCATCACTATGGTTTTGTTTGAGCGAGGATTCACAGGATAAAGATGTGCCAGCAATACAAAGCACAACCTTTGAGGATTGAGTTATATTTGCAGACGGTGTGAGCCCGGTGAGAAAATAGCACCTTTCCCCTTCATCTAAGTTGGGAAAATCTAGGTGGAATTGCTGGGCTTTAAAAAAAGAAGTTGTGTAGCCCTGAAAGACTTGCAGTGTCATGTTTGACTAAGTCACTCCAATAGCTGGCAGAATAAGTATTGCAAGAGAGATTGAGCTAATGTTTTAAGTTGAAACTTTGGCTCATGTCTAAAGCAAGAAGAGAGGGAAGGTCCCATGGTTGCAGGGAACTGAGGACTGTGCTGTCGATTCTGTTAGGAGCCATGACAGTAGACCTCTCTTGGCAGGTTTTTCATGGATCTCTATCTTCAGTCCTTAGGGAAAGGTCACCCAACCCCATGTTTAAAATTACTGACCAATGGCTTCCAAGCCTCCACATCATACCCAAATATTTCATTCAATTTTCAAAAAAAAAAAAAAACCTCCATCCTTATAATGCACATTTATCCTGAAACATATTAAACTAACTCAAAATTAACTTTGTGGGAAACTAAGGTAACAGATTACATAGTTCAATCTCCCCCCCCCACATACACACAGACACAGACACACACACACATGCACACACAGACACACACACACACACAGACACACACACACACAGACACACACACACACAAAGACACACACGCACACAAAGACACACACACATACACACACACACAGACACACACACACATACACACACACAGACACACACACACAGACACACACACAAAGACACACACGCACACACAGACACACACACACAGAGACACACACACAGACACACACACAAAGACACACATGCACACACAGACACACACACATACACACACACACACACACACATTCTTGCATACAATGTAAAAACCTAAATGGGAGCCATAGTGGTCATTTATTAGGAGTTAGCAGTTGCCTAGGTGAGCTTACATAGCTTTTGGCAGCCTTCTCTGTTAAAACTGATTTTGCACTTGAAGTTTTAAATTCCCCTGTGAGATATCCTTCTTGTTCCTATCCTGACCGTAAGACAGCTAACTAGAAATTAGACTTCAAACCAATTAGCAAGAAGGTTTCCCCACAGTGTTTCACATGGACAGGGTACACCTGAGTGGCAGGCCAGAGCTGAAAGAGAGGGAAACTAGGTAGACGAGAGAAAAATGGAGCCAAGACAAGGTTCTGATCAAGGCTCAAATGTTTAATGGCGAATGTGCTTATAAAGGAGGGGGAGGCCCATTCCCACCAATTCATTCTTGGAGCCCAGCTGCAGGTGACCACGTGTAGTCAAGAATAGCTCCTGTGTGTGTGTGGGGGGGGGGGGGGCTCTCAGCAGGTAGCAGTATCTTGAAGAGGAACAGCGACAGTGGCTGAACAATAGAGTGATCTAGGGAGGAAGGCTCCACCCTAGGTAATCTCCCTTGTGGCAGCAAAGTCAAGGTCTGGCTCAGCCTGCTTCAGGCTGAGGGGAGGTTACACCACAGACGACAGGGTTTCTGTTCCCTAGTAGTTAGGCCTTGTTTATAATTGTGCTTTATACTTAGACTAAAAGTATCTAAATAGAGCTCAGAGGGACTGCATGAAGTTATGAACTTGACTTGAAACGTGGTTCTCTTTGGACTGAAAGCCTTTCCTTTACTTCTGATGGGACTCATCCATCTAGATCAGGCAGGTCCAATCTACACTCTATGGATGGGCTACATGTGTCCAAGGATGGCTATAAGTGTAGCCCAATAGATTTGCAGATGACAGTAGCCTACCCCGATATCAAAATGTTAGATGCCCTGGATCTAGGGAGAAGCTTCAGTGTTTCCGGATATGGGAAGAAATTCCTGTGTACCCAGTCTTATACTCCTGGATTCTCACATTGTATTCCTACCCTGAGCCAGTGGTTCTTAGTGGATCCTGGGTTCCCATACTCTATGCCTACGTGAGCCTATGGTTCGTAGCAGTTCTGCCCCACATTTTGGGGAATGGCCTCTTCAGCATGCATTCTTTATTTCCTTAGGCCAGCCTCCCTATGGCATCAGCCAATAAAAGGGGCACCGACTAGGTAATGGTTTAAGAGATCAGAAGCCAAGGACCTTTGTTCTATGTCTATACTGAGCACATTTTTTTTTTTTTTTACCATGACTGTGACTTTCTGGAATTCTTACTTCTCCTTTGTGGTGTCATCTCTGGCATCTCTTGTTTGCTCAGGTTCCAGCACCAATTGTCTGTCCTTGCTTTTATGAGATACCTATCCTGCCAAGAGAACTTAATGCTCATGACCTAATTACCCCCAAGGTCTCACCTCTGCATAACATTATATTAAGACTGAGCATTCAACATGAAAATTGAGGACACATACAAATATTCACTCAAGAGTCTCATCTTTCCAGCATGCTCTTTTTAATTTTAAAAAATTAAATTTAGTTGAATTTATTTTATTTTTGCAACTGGACCATTGACAATCCATCAAGATTTACATTTATATTTCCTTATACCTTAAGTCTATTATTTGAGGAAATTCGATACAATTTCTGCTTTTTCAAACCTTTCGTGATTTTAAGTCATTTTCATGTTCTGATTAAACCTTTGAAAGTAGATTCCAGATGAACTGTGAGCTCTGTTTATCTATTTGTTATCACAAACTTGAGAAGTTTACTAGTCTCTTGAGACTTTGTTTTTGCTTGTGTTAAAAATTGAAAATATTCATAACTTTATAATAGCTTGCTTCTTATGTTCACAATAGATAGAGGCATACCTTTGTCATGTAAAAATTTAAAATTAATATTTTTCTGTCATTCTGTACGAGAGACACTTCTAATTGCAAAGTTTGCTTATCTTGCAAAGAGGATTCCTATTTTAAATTTTATATTTTCTTTTTAGGGCTCTTTTGGAATTCATGTGTGTTAATATAATTTTTAAAAAGATCTTCAATCTAACATTCTACTATACTATAGTAAGCCCTTCTTCATATAGCTGGTTTGTTTAGAAGAAATCCTTACAGCAGTGAGCCCTGTGCCCAACGTTCAGCAAAGAGTTGGTAATGAATGAGATGCCCGCCCACTGAACTGGTAAATTGCAGTATGTCCTGACTCTTGTTCTATAGGACTTTGTGCAGCACATTAATCTTTGAATATTAGATAATGTAAGCCCTGAAGCGGTGGTGTTTCAATTCCGTTCCCTTGATGTGGTAGCTCAGAAAACAGAGGATGGATGGTAGTTAACTATTCACTACCCAGTGCAAGTCTGGTTGTTTCTAAGCAGCTGACAAGATGCTTGTCTAAGAAGGTGGAGAGGGTATTGGGAGTTTCTGAGATACCGAGGTGGGGTGTGTGTGTCTGTGGTGTGCATGTGTGTGTTTAGATACTTTTGGGCACAATAATTCCCTGTGTAGCAGCTTCTGAGTGTTTCCATCAATTATTTTATGTCTCTACTGAGTTTTGAAGAAAATCATTACTTAAATCACTTTTAATAGATATCCAAATGAAGGGCTAGGAGGATGGCTCAGTCAGTAAAGTTCTTACGTTGTAAGCTACAAGTACTTGAGTTTGCTTCTCAGAATCTCTGCTGATTTTTTTTTTTAAAGACAGGTGTTGTGTTGCCTGTAATCTCAGCACTTTTGGGGACTTGATAGCTATCCAGTCTTGGCAACAGAAGCCAAGATGACACCCTGTGTTTTCTTTTGTTTTGTTCTTTATTAAAATGGTGTTCTTTATTAAAATGTTCTTTATTAAAATGGTGGTTCACATCTGAGGAACAGCATTGAGATGTCCTTTAGCTTCCACATGCATGACACACATGTTCATGTGTACAGGCACATACACATGCACATACACATACACACACACACACACATTCATGCACACACACAGAGAACAAAATGAAAAGCAATGAAATGAACAGAAAAAAGGGAAAAGAAGAAGAAAAAGGAAAAATTAACAAAGATTTTTTAAAAAAATTAACAAAAATATAATTTGAGTTAACAGAATTTAATAAAAATACATCACCATGCTTATTCATACATAACATACTTGGCTGATTATAACTGAACCAAATAGTCCCTCTTCCTTAATATTTTTACTGCATGTTTTTATTTGTAGATATGCTTATTTTCCATTGGGTTACAATTGCCTACAGAGTTCAATACAATGCCACGCTATGCAGCTTTGTAGCCTTTGCACAATAGACCATCCCATAAAGCGCTATCATCTAGGTTTGCATAAATGAACCATATGATGAGACCACCTAAGGATTCACCTTTATCAGCAAATTATGCTTTATAAATGGAAGTATATAATCTGTAGTTATTTTTGTGATTACGTTCTTACAATATAAGTTACATTAGTGCAATCTCACAATGTTTCTAAGGTCAGTGTCTCTAAAATTTACCAGTGCGGTGGTGTAGATCAATAGTTTACCTCATTAATCACCATATAACAGTTCATTGCAAAGAAACACCAGATTTTATTTATATGTCCATCCATCAGGGAACCTTTGAGATGCCTGCGCTTTTGAGCTATGGTGAATAATGAATATTAATGTGCAAGGGTTTGTTAGTTTATTTTCATTTCTCTCTGGGTAGATACCTCGGACGAGTTACTGGTTCATGTGACCTCTACACGTTTAGCATTATGAGATACTATCAAAAGTATGTCCCAAAGAGTTGCCAATGATTTTTCATTTTCTACAATGATCGTGGGTCACCTATCAGGCTTTATCCATGACTTTTCCATACCAGCTTACATTACAATCATCTATTTTGCTTAAAGTTCTCCTCACCTTAATTTTGTTGACCTGATCACCCCACACCTGCACCGTGTCTTTTCCTCGATGCTTTCCTCTGGCATGCATTGTTTTTTCTGTCTTCTGTCCCTTTCTCTCTACCTTAGCATTTACTATGTGGTATTCCATTCCTTAGTTTTGTGGTTATTTCTCTCCAATAGAGCTCCTTGTGATTTCCTGATTCCTGTTCCACCTTCTCAGCATCTCCTTTCAAAGGACGGCTGCTCACAAGAGGGAACATTAATGGCTTTGCCAAGGTGATGTTCTCTGTCACTTTCTCTCAGTCTCTCTCTCTCTTTTTCTGTCTGTTTCTCTCTCTCTCTCTCTCTCTCTTTCTGTCTGTTTCTCTCTCTATCTCTCTCTCTCTGCATCTTTCCCTCTCCCTTCTCCTTTCTTTCTCCCCCTATCACTTCTCTCTCATCTTCTCTCTCTTCATCTTTTTCCCTCCTCTCTCTTTCCTTGCCTTGTGCCTTGTTCTTACTGTTGTTTCAACTCAACTTGAAGTTTCAGTCCTTTTATGCTTTTTCCTCTCCCTTACTCCTTATGCCCCGTGTTCCAACTCCTGTTCATTCTATGTGCCAATCACCCCAGAGACAGGAACAGATCCCCCCTTTTTCTTACCACACCACCTCATGTATTTAGCTTCCATATTTCTCAGCTGTTCTACCCAATTACTCTGTTTCCCTTTATCTACCACCGGTGGAACACACACAGCTTACTTGGAGTTCAGGCAACTAATCTAGGCTCATAGAGGCTCACAGAAACTGAGCAGTTCACCAGAGAGCAGCATGACAGATGGACAGCTTGGTCCTCAATGTGAGAGAGATCTGATAGAAGGAGCAGGGTCTGTCTCTGACTCTATTGCCTGCCTTTGGATCCCTTTCCTCTGACTGGATGGCCTTGTCAAGCCTCAACAGGAGAAGATGTGTTGGGAGCTATTAAGGCAACTCTTGATCTCTGAATTGGGCCTCTCCCCCCCAAGAAGAAAAGGGGGTCAAAAGCGGGCCACCGACACACCAATTCCAAGAATGTTCCAGCCCTACCGATTCCGAGAATATTCCAGCCCTAAGCCATTGCCGATGTCCTGACCACACCCTGATACTACCAAGTTCCTGCTTCCCCCTGTAGCTGCCAAAAGAAAGAATTTCTATTGCCCCCCTTCCCATAAGTACTTCTCCTTTTGCTTGTATTGCTCTACCCCTCCCACTGATAAGTATCTGTACTTCCCCTTTTGCTTGTGCATTTAAGCCTTGGACCTTTTTTAATAGATTTGGGGCCTTGATACATTCCAGAACGGTTTCCGTGTCGTTATTCGTACAAGGCCCTCGTCCCTCTCTACCCCCCATTTGGTTCTTAGGAGGAGGTCCCCTCGAGACCCTCAAATAACTGGACCTGCTGGACGGATCAAAGATGGGTTCAGGTCCTACTACAGCTTAATAGGCCAAGGTGGGTTGGTATCCATGGGAGGTCTCCATTTCTCAGAGGAGAAAGGGTAGGGGTAGAGAGGGGAGGTGAGGCTGGACTGGGAGGAGAGGAGGGAGCAGAAGCTCCAATTATGATGTAAAGTAAATAAATTCAATAATGAAAAATAAGCAAGCAAACAAAAGAGTTCAAGCACATTCCTCTCTGGAAAATATTTCTGTTATCATTCAAATAAAAATCCTCAGCTATGTATCATCCTCTCGAATGTGTTTTCCTAGTTCTGTCTCCTACTGTACTTCTATAGTGAACATCCTTACTGCTTTGTTAATCAATGGTGATGTGTTGCATTTTCTGCTTCCAGCTTTGCTTACATTTCTCCTTGGGAAGCCCTGCCCCTCCTCTATGCAGGTCTATTTCTCAAGGCCCTGAAGGCCATGTGTCCTTCTGCACACGGATGTCTATGTTCTCACTGACCCAACTTAATCACTCATTTCATTTTAAGGTTCCTTAGAGTCATTTTCAATTATTTGTAACAATTGCTTTGTACCTATTTAGTCGTCCCTCCTGAAATCAATGGTTTTGGGGGTAGAAGCCATGGTATACTTTATCACAATCACAGAAGTTACTGTATAACATTTGTTAGGCATGGTGTGGGCATCAAACTAAGTATTTTATAAGCAAATCTTCTGCAATTACAAAAACATTCAAGATAGACACTATTTTAAATCATTTCATAAACGAGGAAGTTAATGTTTAAAGAGAACCTGTAACTTCCCTGAGGCTAAACATATACCTAAACGGCAAAGCTACGATTTCAGTCCACACTGACTTCATTAAAGTCTGCCCTCTTTTCCCCCAGCACTTAATTTAGTAAGTGCCAATTAAATAAATAGAAGAGTCCAATTCATATTGCTCAAAAGAAGCACATGGCTTAGGAGTTACGTATTAGCTCAAAGTAGATGCCAACACTTGCTTACCTGAGGCATTTGCCACATGTGATGTGCAAAGGTTGGTGATGATCTTGGGAAGCCAAACTGGACCTGTGCACTCAGTGACTTCTGCCAGGTGGCTATGTTAGGTGCCAAATGTCAGGTAGTGACAAGAGAAATAAGACCCTATGTTTGCTCTTCATCCTTGGAATAGCAAGAAGAACGGGCAGCCATGCCCTAAGCAGTAGCTGTAATAATGTCAAAAATCCACTCCATCAGAGAGTGGAAATTTTTGCTCACTGTGAATCACCTGCAATCTCTGACCTAAGATGGAAATACCAAAACGTGTGACACTTTTCATGGATGTTATTTTTAATTGATTCAGCTATCAGTTTCTATTGACCTATTGATGGTCTGTCTAGCAACCATCTATACAGCATTTATACAGCTGTTGTATTGTGTTATTAGATTGGCAAGGTAAATCTATCTCTGTGTTTGTGTTTCTAGGAGACACATGGAAATAGCTCAGTCTGCACTGGGACCCTGACCTTCATGCCTAGATGTCAAGTCTTGTTTTCCCCTTTATATCACATGGTTTCAAACATGGAAAAGGGCTCCTCATCCTTCCAAATACCAGTGCTTCCTAGAATAGCATCCTCTCTGGTAAGGCCTTTTATCAAAGGAAAACTTCAAGTTATGAAATACTTACATTAAATTATACTACTCTTTCCCATTATTGTCATAAAATAAGTGCCTTTGACTTTCAAATCGTCTCATCGCTAATCAGTGGTCAGAGGAGTGCCGAACCTTCTATTGACATTTCCTATAAGGTGGTCCTGGTCTTGGCCTTCCTTATTCCATAAAAGCAAACCTTGTTTAAGAGAGTTGTAGAGGGCTGGTGAGATGGCTCAGTGGGTAAGAGCACCCGACTGCTCTTCCGAAGGTCCAGAGTTCAACTCCCAGCAACCACATGGTGGCTCACAACCATCCGTAACGAGATCTGGCGCCCTCTTCTGGAGTGTCTGAAGACAGCTACAGTGTACTTACATATAATAAATAAATAAATCTTTAAAAAAAAAAGAGAGAGTTGTAGAGATAGAGGGTTGTTACACAGTGAGTAAGGTAGAGAAGGACAATTAATTTGCTGCAGAAATATGAGAGTTAATTTTCTGGTTGATCTACTCCATCCAAATATGGGTAAAGTCCATGAAGATATCATCACAAAGACGGACTTTATCAGTATGTCTCCAGGTCCTTGGTTTTAGAATTGTAGACGGAGAATTTTTGATGCAGTTTCTACTCTGCCGGCATTCAGGGGAGTGGGGGAAGTGCTCTATCTATCTTTTAAAACCAAAGTGCCATTTACAATTCTTATGTGCTGTCTTGATTTATTTGTTTGAGTTTTATGTATTCTAATGGGTGCTCTAAAATTTAATGTTCATATCCAGGAAGCATTTCATAAGTGCAGGGTGCAATTTAAAAAATTGTATAATTTTTAAAAAGCTTTGCAGTCCAGGGGACTTAGGATAACATCCGCAGTCAATATTCTTATCAATGTTATTTCAGAATTAGTGGCTAAAAACTAAATCTTATTTACTATCATCTCAAGGAGTCTTTGCTGGAAAAGGGGATGCTTTGCATGTTTAGAATTGCTTATAAGATCACGGTTTCACTGGATCTGGAGACAAGAACTCCCTGCAATGAGCAACAATTCAGAGTTGCTTGCTCTGCCCTTACATCTTTGTGAGGGGCCTGATAAAAGGCATTTATGCTGATTAGGTGTGAAAGGATGGGGCCCGATGAATGTGGCAGTCTTCTGATCTTTAAGGACATTTCCCATCTGTGGTCCTTCCTGCAAATTTCATACCCTAAACATCAACAGTGAGCTCCAGTCCCACTCGCCAGAATAGTACAAACATATGCTTAGGAACAGTTATTATCTACATAGATACACCATTACAAAGCTACTTGTTTCAACATGGAGAAAGATTTCTCTCCCCATCAATACTTTGGACAGAGTCCTGTGAAAAGATAATGACACAGTTAGCATAAGTTGTCAGCTTGACACCACCCTGAGTCTCTCGGGAGGAGGGCAACCTCAGTTAAGGAATTGCCTTGATCAGATTGGCCTGTGGCCATGTCTATGAAGTCTTGACTAGGTTGCTATTTGATGTAGAAGGGTCCATTCTTGTAGCCCTGGGTGGTATAAGAAAGATATTGAGCAAGTCTAGATGAGCAAGGCAGTATGCACAGCTCTCTATGGTGTCTGCCTAAGTTCCTGCCTTCAGTTTCCTGCATTAAGTTCCTGCCTTGGCTTCTCTCAGTGATAGATGGTGTGTCCTGTAAGTCAAATAAACCCCTGTCATGCCCAAATTGGTTTTAAACAGTGTTTTACCACAACAACCAAAGGCAAACAAGGCCAGGTAATGAATGTGGCAAATTCTTCTAAAGCTCTAGTTAGAATTAGATTTCATTTATATTTTATTAGCCTTGTCAGTCGCACAAATGATCCAGACTGCTGCTGACAGCAGTTTTGAAGTTTTCATGCACAGTAACAAGATCTAGACAGATAATAGTAAGAATTAAGGGCAGCCAGCCATCCACAACTAAGTTCTTGTTCTAGGTTTTAGCTCCTTGACTCGGTTTCCATTGTCAGAAGTGGACGAAGCTGCTTTTGTTTTCCCCTGAAGTGGAGATGTAGATAATATTTACATACATTTATTTAGAAATAAAATTGGAAATTTGAAACTCAACCTCACATCTTAATTCTTTGTGAAGGAGAAATAATAATAATGTTTTAAGACAAATATTGTTGCCTGTGGTGTGAAACTTCCTGTGACCCGGGGCTGAGCTCTTGCCTCGCACACTGTTCAGTGGTGGGTGAATGGTTCACTTTAAGGATTACTGAGTCTGTTGGAGACAGAGCTCCTCCATAGTAAAATGCAGGAGGTTCTGTAAAAATTTTCAAGTTTCAAAAACTAGCTTTATAAATCATTTCTGGTGGGACTGTTGCAACTTTATGGGATACTGACAGCTAATTCTACAACTTAACTTTAAACTGGAAATCATATCCTCTTTGAGGCATCATTACTAGAAAACTCTCAAGGTTGTGTTTATAATAGTTTTCTTGCAGGAATGGGAATGCAAAATGTCTAATTCCAGAAGCATTGCTTACGAGGCTAGGGCTGAAGATACTGATGTGAATGGCATAGCAGCCACTTTGCTCGAGATGCTCAGTCTGAGCGACTAGAAGAGAGAGGAGCTTGGGAGCTATGATTTGTGTAGATTAGAGTTTCTTGATCTATTTACTCCTACAACCCTTCTTATCTGAGAAAATTCTAAGGGACCCAAAGTACACAGATTTATTCAATATGTATGCAAAGGAAACACTTCTGCACAATAAATTGCAAAGGAAAAATTTTAAGAGTTCTTTGACTTATATATAATTTAATATTGACTAAAGAGAAAATCAAACTTGTATACCAATGTGATGCAATTATTTGTTCATCTTGACTTTAAAAATTAAAGATTGGCTGGGTACTTGATACTATAGGATAGAGAACATATTTGACATTTTCCAAGTTAACCAATATTTTTTTTAATAATCATCAGTCCTGGGAATTATATTGCACATATGTATGTTACACAAAAATGGCATAATTACGTTTAGAACCATTTCAGAAATGATTAGAAATTTTCCCAAGCCAAAATTCATTTGACTACTCTTAAGAAATTTAGGTCAATAAACTCAGATATCAATTTTTAAAAGATTCTAATCCAATACAATTTAAATATGTACTAATTTGATACTAATATATCAATGTATGACAGGAAGAAAATGTTGAGTATTTTTCTATTCTATTATTAAACCACTGTGCTTATATAAAGGCAAAAAAGCCCCTGCATTGCAACAAACTCATATAAGAGACAATATTCTTAAGTAGAATCCTTAAGGCTCATGTATATGAAACTTACAAGATCTAAGAAGCACAATTTACAAGTCCCTGAAAGCTCCTGAAACTTACAAAGTCCACTAGGTCCCTTTACAGGTTTAAGTAAGCACCATTAAGAGCAGCAGAGAGAAGTCTCCTTGACTCCAGCAGAAAGGTTGCAGGCAGTGCCTGTCAGTGTTGTGTTGCATGGCCTTGAAGCATACTCAGGGTGAAGTGCTCATGATCTTTGTTCAAGACGAAGGTTGCAATGAAGCTGTTGTACAATTGAGCATGCTTGGAACACCTTAGATTCATCATGTCTTTGGTTTTTATGTTTAAATCAAGTTTTGGTTGTAGTGTATTCAGAAACCTTATACTGTTGTATAAAATAAAAGTCTGGGCTTACGATCTGCAAGAGATGAGCTCTCCAGAGAATTTTTTTTTAGAATAGCAAGAGAGAACTGCTTGGAGCACTATCTCAAGCAGAAAATAGAGCTGTCTGGAGATCTCCAGAGAAAGCAGAACAGAGAGAGATCAGTCTGGAAAGCTGTCTCGAGCAGAGGATAGGCTGTCAGCTTAGACCCACAATTTGACTTTGAGTCATTTTTTTCACCACCCTCAAATACCCCTTCCCTCAGAACTCTTCTCTAAGCTGAGGCCAGTCCTTGGCATACTTGTTTTGTGTTTCTGTTTTTTGATACTGAGAGAAAGGCTCTGATGCTATGGACCTCAAAAGATGGTTGTCTAGTCTCTTTAGGACAATAACTTAGGTCTTATGTATATTGTCTCTTGCTTTCCTTTTCACAAACCTACCGAGTAAGGGTCATCGCTGTCATGATTTTACACTTAAGGAAATAAAAAGCGTATAAGGAATAATTAGTCTAAAGTCTAATGGAAAGGATGTGAGAGCCAAGGCTTAGACTTCATTTTCTGTGTTTCCTGCAGCAAACGTCTCCCAGGGCTCACTCAGTGTTGGTTCAGAGCACATGGTAACATTTAGACCTTTATTTGACCGTGTAATTTGGGATCTGTGAGCACTGCTCTGTTGGTTTGTCTTCCGTTAGTACACTGGAGATGATTTTGTTTTCCTAAGGAGAGCAGGTGTGAGTCAGCCCCTGGTGTGTCTGGACACCTATTTGTGCTGCACTCAGTAGACTGTGAGTTCCTGTTTTATAGTGTGTGAACAGCAGTGTGTTTACACTTCCAGTACTGACGCCCGGTGTCCTTCACAACTACTTGTCCCTCTGGTCATTTGGTGATATCTTAGGAATGAAAGTGGCTGGGATGTTTTTACTCAAAATGGTACTATTTTAGGAAGCCCCTTGATCTCTTTTTAAAAGTCCTTTAAGGTATCTTAGTGAACTCGTGGGTTATTCCATTCATTTTAAGATTCCAGGTTCTCAACAGTGTGCCACTGAGTATTCTCTTGAATCTCCTCCTTGTATGTCTAATTCACCCCAGGAGCTAGTTACCATGTAGATTCCTTTCTTATTTTAATAGGCAGGTAGCCAGTTGAGGCCTTTATTCTGACTTGACATATTAGTGAGAAACTATTAACTGATGTTGGTTGTAGGTGCCACAGTAGAGTGGGAAGCCCACTAAGATGCTGAGCCTTCATTTTCTGAAGGAGCAGAGTGGTTCACCCTTCTTGGAAAGACTGACACCTGGCTAGCTCACTCCAGTTACTTTATTCAAACATTATACCAGGTTAATTGGGCTGGGAAAGTTTCCAACTACCAGATATCTTGTTTTTCCTGCGTGTAAGAACAGACAATCCACATAATTCTCAGTCTCTTTTGATTCTGGCTAGTCATAATCTCCAAACAATTTCTCATTCTCTACTGATTAACCCAAACATAGTAAAGTCTTGGCTCACATATTTCACTCAAAGCCAGGCTTTACTATATATTTAACTACAAGAATTTTATTTATTTGGGGCTTTTCAAGACAGGGTTTTTCTGTGTAAACTTGGCTGTCCTGGAACTCACTCTGCAGACCAGGCTGGCCTTGAACTCAGAGATCTGCCTGGATCTGCCTTCCAAGTGCTAAGATTAAAGGCATGTGCCACTGTTGCCCGGCTAGGGAGAATTAAAAAAAATGTTTTAAAGAGAAATTTTAGGTTCACAGTAGAATTAAGAGTAAGATGGAGGTTTATCAATATCATAATCCCTGTCCATGGACACACTGCATACACACACACATACACACACACACACACACACACACACACACACACACACACACACACATCAGTCAATGTGCCAGAGTGTTACATGCTTGCAACTGATGGACTTATACTCCTACCACCGAAGGACCAAAGGTTAAACTACCAATACTCACTGTTGGTATTGTATATTTTATGGATTTTTGACAAATCCACAATGACATGGATTCACCATGACAGTATCACCTAGTATAGCAAGACCGCCCTAAAGCTCTCCTGTGTTCTGCCTGCTCCTCTTCATCTCTAATCTATGGCAGCCAGTAAGCTTTCGCTGTCTCCAGAGTTCTACCTTTTCCAGAACGTCATTTGGGTGGAAGTCATGGATTTTTGTATAAATAAACAAATCCTCCTTTGTTGGATAAGTAATGTCCATCTTTTCAGTCTGATGCTTTTAGGACATGAAGATAACCTGCACAGGCAAATAGGCTCTCTGCATCTACGAATGACGGGAACATCCCTTTTGGTTATTGTGGAAAACACTGAAGGGACAGATATTATTATCTAGTTGTATGACATGAATGTCCTTTGTTTCTTTCTATAAAATGAGGTAGTTGATTCTGATTATCTCTTCCTCCTTTCAAATTGCTTTAATTTTAGTTGCACGAGATTAAATATGCTCATTTTGCCTCAAGCAAAATGGAAGGAAATTGAATAGAGTTTCTGCTTGAGAAACTAGAAAGCAAAAAGATAACAGTGTAGGGACAAATCTTTCTGTAAAAAGTTACTTTATAGCCCAATATTATATTTGAATATCATAGACTGTGGCCATCTGAGAAACTTCCATTCTAAAAGCCCATGACCTTTAAGGGCAATGGAAGAAAGAAAGGGGGCAGAGACCAGCACACTTCATTAGCATCTCTCACACTCTTACTGGCACAAATTCCTTTCTCCCTAAGAGCAGCCCTTAAACTCTGTGTAGCAGAAGATATTTGACTAGTCATAAAAGTACTTTCCTAACACACAGAGCTGATGTGAGGGGACAGAGAGTCTAGGTCGAATTAAACCTAGGTTTTGGGAAGCTGAAATTCATCATCAGCTGTTCTTGGAGCTTAAAACATTATAAATTTATGCGCTGCATATGGCGAGTGGGGGTGAATTGGAGACTCTAGCGAGCCACGCTTCCTGCACACGAGCATATTCCTTTCCTTGCAGAGAAGCGAAATATGTAAAGGAGTTACATGAAAAAGCAAAGGTGGTTGCACTCATTGTAGAGTTAATTTCTGTGATAGCAAGGATATTAAGATTTCTGACATCTTTTCCCACAATTGCAGCTTTCTTTGTGTTTAGGAAGGATGCTCAAGGACATTCCAGGGACTGCACAAAAACAGCTAGACAAGAGAAGAGTCTGCTTGGATATATCCAAATCTCTTTCCAAATCAAAGTATATTGAATGCCCAAGTTTGGCAATAACAAAAAGATCATGTATTAATGTAGGCTGAGAGTTATATAAAGGAATGGACCTAAAGTAATGTGAGGGCCAAGGAATGATTTGCCATTTGTGCCTCATTCTAATGAAAATGGGTAGGCGAGAGCTCCTGGGTGCATTTGATACCTTGAGGTCCTGCTGAGAATGCAGCTCCCGGCTCTCTATATAGACCCAATTCTGGAGCAGAGGGAATAAAAGCATACATACCACAATAATGAGATTACTGGGACAGCTCCCAAATTGAGACAGCTGAGCCAAATCGATAGATGCATTTTTCTTTCCCTTAAAGTTGCTGAGCCCATTAGAAAGGCTAATATACTTCATGGCTAGACCCTGGGAACTTAGAGAGCATGTGTCAAGCTCCCTCTTGCATTTTGCAAATTAAAAATTTAAATGCAGGGATGATTCCAAAACACAACCGCACCATCGAAATGACAGTTTCCCTAGGATAAGCATCCCTGGTTCTCATTTGAAAAAATGCCTTTATTCATTTTTGAATGTGCAAACTGCACATGGGTGTTTGACTGGTCTGCTGCAGTAGGGTGGGCAATCACATGGTTTAGGGAGAAGGGCAGAGACCTGTGAGTAGCATAGGGTGTAGGTTAGAGTGAAGACCCCATCTGCGTTGGCTGTGTTGACTTGGCAGAGTAAAACAAATGGGTCTCCTTTCCTTCTGTGAAACACTACAAAGCAAGGGAGGACAAAACCTAGAAATTGTTTTAGAGAAACAATGACATGGATATATGTATTTAGTTCAAAGGTGTTCTCTTCATCATGTTGACAATTAAATTGCAAGTTAAAAAGGAATATTTACTGAGAAAGGATTGCTTAAATTAACTTTGATATGGTAAGCAAAAAAAGGATATATTTAGCTAAATTTATATTTACAGAACATTTCATGTAATGGAAAGAGACGCATGGTATAGCATTGATTTTAAAAATAAGCTGGAGAGGGGACTCAGTGGCTACCAGCACTGACTGTTCTTGTAGAGGACTGAGATTTGGTTCCCAGAATCCACCTAAGGCAGTTCAAGTCATCAGTAACTAGTTCTATAGCACCTGAGGCTGCCTTCTGACCTTTGAAGGCCTCTACACAAGCATGGTACGTATAGATTAACACATAGACATAAATAAATAAGTCTCTGCCAGGTATCCTAGCACATGACTATAGTCTCAGTGCTCCGGAAGCCGAGAAAGGTGTACCTCTATAAATTTTAGGCCAGCCTGGGCAACACAGTAAAGCCTTGTCTTTAAAGAAATATGTAATGCATATGGTTTGCGAATTCTCAAACTATGTAGTGTTGTATACATGATCCATTTATGTATGAGGTATGTTTACTTTTATTGATCTAGCTCCAGAATAAATTCTCTATATGGGTCATACACAACACAGAGGCATACACATAGACAAACACACACATAGCAAAGGCCATCAACTAGGTTGTGGGTAGCAAGTCAAGTGTGCACAGAAAAGAGCATTAATTAGACCACGGCTACACAATCAAAGCAGCCTGTCTAAGGATCAGTTTTATTCCCTTGTTTCACCTCTGACTTCCTAAGTTCTCCTAGAAACATGGGGCTTGTTTCACAAAGAATAAAACTACATAGTATTTTCATAAAATAGCAGAAGATGTCAAGTCATTCTGCAGTTGAACAAAAGAATATTCTAGCACGTGTATCGGTATTATGTCTCCTGAGAGAAAGAGAGAAATCACATTTTCAGTGATATCTTGAAGCATAGATTATGAAATGAGTGTGAAAGGGTCAGAAATGAGAAGACAGCAGTCTGAAACTGGGTCAGGTTGCAGAGATACTTAAGGAGTAAACTAGTCAGAGGATGTCATAGACAATGCTAGACAATGTTTGACAGTCAATAGTAAGGCCTAAGGTGGTGCTGGTACTGTTGTCATGGAAACACACTTACTTCACTCTCACAGCTTGCACAGAGAGGCAGGTGCAGGGACAGGCTACGTGCAGTATCTGATGTCAGACAGACCAAGTTTAAGTCATGGTTTCACTGTTTTCTAGACATGACTGTTGTTGGCTTAGCTCTCTCAGGTTTCATTCTTCATCGTTTGGCCAATTGTAGCCATCATTAGAATGCTCATAATGCAGTCAACTACTTCCTGTATCCACACAATGAGGGATGGTTATCAATATCCCATGGACATAGACATAGAAAATGCACATTTATTAACATTACCATTTCTGTCTTTATAAAGTCCAATATTATAAAACAAAGAGAATGAATGAGACACTTTCCCCACGCCCAAAGAAGTTCTGATTTGTGGAGTAGCAGATGTAAGAGGAGATGCTGACTCTATTTTCAGCATGAAGATGCCCAATCTCAGAGGCTGGAAAGTCAGCTCAGTACTTAAGAGAGTTGCTACTTCCATAAAGGACTGATGTTTGGTTCTCAGCACCCAAGGTAGGTAGGTGGGTCACACTACTTACAATTCTAGCTCCAGGGGATCAGAAACAACCAATCCTTTAGTTTCCAAAGGCCCCCACATATGCATGTGTGAACACACACACACACACACACACACACATACACACGAGTGTACACGTGTAAATAACTAAAAGAAAAATGAGCAGCCCCCTGAGCCAAACTGAACTCACTATGTTTGTTTTCCCCTCTTTCAGGGCCCAGGGCAGGATGGCTACCCAGACAGGAGTCAATCTCCTGCCTTGTTTCCATGTAGGAAAGAAAAAAGCTGCAAGCATTTATTTAGCTTCTATTTAAAAGTTCGCTGTAGAATTAAAACTCCTCATTTGTCACAGCTGACTTTGGCAGTCAAGAACATAGTCATAACTGTCTATTGGCAAATTAAAAATGTTATTTTGTTGTTTTAGTTTTTGTTTTTAAATGCCATACATTAAAAAATTCACTGTTTTAAAAAAGTCCTCCTATTTCCAAATGTGGAAAAAATAGTATACAGAGATGTACTGTTGAAAGGTCAAAAACCAAAACAATACTAAAGCCAAAAATAAAAACAATGCCCTCAAATGCACCCTGCATTTGCAGTGTTCTTTTATTTTACTTTTTCATCAGTCTTGTGAGTCAGCAAAAAGCAACAGCATTCACTTAATTCAACTACTAATAAAAAAATGAAATAGCTGAGGTCCCGTGACAGTTTTTGAAGCCACATAGGGTGGGATGACTGGTTTAGGATCCAGGCCTATTAACTTTCAAACTGTATTATCTCCATTCTATCATAAATATATTTTAAGATATAGGATGATGTATATGACTTTTACCTTTGAAAATAGAACCATGGGAGAAGACCTCTGGTTTTCAGGCTGCTTGGGAGAGGTCTTATAGAAAGCCATTTGGTTAAGTGTGAATTGCAGGCTATCCCTACACACTGCTGGCTCACTCCCCTCCAAAGACATCATGGAACACAGAGGAGAGTTTAAACACTTCCGTTCTTGTTGACCTACTTAGTACCAGAAGCTCACAGGAGCCATCATTTCTTTAATACACTGATGCCCTCTGACTGCACATGGCAGCCTGGCTCTGTGACTCCATGGTATTCACTAAAATATTCCTTTTGTTTAGTGTACAAGAGGACAGCTTGTGAATAAAGTTGATGCGTTCAGAAGTATAGGTGTGAAGCGTGTGCCACAAGGCTGTTGGTAGCTGATGATGAATAACTCCAGGGCAACGCTCCCACCTCTTCTGGGATGCAGAGAACCTAGAGCATTGTCTTCTTACCCTTTTGCCAAATGAGTGAAGATGTGGTTTTTGTTACAGCAGCTAATGTTCATATAGGCAAAAGAGAGGGTTATAAAATGTTTCCCTCCTCAAAGCTTGAATCCCTTCAAAGTTACTTTCTTCTAAAGAAAAGCCATTAATAAACTAAAAAAACTTGAATATAATTTAAAGGTGAATTTTAAATTTTTGATATTATATGCTAATATTTTTATTAAACATTAAATCACTCTCTAGAGAATTAATTATAGTCCACCCACAAAAATTTTTTGTTAAAAATAGCACACATTAAAATTTTAATTTAGAACCATCACACACACATGCTTATTGGCAACGTTTTGGGGGGGGAGTGTGCCTTTTTTTTATTAGATATTTTCTTTATTTACATTTCAAATGCTATCCCGAAAGTTCCCTATACCCTCCCCCCCCACCCTGCTCCCCTACCCACCCACTCCCACTTCTTGGCCCTGGCGTTCCCCTGTACTGGGGCATATAAAGATTGCAAGACCAAGGGGCCTCTCTTCCCAGTGATGGCTGACTAGGCCATCTTCTGCTACTTATGCAGCTAGAGACACCAGCTCTGGGGGTACTGGTTAGTTCATATTGTTGTTCCACCCGGGGGGTCCATCCCATAATCAGCCACCAAACCCAGACACTATTGCATATGCCAGCAAGATTTTACTGAAAGGACCCTGATACAGCTGTCTCGTGTGAGGCTATGCCAGTGCCTGGCAAATACAGAAGTGGATGCTCACAGTCATCTATAGGATGGAACACAATGCCCCCAATGAAGGAGCTAGAGAAAGTACCCAAGGAGCTGAAGGGGTCTGCAACCCTATAGGTGGAACAACAATATGAACTAACCAGTACCTCAGAGCTCATGTCTCTAGCTGCATATATTGGCAACTTAATAGTAATTAATATATAAGTTTAAAAATGCGCAGAGAATAAAATAAACACTTGTAACTATACAACAAAAGGGAAATTATTGTTAACTTTTAGATACATTGTCAGAGGACCTTTTGTTTCCATCAAGTCTTTCTATGTATTTACATCTTGCTAAATATCATGTCCAAATTTGTATTTATTAAATCAGAAGTTAAATGCATATACTCTACATGGTATTTTTCTTTTGACATAGAGTATTTTTTTCTTATGTATTGGTTGCTAATGGCACACAAGAGAAGGAGCTGATCTTGTGTTCTTAGTACAGAACTAATACTAAGTGGGACTGCTAAGAGTATGTAGTTATTTTTGACACATAACCACTTCAGCATAACAAATTTTGGATGGCAATCCATACCCAACTGAATTTGGTATATTTAGCCTGTATTTATGAATTCATGTGCTACTTCACAAAGTATCACATAGAACTGATTAGGCACAGTAGAAATGTATGTGTGTGTACAAGCATGTATGGGTAAGTTTGTGTATAATTTATATATCCATATATAAATCCATAAAATGCACGGATTTCCTCTGTAGTCTCCCATTATATAAGTTCTCTGTCTCTGTGTCTCGGTCTCTTTGTCTCTCTAACTTATTTTCTAATGTATGAGTTGTTTTCTGTGAGATCTTCCTTTAACATTATTATACTGCTAATTGCACATTACCTGAGGAAAACTCTCTGTTCAGCCACTACTAATCTCTAATTGGACCACACCAATCAAGCATAGAGTTTTTGCCATGAGGAATCAAGTAGTTTTCTTTGGATGTTGAGATTGCAGATATACGGCAAGAATCAGGAAATCTCAAGGGGGAAGTCTCAGCTTGCTACTTAAAATTGGGGGCTCTAATTTGTGTATAGTTTGCCACCTACTACCCTGTACTGTAGATTCATGTGCTAGAAGCTTGAATCTGAATGGTGAAATTGTTGTTAAAGGGTAGCACTCTGTAAGTGATTTGGTCACCAGGGGCAATGGCATTGGAAGAGGTTGATATTAGCCTCATGGAATGGATTTGATCTCTTGGGCTAAGAAGATTGAGTCTGGGTTTCTTCTGCTTCCTTAGTATATGATCTCTTTGTCTCATACATTATTTTTACCACAAGTCCCTCACCAGAGCCAAGTCCATGCTGGCAGTGCCACATTCTTGATTCCTCTCTGTTGTGAAACAATACAGCTCTACCTTTACCACGTATCCAGCTCTAGCTGATAATGAAATGAGATAATGTGTGATCAGTTATCGCCCATGACTGTGCATCTTTCAAATGGAAACATTGGTTTTATAGGATTTATGTAAAGATGATAAGGGCTATTTTAAGAGTTCAGTAGGTTGAACCCTTATTATAAACCAAACAATATGTTAAACACACATACTTAGTCATTTTTGTGTAAGGTTACTTAAAATTTACTCTCTCTACATACACAACTCATTGCTCTTAACCATAGTCACCAAGAGTGATGGTTAATCTTAAATGTCAAGTCTATGGGACTTAGAATTGTCATGGAAGCACACTTCTGAACACATCTATGAGAGTATTTCCAGAAAGGTTTAAATGCAATGAGAAGCCACACACTGAGTGGGACAGAACCATCCTGTATCCTGGAACACCGATCGGAATTAAAAGGAGAAAGTAAGATGACCACAAACATTCATCTCTCTGATTGCTGACTACAACTGCAATATAACCAGATATAACCAGCTGCCTCACACTCTTGTTTCCATAGATTCCTCACCATGATAGACTGTACACTTACTCCATCTATGAGCAAAGTAAATCATCCTTTTCTAAATTGCTTTTTTAAAGGAATTTTGTCACCACAAGGAGGAAAGTAATGTGTAGAGTAACAACACAACTTTCTGAATTACTCCCCATAACTGAGAATTTCTGTTTTTTGACCATTTCCACAAAATACTTTCCTACCATATATTTGGAAAACACTACTTTGCTCTACACTTCTAAGAACTGACTTTTGATTCGACATTTAAATGAGGTTACATGATTTAATCTTTCTGTGATCTATCTATCTATCTATCTATCTATCTATCTATCTATCTATCTATCTGACTGTCTGTATGTCTATCTCCCAGAATATCTTCTAGGCCCACAGTAGTCTTTCCTGTAATAATATATATTTAACATAGTTAGTTATCAGGAATACTTTTTATTATATTTAATGGATGACTCAAAGCCAGTTCATTCTGGTATACAGATGAGAATTACCAGAACCAGGAAATGTATGAGTTGGTTGTTAAAGATGACTAATGATCAAAATTAAATTATGCATGCTTTAAAATTAAATCATATCTTTAAAAGAAAATACTCAGAACCCTAATCACTTTGCTATATTTTCTCTATTTTCTATGTTTCTGAAGTTACTTATAAATCTTGTCGTGACACCATTGTAAATAAACATGATGTTGTGTATCTTGCCTACTGTGCACCGGTGTGTTGGCCAGTGAAAGAAAATCTGACAAACTCCTTCACTCTTTTACTGTCCCACCAGCCAACAGATTTGTTTCACTTACACTTGTTCATGAAATGTAAATCCAAGTGTAGGGGTTAAGAGTGTCAGAGTTCAGAAAAGTCAAGAAAACACCCTGGGGTCAATAATGGCTATGAGGAATATTATTTGAAAAATTATGCTATTCAGCTATGACAGATGCATTTATGTTTAAAACATTTGCATATACACAGTCATATTTTTTTTTCAGAGACTTATATAAAATCTTCACTGATAAAACTTGGCTTGTGGTAGAAATTTAGCAAACACAGGTTAATGGCAAAACATTTTTCAGTTTTTAAAGATTTGTTTTATTTTAATTGTGTGTATGGGGGAACACTGGAGCTGGGGAGTGTGTATCTATATATGTGTGAGTACAGGTGCCTGTTGAGTCCAGAAGAGGGAGTTGGATCCCCTGTACCTGGAGCTAGAGGCAATTCTGAACCTTTCTGTGTGGGTGCTGAGAACTGAACTCAGAGGCTCTGCAAGAGTCCTATGCACTGAGCAACCTCTCAAGCCCTGACATGTGTTGACTCCTGTTTCTACATGCTTCCTGCCTTTCAGAAAACATTCCTCTAACAAGAGTGCTGGGACGCTTTAGTGATTGTGGGAGGAGAGTTTGAAGGGGAGGAAAGAACTAGACAATAGACTGCCTCATGAGCCAGCAATGTTGAGGGGCTGAATTTGGCGATGGAGAGGGAGAGATAAGAGGCCCACTGAAGAAATATAGCAAAATTCGAGGCTTTTAGGCCCAGGCTTGAGAGTGTGGTCTTTGTGGCTTAGTGCTCCAGGTGCTGGTCATAAAACAGATAGAGACATTCCTTCCTCCACCCACCCGCTTCCTGGGTTCAAAAAGTGTTCATTCAAAGAAAGTCACCCTGACCCACCCTGACCATTATGAGAACCTGCAATGCAAATGTGCTATTGTTAGGGGCTCTTAGATTGTTAGGGGCTCTTAGAAACTGTCTTGAGAGATAACCTGACACTTGTGACTTTGCACTTCCTTGTGACTCTTAACTGGTATTTTTGGTATTTTCCAACAACACACTCCCCACCTCCTTGAGTTGTGGTTTCTTCCTTTAAATACCCCCTTACTCAGCTACTCGGGGCACCATGGTCCTCTACCCCTGCGTGGTGTATGACCATGGGCCCGAGAGTGCTCTTGAATAAAAATCCTCTTGCAGTTACAGCAAGACCGTTTCTTGTGTGATTTGGGGTGTCACCTCTCCTGAGTCAGAACGTGGGGGAGTCCTCACGTTGTGGGTCTTTCACCACTTGTGGTTTTATTTTTCATGTAGATTTTTGTTTTATAAAGAGGGGCTTGTTTAAAGCTGCCTTGAGTAATGCCTATTCTAACTTGATCTGTCCACTTAACCAATAGAATTTCATCTTGACTCTGGCATTAGGATGTGTCTTAACCTAGTTTTCCTGTCCATTCTTTTCCTTAGAAGCAAATTTGAATTGGCATTTTTCTCCTTTGTAATGGAGAAATGTTCACCTTATAAGCACTTGTGTTGAGTGTGTTGGAAAGACTTGTTTCAAAGGAAAATGTTTTGCTCACAACTTTCTCAAACTTCTGGTTTTTTCATGTGTAACATGTGAAATATTCATTTGCTGCAATCACAGGCTATTGTAGGAGGTTCTCAGAGTATTGGTCATCTCATATCAAATCAATAATATGTGTTACACAGAGAATTAAAAGGTGTGATTTCATCACTTTCTTGCCTCGTTCTATTGTGTGCCCTCCTCCTAGCCTTGAGCAGGCTGAATCAGACTTTGTTTTGCCACAGTTGGTTAGCCCACCTAGAGTGGAATCTTCTGACCTAGGCAAAATCTATTGTCCTGCCACTTCTGCAGCTTCCTGCAAGAAGCTACCACCTGCTGAGCAGCTGAGTGAGCTTGTTTTCCTGATGAGGTCCTGACAAAGTGGGGGATGGGTTTCTCCCCTTTCAAAATTCAGACTCAAGAATTAAAGTTGAGCCTTGATCCGAGAACTTTGTTATTTCTCACCATCCTTCCCATCCATCTCCAGCTTTCCTTTTAGAAACCCAGTAACCCAGAGCCACTGGAGGCTACAATATTGGGTTTCTTTATACGTTTGTGCTTCTGTGAATGTCTAAATAGATGATTTCAACAGACGATTTCTTTTTCTTTGATGAGGAAAAAACAATGAATGAGCCAACCCTACCTTTCTCTTCCTTTGTGTTCTTTGTAGTAATCACTGTTCATTTATTTCTAGAATTTGAGTACATAAACTGAAAGAGAGAGAAAAGTCTGTTGTCTGCTTTTCTCAATGCCAGGCACTGTGTGCAGACAGCTTTAATGAATTCTCATGCTAGCTCAGCAAGCATATAACCATATAACTATGTCTCCTTTCACAAGTGAGGAAAATGAAAACCTGGAAGATTACAGCGTGTAGCCCATTCTGAGTGCGAATATAACCTTCTTACTGCAAGAACTGTTTTTCTACTGCAATGCAGTTAGTTTTGGTTGACACTTAAAACTTTAAAAACCAAGTTGCAAGTATCACGCTATAATAATTCTTACCACTGTCTTTACTGTAAGTAAGCAGCAAAATGAAGCAGAAAACAAATAAACATCATCAAACAAACAAAAAAGGTGGGTAGAGAATCAAAAGATAGATTCAAACTGTCCACTCTTGAAACTGGCACTTGAAAGACTCACTATTTTGGTTAAGTCATGTAAAAATTTGTACTGGTAATTTTTTTGCAATTCAGGCATACAAACTATAAGATTCTTGAATTTAATTGGCACCACTCAAGTTTCCTTATATGAGTTTCCTTCTATTCCCATGTTTCCCTTAAGGAAACATTGCATGTTTCCTTTATGAAGAAAAATGGATGTAAGTAGAAAGTAGGCACTTCCAATCCCAGACTAATACAGGAATTGATGAATGCTTGTCCTCTTGAGATAAAGGACTGATTGTATTTTGTCCCAAATTATGTTAGAACAACATTTTATCATTTTGCACTGTTTTGCACTGATTGATAACAAGATGCTGTTATCATCAGTAAATGGTATTTTTCCTTTACTGAAAAAAAAACCCACCAGGAAGGAAATGTAGTTTTCTGTATGGATGGGTCAGCCTGGGGGTGAGTCTCTGTCTCCTGATATTTATTACCATGGCTACCATGTAACCTAAGATGCATGTAATGGAGAGCCAAGTGCCTTGTGCAGAGGAGCAGCTGGGATGCTCTGACAAGGGCATGACCCCATGCTGGAGAAAGAGAGCCTAGAAAGAGACATCAGTCTAATCAGGGATTGCTTCCCAGGTTGCAGAGTCAAACTGTCTCCTAGAATACTGCAAGAATTAATTCATCAAAGAAAGAATAAGCGGCTACTGTGTGTGAGATCAGTGACCAGAGATTCTGCAGCAGTGAGAAATGTTCGTAAATTATTTCTTTGTCTGCCATAAGGTTTGTATTTGTGTCTACATATTGAATCATGAAGTTCCACCATGACTCCTGTGTAAATCTCCTTTAAATTATCTCTGGAAAGATGCCCAGATATATCAGTGGGATCTGTAAGTTATCACTCATCCAATTTGTAACTAATTGTATGGACTTTTGATTTTGTACCTGGCACTTGCAACATGCTTTTATATAACTTACTTTCTCATTTTTAATAACAAATATATATATATATATACATGTATATATATACATGTATATATATACATATATATATATATGTATGTATTGTGCACATGTGTGTGTGTGTATGATTATTTTTAAATGAGGAATTTGAGCCAAGGTCCAAGTTCACCCTGGTAGTAAGCGAGCAAACCAATGAACGTTGCAACTTTGATATGTTGGACTCTGTAAGTTTACAACTGAACACAGCCTTAAGTGCCCTTTTTTATAAATTAATGTTCAAAGTCTATGACTTGTTTTGTAGTTATCTTTCTCAATCCATCCTCTTTCAGTCATGCTCACAGTCACTGTTTTAGCAGACAGTTTTAACAACCCACACTTGAACTACTTACAAAAGTTTCTCCCATAGTAATCTTTACACATCCATAAAGCAGAAATCAGGTAGATTATTCCTTTATTTAAGATCCTTCAATCTGATTGTCTAGCTCTGGGCTCGCTGTTCGGTCTGGAGGGCACTTGAGGAATCCCAAGAACATCCTACTTCCCCATGAAAACCTTCAAATGCCCCAACCATAACCAGCTTGGTCCCCTGTTACACCACTTCCATTCCAATTGGATCCACCCACCATCGACCAGGATGCTCCCTTCAGAGTAGGGTCCACCACTGGAGATGCAGCCTGCAGAGTGGGATCTGCTTGAGGTACATCCAGCAGAGTAAGAAACTCTGACCTCCACTGTCTGTCCCATGACTTCTCTCATCTTCCAGAGAAGACATGCTGCCATCAGGATCATCCAGCCAACTGCAGGGAAAGCCAGATGCCTAAAGAACAGTGTAAGAACACAAACAACAGGATCCAATACACTATGGCACCACCAGAGCCCAGCTATCCTGCTACAACAAACCCTAGATACCCTAAAGAAGCTGATGCACAAGAAGAGGATCTTAAATATAATCTTATCAAGGCAATAGAGGATTATAAAAGGGACATGAATAAATCCCTAAAGGAAAGACAGGAAAATATATTCAAACAGAGATATTAAAAACGGAAACAGATAAGTACAAAGAAATTCAAGAAAATACAATCAAACAGGTGAAGTTTATGAATAAAACTCTCCAAGACCTGAAAAGGGAAGTAGAAGCAATAAAGAAAACACAAACTGAGGTAAGCCTAGTGATAGAAAACCTAGGATAAAGAACAGGAACTACAGAATAAAGGAGATGGAGGAGAAAATCTCAGGTGTAAACAATACAGTAGGAAAAATTGAATAAAGATTAAAAAAAAAAAACAAAGAAAATGCAAAATCTAAAAAGCACATGACACAAAACATCCAAGAAATTTGTGATACCATAGAAAGGCAAAACCTAAGAATAATAGGATTAGAAGGAGATTCCCAGCTCAAAGGCCCAGAAAATATCTTCAGCAAAATCATAGTAGAAAAGTTTCCTAACACAAAGAAAGAGATACTTATAAACATACAAGAAGCTTGCAGAACACAAAACGGATTGGTCCAGAAAAGAAAAATTTCCAGCTATATAATAGTCAAAACACTAAATATACAGAACAAAGAATTTTAAAGGAAGCAAAGGGAAAAGGCCAAGTAACATATAAAGGCAGACCTATCAGGATTACACCTGGGTTCTCACCTGAGAATCTAAAAGCTATATGGACCTGGGCAGAGATCTTACAGACCCTAAGTGACCACCAATGTTAGCCCAGACTACTAATCCAGCAAAGCTTTCAGTAGCATTAGATAGAAAAACCATGATATTCCATGACAAAACCAAAGTTGAACAGTACCTTTTCACTAACATAGTCTTAAAGAGGATACTAGAAGAAAAATCCAGCTCATTGAGGCTAACTATAGTCAAGGAAAAAAAAAAGAAGAAATAAATAATTTTACACTATTAAAACCAATAGAATAGAAACACACATACATACTCAAACACACACACACACACACACACACACACACACACACACATACATACACGCACTCAGCTAACACCAATATCAAAATAACAGGAAGTAAAAAAATCATTGTTCATTAGTACCTCTTAATATCAATGGACTCAATTCCTCAGTAAAAAGATAAGGTTATCAAAGTGGATATATAAACAGAATCCATCATTCAGCTGTATACAAGAAACATACCTCAGCAATAAAGATATTCATTATCTCACTATAAAGGCCTGGAAAAAGGTTTTCAAAGCAAACAAACCCAAGAAACAAACTTGAGTAGTCATTCTAATATCTAATAAAATAGACAAAACAGGATACTTCATACCCCTCATTGGAAAAAATCCACCAAAAAGGACATCTCAATTCTGAACATCTATCTATGCCACAAATGCAAGGGCACCCACATTTGTAAAAAGAAACATTGCTAAATCACACATTGAATCCCACACATGCATGAGACCTCAACACCCTATTCTCACCAATGCACAAGTAATTAAACAGAGATAGAAACTAAACAGAGAAAAACTGGAACAGATGTTATGATTCAAATGGATCTAACAGATGTCTATAGAGCAAAACACAAAAGAATAATCTTCTTAGCATCTCGTGGAACATTCTCCAAAATGGATCATATAACTAGTCACAAGCAAGCCGCAACAGATACAAGAAGATTGAAATAACCCCATATATCTTATTAAATCACCATGGCTTAAAGCTGGACTTCAACAGAAACAACAGAAAGCCTACATATTCATAGAAACTGAATAACTCTCTATTCAATGATTACTGGGTAAGAAAAGAAATAAAGAAATTAAAGACTTTCTAGAATACAGTGAAAATGAGGGCACAACATACCCAAACTTATGGGGCACTATGAAAGCAGTGCTAAGAGGAAAATTCATAGCACTAAGTACCCTCATAAAGAAATTGTAGAGTTCTCATACTAATGAATTAAAGACTGCAGACTCTAGAAAAATAAAAAGCAAACACACCCAGGAGGAATAGATGGAAGGAAATAATAAAACACAGGGCTGAAGTCAATCAATTAGAAACAAAGAGAACAATACAAAGAATTAATGAAACCAAATGATATTGATATAGAAACAGAGAGGTAAATGAATGGGATAGAATAAAAAGAAAAACCAGAAATAAACAAACACACCTAAAGACACTTGAGCTTTGACAAAGAAGCCAAAACCATACAATAGAAAAGGAAGAGTATCTTCAACAAATGGCTCTGGTCTAACTGGATGTCTGCATGTAGAAAAATGCAAATAGATCCCTATTTATCACCCTGTACAAAATTCAAGTCTGAATGGATCAAAGACTTCAACATAAAAACTAAAAAACTAAATCTAATAGAACAGAAAGTGGGGAATAGCCTTGAATTCATTGGTGCAGGAGACAACTTCCTGAACAGAACACCAATGGCTCAAGCACTAAGGTCAAGAATTAGTAAATAAAATCTCATGAAACTGAAAGCTTCTTTAGATCACAGAACACCATCATTAGGACAAAATGACAGCCTACAGGTTGGGAAAAAAATCTCCACTAACCCTACACTAACAGAACACTAATATCCAAAATTTACAAAGAACTTAAGATGTTAGACACCAACAATCCAAATAAACCTATTAAAAATAGGGTACAGAGTCAAACATATAATTCTCAACAGAGAAATTTCAAATATCTGAGTAGTACCTAAAGAAATGTTCAATGTCTTAGTGGCTAGGGAAATGAAAATCAAAACAACTCTGAGATTCCACCTTACACCCATCAGAGTGGCTAAGATTAAAAACTCATAGGACAGAACATGCTGACGAGGATGTAGAGCAAGAGAAACACTCCTCCACTGCTGGTGGGAGTGCATACTGTACAATCACTCTGGAAATCAATTTGGTGGTTTCTCAGAAGATTGGGAATAGTTCTACCTCAAGACCTAACTATACCACTTCTGGGCATAGACCCAAAAGATGCTCCACCATCCCACAAAGACACTTGCTCAACTACGTTCACAGCAGCTTTACTTAGTCAGAAACTGAAAACAACCTAGATGTCTCTCAATTGAATAACAGATATAGAAAATGTGGTATCTCTACACAATGGAATACTAATCAGCCACTAACAACAAGGGCATCATGAATTTCACAGGCAAATGGATGGAACTATAAACTACCATCCTGAGTGAAGTAACTCAGACCCAAAAGGACATGCATGGTATGCATTCACTGATAAATGGATATTAGCCATAAAATACAGGATAATCATGATATAATCAACAGACCCCCAAAAGCCAAATAACAAAGAGGGCCTCAAAGAGGATGGTTGAATCTTTTCCAGAAAAAGAAATAAAAATAGATATCAGTTGTCAGTGGAAGGATGGAACTGGGTGGAAGAGGGAATGAGGATGGGAGAGGGATGTATGGGAATCATATGTAGGAAGAGCAAGGGAGAAAAAAGAGAGATTGGCAGTAATGTGCAATCTCTAGGACATGCCAGAGACTTGGGATGGGGAGAGACCCCAGAGGATGTACAGGGATGATTCTAGCCGAGACTCCTAGTAGTGGGGGATAGGGATCCTGAAGTGGCCACTTCCTATAGCCAGTCAGGACTCCCAGTGGAGGGATAAGGACAGTAACCTACCCACAAAACCTTTGATCCAAAATGTATCCCACTTGGGAATCTTATGGAAGAGTTGGGAGAAGGATTAAGGAACCAAGAGGGCAGGGACTTTACAGAAAGACCAAGAGAGTCAACTAACCTGGACCATTAGGGGTTCCCAGAGACTGAATCACCAACCAAAGAGCAGGTGCAGGCTGGACCCCTGCACATATCTAGCAGATGAGCAACTTGGTCTTCTTGTGAGTCCACCAACAATTGGAGCAGGGTCTGTCACTCAGCCTGTTGCCTGTCTGCCTGTGGATTCTGCACTCCTAAATGGTCCACCTTGTCTGGCCTCACAGGAATGTGATGTGTAGTGGTTGGGGGTGGGAAGGTGGGTAGGGCATAGAGAAAGGGAAGGTATAATGGGGGGGCGGGGACTTGCATGAGGGGGTACTGGGAGGAGAGGAAGGTCAGATACTGGATTTTAAAGTGAGTAAATAAATTCTTCAATGACTGGGTAGACAACAGTACAACCAAGTCCAAACTCAGCAGGCCATTGTAACTATTTACAATGTAGCCACATTATTTCTTTATTGCCTTGCTCAATAGTTATTGCCTCTTGTCCCAAGAAAAGGAAAACAAGCAAAAAACAAAAACAAAACCTGTGATCACAATTCCAACCCTATGAGCTTCTTGCCTTTTCATGAACTGTGAACACTCCCACTCTTTTATCTTTTATGCATTTTAGTGTATGTGCTTGAGGGGTTATGAGTCAGGAAACTATGTCAGAATGCTATAGCTCTATGGGAGAGAGATACAGGGGAGTGTATTCTATTGTGTAATAAGGGAGAAGTTGTGGTGGGTGAGGGGGGGTGAACTTTTTCTTTATTCTTATTTGTTCACTTGCTTAAAATGAAAAGAGATCTTTTGAGTAACTATCATATTCTTCACGATTCCTGCCCATTACCAGTGCAAGCTATGGAGCAGGTTTATTGTAGTGTGAGGACCCATAGCAGTAAACGCTCACTGGAAGCTGAGGCAAGCCATTCTGTGGAGTACAGACTGTCAGATGTAAGATGGGAATTGTTTGAAGCTCATCAGCACTGAAATTGACCAGACCCACCCAGGATCAAACAGATAAATGCATTAAGTGCATTGAAGAGTAGTGGTCTCATCCATACTTAAGACCCTGAAAGTTGGGGACTTGAAGACATTGGAGAAGTCTACTGTTTTCACACAAAGGAGGATATATGGGAAACAGTGTGGACTTCCACTACAGGGGCTCAAAAAGACATTTATTAAGTCACCCTTTTGTCTCTGAGAATTAGAGGGATTTGTTTTTTTTTTCAAAAAGCATCCTAGACAAGACCACTTGTCTAGGGACATTAACAGCGATTTTCCATGACTTATTGATTATAGCATAGTCAATGCAGATGTATGCAGAACCAAGGCCTGCTATGTGTGTGCATTTGATAGACATAAAAACCAACAAATCTCTGAGTTATGTTATAATTTGAACCCAATGATTAACATGTGACTTTTTCATTGTATTTATTATAAGTTAAAATATTCCATTTTGGGCTTTGAGTATTACTAGGGAAAAATAAGAGTATGATGTTAACTTGGACCTCCTGAAGATTCTAAGCACTGCTGGTAACAAACAAGTGAGTAGAAGCCTCCTTTCACTCCTTTACAAGACTTATTTTATCTTTAATAACTATGTATTAGTTTGGTAAGCCTACCATAAGAAAGCCCCCTGATGGAGTAGCTTAAACAACATGAAGTTACTGTCATGAAGTATAGAGCCTGGAAGTTTGAGGACAAGTTATCAATAAGTAGACTCCTTCTGAAGTCTGTAGAACGAAAGAGATGGGCTCCAGATTTGTCACCTTGGCTTTAAAATGCCAATTGTCTTAGGTCTTAGGGCTTTTATTGCATTTCTGAAACAATATCAAATGCAACTTAGGGAGCTGGGGTCAGCTACTGCTATAGTCTACCATGTAGAGAAGTCAAGACAGAAACTCTAGGCAGGAACTGGGAAACAGGAACTGAAGCAGAAGCCATAGATCGACACTGCTTGCTGGGTTGATCCTTTTGGCTTGCCCAGTCTGCTTTCTGACAGCATCTTGGACCATCTACCCATGGGTGGCACCAACCACCCTTTCACATCAATATTGAAAATGACCTAAAAATGACCCACTGGTTTGCCCACAGAAACATCTGTTAGGAGTGTTTCTCAACTAACATTTTCTTTTCATGAATGACTCTAGCTAATGTCAAGTTGAAATAAAACTATCCAGCACGCTTATGTACTGCTTTGTATGTCTTCAAGCTGCACCACATTATGCATGTTTGCAATGTGGATCATGGAAATATATAACTGTATCACACTGAATCAATAAAAAGCAAAATAAAATATAGGTTTATCTTAATATAAATGGAAATATCGCTTATTCAAAATGAGTTGAGGATATGAGCAAAAATGGAACCGAAATAGACTTTCTTGAACAAATACATAAAACCTAAGCCATTAATCAGATAAATTTATATAATAAACATAATTAATATAATTGACCATAAAATTCCTCTTGAGTTTACCTTTAAATTAAGATATTTATTCTTGCTTCCATTTAACACTGTAGAGTAGACCTTCTTGTTAATATGAAGCAAAAATGGGAAGCAAATTTTATGTTTTGAGTAGGATGATACTGAACTGTATAGGTGGTATTCACTTCTAGAAAGAATCTATGGATATAACTGAATTCATAAGTGACTGTCAGAGTTGTTTATTATAGATTAAAATAAACTCATTTTAAGTATTTTTACACATAAAACTAAAGACATATATTCTTTAAAAACATAATTCATAGTGGTTTCAAAAGTATTAACTTTTTACATGTATATTTAAAGAAACCTGTGAACTATCTCTACACCAAAAACTAAATTATTATCGAATTTTCAAAGTCCTAAAGTTGATATGCAACCCCATTTGCATAGATTAGAGTGTTTTAAATATATCTATACCCCAAAATTGATCTATGAAACATATGCTAAGTTAAAATCTCAGTGGTGTGATTGACAGGTTCACCACAAAATTTATATAAATATTCAGAGCATAAGGGTAGCTAAGGAAATTTTGAAAAATAACACCCTGGGAGGGATTATATATAAAAATAAGCTAAATGAAGCAGTGCGGCACTGGTATAAATAGGGACAGTAGACCAGTGGAACAGAATAGAGTGCTTGTTTGTAAAGTAATGACTGACAAGGTCAACCACCTCATTCTGTTTTTTCAAAGTACAAAGCTTTATCACTCCCCTTGTTCCAATTTCAAAAGAATTTACATTTTTTCTAGGCATTTTAAGGCTCCTCAAATATTCATTCCTATCCACAGTCCAAAACCTTTGGGTTATTAAAATATTGGTATCTCTTTATCTGCACTTTAGCCTTGATTCATTATATTGGTCCATTTTCTATAGCTAATGATGATGATGATGATAAAAGTCTACAATGACAAGTATTCTAACAGGCAACAGTAGATTCTAAATACTTCAGACAGCATCTAAAGATGTGTTAATATGTTTAATCTGGATGAGTAAATCTATTCCCCACATTCATTATGCAGATAATTTTCTCCACTAATGGCTTATAAAGAATAATACAATCTACAAGATCATATTCAGCAGAAATCAGTAATTATTATGTTAATATTTGCCCAAATGAAGCAAAGTCTGAATCTCATAAAAGATCACTCTGGTATATTAACTTTATTCATTCATTTTTCTATTCCATGTATATTTTAAAAGAACTTATAGCTCAGTGATTTTATTTATAAGGAACAATACTTTTCAATTTATTGCTTAAATAAACAGGGCACAGAGAAATGACTTTTCCATTGTACTTGTGTGGTAGGTGTGCCTGTGGAAGTGAAGATAGAGACTTGATGCTTCTCACACATTGAATTTATCAGAAAAAGTAGTTCACTTTTGGATTCCCTGACATAATGCAGGAATACATATATATTTCGCTAAATGTATCAGTTAAAAATGTTTAAAGTCAGTCTAGACTAAAACACTTGTATGTGGCATAAGGCTTTTGCAACCTGGGGTTGGGTTGGTACAGGAATTGTGTCTACAGTGTGTGATAGCTCTGTTGGAGTCTCTCCTTATAATTTGAGATATAATTCAACCTTAGCACATTTAAAACAGTAGGATTCTTCAGTAGAACCTCCCACACGCTGTGAACTAAAAATTGTAAAAAAAAATGAATACTTTAAAGTTATAATCAGTAATTGCTGAATTTTAAAAATGTAAATATTCGGAAATTCTTAGAATTAATGTGCCCTTTTCAAAACCTTTGTGTGCATGGCTTTTAATATACTAAGATGATTCTGTCAGCTTGATGACCAGAGAAAATTTGAAATTCTTGAATCTGAAGCGAATATCTAAGTACTAAAGAATACATTTATACATGGTAAGAAACATGCATTTTAGTATTCTTCTGGGGTTGTTCCAAGATAAGTGGACACTGTTTTTACTTTTTCCTTGTTTCTTCCCCTCCTTATGACCTCCAATTGGCTATTTGATTGCTAGGATTAGAGAAAACGGTCCTGAGACCATTATAACAGACCATTCCCAGTAATAATTTATTACACTTGATTTTCAAACACAATGGCTCAAAACTGACCTCTTTCTTGAACAGCCATCTTCAAGGCTTTCTTTCCGGGTCATCCCTATGCATAGGCAGAGGAGATAGGTGTTTCTAATACGCATCTTACTATAGGGTTACTTATTCCAAGATACAACTTATTATTCTTAATGATCATGTCAACAGTTAAGTATCAACACTTCTGTTCCAGGCAACACTACGCACAGTGCAGGCCCTGGTTAGGTATGCTTTGTGTTAATCCACTCATTTCATCGCTATAGTCACTGCAGGGTGCAGGCATGCCTTCATAGTTCTCTTTACACAGGAGAAAGCTGAAGCACAGACAGGTTCAGAGTTATGGCCACGTTCACACAGCTAAAGCAAACGAACAGAATGAGGTTTGCAGCCAGGGTTTTCCTCTTGAATCATAGATACAAGACTATATACTATACTGTCAACTCTGTACTAAGTCCCAGAGTCAACAAAGTAAGCACAGTAGTCAATCCTATGTGGGCCAAAGGGTGAGAGATGCCACAAAGAGACGAAAGACTAAGAAGTCTTCAGCGGATGTGTAGTATCAGCGCAGAGCATAAATAGTCACCAGGTGAAATGGAAGGGTGTTTGAGACATAAGTCAATAGTAGGAAAGATTCTGCTGTGATAGTTGAACTATGGGGGACAGTGATCAAGAACTTAATTGAGCTGGAAAGATGGTTCAGAGATTAAGACTTCTGGATGTTCCTCCAGAAGGCTTGGGATTCATTCTGAGCAATAATATGGTGGCTCACAACTGTCTGTAACCCAGTTCTAGGTAAGTCAATACTCTCCTTTGGCCTCCCCAGGCACTAGAAATGCGCCTGCCCGGGCTGTAGGCTGTATGCAAGCGAGAACTGATAATTCATCATCTGTCTTTTAACTGTAGGAACCAAATCTGTCCTAGCTATAAAACATGACGACACAAAAGAATTATTCCTCATCTGGTTTATAGGAATGGTTAAGGAAGACTGATATCAAATTGCTGTCCTAAGGTCAAAAGATTCTCTTCGATCAAACAAGAAATGCACATTAGTGTCATGTTGCTGTTGGTTTCTTAATTCATACTCATTAATTCATAGTTCATTACTTCATGGTAACCTTTATTCTGTATGCCTAGGCCAAAAATTCACTGGTTTGGAACCAGTCCCTTTCCTGTGACCTCAGAATAAAAAGAAAATATTCAAAATACAGAAGATAAAATGGAATATTAAGTAGGAATCTTGAATATCTGACTAGTCAGAACTAAAGAGCATTTTCTTTACATAATCCATCTTGCTTATATGAGGGATGGGCCAATGAGGAAAATGTTGAACTTGAAAATGTGGGCAAACCATAGGTTCTGAAGTTACCAATGGGCCTTCAGGATACAAATAATTCTGACTTTTCCATTATGTCAGCCAAAAATCATTTCAAAAATATTTTAGCTTTGGATTTCTTTCCTTGTATAAAGAAGTCTCCATTCTCAGAATATTAGTATTGAAATTCCATCTTCTGAAATATAATATTAGATCAGTTACCCCAGCATCTTATGGGCTTTAAACATTGTATTTTCCATTTACATTATTGGCTAGGATGACTCTGAACTCTCATTCTTAGTTTGAGGACCAAGATAAAGGAGAAAATCCTATCTTGTAAACAACTTGTCCTGGTGCAGAAGGGAGGGGGAGGAGGAGGCAGAAATAGCAGTAAGCATTTAGAACTCCTACTGGAACATGGATTATGTTAATTTCATTATGCTATTGGCAAATATGTCTCTCATAAGACCAATAATTTTGTCAAAATGAAGAGAGGAAGTATTTGAAACAGTAGTACCTCTTCATATTCACTGTATCATGTTAGTCAATTTGTACTAAAATATGCATAATATTCATATCATCTACCAAAATTAGTGTAATATCTAGACCCTGAGTTAGGAAGAACATCACACTACAGCCCTGAGCATCCATCCCTCGATTGTATCTAAGTACAGAGGTTTGGCTAGACTCAAAGCATCCCGGGTATTGAGGACACTGGGTGCAAATGAATGATGGATCCTGAATCTCTGGTGCCACAGGTTGTGGTTGTTGTCACAGAGGCTCACACACTTGGGATTGCATACAATATAGTGTCTTGCTAATCCAACATATTGTGTGACCCTTGGGGAGCTCTTTTGAGAAGGACAACTTTGTTCACATAATGCAATCTGATGGTCACTTTCTACCTTACCTTCCAAGGCTTCTGTTCTTTGAGTATGTACTTGCAGGCACCACACTTGCCCTCTGTTATGAAGCCTGAAGTACATTTGCAGTGTATCTGGCCAAATCCCACCACAGTAGCTTCCTTCATTAAACTAGATCTCCAGTTCAGATGATTCCTGCCATTCTGAGAGTTTTCCTGGGGGACTCTTGGGCTCTTCAGTGCTGGTAAATCTTACTTGACACCTTTTCAGTCTATCAGAGACTCCACGAAATGAGGGAATTGAGTTTTTAGTCACTTTTCATACAAATTCTCTCTGCCAAGCATTTTGTGACCTCATGCCTGAAGGCGGGTTTCACACAGGGAACTGAAAGAAGTCATCTTTATAGATGAGTCACAAGAATCTGTTGCATTCTTCCACTGACAGGTCAGGCTGTGATAGTGGGCTCTGCTTGCTGCACTCTTAATTGATTAGAAAACACTACATAGGTTGCTTTTTAAAAGAAGTCTTGTCCAAGGCAAAGTGTCTCTGCCTATAAAGAGAAGTAAGGGACAGGCAGTTAACTACAGTTTTTGTCTAGCAGCTTTTGTCTATCTGACTCTACTCTTCAAGTGGAGATATGCGAAGAAGTCTGGAGCAAGTAGAAGGATTTCTTCTTCTTCTTCTTCTTCTTCTTCTTCTTCTTCTTCTTCTTCTTCTTCTTCTTCTTCTTCTTCTTCTTCTTCTTCTTCTCCTTCTTCTCCTTCTCCTCCTTCTCCTCCTTCTCCTCCTTCTCCTCCTTCTCCTTCCTCCTCCTCCTCCTTCCTCCTCCTCCTCCTCCTCCTCCTCCTCCTCCTCCTCCTCCTCCTCCTCCTCCTCCTCCTCCTCCTCCTCCTCCTCCTCCTCCTCCTCCTCCTCCTCCTTCTTCTTCTTCTTCTTCTTCTTCTTCTTCTTCTTCTTCTTCTTCTTCTTCTTCTTCTTCTTCTTCTTCTTCCAGCTTGCTTTCCCGTTTTTATTTCCTGGGATCCCAGACCATACGATAAAACCACTCACATTCAGAGTATGCCTCCATCCAGTTAAACCTTTCTAGAAACATCCGCAGGTATGCACCCAAAGTTGCAATCCCATAATGATTCTGAATGTGACCTTGTTGAATATGATGATTTAGCATTACAGTCAGTGATCCCTTAGCCATTCATAATCAGACAGTTACAGCTCTTGTTTTTTTTCTTTTTTCTTTTATTGGATATTTTCTTTATTTATATTTCAAATGTTATCCAGGTCTCCCCCCTGGAAACCCCTATCCCACCCCCTTCCCCTGCCTCTGTGAGGGTGCTCCCCAACCCACCCACTCCTCCCTTTCCACCCTGGCACTCCTCCCACTGATGTTCAACAAGGCCCTCCTCGGCCACATACTGGGCTGGAACCATGAGTCTCTCCATGTATACCCTGGTTGGTGGTCCAGTCCCTGGGAGCTCCAGAGGATCTGGGCTGTTGACACTGTTGCTCACCCCATGGGACTGCAAACCCCTTCAGCTCCTTCAGTCTCTTCTCCAACTCCTCCATCAGGAACCCTGCATGCAGTTCAATGGTTGGCTGTGAGCATTCACCTCTGTATTTGTCAGGATCTGGCAGAGCCTCTCAGGAGACAGCCATATCAAGCTCCCATCAGCAAGCACTTACAGGAATCCACAAAAGCATCCAGATTTGGCTACTGTATATGGGGTGGACCCCCAAGTGGGGCAGTCTCTGGATGGCCTTTTCTTCTGTCTCTGCTCCACAGTTTGTTCCTTATTTCCTCCTGTAAGTATTTTGTTTCCCCTTCTAAAAAGCACTGAAGAATCCATACTTTGATCTTCTTTCTTGAGCTTCATATAGTCTGTGAATTGTATCTTGGGTATTCTGAGATTTTGGGCTAATATTCACTTATCAGTAATTGCATATCATGTGTGTTCTTTTATGACTGGGTTATCTCACTCAGGATATTTTCTAGTTCCATCCATTTGCCTGCAAATTTCATGAAGTCATTGTTTTTAATAGCTGAGTAGTATTCCATTGTGTAAAAGTACCACATTTTATGTATCAGTTCCTCTGCTGAGGAACATCTGTGTTGATTACAGTTTCTGGTTATTATAAATATGGCTGCTGTGAACATAGTAAGGAATATATGTCATTATTACATGGTAGAGCATCTTCTGGGTATATGCCCAGGAGTGGTATAACTGGGTCCTCAGGTAATACAATGTGCAATTTTCTGAGGAACTGCCAGACTGATTTCCAGAGTGATTGTACCAGTTTGCAATCCCACCAGCAATGGAAGGGTGTTCCTCATTCTTCACATCCTTGACAGCATCTGCTGTCACCTGAGTTTTTGAACTTAGTCATTCTGACTGGTGTGAGGTGGAATCTCAGGGTCATTTTAGTTCTAGCTTGAGCAATTAGACAACAAAAGGAGGTCAACAAAAAGGAAAGGAAGAAGTCAAAATACCACTATTTGCAGATGATATGATAGTATACTTAAGTGACCCCAAAAATTCCACCAGAGAACTCTTTAAACCTGCTAAACAACTTCAGCAAAGTGCTGGATATAAAATTAACTCAAACAAATCAGTAGCCTTCCTCTACTCAGAGGATAGAAGAGGCAAGAAAGAAATTAGGGAAACAATACCCTTCACAATAGTCACAAACAATATAAAATATCTTGATGTGACTCTAACCAAACACATGAAAGATCTGTACGATAAGAACTTCAAATCTCTAAAGAAAGAAACTGAAGAAGACCTCAGAAGATGGAAAGATCTCCCATGCTTGTGGATTGGCAGGATTAATATAGTAAAAATGGCCACCTTGCCAAAAGAAGTCTACAGATTCAATGCAATCCCCATCAAAATTCCAACTCAATTCTTCAGAGAGTTAGAAAGAACAATTTGCAAGTTCATTTGGAATAACAAAAACCTAGGATAGCAAAATCTATTCTTAACAATAAAATAATTTCTGAGGAAAATCACCATGCCTGACCTCAAGCCGTACTACAGAGCAATAATGATAAAAACTGCATGGTATTTGTATAGTGACAGGAAGGTAGGTCAATGGAATAGAATTAAAGACCCAGAAATGAATCCATACACCTATGATCACTTGATTTTTGATAAAGAAACCAAAACCATTCAATGGAAAAGAGACAGCATATTCAACAAATGGTGCTGGTTCAACCAGCAGTCAAGATGTAGAAGAATGAAAATTGATCCATTCTTATTTGCCTGTACAAAACTCAAGTCCAAGTGGATCAAGGACCTCCACATAAAACAATATAAACTGAATTTAATAGAAGATAAAATAGGGAAAAGCCTCGAACACATGGGTACATAGGAAAAGTTCCTGAACAGAACAACAATGCCTTATGCTCTAAGATCAAGAATTGACAAATGGAACCTCATAAAATTGCAAAGCTTCTGTAAGGCAAAGGGAACAAGACAAAATTTGCAACCAACAGATTGGGAAAAAAGACCTTTACCAATTTTACATCCGATAGAGGGCTAATATCTAATATATACAAAGAACTCAAGAATTTAGACTGATATGTGATATATAAGCTATTAAGTGTGTGCTATTTTGTCTTCAGAGTAAATAGATTCAAATTTTTGTTACATAAGTGCTTTAAGGACTTCTTGAGTTCATAGTGGGTGTGGAGTCCAGATTTCAATAGTTCTAAAACTTTATTACATTCACACAGATAGCTGAAGTTAACAATATAGGGTTATATAAATTCCACATCCTGAATTGCCTCACCTAGTTGAAAATGCCCCCCCAGTCTTTCATTATAACATGGAGCCATTTATTTTGAGAAAGGCAAGAAAAAAATAACGTTCAGATAGAAAAGATCTAAACAGAAATGGCAATGATGACATTCGGCTTTAATCCCAGTGCTCTGGAGACAGAGGCAGGGAGATCTCAGTGAGCTTGAGGCCAGCCTGGATTTCAAAGTGAGTTCTAGGACAGTCAAGGCTATATAGAAAAACTCTGTCTCCTAAAACCACAAAAAGAAAAATTAAGGAAAGAGAATGAGCAAGCAAGCAAGCAAGCAAGCAAGCAAGCAAGCAAGCAAGCAAGCAAGAAAGCAAGAAAGCAAGAAAGCAAGAAAGCAAGAAAGCAAGCAAATAGGAAAGGCCCATAGGATGCCTAGCTGACTCTAGAATTAAAGAAGGTTGGGGGTTTTGTGATCAATCACAATATACAGCTTCCGATAAAAGAGAAGTGGTCTTAAAGACAATCCTCTGGCCTTTGAATGCTCCTACTCACAATTTAGTTCAATGTAATCTTTCTCTGAGCTCTTCAGAATCAACTCAGCTCAAGGCATCTGCCCCAGGATCTATTTTAATGTTCACTTTGCCTACGTGAATGGAAAGTTTGAGGGATTCTTTTAGATTTACCCCAATTTTAAAAGCAGAGTAGGTGGAATGGATTGTCTTCAAAGAGAACCTGTCAAGATTCAGACATGTTGTTTGTATTAATAACCAGGAGAACTTCATTTGCCTGGAAGCATGAACTTTGAAAGTACAAGACAGCATTCGTTCATACCTCTTAATTGGGCCTGTAGACTCATTTACCAGAGGAAATGAAACAGCATTCCACCAGAATTGTATTTTATTGGAGAATTCTCTTGATTGCTTGTGCTTGTCTTAATCTGTTGAATTATTGCAAAGTCACTGCTGAACTTTACAGAAATCTGTAACTGAAGATACCAGATACTTTCCCTTTAAACTGTTGTCACAGCTAGTCACTGAGGTGGTTGTCTTAGATATCATCTGTGCACACTATTTTATTTCTACAGTTTTCAAAACATGTCAGGAGAAGATAAATTTTATTTAAAAAAATACTATTTCAAAGGAAACCTACTATATAATTCCATGTAGATAACATTTGTGAAATAGTATAAAATTGGGAAAATCCTGTTTTTAGAGGGAGGGCCCAAAGGAAAAGTCTCGTCTCAAGAAGTCTAGTAGCACAGTCTTCAGGAATGGTAAGGTTGAGTGCCTTGATAGTGGTGGTAGCTAATACCCTAGGCGGAGATTTTGTTCTCTTGACCAGAAGGTACATGAGTGAGCTTGCAAAAGTTTACATTGCCTTTGGATCCCTTATGACCCTTAAACTTCCTTGTGTACATCTCTCTGTTAAAATGTGGCTTTGATTCAGAACCTAGGCTCTAAGGGCATCTAAGAGATTTTAGAGGGATTTATATTTTTTTCTTTCTATTCTTGTGATATAAACCTGAATATAGAATAAAGATGGAACTGGATGTCAGGTGCCTTGACAATAGCTTTATCCTGGGTTGACTTTCCTTCAGAACAGCACTCCATCTAAATTTACACTCTGACTGCAAGTGCTTAGTGGTTCACCAGCCATCAGTCACGGCACAAACTGTGGTTCATCCTGTATTTCTTTTCTTTTTGCTGTACACCAAGAACTTTTAAAAAGAAAAATTGCTGATATGCTACTCTATTCATTCTCTTCCTTACCTCAAGCCACACTGTTACTTGAAACGTTCGCATGGTCTCTCCATGGTCACCAGATGATACCAAGGAAATTCAGGTCCCTTCTCACTAATAAAAATAATTAAGAGCAGAATAAATTAAAGTTAATAGACAATTTTATTAGAGTTTAGAAGACAAAAAAAGATGGAGATCTATAAAACTCAGTAGCTATCTGGAGAAGGAGAATGGAGAGAAGGGGGAAAACCCCTTAATAACAATGCTATTTGAGTAAGTTGGAGGTCAGTTCCATGGTGATAGGCAGTCATGTGGTGACAGGAAGTCATATGGCAGTGATAAGGGCTTTAGATAACGAGTAAAGGAGCCCAAAATGTTAAAGACAGCATGCTTAGCAAAATAATGGAGGAAGGAAAGAAGTTAAGCTTTTCCAAGAAATTCATCGAAGTGGGAAGATTTATGAAGCAGTTTGGGTGTGTCACTAAACAGGGCTAGGAGGTAGAAATCATGGGAAAGAAAAGTGCAGTGTCTTATTAAAGGGATGGTTATTCTGCCTCTCTCCTTACCATGGCTTAAGGTAAACTCATCTTTATAGGGGTGTTCCTGATTTTCTGAGGGTGGTTCCTTGGCCAAGTGATTAACTAGCCCAGCTGGAATGTTAGGTCTCTGCCCTAGCTTGAGATTTCACTCTCTTGATCAGAAGGATAATTTTCTCTCAATGGTGTTTTCCTGCTGCTGTGTTAACAGCTTTGTCACTGTCCTCAAGAAGTTCCATTTTTCCTTAGTAATCGAACTCCCTCCTTTCACTGTTATTAGACTTTGTTAGTCTCCCTTAATCTCTTTTAATCTTGCTATACATCTTGTTCAACCTGACTTTCTTATTTTAATCCCCTCCTTACTTGTCATTTGCTTCTTGGACATTATTTTTTTTTAATTACTGAAAATTAACCCAGATGCTAGAGTTCTATAGCGCTGCCTGTCATTCCATTGCACAAGTGCTCTCCATGATGGTTTTTAATTTTCAACTCAACCCAAGCCAGAATCACCTAGGGAGAGAATCTCAGTACAGGGATTGTCTAGATCAGGTTGACCTCTAGGCTTGTCTGTGGGGAATTATCTTGATTGATATGGGAATATCCATCCCAATGTGGGGGGAACCATTCCCTAAGCTTGGGATCCTAGAATGTTAAGGAGAGCAGCTGACTACTAGCAGGAGAATGCATGCATTACTCCTCTTTCATCTTGACTGCCAATACGATATGACTAGTTGTCTCAAGCCCCTGCCTGTGTAGCTTCCTCAGTGATCGACTGATGCTTGGAACTGTGAGTTAAAAATAAACCCTTCTCCTCTAAGTTGCTCAGGTATTTTTTATCACAGCAATGGAAATGAAACTAGAACATTCTTTCAGTTTTATACTAATGTATCTAGTCAATTCTATATTCACCATTCCTTTAGTGTACTCTTGACTTGCATTCCTACATGGATCAACTTAAAGTTTTAGCTCTAAATATTTAACTTCAGTATTATAAAATATCTAATTGAGAAACCTTACTAAGTGCCTGTCCAATCTTATTTTTATGATATTTATATGTCTAGTTCCTAGACCATCCATCATTTTCCTATCAATACCTTTATATTTTCATCTCATATTCATTGACCTGAGACTAGTAACTTGAAATATTTAAAACTCACCAACACATTTTTCTCATTCTTCTTTGTAGCCTTCCAGCAGCCATGGATGAACTAGGTTTACCTGAAAGGGGGGCTGTAAATGAAAAGGACAGGGTGGGGGAAATAAGAGAAGAATGAAGCCAAGACAAGGTTTTGATCAAGGCTTCCCATTTAATATTCAGCACTATGTTTATATAGGGAAAGCCCACAGCCCATCCTTTGTTTCAGCTGGATTATTTTACAATGCTAGCTCAGTGTGCTGTCTATTCTTCTAAGTTCCCATAGGAAGTTGCACATGCAGCCAAGGATGACTCCAACTAGGTTGTTAAGGTCCAAGATGGCAAACACTCAAGGTCTATTCTACCTGTTTAAGGCTGGAAAAAAAAACCTGCTCAAGGCTGGGAAGGGCACAATTTCCCCCTTATTGTTTTTTTTTAAGATTAGCAGTACCAGTTGCTGGACAAGGGCATAAGATTTACTTGTTTTCCATAATTCTGTCTAGGGTTAAGAGTGGCCAGGTGACCATGCCTGTTTTATGTCGGTGTCTATATTGCTCCTTCTTACCTCTTAGGAAGAACAAGCATAGCATTGATGAATGTCTCTATCTTAGGTAGATTAGGAGCTCAAGAACACTCTTACCTGTCTCTGACTACCAGCCTTCTATAGCACACTCTTTCCCATTCAGACCAAAGCAAAGAAGGATATATGAATATGCACTCAATGCTTTTTTTTCATAGCAATGAATAGCTGCAATTGTAAATAGCTGATCTTGATGAAAGCAATCCTGTATGAAGTCAACCAATCTGTTTATGATACAAGGTCCAAAAGTTAAAAGCAACAAGATTATAACTAATGGTTCAAGCAGTGTAGAAATTAAAGTTGTAAGTCATGGGGAAGTGGAGAATCAGGATTCAAACCATTCCCGACTCTGTCCTTTTTCTCTTTTTCCTTTGGCTAGTCCTTCTCAAACTTTAGCCATAAAATGCTTTACTATGATCGGTGTAAAAATAACATTCTTCATGGAGGGCTGAATAAATAAAAGATCAAGTCCTCTCCTGTTTTGAAGGACTACCTCAGACAAGGAGTTTAGAGATTCTTGCAAATAGAGGTTTCTATTATTTCTATATCTGTATCTATTGCTGTTCTAAGAAGCTCATAATTTTTTTCCTTGTAAAACCAGGGCAGAAGCCCCAGTAGATGCTCCTCCACACTCAGAGAGTTTCTCAGTGGGTCCCACTGTTTTAAGAACCCTTGTTTGGGCACCACCTGTAGCCATCCAGTGGCTATGAATGAACTGGGTTTATCTGAAAGGGAGCTGGAAATGAAAAGGACAGGGGGCAAGAGAAGGATGAAGCCAAGACAAGGTTCTGATCAAGGCTTGCCATTTAATATTCAGCACTATGTTTATATAGGGAGAGCCCACAGCCCATCCTTAGTTTCAGCTGGATTATTTTACAAAGGAAGCTCAGCAGGTAGTCTATTCTTCTAAGTTCCTATAGGAAGTTGCACATGCAACCAAGGATGACCCCACCTAGGTTGTTAAGGTCCAAGATGGCAAACACTCAAGCTCTATTCTACCTGCTCAAGGCTGGAACAACCCTGCTCAAGTCTGGGAAGGGCACACTTCTTTCCCACCCATTTAGTAAAACCTGCAGTGAATATGGAAAATTAGTAGATGGGAATTTTTAAACATCCAGGCCCATATTTAGCAGCATCATATTGTCTTGCTTATAGCATTTGTGAACTACAGTCTCCCTATCCTTCAGTTTACTCAAGCCGTGAATTCATCACTACTCTCTCTAACTTATGTATTTCCATGATCTCTTTTTGTGCATGTTCAGAAATTTTTATCCAATTATATTTATCTAATAGTTAACAAAAACAGAAATACATGAAAAAAATGGACAAATTACCTGTCATCCCATTTTTCTTGTATACATTGTATCTTCTTTTTTTGGATAGCCAATATTTTTAAACTTATTATTTTTAAGCCATAATTAGTATGTCAAGTTATACTAGCTAAACAACTTCCTTGGAAAATGTTTCTCTGACAGTCTGTGAATGGTATGACTTTGTTGGCTTCTGGACTTCCAAGTTTGTTCTGGCAATTTCTTTAGATGTCATGATGCTAGTTATAGTCTAAGGACAACAGAGCCCACAGGTACTTTTTGCACATGCTCCATCCTTGTAGCCACATCAGGGCTCTATCGATCAATTATGGCCTCAATAGAAAGTTAATCAAGACCTTGTTCCAACAGATCATTGGTCCATTATACTTCCTCAGAAGCAAATAAGCACCCTGAAGATCTCACCCAAGTATCCGTAGCAGTCTTCATCACAAAATACATAGCTTCATCACATTTTATATTTTAAAAGCCTTGGCTATAACACAGTGACTCTCCACCTTCCATGTTGTGACCCTTTACAACAGATCCTCATGTTCTGGTGACCCCCCAGTCATAAAATTACTTTGTTGCTACTTCATAACTGTAAATTTGTTACTGTTATGAATTATAATGTAAATATCTGATATGCAGTGCATATATGTGATATGTTACCCCAAAAGGGTTCATGGTCCACAAGTTGAGGACCACTGCTGTAACATACACCCTGTCTATTAGTGAAAAAATGCTTTTCTTTTTAAGTGAGAGGTAATACAAGTCAATATTTAAAGTTAGTAGTATGAAAAGAACTATAAGGGTGAACTTTCTTCAAATTTGTGAAACAGCAACTTCCTAAGTAACACCAGAGTGGCAAATGAGTGAGAAGTGGCTCTATTTTGTGAATTGTTATGTTGTGTTTTGTTTATGTTCATTATGACTTCTTTAGGATTTTGAGACAACAGTTTTATAAAAAGATATCTATTTCTCAAAACAAAACGCCCAACCAAACCAAACAAAATACTCAACACAACTAAACCAATAACCAGAAAGAGTCACAGCTTTCTTCCAGGCAAATTGGTCAATTTATTCTAGGGAAGCACAAGGACACAGGCACATAGTTAGTTCTGTTAAACATGTTTCCCCTGGAGTCTTCCTATTCTGCATACCTTCAGCTGCTCATTGTTTTTATGTTTTCAACTTCTTTAAAAACTCTTATTGCCTAGTTATCTCCACTTGCTTCATGTGTTGCTCTTCACTTAACCTTAGCACTTTATTGTACTATGTTTAAACTATTACTGCTAGAAATTATTTTTAAAGATATATTTCCTTTAGTAGGCATGCTATTTCTCAAGTATTTGTACTTAGAGAATTATAAATGATTTATTTTGATCCACAGCTTCAGAGGCTTTTGCACATGGTTGTTTGTTCCCATGAGCTCGGGCAGTTCTTTATGGTAGTGGGAGCATACAGTAGAAGATTTTTCCCACTTTATGGTAGTCAGAAAGCAGATTAGAGAAGCTATCATGGCTGACAGAAAACAGAGTGAACAGAATACAGGAAGGGGCAAAAATAATGACAAGCCTTGAAGAACAGACTGTTAGCTGACTTACTTCTTTCAGCCAGGTAGAAATTTCAATTACTTCTCAATAATCCATTCGATTTTTGTATCCATTAATGGCCACAGCCTTTATAAGCTAATACTCCCTGGAAATAATCTGATAGGCACTTAGAAGTGTGTTTAATAATCTCCTAGGTATTTATTAATAAATACAATAGGATTAGCCATTATAACAATTTGATGTTTCTCAAAGCAGATGCACAACCCACCTGCAGCAAAACAGTTAAGGTACTCTTGCCAGTTAGCTTTGGTATCTGCACTTAACTGAATTCCAGGTGATTCCGACATGTATTGCAGAGTTGATAAACTACCAGCAGTATAAATGCAATCATATCTATACTTTAAAGGCTGGGTTCAGGAATCAAACTTTCTGATATATTCAGGCTGTTATTTTGAGAAAAATCATTAACTTTTTTTGGATTTTCTTTATTGGGAAAGTGGACAGTCCGATGATGCACAGAAACACTAGTGGAGATCAAATGAAATACAAAGTGTGAAATGTTTTACAAACTGTAGTGTTCAAGAGCATTTGTTAGCTGCCATGACTCATGGTTCCTCCCTTGAAATTCTCTAGAAGTTCTATTTTGCTCATGCTATTTGCATGCTGGCTTTTTAGCTGCTTAATTAAGATTACATCACCTACAGAGTAAAGCCACAAGCCTCTTCAGGTCAGAAAAGCACCTGGGTAGCTAGGGCGCAGGGTCGGCTGACACTCACCAGCTACCCACAACACCTGCCACAGGATCTTAAGGCTTCTGGTGAGTGGAACACAGCATCTGCTCCAATCCAATTGTGCTCGGGACCTGAGACTGCATTAGTTAGGGAAGCAGAAAACCGGCCTGAGTAGGGCCACAGGCCTCCTCCGGCCAAGCCAGCACTGGGGTAGCTAGAGCGCAGGGTCGACTGACACCCGCCAGCTACCCACAACCCCCGCCACAGGATTTTGAGACTTCTGGTGAGTGGAACACAGAGTCTGCTCCAATCTTTAAACAGTGACAACAATAACAACTAACCCAGAGATTACCAGATCTCGAAAGGTAAACGGAATAATCTTACTAACAGAAACCAAGACCACTCATCATCATCAGAAACCAGCACTCCCACTTCGCCCAGTCCAGGGCACCCCAACACACCGGAAAAGCTAGACACGGATCTAAAAGCATATCTCATGATGATGGTAGAGGACATCAAGAAGGACTTTAATAACTCACTTAAAGAATTACAGGAGAACATGGCTAAAGAGTTACAAGTCCTTAAAGAAAAACAGGATAACACAATCAAACAGGTAGAAGTCCTTAAAGAAAAACAGGATAACACAATCAAACAGGTAGAAGTCCTTAAAGAAAAACACGAAAACACATCCAAACAGATGATGGAAATGAACAAAACCATACTAGACCTAAAAAGGGAAGTAGACACAATAAAGAAAACCCAAAATGAGGCAACACTGGAGATAGAAACCCTAGGAAAGAAATCTGGAACCATAGATACGAGCATCAGCAACAGAATACAAGAGATGGAAGAGAGAATCTCAGGTGCAGAAGATTCCATAGAGAACATCGGCACAACAATCAAGGAAAATGTAAAATGCAAAAAGATCCTAACTCAAAACATCCAAGAAATACAGGACACAATGAGAAGACCAAACCTACGGATAATAGGAGTGGATGAGAATGAAGATTTTCAACTCAAAGGACCAGCAAACATCTTCAACAAAATTATAGAAGAAAACTTCCCAAATCTAAAGAAAGAGATGCCCATGAACATACAAGAAGCCTACAGAACTCCAAATAGACTGGACCAGAAAAGAAATACCTCCCGACACATAATAATCAGAACAACAAATGCACTAAATAAAGATAGAATACTAAAAGCAGTAAGAGAAAAAGGCCAAGTAACATATAAAGGCAAGCCCATCAGAATCACACCAGATTTTTTACCAGAGACTATGAAAGCCAGAAGAACCTGGACAGATGTTATACAGACACTAAAAGAACACAAATTCCAGCCCAGGCTACTATACCCAGCCAAACTCTCAATTAACATAGATGGAGAAACCAAAGTATTCCCCGACAAAACCAAATTTACACATTATCTCTCCACGAATCCAGCCCTTCAAAGGATAATAACAGGAAAAAACCAATACAAGGACAGGAACCACGCCCTAGAAAGAACAAGAAGGTAATACCTCAACAAACCTAAAAGAAGACAACCACAAGAACAGAATGCCAACTGTAACAACAAAAATAACAGGAAACAACAATTACTTTTCCTTAATATCTCTTAATATCAATGGACTCAACTCCCCGATAAAAAGACATAGACTAAAAAACTGGCTACACAAACAAGACCCAACATTTTGCTGCTTACAGGAAACTCATCTCAGAGAAAAAGATAGACACTACCTCAGAATGAAAGGCTGGAAAACAATTTTCCAAGCAAATGGTATGAAGAAACAAGCTGGAGTAGCCATTCTAATATATGATAAGATTGACTTCCAACCCAAAGTCATCAAAAAAGACAGGGAGGGGCACTTCATACTCATCAAAGGTAAAATCCTCCAAGAGGAACTATCAATCCTGAATATCTATGCTCCAAATACAAAGGCAGCCACATTCATTAAAGAAACTTTAGTAAATCTCAAAGCACACATTGCACCTCATACAATAATAGTGGGAGACTTCAACACACCACTTTCACCAATGGACAGATCATGGAACCAGAAACTAAACAGGGACACAGTGAAACTAACAGAAGTTATGAATCAAATGGATCTGGCATATATATACAGAACATTCTATCCTAAAACAAAAGGATATACCTTCTTCTCAGCACCTCATGGTACCTTCTCCAAAATTGACCACATAATTGGTCACAAAACAGGCCTCAACAGATACAAAAATATTGAAATTGTCCCACATATCCTATCAGATCACCATGGACTAAAGCTGATCTTCAATAACAAAATAAATAATAGAAAGCAAACATTCACGTGGAAACTGAACAACACTCTTCTCAATGATACCTTGGTCAAGGAAGGAATAAAGAAAGAAATTAAGGACTTTTAGAGTTCAATGAAAATGAAGCCACAACATACACAAACTTATGGGACGCAATGAAAGCATTTCTAAGAGGAAAACTCATAGCTCTGAGTGCCTCCAAAAAGAAACTAGAGAGAGCACACATTAGCAACTTGACAACACACCTAAAAGCACTAGAACAAAAGGAAGCAAATTCACCCAAGAGGAGTAGACAGCAGGAAATAATCAAACTCAGGGGCGAAATCAACCAAGTGGAAACAAGAAGAACTATTCAAAGAATCAACCAATCAAGGAGCTGGTTCTTTGAGAAAATCAACAAGATAGATAAACCCTTAGCCAGACTCACTAGAGGGCAATGGGAAAGCATCCTAATTAACAAAATCAGAAATGAAAAAGGAGACATAACAACAGATCCTGAAGACATCCAAAACACCATCAGATCCTTCTACCAAAGGCTATACTCAACAAAACTGGAGAACCTGTATGAAATGGAGAAGTTCCTAGATAGATACCAGATACCAAAGTTGAATCAAGATCAGGTTAATGATCTAAACAGCCCTATATCCCCCAAAGAATTAGAAGCAGTCATTAATAGTCTCCCAACTAAAAAAAGCCCAGGACCAGATGGGTTTAGTGCAGAGTTCTATCAGACCTTCAAAGAAGATCTAATCCCAGTTCTTCACAAACTATTCCACAAAATAGAAACAGAAGGTACTCTACCCAACTCATTCTATGAAGCCACAATTACTCTGATACCTAAACCACAAAAAGACCCAACAAAGATAGAAAACTTCAGACCAATATCCCTTATGAATATTGATGCAAAAATCCTCAATAAAGTTCTTGCTAACCGAATCCAAGAACACATCAAAACAATCATCCATCCTGACCAAGTAGGTTTCATCCCAGGGATGCAGGGATGGTTCAATATACGGAAATCCATCAACGTAATCCAGTATATAAACAAACTCAAAGACAAAAACCACATGGTCATCTCGTTAGATGCGGAAAAAGCATTTGACAAGATCCAACACCCATTCATGATAAAAGTCTTGGAAAGATCAGGAATTCAAGGCCCATACCTAAACATGATAAAAGCAATCTACAGCAAACCAGTAGCCAACATCAAAGTAAATGGTGAGAAGCTTGAAGCAATCCCTCTAAAATCAGGGACTAGACAAGGCTGTCCACTTTCTCCATACCTATTCAACATTGTACTTGAAGTCCTAGCCAGAGCAATTCGACAACAAAAGGAAATCAAAGGGATACAAATTGGAAAAGATGAAGTCAAAATATCACTTTTTAAATTATAGAAGATCTCAGAAGATGGAAAGATCTCCCATGCTCATGGATTGGCAGGATCAACATTGTAAAAATGGCTATCTTGCCAAAAGCAACCTACAGATTCAATGCAATCCCCATCAAAATTCCAACTCAATTCTTCAACGAATTAGAAAGTGCAATCTGCAAATTCATCTGGAATAACAAAAAACCTAGGATAGCAAAAACTCTTCTCAAGGATAAAAGAACCTCTGGTGGAATCACCATGCCGGACCTAAAGCTCTACTACAGAGCAATTGTGATAAAAACTGCGTGGTACTGGTATAGTGACAGACAAATAGTCCAATGGAATAGAATTGAAGACCCAGAAATGAACCCACACACCTATGGTCACTTGATCTTCGACAAGGGAGCTAAAAACATCCAGTGGAAGAAAGACAGCATTTTCAACAAATGGTGCTGGCACAACTGGTTGTTAACATGTAGAAGAATGCGAATCGATCCATTCCTATCTCCTTGTACTAAGGTCAAATCTAAGTGGATCAAGGAACTTCACATAAAACCAGAGACACTGAAACTTATAGAGGAGAAAGTGGGGAAAAGCCTTGAAGATATGGGCACAGGGGAAAAATTCCTGAATAGAACAGTAATGGCTTGTGCTGTAAGATCGAGAATTTCAAGTGGGACCTGATGAAACTGCAAAGCTTCTGCAAGGCTAAAGACACCATCAATAAGACAAAAAAACCACCAACAGATTGGGAAAGGATCTTCACGTATCCTAAATCAGATAAGGGACTAATATCCAATATATATAAAGAACTCAAGAAGGTGGACTCCAGAAAGTCACATAACCCCATTAAAAAATGGGGCACAGAACTGAACAAAGAATTCTCACCTGAGGAATACCGAATGGCGAGAAACACCTGAAAAAATGTTCAACATCCTTAATCATCAGGGAAATGCAAATCAAAACAACCCTGAGATTCCACCTCACACCAGTCAGAATGGCTAAGATCAAAAATTCAGGTGACAGCAGATGCTGGCGAGGATGTGGAGAAAGAGGAACACTCCTCCATTGTTGGTGGGATTGCAAGCTTGTACAACCACTCTGGAAATCAGTCTGGCGGTTCCTCAGAAAATTGGACATAGTACTACCGGAGGATCCAGCAATACCTCTCCTGGGCATATATCCAGAAGATGTCCCAACCGGTAAAAAGGACACATGCTCCACTATGTTCATAGCAGCCCTATTTATAATAGCCAGAAGCTGGAAAGAACCCAGATGTCCCTCAACAGAGGAATGGATACAGAAATTATGGTACATTTACACAATGGAGTACTACTCAGCTATTAAAAAGAATGAATTTATGAAATTCCTAGCCAAATGGATGGACCTGGAGGGCATCATCTTGAGTGAAGTAACACAATCACAAAAGAACTCACACAATATGTATTCATTGATAAGTGGATATTAGCCCAAAACTTAGGATACCCAAGATATAAGATACAATTTGATAAACGCATGAAACTCAAAAGAATGAAGACCAAAGTGTGGACACTGTGCACCTTCTTAGAATTGGGAACAAAACACCCAGCGAAGGAGTTATAGAGACAAAGTTCGTAGCTGTGATGAAAGGATGGACCATTTAGAGACTGCTGTATCCAGGGATCCGTCCCATAATCAGCTTCTAAACGCTGACACCATTGCATACACTAGCAAGATTTTCCTGAAAGGACCCAAATATAGCTGTCTCTTGTGAGACGATGCCGGGCCTAGCAAACACAGGAGTGGATGTTCACAGTCAGCTATTGGATGTATCACAGGGCTCCCAATGGAGAAGGTAGAGAAATTACCCAAGGAGCTAAAGTGATCTGCAACCCTATTGTTGGAACAACATGATGTACTAACCAGAACCCCGGAGCTCTTGTTTCTAGCTGCATATGTATGGAAACATGGCCTAGTCGGCCATCAATGGAACGAGAGGCCCATTGGACTTGCAAACTTTATATGCCCCAATATAGGGGAATGCCAGGGCCAAAAGAATGGGAATGGGTGGGTAGGGAAGTGGGGGGCGCTATGGGGGACTTTTGGGATAGCATTGGAAATGTAATTGAGGAAAATATGTAATAAAAATATTAAAAATCAAAAAAAAGGAAAAAAAATAAATGTATTTGACTATAAAAAAAATATCACTTTTTGCAGATGATATGTTAGTATATATAAGTGACCCTAAAAATTCCACCAGAGAACTCCTAAACCTGATAAACAGCTTCGGTGAAGTAGCTGGATATAAAATTAACTCAAACAAATCAATGGCCTGTCTCTACACAAAGAATAAACAGGCTGAGAAAGAAATCAGGGAAACAACACCCTTCTCAATAGTCACAAATAATATAAAATATCTTGGCGTGACTCTAACTAAGGAAGTGAAAGATCTGTACAATAAAGACTTCAAGTCTCTGAAGAAAGAAATTATAGAAGATCTCAGAAGATGGAAAGATCTCCCATGCTCATGGATTGGCAGGATCAACATTGTAAAAATGGCTATCTTGCCAAAAGCAACCTACAGATTCAATGCAATCCCCATCAAAATTCCAACTCAATTCTTCAACGAATTAGAAAGTGCAATCTGCAAATTCATCTGGAATAACAAAAAACCTAGGATAGCAAAAACTCTTCTCAAGGATAAAAGAACCTCTGGTGGAATTACCATGCCGGATCTAAAGCTTTACTACAGAGCAATTGTGATAAAAACTGCGTGGTACTGGTATAGTGACAGACAAGTAGACCAATGGAATAGAGTTGAAGACCCAGAAATGAACCCACACACCTACGGTCACTTGATCTTGGACAAGGGAGCTAAAACCATCCAGTAGAAAAAAGACAGTATTTTCAACAAATGTTGCTGGCACAACTGGTTGTTATCATGTAGAAGAATTCGAATCGATCCATTCCTATCTCCTTGTACTAAGGTCAAGTCTAAGTGGATCAAGTAACTTCACATAAAACCAGAGACACTGAAACTTATAGAGAAGAAAGTGGGGAAAAGCCTTGAAGATATGGGCATAGGGGAAAAATTCTTGAATAGAACAGCATGGCTTGTGCTGTAAGATCGAGAATTGACAAGTGGGACCTCATGAAACTGCAAAGCTTCTGCAAGGCAAAAGACACCATCAATAAGACAAAAAAACCACCAACAGATTGGGAAATGATCTTTACCTATCCTAAATCAGATAAGGGACTAATATCCAATATATATAAAGAACTCAAGAAGGTGGACTCCAGAAAATCAAATAACCCCGTTAAAAAATGGGGCTCAGAACTGTACAAAGAATTCTCACCTGCGGAATACCGAATGGCAGAGAAGCACCTGAAAAATTGTTCAACATCCTTAATCATCAGGTAAATGCTAATCAAAACAACCCTGAGATTCCACCTCACACCAGTCAGAATGGCTAAGATCAAAAATTCAGGTGACACCAGATGCTGGCAAGGATGTGGAGAAAGAGGAACACTTCTCCATTGTTGGTGGGATTGCAAGCTTGTACAACCACTCTGGAAATCAGTCTGGCGGTTCCTCAGAAAATTGGACATAGTACTACCGGAGGATCCAGCAATACCTCTCCTGGGCATATATCCAGAAGATGTCCCAACCGGTAAAAAGGACACATGCTCCACTATGTTCATAGCAGCCTTATTTATAATAGCCAGAAGCTGGAAAGAACCCAGATGCCCCTCAACAGAGGAATGGATACAGAAATTATGGTATATTACACAATGGAGTACTACTCAGCTATTAAAAAGAATGAATTTATGAAATTTCTAGCCAAATGGATGGACCTGGAGGGCATCATCTTGAGTGAGGTAACACAATCACAAAGGAACTCACACAATATGTATTCACTGATAAGTGGATATTAGCCCAAAACTTAGGATACCCAAGATACAAGATACAATTTGCTAAACGCATGAAACTCAAGAAGAATGAAGACCAAAGTGTGGACACTATGCCCCTTCTTAGAATTGGGAACAAAACACCCATGGAAGGAGTTATAGAGACAAAGTTTCGAGCTGTGATGAAAGGATGGACCATCTAGAGACTGCCGTATCCAGGGATCCATCCCATAATCAGCTTCCAAACGCTGACACCATTGCATACACTAGCAAGATTTTGCTGAAAGGACCCAGATATAGCTGTCTCTTGTGAGACTATGCCAGGGCCTAGCAAACACAGAAGTGGATGCTCACAGTCAGCTATTGGATGGATCACAGGGCTCCCAATGGAGAAGCTAGAGAAAGTACCCAAGGAGTTAAAGGGTATCTGCAACCCTATAGATGGAACAACATGATGAACTAACCAGTACCCCGGAGCTCTTGTCTCTAGCTGCATATGTATCGAAAGATGGCCTAGTCGACCATCACTGGAAAGAGAGGCCCATTGGACTTGCAAACTTTATATGCCCCAATACAGGGGAATGCCAGGGCCAAAAGAATGGGAATGGGTGGGTAGGGAAGGAGTGGAGGTATGGGGGACTTTTGGGATAGCATTGGAAGTGTAATTGAGGAAAATACGTAATAAAAAATATCAAAAATTAAAAAAAAAAAGAATCAGTGACAGTAGAAAATTTTGCTATTTGTATTTTACTACAATAAAAGCATTATAAAAAAAAGACTGAAAAAAGATATATCAATGTTTACACCTCTTGTATTTAGTTATCTGCCTCCTGTCTGTTAAAAAAAATAAGAAAAAAAATCCATCAATAAAATCCAACTTATAAACAATCTGAAGGAAAAAATCCCACATTAGGTGCTGAAAAAGCCTTTGACAAAATCTAACATCCAATCATGTTAAAAGTTTTGGAGAGAGATCAAGGATACAAAGACCTACATAAACACAGTAAAGATAATATACAGCAGGCCAATAGCCAATATCAAATTAAATGGAAAAAATTAAGTTATTCCATTTAAATCTGAGACAATACAGACTGTCCACTCTTCCTCTCTCTTTAATGTATTACTTGAAGTTCTAGCTATAGCAATAAGACAACTGAAGGAGATCAAGGAGATAAAGACTGGAAATGAAAAAGTCAATGTATCTCTCTTCTCAAATGACATACATAAATGACCCCAAAACGTATTCCAGAGAACTCCTTCAGCAAAGTGGATGAATACAAAATTAAATAAAAAAATCAATAGCCCCCCTTTATGCAAATGATAAATGGGCTAGAGAGAAATTAGAAAAACAACACCCTTTAAAACAGTCACAAATAATTTAAAATATCTTGATGTACCTCTAACCAAGAAATTAAAATATCTGTATGACAAGAATTTCAAATCTCTGTAGAAAGAAATTGAATAAGATATCGAAAGATGAAAAGATATCTCATGTTCATGGATCAGTAGGATTAACTTAGAAAAACATCATTATCTTACCCATGGCAATCTACAGATTCAATGTAATTCTCATCAAAGTTCTAAAACAATTCTTTATAGATGTTAAAAGAGCAATTATCAATTGCATATGGAAAAAATTAAACTCCCAGGACAGCTAAAATATTCCTGTATAATAAAAGAACTTCTGGAGGTATCACTATTCCTGATTTCAAGTTGAACTACAGAGCAATAGCAATAAAAACTGCATGGTACTGGTGTAAAGCAGACAAGTTGATCAATGGAAGTGAATCAAAGACCCAGTATTAAATACACACATGTGTGGAAACGTGTGGGGTTTTTTTTTTGTTTGTTTTTTGTTTGTTTGGTTGTTGTTTTTTTTTTTTTTTTGACAAAGACACTAAAATCATACAATGGGAAAAAAAGCATCTCCACAAATGGTGCTGGTATAACTGGAAGTCTGCATGTAGAAGAATGCAAATAGATCCATATTTATCACTCTGCACAAAGCTCAAATCCAAGTGGATCAAAGACTGAGGCAAAAAAGCAGATCCACTAAATCTAATAGAAAAGAAAGTGGGGAATTGCTTTGAACACATTGGCACAGGAGAGGTACTAAGAATGACAGTTAATAATTGAGACCCCATGAAATTAAAAAGCCCCTGTCATGCAAAGGACACCATAAATAGGACAAAACTGCAGCCTACAGAATGGAAAAAGATCTTTACCAACTCTACATCTGACAGAGGACTAGTATTGAAAGAAATATTTAAAAACTCAAGAAATTAACACACCAACAAACTAAATTACCCAATTAAAATGGGCTACAGAGCTAAACAGAGAATTCTCAACAGAGGAATTCCAAATGTCTGAGTAACACTTAAAGAAATGTTGAATCTTCTTAGTCATGAGAGAAATGCAAATCAAAATGACTCTGAGATTTATTTTATACCTATCAGAATGACTAAGATCAAAACTCAAGTGACAGCATACGCTGGCAGGGAAGTAGAGCAAGGGGAACAGTCTTCCATTGCTGGTAGGACTGTAATCTTGTTCAAGTACTTTGGAAATCAATTTAGTGGTTTCATAGAAAACTGGGAAGAGTTCTACCTCAAGATATAACTATACTACACCTGAAAATATACCTATAAGATGCTCCACTATACCCCAAGGACAGTTGCTCATCTATGTTCAGAGCAGCGTTACTCAAAATGGCAAGAAACTAGAAACAACCTAGATTTCCCTTAACTGAAGAATGGATGAAGAAAACGTAGTATATATACACAATGGAATATTACTCAACTATTAAAAACAAAGACATCTGTAGGGCACTGGGCTTGGGGAAATAAACGGGTGGGAGAGACCCGCATCCCACCAGAGCTCAGGGAGATTGTTACGGGCCCCACAAAACTGCTGCAGGATGGGCAACAGGCCTCATAGGCCACAGAATCCCGCTCCAGAAGGTGGGGAAGGTGCAGTCTTGGCACAGACTCTTGGGCTCCACAGACCTCTGGGTAAGGCAGAAGAGCTGGTTTTGGGGTCCCTGGGCCACATGGGGCCAGGGATGACAGGTTCTCACTCTTGGACATCCCAGACCACCATATGTCATGGAAGAGCTGAGAACAAACCCTTGGGAGGACTCTGGCCCCAGGGGCTGAAGGGAAGGTAGAGGGAGAGCTCTAGCAGGTTACTGCGGGGACAATAGAGCCCAGCTAACTCAGGCTGCTAGCTTGGTGGGCTGCTTAGGCTTGCTGGCTGCAGGCTGAGGCTGGAGCACAGGAAGACTTCCTGGTGGGAGGGAGGCTCCTTGGAGGGAAGCCTGCTCCATTGCTCCAGCATGGCAGAGATGGTCCATGGTTTTAGAGCTTTATTGTAGAAAAGCAGAAAGAGAGAGAAGAGTAAAGAGACAGAGGGCAACCATGGCACTTGGAGAGAGGGGAGAAGGGAGGGGGAGAGAGGAACAAGAGGGCTAGAGAGAAAGCAAGAGAGAGAGGAGGGGCCAAGCAGCCCCTTTTATAGTGGGCTAGGCTACCTTGCTGTTGCAGGGTAACTGTGGAGAGAAGCATACCTGGCGATTTCCAGGTAACTATGGGGGTGGAGTCTGGACAGCCTACATGACTGATGGCCACAGAATAATGGAGTTTAGGGTTCGTGATGTCAGGCGTTTGTGTCTGGGGGCATAGCTCACTGTTCTATTCCTTGTAGAATTTTCTACGGGGTCTCCGTAATAAACCTTGCTTGACCAGAACACAGACTGCCTCTCATGGTCCCACAGACATCTTCAGTCTTCATAACTCCTCCATTGGGTTCCCCATGCTCAGTCCAATGGCTGGCTTTGAGCATCCACATCTGTATTGGTCAGGCTCTGGCAGAGCCTCTCAGAGGACAGCTATACCAGGCTCCTGTCAGCAAGTACTTCTTGGAATCAGCAATAGTGTCTGGGTTTGGTGTCTGCAGATGGGATGGATCCCTAGGAGGGGCAGTTTCTGGATGGTCTTTCCTTCAGTCTCTGCTCCACATTTTGTCCCTGCATTTGCTTTAGACCGATGCAACCCCATAGGAAGAACAACACTATCAATCAACCAGACCCCACAGAGCTCCCAGGGACTAAACCACCAACCAAAGAGTACATTTGGAGGGATCCATGGCTCCAGCTGCATGAGTAGTAGGGTATTATCTTATTTGGTATCAATGGGAGGCAGAGGCTCAATGCCCCAGTGTAGGGGAATGCTAGGGTTGTGAGTTGGGAGTGGGTGGGTGAGTGGGCGACCACCTTCATTAGAAGCAGGGGGAGTGGAGAATGGGATAGAGAGGTTTGTGGAGGCGAAACAGGGAAGGGGGATAAAATTTGAAATGTAAATAAATAAAATAACCAATACAAAAAAGAAAAAACAAACTGAAATTTGCAGGCAAACGGATGGAACTAAAAACTATCATCCTGAGTGAGGTATTCTAGACCCAGAAAGACACACATGGTATGTACTCACTTGTAAGTACATATTAACTACAAAATACTGGATCAACATACTGCAATCCACAGATTCAAAGAAACGAAGTAACAAGGAGATCCAATGGAGGATGCTTGAATCTCACTCAAAAGGGGAATTAAAATAGTCATCGGAGGTAGACAGAAGGAGGAAACTGGTTGAGAGTGGGGTAAGGAGGGTAATGGGATGGGTATCAGGTAAGGCTCCCTGAAGTCTATGGGGGTGACCCTAGATAGCACTCCCAGTGGAGGAAAGAGAGCAACAATCCACCCACAAAACCTTCAACTTAAAATTTATCCTGCCTACAAGCTGTGCAAGGATAACGATGGAGCAGAGATTAAGGGAATGATCATCTAATAACTAGCCCGTCCTGAGACCTATGCCACGGGAGAGAGCCAACCTCTGACATTATTAATAAATAAGACTGCTATGCTTGAAGACAGGAGCCTAAATGTAACTATCTTCTGAGAGGCTTCATTCAGCGGGTGACCAAAACAGATACAGAGACCCACAGCCAGAGACCAGGCAGAGCTTAGGGAGTCTTATGCAAGAGTTGGGGTAAGGATACAGGGAGCTGAAGGGGTCAAGGACATCACAAGAAAACCTACAGTGTCAACTAACCTGGGCCCATGGAAGCTCACAGAGACTAAACCACCAAGCAAAGAGCATGAATGGATTGGTTCTAGGCCCCATTTATATTTGTAGCAGATGTGCTGTTTGGTTTTCATGTGGGTCCCCTAACAATGACAGCAGAAGCTGTTGTCTTCCTTTGGAGCCCCTTTCCCTAGCTGGGCTACCTTGACTGGCCTCAGTGGGAGAGGCCACACTTAGTTCTGATGCAACTTCATGTGCCAGGGTAGGTTGGTACCCAGGGGGTCCTCCTCTTCTTTGAGTACAAGGGGAGGAAGTAATGGGGGCAGTGGCTTGTAAGGATGTGACTGGGGAGAGGGGAGGGGCTGTAATCAGAAGTAAAGTAAAATAATTAATAGCAAAAAGAGATCCTTTCAAAAAATACCACCAGAAACAACTGAAGAGATGGTGGTATATTATTGCTACTGAGTCAGCAACGACCTGTGAGGTTGGGTATGCGGTAGGTTGTATTGATGTCCTTGCCCAATGGTTATGTAATAAAACGGAGGACTTATCTTTGAAGCCAAGCATTAAAGAAATTGGATTATGGTTTATACCTTATTAGCTGGTCCATTTGGAAAATTTTCTTTGCAAGCCATTTTCTAAATTACTTCTCTAGCCCACATTTTTGTCTCTAAAATGAAGATAATGTACATGCAGAGGATTTTGAAAGACATATTAGGTAATGCCACACCGATATAGAAAGTATGCAATAAGTGTTATGAATTTTATTTTGTTAAGGTGCCAGAGTGTTATTTTAATGCTAACTCTATTGGATTAACAATAATTAATTGGGGGTGTGTTTACAGCCTCATAAGGTTATCAAAACAAAGTTTAATCTTTACAAATAGGTAAAGAATAAGTCCTAAACCTCTGTGTGTAGAAATGAAGCAATTATAGAAATCATTGTGGCCTTCACTTCCGGAAGATAACGTGGGAATGGGAGAGGCTATCAGGTCATTATTTTTCATAGGCAGAACAATGAACTCAGGTTAGAAGTTTCTGACACTTTATAGAAGGACCCAGAACTCCCAAGAGCCAAGTTCTACAAGCTTCTTTGAAATCATTTTCAAGGGTATTTTGGGATTAAACAGTAAACAATCCAGAGAGGAGAAGATGGAACTGAAGACATAGAAAACAGATGCAAAGCAAAGTGACTAAAGCTATTTCATCATGTGTTCTAGAGTTTCTATCAAATTCTCTAACTTACACATTGTATAGGGAGTTTGTCCTTCCACCTTAGGTTTAAATCAACCCTCTCTGGAGGTGGTGTGTAGGAGAGCATGGAGCGTCTGGATCAGACAGGTTCACATTCAGCTTCCAGATTCTCCTGTAATCATCTGATCTGCAAGCCATACCTGGCAGCTCACTCTGATTGCTGCCTGGGCAGATGCAACAATACTTCTTATTCTCACCTAACAGCATCACTGAGTCTGATTCTGGTTCCGGATACAATCTGGGACATTCTTCTGGAATTTAGGCACAAGTTGAACCAATCTTTTTCTTCATTTTTGCTCTGCTGAAACTGGATGTGAGAACATGATCTTTTGAAATATAATAAATGTGAAGAATTTTATTTTCTTCTACTAATATATTAGTATAAACTTGGAAACCCTGAGATTAGGTATTATTTTTCTTTTTAAACTGTGTGTGTGTGTGTGTGTTATGGAGTATGTATTGTCTATGTATGGACATGTTCATGTGTCTGGATATGTATGCACAGTTGCATTTGATATATTCATGGAGGCCTGAAGTTCTAATGAGGCAAGCTATAATTAATTAGCCAATATTATAAAATATGTCCTTTGAAGTATATTAATAGATCACCTCGTTCTTTCCTAGTCCCAAAATGAAGCGCCATTTTGCATTCCTCAAGATACCTAGGATAATTGCTTCAGCTTGGTTGCTTAAAGTCAAGGGTCCTAGTAGCTGAAGTAGTTGTGAACTTCTCTTTCTCTTGTGTCCTCTGTGATAATATTGAGATTGTAGATGTGTACTATAATGATAGTACTCAACCAGTTGAGGTATATCCCCAGCAATGGCTTGTATGTTGATCTCTCCTGGGAAACAGAAATAAGTCCTGCGTGGAATAATCCAAGTAGCTCAAAGAATGAGCTGTTCAGGGTGTGAAATGAATGTCTCCTGAGTGGTTTAGGTTCTCTTCATACTTGAAAGATAAATAACACTATTTACATAAAGTTATTTTTTCCTTAAAAAAAGATAGTTATCCTAAGTACACTATGAAATCCATTAAGTTGCAAAGGTATCAAATGAGAACTTTTTAATGTTCACTGGCAAGTTTTGTAAATCACATAAATTGCTCTTCTGTGACCTGATCCATAAAAATAAACTCTTCTAAATAAACTATCTAAAAAGCTTTCTGAAACCCTTGTTGCTGGTCTCTGTGAAACATTTCTCAGTGCTTCAGCCTTCAGCCCCCACTAGTAGTGTCTGGCACAACACTGGGGTTCTACAAACTATTTCAGCAAATCCCAGGAGAACTTGATTAAACAGAAAGGCCACATTTTCATCATGTGGGCATATTAGACTGAGTTTTGGGGTTTTATATTTCCGAAGACAAATGAATTTTCTGTGTATTTTAATAATCTAAGAAATGTGAAGATTTGATTTAACTGTGAAAGAAGTACAAGGAATGATTTGATGAGAAGCTTCACACCAGGAAAGAGCCATGGGAAAGAGAAGCTTGGCCATTTCATTTGTCTCACTTTTTTGGGCATACCAAGCCTCTGTCTACTTACCTATGTTCTCAACATGTTCCTACAGCTAATGGCCACACTAAGGTAAATGACTGATTGCTCCTTTACTGTGTAAAATGGTGCCTCATCATTTGAGAGTTAACATGTTGGTAAAGTTTTAAGATCTCAGAGTAGCATAGCCCACATTTATCAGGAAAAGAGCTTTTGCTAACTAGGTTTCTCTAGTTAGCTCCACTCTCCTCCTCATTTGTGCCATACAATAAATGACTCTGTGGTGTTGCAGAGGAGATGTTGTCTGTTGATGGTTGAACAAATAAAAAAATAGGTCTCTATTCATAGCTTTCATCACATCATATTTCAACCTGAGATTTGTGGCACAGTAAAGGTAAGGGCCATGTGGGCTGTAACTGGCTACTTTTGTGTTAACTTGACACAACTGGAGTTATCACAGAGAAAGGAGCTTCAGTTGAGGAAATGCCTCCATGAGACCCAACTGTAAGGCATTTTCTCAATTAGTGATCAAGGGGGAAAGGCCCCTTGTGGGTGGCACCATCTCTGGGCTGGCAGTCTTGGGTTCTATAAGAGAGCAGGCTGAGCAAGCCAGGGGAGGCAAGCCAGTAAAGAACACCCCTCCATGGCCTCTGCATCAGCTTCTGCTTTCTGACCTGCTTGAGTTCGAGTCCTGACTTCCTTGGTGATGAACAGCAATGTGGAAGAGTAAGCTGAATAAACCATTTCCTCCACAAGTGCTTCTTGATCATGATGTTTGTGCAGGAATAGAAACCCTGACTAAGACAAATTGGTAGCAGCATAGTGGGGTATTCCTGTGACACCCTGACCATGTTTTAGGGAGGACTGTGGAAGGACTTTGGAACGTTGGGGCAGAAGATCCATTTGTTGTTAAGAGCTCTGTCAGATGTTGTATAGAAGCTTGGAAGATAATGTTGAGAACAGGGCAGAAGATGGAGGCCTGGCTTGTGAAATTTCAGAGGGAAAATTAAAGACTCTTTTCAGGGCCATTGCTATTTTGGAGTTTGATTATTCTGTGGTTCTGGTTAGCTGGGGCTGAAGAATCAGCTGTGATTAACAAGATACCAGAACTACTAAATCAAAACCTTTGCATTACTGGGACTATTGATGCTAGTTATCTGGAGCTAAAAATTAGTGGTGATTAAGAAGAGACCAGCATTTTTGAGGTGACATCTTCTGGGAAGTGTTTTCTGAAAGCACAAAGAGGCTGTGTTCCAGAGATAGCCAAAGTTGTACTCCTGCTGCAGCAGGACTTGGTAATGTGTAAGGGTCACCCAGGTGGTACTGGTTTTGAAGGCATAAAGGGGTCATGCAGAGCAGCTGAGGCTCAGCACTGTGACAGGCCATGGAAGGCCATTGGTGAAGGTGCAGCCTCAGTTGCAATTGACGGCCCAGGACTGAAGGGGTCATGCAGTTTTTTGGAAATGCCAGTAACATGAGATGACTACCAAGAGCAGCAACAGTGGAGTACAGGCATCTGGAGCCTAGAGGATGGCGCATGTGCTACAAAGGGCATGGCTGGAGAAGTGACCCAAGCCCTTGGAGGAGCTCAGAAGATCGTGAGTTGGATCCCAGACATTGGATGGTTGGAGATTGATTTTTGCTTTTGATTGTTGATTGTGCCCTGATATTTTCCCTCTTGAAGAAAGAAATTATTTTAGTGGGGCCCACAGTTAAGAGACTTTTAATTTTAAAAAGACTGGATTTTAAAAGAGATGGATATTTTAAAGATTTTGAAAATTTAAGAATATGTAAAGACTGTGGGACGTTTAAAGTTATTTAGACCTTGGCGATGAATAAGAATGTAAGGGTTGAGGCTTACTAGTGATGTGTTTGTGTGTCAAGTTGACAAGGGGTCAATTGTACTGGCTAGTTTTGTGTTAACTTGACACAGCTGGAGTTATCACAGAGAAAGGAGCTTCAGTTGAGGAAATGCCTACATGAGATCCAACTGTAAGGCATTTTCTCAATTAGTGATCAAGGGGGAAAGGCCCCTTGTGGGTGGTACCATCTCTGGGTTGGCAGTCTTGGGTTCTTAAGAGAGCAGGCTGAGCAAGCCAGGGGAAGCAAGCCAGTAAAGAACATCCCTCCATGGCCTCTGCATCAGCTCCTCCTTTCTGACCTGCTTGAGTTTCAGTCCTGACTTCTTTGGTGATGAACAGCAATGTGGAAGAGTAAGCAGAATAAACCCTTTCCTCCCCAAGTGCTTCTTGGTCATGATGTTTGTGCAGGAATAGAAACCCTGACTAAGACAGGGGCACATAAATTCACTGGCATAGTATTTCTACCAGTTACTTCCAGTAGCATAGATTTTTAAAAAGACACCATACACAAGCACACACACACACACTCAAATACACACATGCATGTGCACATGCACGAGTAAGTGATTGCAATGAGTGGGATCCTGGATTTGTTGATAAGTGTGAAAAGAGCTCAGTTCGTCTGGGGGATTGTAACAGAGTCACATACAAAGGGAGAGAAGGCAGACACAAGAGGTGGCAATCGAGATGACAGTTGAAGACAAGAAAAAGGCCACTGGGTCTTGTAAGCAATAGACTATAAAACCCACTCTAGGGAAAAGATGGATAGGAAAATGTAGAGAGAAGAAAACACCTTATGCACTTAGTGACTAGGCGTTTTCCAGAATTTCATACACCGAGTCTTTTGGGAAATGTCAAAATGAGTCAAGAATGATGGTAAAGAGAAGGTCACAAAGGGTTTTTGAGATGTTGAAAAGAAAAAAATAAAATCCATTTGTTTTTGTTTTTAGGGGGAGTGAACTCTATGATAGCTGTTGAAAACAAACAATTATAGTTTGTCTTTATATGTCTGCTAGCATTGTTGTGTATCATTAGGTGAAAGAAAATACTAAGGAAAGAAGCCAGTAAGCCTCTATTGCAGCTGCATCAGTGAGGATGCTGAGGAGAGTGGTGTGGGGCCCACAAAGATTTATTTCTCACCCCGAAGTTTCTCTGCCCTGGCTTTCAGGAGTTGAGCCATTTTGCCACGCCAGACTGGAGTTTTTAAGCTAAACCCAGCCAATTACAACTAGGGCATTCCACACATCATTTCATGCACTTCTTTATTACTTGGACGCAAGCATCTATGCCCAGGTTCTCATAGTTATCTAAGGCCACGGGTGGATCCATGGCGTTGCCCGTTGCCTGGCTGCGGGCTCAGGGCAATGGGCATGCGTTCTTTAACCCTCGTCCACCAATTCTACTGCCCGGTATCTGCAGCCACGGGGAGCACAGCTGTGGCAGCCCCTTTGTTGGCAATTTCCACAGCTTCGGGGAAAAAAAAAATGCCCTCTGAGGCTATGTGTTCTTTACAAGATGTGAGGATACAGATGAGAGGGGCCTTTTATTAATCATTGCCTTTCACAATTATACATCACAATGTGAGCATGAGTTAGGTGTTTTCTAGGAGCACTATCTTCAAATCTTTGGATAGAAATAATAAAACTTGGAAAGTATTAACACTTCTCTTATCTCAGAATATTAGGTCCAGAAAGGTGGTTATCCTCCAGTGCCTTGATATGCATTGAGTGAGGATTTTACCTCTTGAGGTGGTGTGCATTTATGTGTGTATATGAGGGGGTATGGAGGTGCACACACACTCCTGTGTTCAGATTGTGGTTGTATGTGGGACACAGAGGATGTGCATCTTGCTGTAATTCAAAGTATGGCAGCTGGGTGTTGTCTTTCAACTGCTCTCCCTGCAGAACATATTCTTGAAATGAGATCTGGGTAGGGAAATCCCATAGCTGTTGTACAGAGAATATAAAATACAATTTATTCAAAAAGCGCTGGTGTCAAAATTGTATCAATAGTATCATTTGCAATCAGAGCCCAAGGCTAACTCTGATTATAAGCAATCAGATTGACCATAATGGATTTCTACAAATGGGTGCCCAACTTGTCAACGGAGTACAACTTAAACCAGCAAAATGTCTTTCATTTTTCATAGGCCTCTCTCTTTAAGAGTTTTTTCTACTTTCTACTTGTCAAACATAGGTGTTGGATTTCCACTTATATTTATCCTGTGATATCTGCAATGCAATCTTTTAAATTCTTATACGTTATTGTCTGACCTGGCTAACAACCTTCATGGCCATTCCAATGTCAAAGTTCACTCCAGATACCATATGGGTATCATCACTATTATCTTTAATGCATAGGTTCTTAGCCTTGGTTTTCATGCTACTTATAAATTAGATTCTTTGAGGGCAGAGATGATGAAATATCTGTAGATAACTATAGTTGTGGGTTTGTTTGTTTTTCTGCCATTTTCTTTGTTGATGAGGAAAGAGAAGGAAACAGAGTGGAAAGCCACATGCTTTCAAAGTCTTCACATACTCAGCTAAATAAATCTATGTATAGAGTGTATGAATGTAAAGCCAATTTGCTTGGTACCTTGAAAGGAATTCCTAGGGTTCATACTATGCTCACATGCAGGCATGTGCCTATTTACAGCCCAAAAGAGACTGTGAGGCTATCCCTCAGTCTACTGGTATTGTGCATTTCCATACTGTGGTTGATTCTCAGCTCTAAAGGAAGTTCTTCACTTCCTCTATCATTTGCATATCGGATGCATAGTGACAGCACCCCAGTTGTTCTGCCTGTTTTATTGCATCCCACATGCATTCAGCATTCAGAATGTTATAAAGCTATAAATCAGATATGTCATTTTTCTTTGCGAATCCATTTTTGTTTATGTGTCTGCAAACATTCTAATTTCAGATATCTGGCATGTGTTTTTATTCTCTTGAAATATTTGATAGTTATCTTCCCATGTGGTATTGTAACTTAGTGGTAATTTTAATGTAGAAAATCTTTTGTTCATGTCGGAGCTTTCTTGTATTATCACTTTCCCCGATTTCTTCCAATTTTCTTGGTTCTGCTTGACTTCCATTTTCTTCTATTTCTATTCTAATTTGCATTAGGCAATCTCTTCACTAGGAAGACTGAGATGAATCACTAGGAATTTATTCCCAAACTGGCTTATGAGGAGAGTGGTTTTAATGAGCTTCACTCTGGAGAGACTTTAACATACTTACCCATCTAATTAAGAGACAAGCTATGATAAATTTTAATTTTTCCTCTAGCTATCACTTGAGTAATTTCAATTGTCTCATTTCAAACCGTGGACTTGCTAACAGTTTAACTTAAAAAAAGTTACCTAGATATGTGTTCACATCATGTCCCTCTTTTTTAAAGCAGTGAAATAAATTGGGTTGTTAGAAGTGAGGGCAAAGTGCACTACAGAGTATATTTAGAAAGTAGGTCAGGCCCTACTTCTGTGTTGAGGATATAGAAGATGAATCTCAGATTCAAAAAGGGAATATTCAGTAATTGACACAAAGGGAAGAATCCCTAAAGGCAGTAATTTTTCATTCGGTTGGTTATGGGATTCTGAAACTCTAATCAGCAACATCAACTCCAGGGAAGGCAACTTCCATCTGTTCCCTGTGGAACTTGGTACAATAAAATTTTTTTAGAGTATAATTGGTGAGAGTAAAAGGAAAGGACACACACACACACACACACACACACACACAGAGAGAGAGAGAGAATGGAGTGACAGGAAGATCATTAGAGAGAATGGAGTGATAAGAAGATCATTGGTTCAGAAAGAAATCTTGAGTCTGCCTCTGATAATGAAGAAGACGAGATAAACACTGTGCCTTGGGGTCTGCCACAGGATAGGAGATGACAAAAATTGTATGAGTTAAATTTGAGAAATATGTGCTATTATAAACATGTATTGTCTACATCTAATACACAATTCCAACTTACAATAATACTTGTAATATAACACGAGCAATTGGCTTTGTTCATTTACTTAGTGTTTAGACTAGAAAGCTTTCCAAATAAAACCAAATCACCTGGGAGGAGAGAAATGAAATGCTTGCAAACACTGCCCCGTGAAACATAACAACTTAGGTGAGAGTTTATGATGACTGCCTGGAGAGGAGCTGATTTCTGCAAAGGTTGTTGCTGTGACTTTTTCTAGAATAGACAGTAAAAATACATACGTGGGTTTAATGTGCCAGAGCCATTCCACACTGTTCTTTGTGTTCTCCTCTGTGATGAGTTAGGAGAAACTGTACCCCAGAAGCAGGTGCTTTAGACATTCTGAAGAATATTTCTCCAATTTATTAAGAAATGAAAGATCCAATGTTAGCTAAAGGGTAATAGTACTGAAGAAAATGAAAAGTTTTATTTATTGAATTGATGACTCCCTTAGTTGATATTAAGATGCTGTGGTAGCTAATTTAAGAGACTCTGGGGGGACACTTCTAAGAATCTTTAGTAGAATATAAGCTAGTGACAGCCTTCTGAATTATTCCCCAAGTACTTTACATTTAGAATATTCAAGTATTTGTGATCTATACCTCTGAGTGTTTCTACCCATCTTTGTCTCTGGATAATTCCTCTTCCTTTCCACCTTAACTTTCTTTACTCCTTTAAGACTTAGTGTAAATATCATTCCTCAGAAAAAAATATTAACTGATTATCACTTTTGATTTGAACATAAATATTTATGATTTCATGTTATCATTCATGCGGTATGATATTTGTTGTATATTTCCAGACCATAGATAATTAATCAGCTTGTGTTCTTTCATTGACTTATGCAGTCAAAGCAGCAAGACTTCAGGATGATGTTTTCCCAGTTCCTGGTACAATATCTGCTATTTGGGTGATCACTGAAATCAGTGAAAACATGGATGGACACTGTTGTTGGAAGACCTGCAATGAAGTCCTTATTCAGTTCACTTCCTGTCTTAATTAGGGTTTCCATTGCCATGAAGAGACCCCATGGTCAAGGCAACCCTTATAAAGGACAATATTTAACTAGGGTTGGCTTACAGGTTCTGAAGTTCAGTTCATTATCATTATGGCAGAAAGCATGGCAGCATGCAGGCAGGCATGGCAGTAGAGGAGCTGAGAATTCTACATCTTCATCCAAAGGCAGGTAGGAGAAGACTATCTTCCAGGTAGCTAGAATAAGGGTCTTTGAACCCCACCTCCATAGTGATACACTTCCTTCAAAAATGCCACATATCCTAATAGTGCCACTTTGCATGGGCCAAGCATGTTCAAACCACCACACTTCCATTTCTCATATTTTGGATATTACTCCCTAAGTCCTCCAAGTGTTTGTGAGCTTCTTAGTTTTCTGAATTTCCCTTAGTTTTCTGCATCCTCTAAATTACTCCTTTCTCTCAGGGAAGGAGGGCCTCAAGTAACCACACAAGAGTAAGCAGTTGTCATGAGGGCTTTAGTGACAGCTACTCAATCGCAAAGTCTACAACCTTGCAGCTTGCTTTCCCTTTAATGCATTGGAAGAGCTCAAAGTGTACACTAGATGGGGGTTCTGAAGAACCAAAGCCAAATCTGAAATAAAGTAGAACTTTCCATATTGCCCAGAAACAAATGCTTATTTGGAAGAGGCTGCCTGAAAAGAAAAAAAAAGAAAAGAAAAGAAAAAAAAGAAAAGAAAAAAGAAAAGAATAAATGAAGCTGGGAATCCTTTGAAGACAGTAGATTAACAAGTGTCTAGCTCTGACATCTTTTCCTGAGAGAGGCCTGCATATCTGTAGAACTTCACCCCAGATAGAAGAACATTACTGTTGATGGAGAGACCAGCAGAGCAACTGGTGTTTGCTCAGAAGCAGAATAAGGACACTGGAATCCACGGAGGGCCTTTATATAGAGTGGGGATCCTTCTCATGACAATATCAACTTTTGATGCAGTGGGGGTGAGAAGCTGAAAAACTGAGCTGCAAACCTGTGAAAATCAGAGCAGAAGTCTCTGGAGTTTCTGATTGCTGAGAAAACAGGCACACGGGCATGTCCACTGGAAACCAGGAAGGATTATCCCTTAGGAATACGTGCACAGAAGAGTGTGACAGAGTCCCAAGAGAATTCTAGCCCACAGTGTTGTATGGTCAGACTAAAGTGAGCAGTGTCCTTGTAAGCATTTGGCAGAAGAAAGTAGAAAGCTTGTCTTGTGTGAGGTAAAAACATTAGAAGTAGCTTCATTTATTATTATTTTTTACCTCTCAGAGTTTATTTTTATTGGCATGTACTTTGTATAGAGTACTGAAATTCCCAATGAAAAAAAATTTCAAGTATGTAGTATACTTTGGCTATATTCACACATTTTCTCCTTTTCCTTTCCTCTTCTGCAAGCATCTTTTTTCCTTTTACACCTTGTAAATACAGGAGCTTAGATGGGGGGCAATTACAAGAGTGTGTGTGGTGGGGGATATAGTGTGTATTTATGCAGCTATATATAATTTTGAATCCAGAATTGATTAAAAATGGGTAATATCTGCCTTGCTGAATCTGTCTTGTTTTGTATCAAATTTCCAAAAAATGATAAAATTTTGTTTTTTTATAATTGCATAACACACACACACAAACATGGCTTGACAAGTGGTCTTTGTGGATGGTGTTATAATTATACATTGGCTTTCTCTGTTGACTCCCACTTCTCTGAGTACTCCCCCAGGAGTGGTACGGTTAGGTGACATGGTAGTTCTATTTTTAGTTTTTTAAGGCTTTCTATCATTGCTGGACCATTTACATTCTTACCAGCAGTGCATAAGACCGTCATGACCTACCCAGTCTTACTGTCGTTTATTGTCTCTTTTTGTTTTTATGTATTTTATTTATAGGTGTGTTTTGCCTACCTTGATGTCTGTGTATCACATGTGTGCCTGATGCTTGAGGAGTTCAGAAGAGTGTGTTGGAGCTCATGGACCTGGAATCACAGAAAGTTGTGGGTGGCCATGTGGGTGCTGGGAGTTGAAATGGACCCAGACAGTGCTTTTATTTGCTGAGCCATATCTTCAGCCTGTTTTGTTTTTAAAATGTAATTTTAAAAAATGTTTTAGGTAAGTATGCAATGCTTTGTGAACACATGCATCCCCTTACCCTTTCTTATCTCCCTTTCTACTTCTATAGACCTCCTTCTTTCCAACCAGTCTCCTTACTGTGGTCTTTTTTTCTGTGTAGGGTGAGTGCAGGTAGCCATAGCTACTGTGTGCTCATCTTTACAATGGTCATATAATAATGAGACAGAAGACACTGTTTTGCAGAAACTCTCACATTCTCCAGCTCTACAATATTTTCTCTTCTTTTCTTTGTTGCCCTTTGGGTCTTGGAGGGAGTGATATAGTTGTTCCGTTTATTGTTAAGCACCTCACAGTCTTTTATTCTCGGCATTCTGACCAGCTTTGAGCCTCTGCAAACAGCAGCAGTGCTAGTGTAAGGGCATTAAGGGAAACATTTGAAGAACACTTTACTCCCATACCTATTTAGTGTAATATTAGTTATAAGATGACCTAGGTCCAGTGACACCCCCAGCCATAAAATTTTGTACAAGTTTACAATGCCAGGTGTTTCTTCCAATGAAGCGGGCTTGGAATTCAATCTGAAAGTGGTTTGTTACCCACAAAACAGTCACACCATTTTAGCACACATGGGAGCCAAACTGCTTGTCAGGTTGGTATTGTGATACTTCAGATCCATAGCAGGTAAGATCATTAATGCCCTTTGTCCCTCAGAAGCTTGTACATAGCACCTTCTGGCCCTGTGAATGCAGCCCAGTGGGTGGAAGCATCCAGTTTTAATCTGGCTTGATTTATCTGTGTGCTGCATCCCATGCTTGTGGTGTCTTCAGTGTTTCTTACCCATTACTTCCTGTAAGTGCACAAGATAAAAGGTAGTGGCATCTATTGTACTGTGAACCTCTAAGACCAAATGAGATCACTAAGCAGTTTTAATTTTTGTTACCCTGACAGTTAAAACTACCACTTCCTCCATGTGTTTATTGAATATTTGTGTTTTGAGAACTGTCTGTTCATTTCACTAGCTTGATTATTGACTTGGTCGATTTATTTATTTATTTATTTATTTATTCATTCACTCACTCATTTATTTGATTGTATTTAGCTTTGTCTCAGTTCTTTATATATCTCAGATGCTGATCTTTCATCTGATGTATAGGTTATAAATCCTTTGCTGTGCAGAAGCTTTTTAATTTGATCCCTTCCTATTGGTCAATTCTTGGTGTCATTCCTGAGCCATTCGAGTCCCTTTCAGAAAGTCTTGCCTGTGCGTTTTTTGTATTTTGACCTAACTTCTTCATGCTGTCCTAATACACTTTAAAGTTAAAGTCTACACTAAGGTCTTTGATCAATTCTGAATTTATCCTTGCATGATTTGAGTAGGGTCTAATTGTATCCTTCTACCATCTGGCTGTCTGGTTTCCCCATTTGTTGAAGAGTCTGTTTCCTTTGTACTTGATTTTCTGGCATTATTATCAACACTATCTAAGCATAGCTCTGGGGCTTTATTCTGAGTCTTCTATTCCCATCCAGTGATCTGTGTGTCTGTTTTTGTGCCAGATCTATGCTGCTTTTATTACAATGACTCTATAGTATAACTTGAAATGATATATTGTGGTCCTTTCAACATTGCTTTTTTTGCTCAAGATTGCTTTGTTTAACTGGGGTATTTGAGGATTCCATATGAAATTTGGGGTTGTTTTGCTATTTCTGTAAAGAACATCTTTGGAATTTTTATGCTGATTGGATTGATTTTGCAACTCACTCTTTCTAACATAGCCACTTTTCAATACGTTAATCCTGCCTATCCATGAGTACAAGGAGGTCTTTGCAACTTCTAATGTCACCTTTAATTTCTTTTTGTTTTGTTTTAAAGTTCTCATTGTAAAGACCTTTAACTTCTTTGATTATATTTATTCCTAGACATCTTATTGTATTAAACTTGTTGTGACTAGATTGCTTTCTTAATTACTTATTTCAGTATGTTCACCATTGGAACATGGAAAGCTATCAATTTTTATCTGTTGTATGTCCTGAAAGTCTTTATTAAGTCTGAGAGTTTTCTAAAGTAGTTCTCAGGTCTGTTGTGTTCACAATCAAATCATCGGCAAATAGTGACATTTCAACTTCTTTTTCTCCTTGGTACATTCCTCTATTTCTTGTCTTGTCTATATTGTCTAAGACCCAAGAAAGTGGACACCTCTGTCTTAGTCTTGATTTTAGTGAAAATGATTTGATTTTCTCCTCTCTATAATATTAGGCACAGATTTGTCATATTTGACTTTTGCTTTGGGATATGTTCCCTCTGTTCTACTGTCTTCAGGGCTTTGTTATGAGTGGATGTTAGACTTTGTCTTGTGCCTTCTCAACAGCTATTGATGTGACCATGTGGTTTCTGGCCTTGAATCTGTTAATTTCTGGCATCACATTTGCATGTGTTGAATCATCCTAACTTCCCTAGAATGAAGCCTACTTCTTTATGGTGAAAGTTCATTTTCACACTTTGATGAATTTTGTTTCCAAGGATCTGATTTAATTAAGAAATTTCATGCACCTTTAACAGGAAAATTAGCTTATTTTTTTTTCTTTTGTGCCCTTACTGTTTGTATTTGTTTTGATATTATATGAGATGGTTTGAGGGGCATTGGTTTTCAGTTTTCTTTAAAGGTAAGGCCTAATTCAGCAGTGACTACAGCTGGAGTTCAGACTTATTACTTCGGGATTTTTAAAAGTACCATTTTAATCTTATTGCTTACTATAAATCTTTAAAAATTGTTTGTATTTTTTTGCTTTAATTTTTATAAGCCATATCTTGAAATTGAGCCATTTTATCTATTTGGGGGAATATAGATTTTCAATGTGTGCCTATAGATTTCCTATATTTCTCTGGTGATTTTTTTCAAATCACCAACTCTGACTCTGCATTCTACTGGATCTTAGTATTGTTATTTTCATTTCCACTTCATTAATTTCTGCACATGTCTTTATTAACTGTTTTTATGTACTGGGTGTGATTTGGCTTGTTCTTATTTTTCTAAGGTCTTGAAGTGCAAGATTAAATAATTTATTTCTTTCCTTTATTATGTCTAGAAATGTCTCTCTTAGAGTCATGCTCACTGTATCCTATGAGCTTTGTTGTGTAGTTTCCATTTTCATTCTGTGCTAATTTGTTAATGCTTCCCTCCTAATTTTCTTAAACATGTGTGTTTAGTTTCCATAGCCTTTTATGTATATTACATACTGTGTTATGATGTCGGTTTTAGTTTTGTTCTGTGTGTGTAACACCTAAAATGTTTTACTCAGCATGTGGCAACAATAAATACTGCTGAGCATAAAAATCAAGAGGAACATAGGACCAAATTTGAGGGAAAAAATAATAAAAGCAAATCATTAAATAATCCATATAATAGATTAGCAGCCATATTGGTAAATATAAACTAAAGGACATTTGGGCACATAAATATACTTTTCTAATCTTACACATAATATAATTTTGAGAAGGGAAAGGGCAAACATGAGTCATCACACACACACCAAACCAAAACCAAAACCAAAACCAAAAACAAGACAAAAAACAAAACCAAAACTCAATAACATGTTACTTTTAAGGGAAACACTTGACAATAGACTTTATTTACTTCTATTTTTTTGCTAAACTGGTGGAAGTTAGATGAAAATACATGACACTTTCAAATTGACAAAATGCTAACAACTGTCAGCCTAGACCTCTACACTCAGAAAATATGTCCTTCAAAGATTAAAGTGAAAATGAAACATGGGCCCAAGAGAGTTGAGTGAATTTATCACTGCAAGCCTGCATTGTGGAAGCAAAACAAAAGAGTTTGAAAAGAAAAAAAAAATCAAATGGAGATGGTTAAGGTGGGTTGAGGAGATGGCTCAGCAGGCAAAAGTTCTTGTCTCACTCATCTGAAGACCTTAGTCTGAGCCCGAGGACATGATGCAAGAAAAAAAACCCAATAATGTACTGCAGAAAAATTGTCTCATGACCTCCAATCATGTGCATGTGCACACCTGGATTCTCAAATAGAGTGTACACACACAGGCACACGTGACTGCTCACTGATAAAAGTAGTAAGATTTTTTTTTTACAAAGGAAATTTAGAAGTATAAGAAAGGATGAGAGCCTATGTGTGGATAAATATGAAGACACATTGACTGCTGTAAAGGATTCATAACAGTTTTAGGTCTAAATAAACACACAGAATTAATAAGTGTGACAAAATAATATGAGTGATAGGAGGAAATATAGAAGTTTCAACATTATCGGAAAGTACAAAATGTTTTATTTATGTCATATTGGTCTAACTCAGAAATGTTTGCCATGATGAAATGTAATGCTTATTAAAACAATGAAAGAGCAAATAATAAGTTAAAAGGGCAAAACAGTAAAAAAATCTTTGAGCACATAAAACATTATAAGGAAATGTAGAGAAAACAACATGTTTTGTGTCTTCTTTAAAAATATTGTTTGAAATTTTTACATATGTGTGCAATGTTTCTTGATCATCCCCATCTCCCTCCAACTCTATCTTCTTACCTCTAACACATCTCCTTCCCAGCAGAGCTTCTGCATGTCTTGTGCAGGAAGCACAGCTACTGTGAGTTCATGTGTTCAATGGACATGACACAGAGAACAGAATTTCATAGCTCATCTCCCTTCTCCAGCTCTTACACTCTTCTTATTGTCTCTTCCAAGATTTTCACTAAGCTTTGGGTCTTGGGTGTGGAAGTTGATATAGATCTGTGGCTGAGCACTTACAAGGATTTATTCTCAGTACTTTGAACAGTTATGAATCTCTGAATAAACCATTACAAAAAGAAGGTTCTCTGACTAGAATTGAGAATAATAAATCTATGAACAAAACATAAATCTATAGAAGGCAATTAGACAACAGTCAAATTTTGTTCTGCAAAATTATTTTGCAGAACAACGTCAATAGAGTTGCTTATGGTATCTGTGGCTATGGTTTTTGACCATGTTTACAGTACCAGGTATGAATTCTTCCAAATAAAATCAAGGGAGCATTGGTTATACCCATTATCAGCTCTGCCACTATTGCTCTGGAAGGCCCATCTTCACAGTTGTGTCTGCATTATAGCATGCAGAGTAAAGCACTGGTAAAACCATTGATGTCTTTTCTTCCCCATCAATTTGCATAGCACATTCCAGGACTATGAAAGCTAGTCTTGAACAAAACAAAAACAAACAAACAAAACCAACCCCCCCCCCAAAAAAAACAAAAGAAAAGAAAAAAAAAAAGAAAGTTAGCCAAGAGGGAGAGCACTTACAAGGATTTATACAAGGAGCTTCCTGGTCAGTTCAAGATTGGTTTTTCTATGTTCTGCAACACAAGTATATTAAGACATCAGTAATGGGGTCTTACCATCTAAGTTAGGGTAAGCAACCACAAACAATTGCAATAGCCTGTGTTGTTTGAGGTGCTTCTGAGCTCTCCCTGGTCAATAACTTGTAGTAAGGTGACCTTACTGGCACTGAGTTTTTGAGTTAATAATCTATATATTCTAGGAACAACATTGTTTAATCACATAAGGCACTTTTATTCAAACTCTAATTTTAAAATTACATTGTATATATATATATAAGAGACCCTAAAGTCCTCAACAAAATCCTCTAATATCTTCGAAACCTGAAGTTAATAGGGACATATTTATCCTTGTATTTATAATAGATGTAAACACAGATGTGCTAACCTTACCTTAGCATAGTAAATACAACCAGTTGGAGAAAAAAGAATATCTCTTGATTAAACTAGCTTTATTCCACCTGTGTGAGTATAGTAACTTGAAAATTTCACTATTCTGTACAGTCTTCGAAAAATGAAGCTGTAGTAAACTTCACATAATCTCCCTCTTCCACACACACATTCTCTCTTTCACACACACACACACACAAACACACGACAAAACACAAGGGGGAAAAGTTACAATAAGCTAGAAATAAAAAAGCACTTCCTTGCTCTGGCAAGTACTGGTGAATTTGTCATCATTTCAAAGTAAAGCCATGTAACAAGGAATCCATAAAAAGATATTTTAAAAAAAGTTCAAAAGCAAGGAAAAAGAATCAGTATTATTATAAGTCTTATGGTTCTTATTGTGCTGTCATAATAAAATACCACAGATTGTGTGAATCCAACTACAGAATTTTATTCCTCTCACTTCTGGAGGCTTAAGGATCCATGTTCAAGAGGTCAGCAAGGTAGGCTTCAATGACATCTTCTCATCTTCTCATCTTCTCATCTTTTCATCTTCTCTTGGATTGTAAGCTGACACCATTTTGTTCTGAGTACATATGCCCTCTTCTTGATACATTTGTAGAATAGGAGACAAAGCTCTTTTGTGTCTTATAAAGTCACTTCATTATAAGGGCTCCATCTTTACAACCTCATCTAAGTCTAATTATGTCCCAGAGGCCTCCTATTTAAATGGCATCACATTTGAAGACAAAATCTCAAGGTGCGAATTTGAAGGTAAGACAGAATGTTCATTGCCCCAGGAGTGATAATCTGTGGTTTAAAAGTGAACTCCTAGAATGCTGGTATGTTCTTCATGAACTGATCACTGCCTGCATGGAGCTTAACTCCTTGTAAAGTCTCCCTACTTATATATCTAAGTGTATTTCACTGTGTGTGATGGTGTCAACGTGCAGTACCCCTCAAAGGCTCATGTACTGAAAGCTTCGACCTCAAATAGTAGACTCCACTACTAAGAAGAGACGAGAACATGATAGCTCTGATCTGAGCAGTGAATTAATCCAATTAAAAATTCTTAACTTGATGGCATTATTGGAAGGGGCTGGCAGAAGGAGTCAGCTTGAGGGAAGGGCTTGTGAAGGATCATGAGTGACTATAACTATGAAGAATATCTTGTCCCTGCCTCACTTCCTCGCTGTCTTCATTTCCACCTCCTCCCTGAAATCTATGAGGTAAGGTCTTTCACTCTCTCACACACTCCCTACCATGATATGTCAGCTCAGGATAGTTCCAGAGACAATGGAACCCAAAGACTATGACTGAGCCCTTGGACACCATGGGAAGCAAAAGTAAATCTTTGCTCATTTTAAATTGCATTTTTTCCTTGTGTCATTTATCATTACAATAAAACGCTAACATATATTGTTAATTTAAAAAAAAAGCCAGTTAAAGAATTCTGTATAATATTATTTTCCATACTGTGGTGGTTTGAGTAGGCATGGCTCCCATATACTCAAGTGTTTGAATGCTTGGTCTAAAGGGAGTAGCACAATTAGGAGGTATGACATTGTTGGAGTGGGTGCGGTCTTGTTAGAGTGCCACAGACCCTCTGGGTCCTGTGCCTGCGTAAAACGGTTCTCTAGAGTAGGTGGACAAAGTTTTAGGACGGGGTGACAGACAGACAAACACACAAGAGAGGTGTTGAATCTGAATGTAATTTTCTGGTCGAGCTTAGACTATTTATATTACAGCGAATATCATCAATAGTAAAACATAACAGATACTGTACATTGAAGTTTCCCAGGTGCAAAGGGAGTGACTGCAAAGTTTACACTAGGAATCAGCATCCCTCCAGATGCAAGAGGAGTGACTTCAAAAGGACTATGTTTATCTTAGAGATTAGCACCTGCTGGGTTTCGCACTTTAGAGTTAATTGGGCTAGAGGGGTATTAACTCTTGCCTGACCTCAGGAATAAAGTAGTGTCAAGGACTTTTAGGCCTTGTTAATTCTTATCTATGTCTGGACAATTCCCATTTATCAGTATAGTTACTTAATTTGCTGTTGGCACGGAATATAGTCTGTAATAAGAATTTCTATCTCAGTGAGAATTCCAGTCTCTTTTTGTAGATAGGTGAAATAATGACTAGTACTTAATTGGTTGTTGAATAGGTTAAACTCCTTGCTGTTATCTGGGATCTTAGAACACTGGGAAAAGGCTCTAGCTATGTTAGAATACAATCTTAAGGTAATGCTTAATAGAGTGCACGTGAATCTATACATTAGACTAATGCGGTGGAAATTTGATTATTATTGGTTCAGGAGAAAACGCCAAAACTCCGGGAGGGGAATTACCATGGAACTCTGATCCTCAAGAACAGCTTCCAGGCTTTACGCCTGTCAAACTGATCCAAACTGGAGGGCTGACTTTCATCAGATTTCCAGGAGAAGAGTCCTAGGAATTCATTTCTCATGAGCAGCTTTTTGGCATTACTGCCTCAAGCTGGCTCCACCGGAGTCCCTTGGCATTAGAGAAGATGTGTCACTGTGGGAGCAGACTTTGAGGTCTCCTATGCCCAAGCTAGGCCAAGTGTGGCACACAGTCTCTCCTTGTTGCCTGTGGCTCAGGATGTAGAACTCTGAGCACCGTGCCTGCCTGCATGCTGCTATGCTTCCCTCCATGACAATAATGGGCTAAACCTCTAACTGTAAGCCAGACCCAGCTAAATGTTTTCCTTTATAGGAGCTGCTGTGGTCATGGTATCTCTTCACAGCAATATATCCTAACTAAGATACAAATACACATTATAATCTCATTGCTTCTTGTTTCTCTTTAGAACTAGGCAACCTGCCAGCATAATACATAGAAACTTTGGTCCATTTTTCTACCTTAAAACAGGCTTAGTTGTCATTTCCTAACAGTTCCCCAGCCTGCTAAATGTAATGCTTTATTATAAATATGATTTATGAAAATTTAACACAAATAATAAATGTACTTACTGCTTACAAAAAAGAACAAGATAGCAAGAACTTAACCTCTAGGCAGCCTTTATGAAAGTATGGGAGATCTCTCTCTGTATGGCTCTCTGTCTCTCCCTGTCCCCCCTGACCCTCCCCAGTGTGTGTGTGTGTGTGTGTGTTTGCATGCAAATCAAAGAAAAATTGAATGCAAGTCTTCTTGGGAATACTAAACAAGGGACTCCTTAGAAGGAAACTGAAATTTTCACAGATAGAACTTACATCTTTCTTTTTCTCATAAAGGAATGAACTCAGAACTCTATATCTCCAGGATACCTGACCACTGGCCTGCGCTGTTTCTACATAGAGACTGCCTCATGCTGTCTCTGAGGAATGTTGTGTTTATGTTGCCCCATTTTCCAAAGCTCTCTTAATAAGCTTTGGAGCAAAGGCTACTACGTAAACCTTCATGTTTGGAATTAAGTGTAATGCATGAAGAGAGATTTTCTTCTTTCTTGATGACACTAGCCCAGCAGTTTAGAATAAATTGGTCTACTAATCACTAATCACATTTTCCAGATTACCAAGTAAATATTTACATTGTATGACTGCAGCATAATTGTGAAGGTTCCCATAATCCTTTGAAGGGACATAACATGGTGGGACGCTTTTAATACTTGCTGAAATTGTTACTCTAACTCTTTATCTTAGCTTTTAAACATTTACTTTATTAGTGTGTGTGTGTGTGTGTGTGTGTGTGTATGCATTTGGGTGCTTACAGGGCCCAGAAGGGATAGTAGAGCCCTTGGAATTAGAGTTAGATGAGTGCAGGGAACTGAACTTGGGTCCTTTAGAAGACCAAATGCTCTTCACTGTTGAGCTATCTTTCTGACTCTAGATCAAGGTTTCTTATCGTCCCTCTTTCCATTACTTTTCCTCTTAGATTGCTCTTTCCTCTCTCATTCTCCTGTATGCTCGCCTCTCTCCTAGCGTGTTATGGAATGCAGATCTGAGAGTGGCACTTTCGTCCTTAAAATTCTTGCCTCCCATCCTCAGTAATTTTAGGGGGAGAATTCACCATCTGACTGGTACCTTTATAATTTTCTGGCTCTTTATCATATGTCTAATGGTGAATTACTAACATCAGTGACTTAGACCAATTCACAGAAGTGTTTGTCACAGTTTTCTCTCACTATAACATGGGGTTGTGGTGTTTCTGCTTCAAAGAGCTATGGTAAATGGGACATGACATGAAGTAAGAGACACGATTGCTATAGATATGTTCAAATCTCCTACCTCTTTGCTGAACTGCAAACTATGGTCTGACCTCTGTTAACGACTTAATAACATGCTTCCAACTAACCCAGGTTTGCAGTGCAGTGCCTGTTCTCTAGGGCAGGAGCTGGGAAGAGGTGTTCATGGAGTAATAGGGAAAGTATCCACATAGGAAGGTTATGTGCAAATAAAGATTCAAGGTCCACTGGGTGGAAAGCTGGAACAGGCAGTGACCAGCAAGCCCAGGTTGTCTGGAGGCATACTCTGTCTAAACAGACGCAAAGAAATCTTGCTAGGAGTGTTTGGTTGAAACAGCTGGGCTGTGAGTTGAGCCTCAGTAGGGCTCTTCTTGGATGAGCAGTTTCAACTTGAAATGGCCACAGCAGGGTGAGGGTGAGGACATGATCTCTAGTCGTCCTGAGCAACAACAGAGACAATATCCAACGCCTCAAGGGAGGCTCAGAGCTCTTCTAACTCATTGCTGCAAAGGAAGTCACATTTAATCAGTGCAGATGACATAAATCAGGGTGAGCTCATTGGAAATGCAAACATCACAGACAGCCTTGGCTGCAGTCTTCTGCCAACAAGGGCAATTCATCTCAGCATCTGCTGGTCAAGGGGACACGGTGGCTCCACATCCTTGCCTGCTCTCTGCTTTTTTTTTTCCTTTTTATTTATTCTTCTCTCATACAATGCATCCCAACTGCAGTCACTTTTCCTTCCTTCCACTCATCCCTGCCACTCTGATCTATGGTTCTCCTCTCCCCCAGATCCACTGCTCCTGTTAGCCTTCATAAAACAGCAGCCATAACAACAGAATAAGGCATAACAAAATACAGTAAGACTAGGCACAAACTCTCATATCAAGATTGGAATTGGAACCCCAGTTGGAGAAAAAGGGGTCCCAGAGCAGACAAAAGAGCTGGAGGCACACTCATTCCCACTACAACGCCCCCCCCCCCAAGCTAATAACCATAGCATATAGGCAGAGAACCTAGTGCAAAGACACACAGGCTTCAGGGTTGCTACTTCAGTCTCTGTGAGCCCCTGCGAGCCCCTGTGAGCCCCTGTGAGCCCCTGTGAGACCCTCTGAGCCCCTGTGAGACCCTGTGAGACCCTCTGAGACCCTGTGAGTCCCGTTTAGTTGATTCTCTGGGCCATATTCTCCTAGCACACCCTCTGCTTTAGAGAAGGCGATTAACAGACAAGTTTGCTATCACAGACTACTCATTCTGGCTTTCTAGAGTTGGGAGTGGGAGGGCTGGGGAACAATGATCACAAGTTCAAGGCCAGCCTGAGTAGCACAGAGCCCATCTGAAAATAAATACTTTAAAAACATGCTTGGGGAGACAGTTGAAATGTAGGACATATCCAAACACATGAGAGCCTCCAAATTTGATTCTCAGGACCAAAAAGAAAAAGAAAAATTGTTAATAAAAATTGAATATGGCTAGGGAAATGCCATGAGATATTTGCTTCCATTGCTTAGGTATCCACCTGGCCTTCCTCATACCTTCCCGTACCTTAATTTATTGCTACTGAAATTTTTAATTTTCACTGTCTCCCTGATTCCCATAGGACAATTTCACAGATGTTATGCCTCTGTGACCTGCCTGAAATCTTGTCATCCAAGTCACAGATCACTTGTCTGGACTACCCTGGTGGGACTGACTTTTTCTATCTTGGCTGTACTGACATGTGTGTCTCCTCACTAAGCCACTGGGTATTTGACACATTTATTTTCATTTCCCTATAGCCTTCTTCAGTCATCACATAAGGGTTGAATCCTGTGTTATCACATTTGTCTTTGTCTTAGGAGACAAAGACATGGGGCATATTCAGAACCAACATTCAGGAAAATGACTTAAGATGTTTGGAGTCTCTAGCCACATTTATTTATTTTCTTATTTAACTCTCTCAGCATGCAAACAATCTATGTAATTTTATCACTGAAGTTCTAGAGAGAGAGCCAGGGGAGTTCCAGGCCAGCCTTAGCTATATAATAAGACCCGGCGCCCAAGAATTGTATGAAGGAAGTGACTAACAGTCAGGAAGTTAAGTGACCAGTGTTACATAACAGAGCTTGTAGAGACAGAGGAGGTTGGTACACCTGAGTGTCCTAAACTCAGCCATTCATACTGCTCAGCTAGCCCTGAACTAGGGCATAGAAATTTGTTCTAAAACAACATGATTCTAAATGATACAATTGTAGAAATACTATGGTCTTTTACAACACAGTATAATCTTACCCCTAGTGAGACAGCCTATGGGACCAATTCTACACAAAAAAAGATGCCCCCATATGAGCACAGAAGGCTTGAGTAAATCCTACCTGCAAATGCTCAGAAGGATGTGGGCTACAGAAGGCTTGAGGGACAAGGGTTTATAGCATCTGCCCCAAGCTGTTGATGGCTGCTTTTAAAACATTTCTCTTAATTGTTGTATACTTGCCTAAACATACTATTTTGATGTGTCTCATGTGGAATATAATTCTTGGCTATCTTAATTAGTCACTGAGAAACTTTTCTGTCTTAAATGAGTGAAATAACATCATCAGTTAGACTTTTTATCCAGGAAGTAATATTATTAAAATGCTAACAATGGTAGTAGTTTTTGAGGTTTACTTCTAGCCCATCAGTAATGATGGAAGAACCCACCTTTACTATTTTGAAGTAAGTAGTTCCCTGCCACTGTGAAAGGTGACATTCCTTGCTTCTCGTGCCTAGATTACCCTGCCATCTATTAATTCGTATCTGATTTAGTATTACTTCTCATTCCTGTTCAAAACCTGTCCTCCAGGGCCTGTGATATGGCACAGAGGGTAAAGGTGATTGCTGTAAAAGCCTGGCAGCCTGAGTTCAATCCCAGGAACCCAGGAAAAGGTGGAAAGAAAGAACCAGCTCCATGAAGTGACAAACAGGGTATTGTACTTGTAATTACTCTATCACCGAGCAACATATGAAACCTCAACAAATATAAATTTGTGTGAATAAATTTATTTAGGCCGTAGATAAATCATTAGCTCATGCTATCAGTGGTTGTTAATTTTAGATTTGGAATTTGAGTGTCTTTTGGCTTTCTTTATATAATAATGTCTTTGCCCAATTTGTACAAAGATCAGCTCATAATTGAGATAAAATTTAAGGCACTTGTAAGTGTACAATTTTGTGAAACTAAATAATATGCAAAAGAAGTTTGAGACTATCAGAGTTTCAAAATTCTTCCTGGGAATCTAGAAATAACCAGTTTCAGACACCATGCTTGATCATTGTTTGTTCATTACATGATTTTTTTTTTTTTTTGCCCTGCCTCCTGTTTCCCCCCTCCCAGAGTTCTTCACCACCCCTTTGCCTCTTAGAGGGTGCTCCCCCACTCCCCTTCTCTAGGGAATCAAGTTTCTACAGGATTAGGAGCATCTTCTCCCACGGAGGCCAGACAGGTCAGTCCCCTGCTATACATGTGCCTGAGGCCTTGGACCAGCCAGTGTATGTTCTTTGGTTGGTGGCTTAGCCTCTGGGAGCTCCCAGGGGTCCAGGTTAATTGACACTGTTGCTCTCCCTATGGGGTTGCCATCCCTTTTAGCTCCTTCAATCCTTCACCTAACTATTCCACAGGGGTCTCCAACCTCAGTCCAATGCTTGACTGTAAGTATCTGCATCTGTATCAATCAGATTCTGGTAGAGCCTCTTAGAGGACAGCCATGCAAGGCTCCTGTCTGCAAGTACAACATAGCATCAGTAATAACGTCAGGGTTTAATACCTGCCCGTGGGATGGATTCCAAGTTGGTCCTGTATTGTTCATTCATTACTTCAGTCTCTGCTTCACTTTTGTCTCTGCATTTTTTTGATATATTGTTTTAATTTTTAATATTTTTATTACATATTTTCCTCAATTACATTTCCAATGCTATCCCAAAAGTCCCCCATAGCGCCCCCCACTTCCCTACCCACCCATTCCCATTCTTTTGGCCCTGGCATTCCCCTATATTGGGGCATATAAAGTTTGCAAGTCCAATGGGCCTCTCTTTCCAGTGATGGCCTACTAGGCCATCTTTCGATACATATGCAGCTAGAGACAAGAGCTCCGGGGTTCTGGTTAGTACATCATGTTGTTCCAACAATAGGGTTGCAGATCCTTATAGCTCCTTGGGTACTTTCTCTAGCTTCTCCATTGGGAGCCCTGTGATACATCCAATAGCTGACTGTGAACATCCACTCCTGTGTTTGCTAGGCCCCAGCATCGTCTCACAAGAGACAGCTATATTTGGGTCCTTTCAGCAAAATCTTGCTAGTGTATGCAATGGTGTCAGCGTTTAGAGGCTGATTATGGGATGGATCCCTGGATACGGCAGTCTCTAAATGGTCCATCTTTCATCACAGCTACGAACTTTGTCTCTGTAACTCCTTCCCTGGGTGTTTTGTTCCCAATTCTAAGAAGGGGCACAGTGTCCACACTTCAGTCTTCATTCTTCTTGAGTTTCATGCGTTTAGCAAATTGTATCTTCTATCTTGGGTATCCTAAGTTTTGGGCTAATATCCACTTATCAGTGAATACATATTGTGTGAGTTCTTTTGTGATTGTGTTACTTCACTCAAGATGATGCCCTCCAGGTCCATCCATTTGGCTAGGAATTTCATAAATTCATTCTTTTTAATAGCTGAGTAGTAATCCATTGTGTAAATGTACCATAATTTCTGTATCCATTCCTCTGTTGAGGGACATCTGGGTTCTTTCCAGCTTCTGGCTATAATAAATAGGGCTGCTATGAACATAGTGGAGCATGTGTCCTTTTTACCAGTTGGGACATCTTCTGGATATATGCCCAGGAGAGGTATTGCTGGATCCTCCGGTAGTACTATGTCCAATTTTCTGAGGAACCGCCAGACTGATTTCCAGAGTGGTTGTACAAGCTTGCAATCCCACCAACAATGGAGGAGTGTTCCTCTTTCTCCACATCCTCGCAAGCATCTGCTGTCACCTGAATTTTTGATCTTAGCCATTCTGACTGGTGTGAGGTGGAATCTCAGGGTTGTTTTGATTTGCATTTCCCTGATGATTAAGGATGTTGAACATTTTTTCAGGTGCTTCTCTGCCATTCGGTATTCCTCAGGTGAGAATTCTTTGTTCAGTTCTGAGCCCCATTTTTTAATGGGGTTATTTGACTTTCTGGAGTCCACCTTCTTGAGTTCTTTATATATATTGGATATTAGTTCCTTATCTGGTTTAGGATAGGTGAAGATCCTTTCCCAATCTGTTGGTGGTTTTTTGTCTTATTGATGGTATCTTTAGCCTTGCAGAAGCTTTGCAGTTTCATGAGGTCCCACTTGTCAATTCTCGATCTTACAGCACAAGCCATTGCTGTTCTATTCAAGAAATTTTCCCCTGTGCCCATATCTTCAAGGCTTTTCACCACTTTCTCCTCTATAAGTTTCAGTGTCTCTGGTTTTATGTGAAGTTCCTTGATCCACTTAGACTTGACCTTAGTACAAGGAGATAGGAATGGATCGATTCGCATTCTTCTACATGTTAACAACCAGTTGTCCCAGCACCATTTGTTGAAAATGCTGTCTTTCTTCCACTGGATGTTTTTAGCTCCCTTGTCGAAGATCAAGTGACCGTAGGTGTGTGGGTTCATTTCTGGGTCTTCAATTCTATTCCATTGGTCTATTTGTCTGTCACTATACCAGTACCATGCAGTTTTTATCACAATTGCTCTGTAGTAAAGCTTTAGGTCCGGCATGGTGATTCCACCAGAGGTTCTTTTATCCTTGAGAAGAGTTTTTGCTATCCTAGGTTTTTTTGTTATTCCAGATGAATTTGCAGATTGCACTTTCTAATTCGTCGAAGAATTGAGTTGGAATTTTGATGGGGATTGCATTGAATCTGTAGATTGCTTTTGGCAAGATAGCCATTTTTACAATGTTGATCCTGCCAATCCATGAGCATGGGAGGTCTTTCCATCTTCTGAGATCTTCTATAATTTCTTTCTTCAGAGACTTGACGTTTTTATTAAACAGGTCTTTCACTTCCTTAGTTAGAGTCACGCCAAGATATTTTATATTATTTGTGACTATTGAGAAGGGTGTTGTTTCCCTAATTTCTTTCTCAGCCTGTTTATTCTTTGTGTAGAGAAAGGCCATTGATTTGTTTGAATTAATTTTATATCCAGCTACTTCACCGAAGCTGTTTATCAGGTTTAGGAGTTCTCTGGTGGAATTTTTATGGTCACTTATATATACTATCATATCATCTGCAAAAAGTGATATTTTGACTTCATCTTTTCCAATTTGTATCCCTTTAATCTCCTTTTGTTGTCGAATTGCTTTGGCTAGGACTTCAAGTACAATGTTGAATAGGTATGGAGAAAGTGGACAGCCTTGTCTAGTCTCTGATTTTAGAGGGATTGCTTCAAGCTTCTCACCATTTACTTTGATGTTGGCTACTGGTTTGCTGTAGATTGCTTTTATCATGTTTAGGTATGGGCCTTGAATTCCTGATCTTTCCAAGACTTTTATCATGATTGGGTGTTGGATCTTGTCAAATGCTTTTTCCGCATCTAACGAGATGACCATGTGGTTTTTGTCTTTGAGTTTGTTTATATACTGGATTAAGGTTGATGGATTTCCATATATTGAACATCCCTGCATCCCTGGGATGAAACCTACTTGGTCAGGATGGATGATTGTTTTGATGTGTTCTTGGATTCGGTTAGCAAGAACTTTATTGAGGATTTTTGCATCAATTTTCATAAGGGATATTGGTCTGACGTTTTCTATCTTTGTTGGGTCTTTTTGTGGTTTAGGTATCAGAGTAATTGTGGCTTCATAGAATGAGTTTGGTAGAGTACCTTCTGTTTCTATTTTGTGGAATAGTTTGTGAAGAACTGGGATTAGATCTTCTTTGAAGGTCTGATAGAACTCTGCACTAAACCCATCTGGTCCTGGGCTTTTTTTAGTTGGGAGACTATTAATGACTGCTTCTATTTCTTTGGGGGATATAGGGCTGTTTAGATCATTAACCTGATCTTGATTCAACTTTGGTACCTGGTATCTGTCTAGGAACTTCTCCATTTCATCCAGGTTCTCCAGTTTTATTGAGTATAGCCTTTGGTAGAAGGATCTGATGGTGTTTTGGATGTCTTCAGGATCTGTTGTTATGTCTCCTTTTTCATTTCTGATTTTGTTAATTAGGATGCTTTCCCTGTGCCCTCTAGTGAGTCTGGCTAAGGGTTTATCTATCTTGTTGATTTTCTCAAAGAACCAGCTCCTTGATTGGTTGATTCTTTGAATAGTTTTTCTTGTTTCCACTTGGTTGATTTCGCCCCTGAGTTTGATTATTTCCTGCCGTCTACTCCTCTTGGGTGAATTTGCTTCCTTTTGTTCTAGTGCTTTTAGGTGTGTTGTCAAGCTGCTAATGTGTGCTCTCTCTAGTTTCCTTTTGGAGGCACTCAGAGCTATGAGTTTTCCTCTTAGAAATGCTTTCATTGCGTCCCATAAGTTTGGGTATGTTGTGGCTTCATTTTCATTGAACTCTAAAAAGTCCTTAATTTCTTTCTTTATTCCTTCCTTGACCAAGGTATCATTGAGAAGAGTGTTGTTCAGTTTCCACGTGAAGGTTGGCTTTCTATTATTTATTTTGTTATTGAAGATCAGCCTTAGTCCATGGTGATCTGATAGGATGCATGGGACAATTTCAATATTTTTGTATCTGTTGAGGCCTGTTTTGTGACCAATTATGTGGTCAATTTTGGAGAAGGTACCATGAGGTGCTGAGAAGAAGGTATATCCTTTTGTTTTAGGATAGAATGTTCTGTAGATATCTGCCAGATCCATTTGATTCATAACTTCTGTTAGTTTCACTGTGTCCCTGTTTAGTTTCTGTTTCCATGATCTGTCCATTGGTGAAAGTGGTGTGTTGAAGTCTCCCACTATTATTGTATGAGGTGCAATGTGTGTTTTGAGATTTACTAAAGTTTCTTTAATGAATGTGGCTGCCTTTGTATTTGGAGCATAGATATTCAGGATTGATAGTTCCTCTTGATAGGATTTTACCTTTGATGAGTATGGAGTTTCCCTCCCTGTCTTTTTTAATGACTTTGGGTTGGAAGTCAATCTTATCAGATATTAGAATGGCTACTCCAGCTTGTTTCTTCATACCATTTGCTTGGAAAATTGTTTTCCAGCCTTTCATTCTGAGGTAGTGTCTATCTTTTTCTCTGAGATGAGTTTCCTGTAAGCAGCAAAATGTTGGGTCTTGTTTGTGTAGCCAGTTTGTTAGTCTATGTCTTTTTATCTGGGAGTTGAGTCCATTGATATTAAAAGATATTAAGGAAAAGTAATTGTTGTTTCCTGTTATTTTTGTTGTTAAAGTTGGCATTCTGTTCTTGTGGCTGTCTTCTTTTAGGTTTGTTGAGGGATTACCTTCTTGTTGTTTGTAGGGCATGGTTCCTGTCCTTGTATTGGTTTTTTCCTGTTATTATTCTTTGAAGGGCTGGATTCGTGGAGAGATAATGTGTTAATTTGGTTTTGTCGTGGAATACTTTGGTTTCTCCATCTATGTTAATTGAGAGTTTGGCTGGGTATAGTAGCCTGGGCTGGAATTTGTGTTCTTTTAGTGTCTGTATAACCTCCGTCCAGGATCTTCTGGCTTTCATAGTCTCTGGTGAAAAATCTGGTGTAATTCTGATAGGCTTGCCTTTATATGTTACTTGGCCTTTTTCTCTTACTGCTTTTAGTATTCTATCTTTATTTAGAGCATTTCTTGTTCTGATTATTATGTGTCGGGAGGGATTTCTTTTCTTGTCCAGTCTATTTGGAGTTCTGTAGGCTTCTTGTATGTTCATGGGCATCTCTTTCTTTAGATTTGGGAAATTTTCTTCTATAATTTTGTTGAAGATGTTTGCTGGTCCTTTGAGTTGAAAATCTTCATTCTCATCCACTCCTATTATCCGTAGGTTTGGTCTTCTCATTGTGTCCTGTATTTCTTGGATGTTTTGAGTTAGGATCTTTTTGCATTTTACATTTTCCTTGATTGTAGTGCCGATGTTCTCTATGGAATCTTCTGCACCTGAGACTCTCTCTTCCATCTCTTGTATTCTGTTGCTGATGCTGGTATCTATGGTTCCAGATTTCTTTCCTAAGGTTTCTATCTCCAGTGTTGCCTCATTTTGGGTTTTCTTTATTGTGTCTACTTCCCTTTTTAGGTCTAGTATGGTTTTGTTCATTTCCATCATCTGTTTAGATGTGTTTTCCTGTTTTTCATTAAGGACTTCTACCTGTTTATGTTATCCTGTTTTTCTTTAAGGATTTGTAACTCTTTAGCAGTGTTCTCCTGCAATTCTTTTTTTTTTTTTTTTTTTAAATATTTTTATTGCATATTTTCCTCAATTACATTTCCAATACTATCCCAAAAGTCCCCCATAGCGCCCCCAACTTCCCTACCCACCCATTCCCATTCTTTTGGCCCTGGCATTCCCCTATATTGGGGCATATAAAGTTTGCAAGTCCAATGGGCCTCTCTTTCCAGTGATGGCCGACTAGGCCATCTTTCGATACATATGCAGCTAGAGACAAGAGCTCCAGGGTTCTGGTTAGTACATCATGTTGTTCCAACAATAGGGTTGCAGATCCCTTTAGCACCTTGGGTACTTTCTCTAGCTTCTCCATTGGGAGCCCTGTGATACATCCAATAGCTGACTGTGAACATCCACTCCTGTGTTTGCTAGGCCCCGGCATCGTCTCACAAGAGACAGCTATATTTGGGTCCTTTCAGCAAGATCTTACTAGTGTATGCAATGGTGCCAGCGTTTAGAAGCTGATTATGGGACGGATCCCTGGACACAGCAGTCTCTAAATGGTCCATCCTTTCATCACAGCTACGAACTTTGTCTCTGTAACTCCTTCCCTGGGTGTTTTGTTCCCAATTCTAAGAAGGTGCACAGTGTCCACACTTTGGTCTTCATTCTTCTTGAGTTTCATGCGTTTATCAAATTGTATCTTCTATCTTGGGTATCCTAAGTTTTGGGCTAATATCCACTTATCAATGAATACATATTGTGTGAGATCTTTTGTGATTGTGTTACTTCACTCAAGATGATGCCCTCCAGGTCCATCCATTTGGCTAGGAATTTCATAAATTCATTCTTTTTAATAGCTGAGTAGTACTCCATTGTGTAAATGTACCATAATTTCTGTATCCATTCCTCTGTTGAGGGACATCTGGGTTCTTTCCAGCTTCTGGCTATTATAAATAGGGCTGCTATGAACATAGTGGAGCATGTGTCCTTTTTACCGGTTGGGACATCTTCTGGATATATGCCCAGGAGAGGTATTGCTGGATCCTCCGGTAGTACTATGTCCAATTTTCTGAGGAACCGCCAGACTGATTTCCAGAGTGGTTGTACAAGCTTGCAATCCCACCAACAATGGAGGAGTGTTCCACTTTCTCCACATCCTCGCCAGCATCTGCTGTCACCTGAATTTTTGATCTTAGCCATTCTGACTGGTGTGAGGTGGAATCTCAGGGTTGTTTTGATTTGCATTTCCCTGATGATTAAGGATGTTGAACATTTTTTCAGGTGCTTCTCTGCCATTCGGTATTCCTCAGGTGAGAATTCTTTGTTCAGTTCTGAGCCCCATTTTTTAATGGGGTTATTTGACTTTCTGGAGTCCACCTTCTTAAGTTCTTTATATATATTGGATATTAGTCCCTTATCTGATTTAGGATAGGTGAAGATCCTTTCCCAATCTGTTGGTGGTTTTTTTGTCTTATTGATGGTGTCTTTAGCCTTGCAGAAGCTTTGTAGTTTCATGAGGTCCCACTTGTCAATTCTCGATCTTACAGCACAAGCCATCACTGTTCTATTCAGGAATTTTTCCCCTGTGCCCATATCTTCAAGGCTTTTCCCCACTTTCTCCTCTATAAGTTTCAGTGTCTCTGGTTTTATGTGAAGTTCCTTGATCCACTTAGACTTGACCTTAGTACAAGGAGATAGGAATGGATCGATTCGCATTCTTCTACATGTTAACAACCAGTTGTGCCAGCACCATTTGTTGAAAATGCTGTCTTTCTTCCACTGGATGTTTTTAGCTCCCTTGTCGAAGATCAAGTGACCATAGGTGTGTAGATTCATTTCTGGGTCTTCAATTCTATTCCATTGGTCTATTTGTCTGTCACTATACCAGTACCATGCAGTTTTTATCACAATTGCTCTGTAGTAGAGCTTTAGGTCCAGCATGGTGATTCCACCAGAGGTTCTTTTATCCTTGAGGAGAGTTTTTGCTATCCTAGGTTTTTTGTTATTCCAGATGAATTTGCAGATTGCACTTTCTAATTCGTTGAAGAATTGATTTGGAATTTTGATGGGGATTGCATTGAATCTGTAGATTGCTTTTGGCAAGATAGCCATTTTTACAATGTTGATCCTGCCAATCCATGAGCATGGGAGATCTTTCCATCTTCTGAGATCTTCTATAATTTCTTTCTTCAGAGACTTGAAGTTTTTATTATACAGATCTTTCACTTTCTTAGTTAGAGTCACGCCAAGATATTTTATATTATTTGTGACTATTGAGAAGGGTGTTGTTTCCCTAATTTCTTTCTCAGCCTGTTTATTCTTTGTGTAGAGAAAGGCCATTGATTTGTTTGAGTTAATTTTATATCCAGCTAATTCACCGAAGCTGTTTATCAGGCTTAGGAGTTCTCTGGTGGAATTTTTAGGGTCACTTATATATACTATCATATCATCTGCAAAAAGTGATATTTTGACTTCATCTTTTCCAATTTGTATCCCTTTGATCTCCTTTTGTTGTCGAATTGCTCTGGCTAGGACTTCAAGTACAATGTTGAATAGGTATGGAGAAAGTGGACAGCCTTGTCTAGTCCCTGATTTTAGAGGGATTGCTTCAAGCTTCTCACCATTTACTTTGATGTTGGCTACTGGTTTGCTGTAGATTGCTTTTATCATGTTTAGGTATGGGCCTTGAATTCCTGATCTTTCCAAGACTTTTATCATGAATGGGTGTTGGATCTTGTCAAATGCTTTTTCCGCATCTAACGAGATGACCATGTGGTTTTTGTCTTTGAGTTTGTTTATATACTGGATTACGTTGATGGATTTCCGTATATTGAACCATCCCTGCATCCCTGGGATGAAACCTACTTGGTCAGGATGGATGATTGTTTTGATGTGTTCTTGGATTCGGTTAGCAAGAACTTTATTGAGGATTTTTGCATCAATATTCATAAGGGATATTGGTCTGAAGTTTTCTATCTTTGTTGGGTCTTTTTGTGGTTTAGGTATCAGAGTAATTGTGGCTTCATAGAATGAGTTGGGTAGAGTACCTTCTGTTTCTATTTTGTGGAATAGTTTGTGAAGAACTGGGATTAGATCTTCTTTGAAGGTCTGATAGAACTCTGCACTAAACCCATCTGGTCCTGGGCTTTTTTTAGTTGGGAGACTATTAATGACTGCTTCTATTTCTTTGGGGGATATAGGGCTGTTTAGATCATTAACCTGATCTTGATTCAGCTTTGGTACCTGGTATCTGTCTAGGAACTTGTCCATTTCATCCAGGTTCTCCAGTTTTGTTGAGTATAGCCTTTGGTAGAAGGATCTGATGGTGTTTTGGATGTCTTCAGGATCTGTTGTTATGTCTCCTTTTTCATTTCTGATTTTGTTAATTAGGATGCTTTCCCTGTGCCCTCTAGTGAGTCTGGCTAAGGGTTTATCTATCTTGTTGATTTTCTCAAAGAACCAGCTCCTTGATTGGTTGATTCTTTGAATAGTTTTTCTTGTTTCCACTTGGTTGATTTCGCCCCTGAGTTTGATTATTTCCTGCCGTCTACTCCTCTTGGGTGAATTTGCTTCCTTTTGTTCTAGTGCTTTTAGGTGTGTTGTCAAGCTGCTAATGTGTGCTCTCTCTAGTTTCCTTTTGGAGGCACTCAGAGCTATGAGTTTTCCTCTTAGAAATGCTTTCATTGCGTCCCATAAGTTTGGGTATGTTGTGGCTTCATTTTCATTGAACTCTAAAAAGTCCTTAATTTCTTTCTTTATTCCTTCCTTGACCAAGGTATCATTGAGAAGAGTGTTGTTCAGTTTCCACGTGAAGGTTGGCTTTCTATTATTTATTTTGTTATTGAAGATCAGCCTTAGTCCATGGTGATCTGATAGGATGCATGGGACAATTTCAATATTTTTATATCTGTTGAGGCCTGTTTTGTGACCAATTATGTGGTCAATTTTGGAGAAGGTACCATGAGGTGCTGAGAAGAAGGTATATCCTTTTGTTTTAGGATAGAATGTTCTGTAGATATCTGCCAGATCCATTTGATTCATAATTTCTGTTAGTTTCACTGTGTCCCTGTTTAGTTTCTGTTTCCATGATCTGTCCATTGGTGAAAGTGGTGTGTTGAAGTCTCCCACTATTATTGTATGAGGTGCAATGTGTGCTTTGAGCTTTACTAAAGTTTCTTTAATGAATGTGGCTGCCTTTGTATTTGGAGCATAGATATTCAGGATTGATAGTTCCTCTTGGAGGATTTTACCTTTGATGAGTATGAAGTGTCCCTCCCTGTCTTTTTTAATGACTTTGGGTTGGAAGTCAATCTTATCAGATATTAGAATGGCTACTCCAGCTTGTTTCTTCATGCCATTTGCTTGGAAAATTGTTTTCCAGCCTTTCATTCTGAGGTAGTGTCTATCCTTTTCTCTGAGATGAGTTTCCTGTAAGCAGCAAAATGTTGGGTCTTGTTTGTGTAGCCAGTTTGTTAGTCTATGTCTTTTTATCGGGGAGTTGAGTCCATTGATATTAAGAGATATTAAGGAAAAGTAATTGTTGTTTCCTGTTATTTTTGATGTTAAAGTTGGCATTTTGTTCTTGTGGCTGTCTTCTTTTAGGTTTGTTGAGGGATTACCTTCTTGTTGTTTCTAGGGCGTGGTTCCTGTCCTTGTATTGGTTTTTTTCTGTTATTATCCTTTGAAGGGCTGGATTCGTGGAGAGATAATGTGTGAATTTGGTTTTGTCGTGGAATACTTTGGTTTCTCCATCTATGTTAATTGAGAGTTTGGCTGGGTATAGTAGTCTGGGCTGGAATTTGTGTTCTTTTAGTGTCTGTATAACATCCATCCAGGATCTTCTGGCTTTCATAGTCTCTGGTGAAAAGTCTGGTGTAATTCTGATAGGCTTGCCTTTATATGTTACTTGGCCTTTTTCTCTTACTGCTTTTAGTATTCTATCTTTATTTAGAGCATATGTTGCTCTGATTATTATGTGTCGGGAGGTATTTCTTTTCTGGTCCAGTCTATTTGGAGTTCTGTAGGCTTCTTGTATGTTCATGGGCATCTCTTTCTTTAGATTTGGGAAGTTTTCTTCTATAATTTTGTTGAAGATGTTTGCTGGTCCTTTGAGTTGAAAATCTTCATTCTCATCCACTCCTATTATCCGTAGGTTTGGTCTTCTCATTATGTCCTGTATTTCTTGGATGTTTTGAGTTAGGATCTTTTTGCATTTTACATTTTCCTTGATTGTTGTGCCGATGTTCTCTATGGAATCTTCTGCACCTGAGATTCTCTCTTCCATCTCTTGTATTCTGTTGCTGATGCTCGTATCTATGGTTCCAGATTTCTTTCCTAGGGTTTCTATCTCCAGTGTTGCCTCATTTTGGGTTTTCTTTATTGTGTCTACTTCCCTTTTTAGGTCTAGTATGGTTTTGTTCATTTCCATCATCTGTTTGGATGTGTTTTCCTGTTTTTCTGTAAGGACTTCTACCTGTTTGATTATGTTATCATGTTTTTCTTTAAGGATTTGTAACTCTTTAGCAGTGTTCTCCTGCAATTCTTTAAGGGATTTTTGTCCTTCCTCTTTATTGTCTTCTGCCTTTTTATCAGTGTTCTCCTGCATTTCTTTAAGTGTGTTATTAAAGTCCTTCTTGAAGTCCTCTATCATCATCAGGAGATATGCTTTTAAATCCGTGTCTAGCTTTTCCGGTGTGTTGGGGTGCCCTGGACTGGGCGAAGTGGGGGTGCTGGGTTCTGATGATGGTGAGTGGTTTTGGTTCCTGTTAGTAAGATTATTATGTTTACCTTTCGCCATCTGGTAATCTCTGGGGTTAGTTGTTATCGTTGTCACTATTTAAAGATTGGAGCAGAAGCTGTGTTCCACTCACCAGCCGTCTCTAAATCCTGCGGCGGGGGTCGTGGGTAGCTGATGGTACCCCGGTGCTGGTCCAGCCAGAAGAGGCCTGTGGTCCTACTCAGGCCGTTTTTCTGCTTCCCTAACTAATGTAGTCTCTGGTCCCGCGTGCAATTGGATTGGAGCAGAAGCTGTGTTCCACTCTCCAGAAGTCTTAAGATCCTGTGGTGGGTGTTGTGGGTAGCTGGTGAGTGTCAGCTGACCCTGCGCCCCAGCTGCCCAGGTGCTTTTCTGACCGGAAGAGGGTTGTGGCCCTATGTAGGCCGGATTTCTCTCTCCCCAACCAGAGCAGTCTCAGGTCCTGCGTGATTGGACTGGAGCAGAAGCTGTGTTCCACTCACCAGCAGTCCCAAAATCCTGCGGCGGGGGTCTTGGGTAGCTGGCGGGTGTCAGGCAACCCTGCGCTCCCGCTACCCTGGCGCTGATCCGCCGGGTGAGGCCTGTGGCCCTACTCAGGCCGGTTTCTGCTTCCCTAACTAATGCAGTCTCAGGTCCCGCGCAATTGGATTGGAGCAGAAGCTGTGTTCCACTCACCAGCAGTCCCAAAATCCTGCGGCGGGGGTCGTGGGTAGCTGGCGGGTGTCAGGCAACCCTGCGCTCCCGCTACCCTGGCGCTGATCCAGCCGGATGAGCTCTCCTGCAATTCTTTAAGGGATTTTTGTGCTTCCTCTTTACTGTCTTCTACCTGTTTACCAGTGTTCCTTTGTATTTCTTTAAGTGTGTTATTAAAGTCCTTCTTGAAGTCCTCTACCATCATCAGGAGATATGCTTTTAGATCCGTGTCTAGCTTTTCCTGTGTGTTGGGGTGCCCTGGACTGGGCGAAGTGGGAGTGCTGGGTTCTGATGATGGTGAGAGGTCTTGGTTTCTGTTAGTAAGATTATTACGTTTACCTTTCGCCATCTGGTAATCTCTGGGGTTAGTTGTTGTTGCTGTCACTGTTTAAAGATTGGAGCAGAAGCTGTGTTCCACTCACCAGCAGTCTCAAAATCCTGTGGCGGGGGTCGTGGGTAGCTGGCGGTACCCTGGTGCTGGTCTGGCCTGAAGAGGCCTGTGGTCCTACTCAGGCCGGTTTTCTGCTTCCCTAACTAATGCAGTCTCAGGTCCTGCGCGCAATTGGATTGGAGCAGAAGCTGTGTTCCACTCACCAGCAGTCTCAAAATCCTGTGGCGGGGGTCGTGGGTAGCTGGCGGGTGTCAGCCAAACCTGCGCTCTAGCTACCCCAGTGCTGGTCCGCTGTCTCTGCATTTTTTTTAAATCACGTTTTATTTTTAAGATTTATTTATTTACTTTATTTATGTGAGTACACTGTCACTGTCTTCAGACACACCAGAAGGGGGCTTCAGATCTCATTAGAGATGGTTGTATTTTAGTCAGGAATAATTCTGGGTCAAAATTTTTGAAGGTGGGTTAGTGTCCCCATGCCTCCACTGGGGACCCTGTGTATCCACTGGAGGTGGGCTCTTTAGGTTCTGTCTCCCTCCGTTCTTATTTCTTACTCCTTCTTTTTGATAATATTTTCCTTATTTGGAAGGAGATGAATTCAGGAGTGACTTTCTCTGTGGTGAAGGTTTGGGGTCTGGCAGTTGCTTAGATCCATTTTTAGAGGAGTCGGCAGCATCCTGCCAGCCTTAACTGCTTGTATCTGGTTAGCTTGCAATTTACTGTTGCTATTTTCACTGTTCCCAGAAAACCATTAGAGGATTTTACCTAGAATGTGTCTATGAATATTCATAGGCAGCTAGCCTCTGTATTGGAAACCACACCCACATCTCTGCAGTATCCGCAGCATGAATCAGAGCTTCCCCTGGGACTCACAAGGCTACATGAAAACTTGATAGCAGCAGCCTGCAGAATGCACAAAAGGTCTGCTCTGCAATATTGATTTTTTTAAATAGAAAAAGCCCTACTGATTTATTTTTATGTATACCATGAAAATATTTTTAAGCTTCCCTTATCTTCTTGCAATGACTCAGCCATCACAAAAGACTTATAAAATCAAAGCTATCATTTTCTGTAGCATTTGGGCACATACAGCAAAGGAAGATCTTGTGTCTAAATATGACAATAAATGTAGAAGAGTAGTGACATGGAGACAGGAAAGATGGTTCACAATGTGCATCTCAATGGGACCATCACTCTGAATTTGAATAGGATGTGTAACTGCAGAGGCATATGTGTGCATGTCAACATGTGGGTAAACATTGCTGACTTGCCTAGGATCCTAGCTAGCTAGATTCAAATGTGTTTTGTCCACGTGCCTCCTTTGGGCCTGTCTGTACTGTGTAACAGAGGCCAACTGGAGCCTTCCTGCCCCTAGGGATGCAGGGATTCCTCCAGACAATTTTTGTGTCCATTATTGAAATCTAATTTCCCATGTCCTGGTCTAGTGTATCTGATAAAGATTGTCTTTTAATTGCAGTGAATAACTCAAAGTAGAAATGAATTGCATCTTGAGAACTGACCACGCCTCTACCCTATGCCAGGCTGATAGAGCCACAAAGAAAACATAAATGAATCTTGAATTTCTACAACTTCAAATTTCCTTTTTTTGGAATATTTTTCTAATTCCCCTCCAAGGCTGTCTCTGATTTCAATTCTTTTATAATCTCACACCTATTCATTTCTAACTCATTTATTATTATACATTATTTATTTGTGTGTTGGTACCTGCATGCCATAACATGCCTGTGGAAGTCAGAAGGCAGCTTGCAGGACCCCTTCCTTCCACCCTGTGGGTCCTCAGGCTTAGCTGCAGCCACCTTTACCAGCTGAGCCACCTTGAGGCTTCCCCTCTTATTTTAAAAACAAAAACTGACTTGAATTCTTTTCTCTCTAATTTGCAGAGTAATTTAGCAAATTTGCATATCTCATTAACTTAATCCATTCTCCTTAGAAACAGCTGAGTTTGCATAACAAAACCTAATCTCCCCCATGGACTTGGGCTTGCATGCACCTCAACAGAGTTTGTGTTCTTGCTGAGTGTACTTGCTGTGTTGTCTTTTCTTCCCCAGTGATTTAAACTCTTGTCTCTTACAATTATTGCAAATTCCTGTCTCAATATCTACTTCCTACTGTTCCCACAAACCCACACAAAGATCTGAACACCAGCCTCGCTAAATCCCTCACCATATTCAAAGCCAACTACTCTGTACCCCTCTTATCTGAAATCTACAGTAATTTTCTTTATTCTCCTTATAGTTGTTAATATCGCTGTTGTCTTATCAGACATAAGAGCCTTTTTTAAACTGCACTAGCTGCATGTACTTAACATAGAGGTGCTGAAGAAAACTGTCCACCTCTAAGCTTTCTGTTCTCACGATAGCTCTGTTCTCTGGCGAGCATTAATTCTCTCTACAGTGTGTCTTAGGACTCTGTTAATGTTAATGACTCGGCAATTATTAACCTGCTGCTTGGTCTCCCCACGCTCCCCAGCCAGGATCAATCCACTTGAGTTTATTTCTTCTGCATTTAGGGTAGTGTCTGGAGCAAGGCCAGTAGGTGACTGTTTTTTCATTAAATAGTGGATGATTCATATTTGATTCTTGATACTTGGAGACAAATATACTTCAAGTGAAGTCTTCTGACACTTTTTTCATAAGATAAAGTCTTTCACTAAGCTTTAGTCAACCTTCTCTGAGTCATCTTTCAGACATAGCCTAGGTCCTGTGCACTGTCTAAGCTTAACTAGGTCCAGTTTTAGCAAGAATCTTGTTAATTCAGGTTAGCCAGGATCCCTCTGGTCTTTTGACTCTTTCCTGCTGCTACTCAGTACTTACTTGTCTTTCCTTTGTTTTGGGGAAGGCATCCCTCTCTCCTCTTCTAGAACATCCTTAATAGGAATCTGAATAATTTCTCTTTAACAAATATTCCCACAGAGAATTCTCCCATGTTGCATAAATGTGGAGTTTGAAAGGTGGACTGATTGTTTTTTGAGAATTTAAAAAATTCTAAATATCTATAATCAAATATATATATATATATATATACACACACATATATACATATATATGCCAGCTATATGAGTAATGAGTTCATTTGTTCCTGGAGACTAGATTACTCATATGTAGGAACTTGACTGTCTATAGTCAGTGTAACAGATATTTTCAAAATTATCCTAGTAGTACACTCATGTTCACACATAAAAACAGGAGAGATTGGCTTTATATTGAATGTAACAATATTTGCTTCTAAGTTATTACTCACAAGCTTCCAGGGAAACATAATAGTAGAGTTAGAGGTAGAGGTGAGAAATTTAGTATGGATATTTGATCAACTGAATGTGAAGGCAAGAAGTCCCAGTATATGCCATGGGCCTGCTCTATTCAGTCTGAGAATTGAAGGTGCACAATGTGAAGGCTTTAAAAATAGGAGCATATGAAGGGATGGGGAGAGGTGGGATAGCCTATGTGTCTTGAGTTGCAGATATAGGAAATAGTAGGAGAGGAAGTGGTGAGGACTGCGCAGGCCATGTCAGCATCATATTACATAGTATCTCAAGTTACGTTCTCTGGCTTTTTTTCTTGATTGCAGCCAGGAGAGAGTTTGGAGTAAAAGGGTGACAGCTCATAACTGCAAAAGAATCACTCTATTTTCTGTGTGAACAGTAGACTCTACAGGAGCAGCAGAAGAAGAAGCAAAGAGAATAGAAAGGATGCTATTGCTTCTGTTGGGCAATAGCAAGCAAACTTGACCAAAACAATAGCAGATGAAATGGTGAGAAAGAGTCCAGATTTTAGATCTTTGTTAAGACTGTTGTATGGGGCTTTTTGATAGATTTGGAGTTGAGTAGGAAGAGAGGAAGTTGAAGGAGTTTTGATTCAACAAGAAACATGAACAGTCGTATTGGGTTTATAAGCTAGGAGTTAGTAAGACTCCTAGACATTTGCTTTTAAGTATTGGAAGATTTATAATAAGCATGGCCTCTCAAATGAAGAATCAAACTCATTGTCTTCTTGTCAAGATAGGAGGAGGCTAGGACTGATTTGATTTGTGTGATTAGATAGTTGAACGCTGCATATTTCTAAGGCTACCAGGCTGGAAGATGGAAGCTAAAATTCTCAGGGAAAGACTGCCTGTTTATATTTCATGAACATAACAGCAATATTTGAACTAGATAATTAAGCCTTGAGGCAGTTTGGCTCCCATAGTGCTCTACCTAAAGAAACCTCGCACATTTCTCCCTAGCAGTAAGACAGAATGCCTTCTCAGCTCTGGGGATGTTTCAATGTAGAAGCATTGTTTCTAGCAAAAGAGGCTTTCCATGGTCGCTTCTAAAGGCTGCTAACATTGCTTCAGAAATAAGTCATTATTAGTGTCACCTCCCCTCAAAAACAGGTAAGTTGAAAGTCGAGGCAGAAATTTAAAACTTTCAGAGTTTATATACACACAATATTTAAATAGATGTCTTGCATGCACACCCTATGAAGATGATGGATCTGATTGCTTTGTCTTTGTCATCAAAGGAATGTAACGTCTTAAAGAGGAAAGGAACTAAAGAAGCCAACCCCCCCACCCCCCACCCCCCCACACAGGGCCTCAACACCAAATAGGGGTGAAAGTTAGACAGCTAACTGAGTTGACTAAAGTGTTACTATAGTTCAATATTTCCCCATCAGAGTATTCAAGTGTAATTATTGAGAATTTAACTTTATTTTTCATCTTTTCTTCTGTAGTTTTTCTTCTGGAACAACCAGTACTCATTGCAGTCAAGTTTATATTTGAGTGTTGTTGGGAAATAATTTAAGGAGGCTATTGGCAAGTTGCATAGGGACTTGCTTTTATTGAGTGATCATAAAATATCTTATATAAGCAATTGGAGCCTATCCAGTTTTTTTCCTGGTTGCAGAGAAACTTGTCCTCTAACTCCTGGAGATAGGAATCTCAGACTCAACGAATTGTAGCTCAGTCATTAGGCATTACCTCATCAGAAGAGTTTTTCATTGGCTGCTTATTTTCCAAGGAGCTTTAATACAGTTTCTAGTACTTTAACCCTTGTAGGTATAAACCTATGTAGTACAGTGTAGGAGCTAACTGTTAATGCTAAAGACCTTCTGAGGTATTCAGATACCATATGGTTAGATCAAAGGAAAAAAATGGTGTTCATTTCTATTCAAAATGTGTCAGCAGCACTGAGAACTTAAAATATAACTTACTTTCCTTCTTTTGTTGACTTATTGTGTATTCATTTACCTGCTAGAAATACTAGGTCATGAAACAGAAAGAGCAAAGGTAATTCTACACTGTGGCCATGCTGTATACCCCAAAGCCCATGGCTTCTGAAAGAACCATTATTTCCATGCATTATATCTTCTTTCCCACCTCTTTTCAGACAGCTGGAAGATGATGTTGGGTTTAGTTGCTAATAGGGGGTTAGAAGTCTGTAGATGTGGGGGAAATGATCTGTATATCACAAACTTAGTGGTACCAGAAGCCAGGAATGAGAGGACTCCTAGAGTAAGTCATGAGCAGGTTTCTACATCTGTTCTATTGTCTTTCTTCCCAACCCCACTGATCCTTTAGGCCAAAGTACAACCTCATATTTTTTTCTTTTTTTTTTTTATATCTTTAATTCTTTTTTATTAGATATTTTTTATTTACATTTCAATAAAATCTCCTTGATATCTTTAATTCTTGTTCAAAGGTTTAACAGGAGAGATTTAGACTCAGTTTTAAATATGCCTGGGTTAAGATGAAGTTCAAGTAAGTATAACTTTAGTTTAATTTGAATTAGTTTTCTACTTTATCACATCTAAATAAGAATATCAGAAACAAGCTATTATCTAGCATTTATTCAGGGAGAAAAAGGGAAGAAAAATGTTGCATGTATTTTACAGGAAGCCAGCACTCTGCCTATACCAAGTTTCCCTCCTGCTGGTATCTAAATGGCTTTGTATATGATAAATGGCTTTCCATATAATAAGAATTGTGTACACGTGAGGCTATGCCAGTGCCCGGCAAACACAGAAGTGGATGCTCACAGTCATCTATAGAATGGAACACAGGGCCCCCAATAGAGGGGGTAGAGAAAGTATCCAAGGAGCCGAAGGGGTCCGCAACTCTATAGGTGGAACAACAATACGAACTAACCAGTACCCCCCAGAGCTCATGTCTCCAGCTGCATAGGTAGCAGAAGATGGCCCAGTCGGCCATCTTTGGGAAGAGAGGCCCCTTGGTCTTGCAAACTCTACATGTCCCAGTACAGGGGAATGCCATAGCCAAAAAGTGGGAGTGGGTGGGTAGGGGAGCAGGGCAGGGGGAGGGCATAGGGAACTCTTGGGACAGCATCTGAAATGCAAATAAAGAAAATATCTAATAAAAAAATAAGAATTGTGTACATGCATGCGTGCATGCATTCCTGTGTGCACATGCACATTTGTATGTGTATTTTTTTGTGTGTATGTGTGTGTTATATGTGTGTGTGTGTATGCATGTGTGTGTGCCTGCACACATGCTATGGTATATGTGGAAGTCAGATTCATGCAGATTCCAGATACTGAAGTTAGATTGCTAGTCTTGGCAGCAAAAGCCTTTACCAGCTGACTCATCTCACTGGCTATAATTTATGTAATAAAACAAAAAACAAAATTCTCGGATTTATGTGAAAATACTGCCATGTTTTTCTTACTCATATTACAGTGCTCCCAACAGTGTGTGTGTGTGGCTAAGGGGCAATAACAATATATTACAGTTTATCTTTCTTTTTTTTATTTTTAACATTTTTTATTACGTATTTTCCTCAATTACATTTCCAATGCTATCCCAAAAGTCCCCCCCACTTCCCTACCCACCCACTCCCACTCTCTTGGCCCTGGAATTCCCCTGTATTGGGGCATACAAAGTCTGCAAGTCCAATGGGCCTCTCCCTCCAGTGATGGCCGACTAGGCCATCTTTCGATACATATGCAGCTAGAGACAAGAGCTCCAGGGCACTGGTTAGTTCATCATGTTGTTCCCCCCCACAGGGCCGCAGATCCCCTCAACTCCTTGGGTACCCTCTCTAGCCTCTCCACCGGGAGCCCTGTGATCCATCCAACAGCTGACTGTGAGCATCCACTTCTGCGTTCGCCAGGCCCCGGCATAGTCTCACAAGAGACAGCTATATCTGGGTCCTTTCAGCAAAATCTTGCTAGTGTATGCAATGGTGTCAGCGTTTGGAAGCTGATTATGGGATGGATCCCTGGATATGGCAGTCTCTAGATGGTCCATCCTTTCATCACAGCTACGAACTTTGTATCTGTAACTCCTTCCCTGGGTGTTTTGTTCCCAATTCTAAGAAGGGGCATAGTGTCCACACTTTGGTCTTCATTCTTCTTGAGTTTCATGCGTTTAGCAAATTGTATCTTATATCTTGGATATCCTAAGTTTTGGGCTAATATCCACTTATCAGTGAATACATATTGTGTGAGTTCCTTTGTGATTGTGTTACCTCACTCAAGATGATGCCCTCCAGGTCCATCCATTTGGCTAGGAAATTCATAAATTCATTCTTTTTAATAGCTGAGTAGTATTCCATTGTGTAAATGTACCATAATTTCTGTATCCATTCCTCTGTTGAGGGGCATCTGGGTTCTTTCCAGCTTCTGGCTATTATAAATAAGGCTGCTATGAACATAGTGGAGCATGTGTCCTTCTTACCGGTTGGGGCATCTTCTGGATATATGCCCAGGAGAGGTATTGCTGGATCCTCCGGTAGTACTATGTCCAATTTTCTGAGGAACCGCCAGACTGAATTCCAGAGTCAACCTCATATTTTTACGGTGTACATTTATTGCATTTCCCACTCTACTGTGAACTCTTCCTGTGTGGTTTTTTTGGTATGGTCACTGGACAGTTCTGTACCTAAGTTGTGACACAACTATATTGTTAGCTAGTAAACTTCATTCTTGGTCACCATTGAGATTTAAAACTCTGTCAGGTTAAGATTTAAGAAGCACAGGTTTTTGCATTGTTCAGAACCTACCCTAACAGACACCCGACAACTGGATGATGTGAAGATGATTCTACTCAGAATCAGTAATACAGCCTGAAAATGATCATCTTTCTTAATAGCTAAGCAGATGGTGCCAATCAGTCTAGAAAAGAAGAGTATCCTGTTTCTTCTGGAGTTGTGATGCCTCATTTCTGAGTCTTAGGGTAGTAGGTGATGCTTCAGAAGGGTTGGAGTTGTCTACCTGTGTCATTTTGTTTCATAAGTCACTTAATTCTCATGGGATTGAGTTTCTTTGTGTATAAAACTAGAAAAAAAAAGGGATCTAATTCACAGACTGATCTGCAAGCACTCTAGTCAGCTATAGAGATACACCCCCTCCCTGTCTTCTTGCCATCCCTTCTTTGCTCTTTACCTGTTTGGTTCATTTGTGCTTAGAAGGAATTTTTCTGGCATTGACCCAATTGACTCATTTTTGCTGGAGATTCTGTTGCCAGCTCTACCTCCTTCCCAGTCTAACTTCTCCTTCTCCAAAGAGACAGAAGACCTTTGATGGCATCCAGCTTCTGACTTGAGGGGACCTTCAGTTTCATTTGTTGTCAGTGAGCTCTATCTCTGATGAACACTGAGCCTCTGAATTCACAAAGTTCTAACTCAGAGTTCTCACTTCCAAATAGCCAAGTCTCATTGCCCCGTTGAACTTTTGGCTTCCATGATGAGGGGAGTGTCCTAAACTCAACTGTGGTTCACACAGTTAATATGCAAGCACTATTCCTACCATCTGCATGTCTTCAAGAGAGAGCTGTACTATCTTTTAACACAAGAACATGTGTTTTATAAAACACATTTTTTTACTTGCTTACACATATTACCATGAGCAATTATCCACCACATCCCCCAACCTCTTTGGACAGTACTTTGTATTATTGCAATTAAGACATCTACCCCATTTCTTTCTGCCCTTTCCAATATTTCAGCATCTACTTTTGTGTGTGCGCACAGCCCACATTGAATTCTTGCCTAAGCTCCGTGATGCAGAGCTGGATAGATTAGCATTGTTTCCACTGATTTTGATCTGGCCATGGTTCAGCTTCACCTCAGATTGCATTTTTCCCCCAGCATGACTCATACATAAATCTGAATTATCCTTAAATGCTACCCTACACTATTCATAGAAAACCGTATTCAAATGGGAAATGAAAATGTTAATAGTTCCCAATACATATTTTTAAGTTTCCAGACATCTTTAATTTGCCACTAAGCAAACTAAGAAATAATAGTTATTGTAAAAGTTAGGAGACAAGTAGAGTAGGCCATGTAGTGACGATCTCCAGAAGTGTAGTTAAAACATTCACTGGGCTTTTTAAAAAGCAGAGTTAGAGAGTTGGACAAGCTTACTGGGATCCAACTCCTCTACAGGAACACTTTACTTTTAATACATAGATGATTTGTTATGGGCTTAATAATGTTAATGGAAGTCATCAAAACCTTTCCAAATATTTCTTGATTTTACTTTAAAAATCAATACCCTGTTTCCATCAAATTACAATGAGAAACGAAGCCAATATATAGACTCTCCAGAATCTGCCAAAATGCCTATTTCAAATGATCTCATGCAGGTTAAATTGCTCTAATATGCTTTGTGACTCCCCAGCGATTAATCTACTGGCATTCAGACTTATGTGCTGAGCGAAGTCTAGCAAGAACAGGGTACACCAATGACCTAGCTTTTTTTTTTTTTTTTTTGGCTAGACTTGATATTACATCATATACACTTTATTTTCCATGTTGACCTTGGATCTGGTCTACAGAAGTGAGCCCACATCCCTTTCAGAAACTCAGCTTCACAATAAGGCCCCACTTGATTTCTGCCTGATTCATCTCTATCTGTCTTCAAGTTTAAGGTGCTGTTCTGTGCAGTTTATTCACATATTTGAGTAACAAGTATTTGTTGAATAATTAAAACTTGGATTACAGTAATATCCAGGATGATAGATATGTAATAAGAAATTGCATAAAATACAGTGAATTATAATTAGAAAAGTATAATTCATGTGTGTTCAAGTAGTTAGGGCTTCAGTTCTGCTCAAACAATAGATTACTAATCACCAAGTTCATCACCCACTTCAGTGGGTTTCCCCCACAGCATACTCTCCCTATTAGAGTCTATTCTTGAACACTGTTATCATAAATCCTGATTCACTCTCCTGGCAGCTGCCTGCTCAGTCCTGCAGCCAGCCTCTGTTGCAAGACAACAACTGCCAGTAGGACTCAAAGAAGTGACCTTGTTTCAGAGTCCCTCTCAGCTTCATATGAACCCAGTCCCAAGATCCTGAGCAGACTGTTGTATAAGGCTAGATACAGTCTCACCGTCTATCTTCCCACAGACCTTATCCAAGAACTGGCTTTCTCTACAGCAAGTTACTCCTTCTTAGGCAACAGTGTTTATTTAAGGAGCTGGTAAGCTCTTACAGAGAAACCAATCTCCGTTAAGACCATTGTTCTGTTTACATTCTTAAAGGATGTAAACAGTTATTCTCATATTAAAAATAAATATAAAATGCAAGGATTGAAAGGGACATAACGGGCATGAAGAATTCTTACTGCAATGCAGCATATGCATATAAAATAGCTCTATACAAGCTTTCCAAGGAGTATTTCAGGAGTATGAAGAAGTGTTATTCCCAACAAGCAGGACTTACTTATGCCCAACCCAAGTCAGATTTACTCTTTCTAGTAAATGAAGAGGTTGGGCTGGGTGGCTTTCTAGCAGTCCTGTTGACTCTGTGACCATCATTTCTTATTACTAATTATCTCTCTTTGTGTGATCTGTTAATACCCAGGTCCACTCACAACTGAATATTATCACACAAAAAGCAGAAACAAGGAAACATATTGAGTATTTGCAGAGATGCCATGATTTAACACCTGGTCCTGGGGGCTGAGGAATTGATCTAAGTTGGAAGAGAAGCAACATATGTGGAAAACTGTCAGAGTCAGCATGCATTAACTATTAAATAAACGACAATAAAATGAAGACTAGAACAAACTTCTGAGAGCTAACGCAAGTGCATCAATTACCCTCATAATAAATGTGTAAGATACATACAGGCGTTCGTTACCATTCTGCATGTGAAAGAAAACCTTGAAAAGTGTCATAATTTAATCACAGCAATGTCTGAATGTCTAGGATGCACAATAGAGTTACTTACATAATTCGATGTAGGATTTCACTCTTCAAGCAACACGAGTTGTTGAGAAGCTATAGCATTTCTTAGCAAATGAGCTGTCCATCATGCTGGGATGGTATTGCGAGTGCAAAGGGTGTATTGGTAGCACTGTCTATGGACAACAGATGCAAAGCAGAAATGACCTGGGCAAACAGGAATTGTGATGGCTGTAACCATCAGATTTTTACTTCAACTCTGGAAAGAAGGCTAAAGGAAGAGTGCAGTGATTTCTAGCTGGATTGTGTCAATAAACTTGGGACCACAGAATGGGTATGTGAACTTGCTTAGTCACCATTAAAGCCAGGCTCTACTCAACTATGTAGATTACCCAGATCATAATGATGGAGAGTAGTTACTGGTTGACTATAGTTGAATCTTCATTTCCTAACCATGTCATAGTTTTCCAGTTACACAGCTTGTCTTTACTTGAGTTTCCTCATTGAAACAATGGTGAAATCACTAACCCTTATGCACGAAGGTATTATTGCAAAATATATTCTCTACTCTTGCATTAGCTGAGTAAATTATATTTTTTCCCCTAACATTCAGGAACTCGGCTGGGGAGTTGAGAAGCCTAATACCCTGACACTTAACAAAGAGTAGCATTAGTTCCAAAACAGTAGGTTTGGAGTTAGCAGACTTGGCTGAAGATCCAGATCCTCCATGCAGTGGTTCCTGGCAGATCACATGACACCAATGCCTTTCAGCATCTCCCTTGTACAAATTGGATTTAACACCCACCTCCTCCTCCAGTAACGTCCAACACACAGGGTCATTACGCTGTTGCCATTGGCAACTTGCAAATATTTGTGAGTTTCGAACCATGCTCTTGCATTTACCTGTAGTGTAAGTAGTTAATTATTACCCAAAGGTTAGGTTGAAAGCTAAAAATAAAACCAGAGCTGTCAGTTCATGTGAAGTATACTGTGTTCAGAGTTTGTCTCTGGAGCCTAATGGTGGTCCTGAAAGCGATTAGTTACAAAATGTCCCTTATATCCAAGTACTTGATAAACAGCAAGCTGAGCCATCCTAAATATGTGTTCTAAGTTGCAACACTGAGATATCTTATAAATTATTAAGCTGCTGCAGTATGAAGAGCGGCTCTGACTGCAGTAGACCTCTGCGGTGCATTGCAGGGAAAGCTGAGCAACAATGACAAATCTTATTACAGAAATCAGTTCTGAGGCCCGTTTGCTCTTGATGGGGAGCAGCCCCAGGTACCCAGTGCACAATTGTCCAGAAGGATCCTAAGGCAACTTTCTAGGGGGAAAAAGATCAATTAGAAGAGAGGAGAACCCTTCTGTTCTGCTTCGTATCACCATAAGATCCAGATATAATACAGAGGATTCCAAGGGAGAATTTGGTTAAAGCAAATGTTAAAAAACAAACAAACAAAAAAAACAACCAACCAAACAAACAAAAAAACCTTTCTATTTTGAAAGGACCTCGTGACTCAAAAAGGAGCAATAGTCACCAACCTTGAATGATAAATGACAGTTTCCACGAGGATCCCTGGGGCCTGAGTAGACTCTTGATACTTGTCACTGTGATGCCAGTGTCTTGATCATTATTCCATCAGCTAGGGTCACTCCATTTTCTAGCTGAAGAAACTGATTAAGTTAACTGCCCTAAGATCACAAACTGGTCAGTTCCAGGCTTGTTCTTTCTGCTTAGTATCCCCTACTATCACTCAAGTATTTCCAGAAGGGAAATTTCATAAAATGCACTTTAAACTTAAGTGATTGAAAGAGCTTGTGGTTGCCTAGCAACAGGGCTTTCAGAGGTAAGCAACCTGACAGGCTGAAGAAAGCCTCTAGAGAATAGGGGAAACCTGGAGTTTCCCTGTCGCTTGCCTGCTGCAGTAAATGGAAAAGCCATTTAGGCACTTGGCACAAGGCACTGGAAAATGGTCCCTGGGGTCTGGATGATCATCATCGCTGAGCATCGAGTTCCTTTTATTGTGGTATGTGTCAAAAATGACATCTATTGAGTTATTCAGGTCTCAGTCCCTGTGTATAGATCCTGCTTTTGTTTGCTTTGTTTAAACTATGGACCAGAATTTTCAGCCATTTCTGTCCAAATTCCCTGTCTGATTCTATGTGATATAGGCCCTTGCCACCATGTGGTTCCTCTACATAATTACCTGCGGTTCGAGGATTTCTACAGTGAGCTCACTGATTACCAGGCTCGCTGATTCATGATTGTGTTCATGAAATCGGATGAATAACTCGTATCTAACATTTTCTCAGTCCTTGGAGTCTGAAAGGATAAAAGAAAAATGCATATAAGTACCCTTAAAATGGGGGAAACGTTTTCAAAATCTGAGCCACTTTAAAGGTCTCAGCTAAGAGCCTTTTAATTGAATCCCATTGCTCTCTAGTGATCTTAGAGAACTTTATTTTACGATACGGTTTAAATTATCATCAATCCTGGAAATTGTCATTAGTGTTCCATATCCTGAGAAAAGAGTAAACTGAAACTCAGGTTGACCCGCCTGAAATTACGCAAGTCCAGCAGCAGATGTGGGATTCAAACTCATGATTTCTGATTGTATATTAAGCATTTCTGTGCGAGGGCTTAGCTTAAGCAGAAAAGAGATAGTTACACACAATGTAGGAGCCATGAAGAGATATTATCAGCAATAGTATGGCACAGGCCAGAGACACAGCTCTACACTGCTGCCTGCAGCCTGAAGAGTTCATTGCAGAAACCTCCACCCAGTGGAAGTCAGGAGTCTAAACTTTGCTGCCGAAAGGAATTTCAGAAAGATTCAGGATGTAGCAGAGTCAGAGTTTATGAAAAGGAGTCTTTAAGTGTAAAAAGAGACCAATAAAAAGAGGGGTGCTCAAAGAAAGGATGAGACACATCAAAGTGTTGGTGTCATTTCTCAAAGAAGTGTTACCCTTGACTGTCTTGACATGGCTACTTACATAATTTGTGAGGATACATCTTTAAATAATTGCCAAGAAACCTGAATGACTTCACAGGCTGGTTTTTGAAGTGTCTGGTTTCACCAGACGGGATGATTGCAGATGATGAGCTAAGCCTCCAAATCCTAAGAATTGCACAGGAAGTAAAGATTTTTAGTCTAAACACAAATTAATAGGCTTCGTGTGTGTGTGTGTGTGTGTGTGTGTGTGTGTGTGTGTGTAGATTTCTAAAAAATATCCTAGGAAGGAGGACTGTCATGCTCAAGGTCTTATTACTCATCCCATAAACATTAATGTTCCTCAGAAAATAATTCTACATTAAGGAATATTGTCTCTACATCAGCAACCTTCACCACAAATATTAATTGTGCTAGAATTTTTTACTTTTATCTGGCAAGAAGCCCCAGTCAGACTCTGTAGTAAGGAGCCATTTCTCTTCCCCTGTTCCTTCACTTTCCCCTATATTTCTATCCTGCCTTCAAAGTGATAAATAAAGCAATAAAGTAGAAAGACATTATAACTGAAAAGAATGAGGAAAATAATTCAGGCAAGAGGTAGTGTTTGAATTAGACTTTGTAGAATAAGCATAATTAAGGCTCTGGAGTTAAAAATGCCTATGCAATTTATGATTATAATTATACAAAATAAAAAGTATCGATAGTGAGATGACACAGACAGAATTGACAAAATCGAGTATGAAACCGATTCTAGGGAAGTAAAGACAGGGAGGTGGCAAAAGGGACAGCTCAGCTGAGCAAGCCACCGAGAGTTGTCAACAGTTTTAACGGTGGAGTGGCAGTGCTGGATGTGGTTACTTAATGGAGTGATATTTATACCATGCATAACATGTAGTAGCTGTAATGACATTATATAGCTACTGTCATTGTCCAAGAAAAGGCATGAGGTGTCAAGGACAATGGAGTTTGTTGGTGAAAGGAGGGTATGGACTCAAGACATTAGAGGCAGAAAACATGGAATTGTGGGATGGGATAGTCCCAATGAACATCATGTGCATGAGACCAGGCTGAGAGATAAGGTGATGATGCCAGGGATGCAGCCTTGGATTTTGGCACCATCTATCCACAGGAGAACATTTCTTCAGTAGAAGTAGATTAATTTTCAAGATAAATAATGGTTTTTATTTATGAATCTGTAGCACTCAAATGAAGTAGCAAGATTCTGAATTAAAAGGAATATTATTTTAAGGAGAATATAATATACATTCATCAATGTACACAGAGTTCAGATCAGAAAGTATCTTGAGAAAGAATGGCAGTATAACATATACACTATGTTATATTTCATGTGCTTCTCAGTGGCTTGAAATAGTTTGAAAATAGGTCTATATCTTTAGACCTAAAGACCTATAAATAATGCAGGAGATGAAAGACCACACCCCAATTTCTTCAGTAGACATCAATTTCGGCAACTTCTATAGATTATATGCTCCTCTGCATTCTTGTGATAAATAAATGGCCTAAAGTGCAGGTGCAAAAATAAGTATCCAAGATTAAACATCCAAGACGAACAAGTTGGTGTGGAAGGAGGAGTACGTTCAAGTATGCCTACCATGCAGCTGAGAGCTTAATGCTGCCCCCCAGCTGTGTTATCCTGAACATGCATTGTTGCTGCAACTTTCCCCAGCTTATATTCAGTTCCTTTGTTGCTACTCCATGTCTCATTTCTATCCTGCTCATGGTCTGAAGAGAGGTAGGTGAGAAGACCCCATTTTAGACCAACCTGCAGAATCTCATTTTGCTTATATACCATCCCCAAATTTTGATTCGGGGAGCTCCAAGGTCTGAGTCTCTGGAAAATAGATTGTGCTAACTCAAAGTCAATATGGTGAAAATCAGAACTACAGCCACGTTGCATTTATGCCAAAGCAGGCACACAATCAATGAACCAAATGGAATGAATAAGAAACATGCATTGTGTTGGAATTTAGGACTATCTCCTGCTCAGTGGATTTCTCATACAATGCGTAATACAAAGAAGCTTAAGGCCATTGACATTTTAGTGATGCTAATGATACTTCACTCACCACAGATATTAGTGCCTAGGACTCCCTGACCTATCTTTGTAATAGTTTTCATCTTGCTTCTTAGCATGGAGACTAGTTCTCCAGGAGCATAGCAATGCTGGAGTGAGAGGGATGTGTTTATCAATCTACGATATTAATAGTGTTTAGAAAACTCTAATTCTTGATGTCAGTCCCTGCCTCTGTAGATATGCATTTTAAAAATGATCATGACTTGCAAAATCATTTTAATGATCTCCTCATTGAATAAGCAATAACAAGAGGTGCAAACTACTTGGCAAATGCAGAACATAATCACAGTTCAGACAGGGGTCTACTAATTGGAAAACACAAAATATGCACATTTGATTTGCCTGTATGGAAACAAATTTTGATTGTTTGATTTTGGGACAGAGTTGGTGAAGGTGATGAGCAACCTGTTGTAGATTCGGGCTTGGGTTCTGGGACCAGGTTTTATTTCAGCTTTGCCACTTATTAAGTGATGGAGTGATGACCTCTGACAGCCACAGTTTCCAATGTTATAAAATGAACATAAACCCCCCAACGTCTCTTCCCCTTTTCTCCTCTTGTAGGTGGACTTGAAAGGGCTGAATGAGATAACCTAGGTGAAGTATCCAGCATAAGTCTATCCTACTGTTCTCCTAAGTCTGTAGGGTAAATTGCTCAGAGAGGCTTGTTCAATGTCAGAGACAGACAGCTGGTCCATTATGCTAAAAGTGCTATAAAGGGGAAGCCCCTCTACTGCCAGTCCTTCTCATCTGGCTCCTGTGTTTAGAGCAAAATGTGACTGGAATTGTGTTGAGTGCATCAGTCGGACTCTTTTTGGAACTTGCTTCATAACAAGCCATTGTGTGCTCACGGTAATAGGGAAATCTAACTGCCACAAGCATGAAGGAGTGTTGTAATGGAAGTAGCACAGGGCAAATATCAGCTCCTTAGGGCTGAGTGCTGCCTGTTTGCCTTACAGCAAGTCATGAAGCATCTCCCAGTGTTTGTCTCCTCATCCACAAATGAGAACTATGGCTCAGTGACTTTTCCAGCTGGATCCATTGGTTAGCTATGAAGTCAATTGCCTGTATGAAAAAAGGATTTCTGTAGTACAACAGATGAGTCTGCTGCCCTGGAAGAATCATAAGCTTTTACAAGAGGTGGCCAGCCAGTCATTCTACCATTTTCTAACTGGGTATTTAGCTTAGACAGTTACTGGGATCCCCTGCAGATGGTAGCATGGTGGATGATTGCCAGTGAGTTATTTCCAAACAGGGGAGTGTCCTACATAGCCAGTCCTATTTTTCTTACAGTATCCTTAATGGTCAAGATCTTGAGCTTTTATAATAGTTCTTTATTTGAAATGGTTTACTCAGTATCTATGCACACTGACGAATCTATTTCATAACACATTTTAAAATCTCTCTTTACAACGTGTGACTCTAAGTGTGTTAACAAATGAGTGGGTTTTCATTCCATCATGTGGCACATGAATGAAGTTCTTGTAGGACCCAGGGTGAATGGGTCGTTAGAGCCTCTGGCTATCAGTCAATATAATGATCAGGGATAACAAAGATCCCTGAAAGCACTACTCTGTGAGTTATCAGACAGTTGGTCCACTGACATGCAGGAGGGAATCTAATGGTACACAGTAGCTCTATATGGCCTAGTGACATCAGGAAAGGAAGTTTCCTCTCTGTACTGGAACCATCTCCTCTTCCTTTTTCTATTTTTTATATTTCCATTTTTAGTAGATAGTATCTTTATTTACATTTCAAATGTTATCTCCTTTCCTCATTTCCTTTCTGACCCCCCCATCTCACCCCACCCCACACTCACTAACTCACCCACACTCACTTCCCTGTCTTGGCGTTCCCCTATACTGAAGCATCAAGGCTTCACAAGGCCAAGTGCCTCTCCTCTCATTGATGTCCCACAAGGCCATCCTCTGCTACATATGTAGCTAGAGCCATGGATCCCTGCATGTGTACCCTTTGGTTGGTGGTTTAGTCCCTAGGAGTTCTGGGGGTACTGGTTGGTTCATATTGTTGTTCCTCCTATGGGGCTGCAAACCCCTTCAGCTCCTTGGGTTCTTTCTCTAGCTCCTCCATTGGGGACCCTGTGCTTAGTCCATTGGATGGTTGTGAGCCTTCACTTCTGTATTTGTCAGGCACTGGTAGAGCCTCTCAGGAGACAGCTATATCGGACTCCTGTCAGCAAGCACTTGTTGGCACCCACAATAGTGTCTGGGTATGGCAACTGTATATGGGATGGATCCCCAGGTGGGACAGTCACTGGATGCCCTTTCCTTCAGTTTCTGCTCTAAACTTTGTCTCTGAATCTCCTCCCATGGGTATTTTGATCCCCCTTCTAAGAAGGACCAAAGTATCCACACTGTGGTCTTCCTTCTTCTCAAGCTTCATGTGGTCTGTGAATTGTATCTTGGGTATTCCGAACTTCTGGGCTAATATCCACTTATCAGTGAGTGCATACCATGTGTCTTCTTTTGTGATTGGGTTACCTCACTCAGGATGATACTTTCTAGTTCCATCCATTTGCCTAAGAGCTTCATGAATTAATCATTTTTAATTGCTGAGTAAATTGTATAAATGTACCACATTTTCTGTATCCATTCCTCTGTTGAAGGACACCTGGGTTCTTTCCAGCTTCTGGCTATTATAAATAGGGCTGCTATGAACATAGTGGAGCACGGGTCCTTATCACAGGTTGGAGCATCTCCTGGGTACATGCCACGAGTGCTATAGCTGGGTCCTCAGGTAGTCCAATTTTCTGAGGAATCACCAAACTGATTTCCAGAGTGGTTGTATCAACTTGCAATCCCACCAGCAATGGAGGAGTGTCCCTCTTTCTCTACATCCTCCCTAGCATCTGCTGTCACCTGAGTTTTTGATCTTAGCCATTCTGACTGGTGTGAAGTGGAATCTCAGGGTTATTTTGATTTGCATTTCCCTGGTGACTAAGGATGTTGAACATTTCTTTAGAACATTTCTCAGTCATTCGGTATTCCTCAGTTGAGAATTCTTTGCTTAGCTCTCTACCCCATTTTTAATAGGTTATTTGTTTCTCTGGAGTCTAACTTCTTGAGTTCTTTGTATATGTTGGATATTAGCCCTCTATTGGATGTAGGGTTGGTAAAGATCTTTTGACAATCTGTTGGTTGCCTTTTGGTCTTATTGACAGTTTCCTTTGCCTTACAGAATCGTTGCAATTTTATGGGGTCCCATTTGTCAATTCTTGATCTTAGAACATAAGTTATTGGTGCTCTGTTCAGGAAATCTTCCTCTGTGCCCATATACTTGAGGCTCCTCCCCACTTTCTTTTCTATTAGTTTCAGTGTATCTGGTTTTATCTGGAGGTCCTTGATGCAATTAAACCTAGCTTTGTACAAGGAGATAAGAATGGATCAATTTGCATTCTTCTACATGCTAACCACCAGCTGAACCAGCACCATTTGTTGGAAATGCTGCCCTCCCCCACCCCCCACTGGATGGTTTTAGCTCCTTTGTCAAAGATCAAGTGACCATAGGTGTGTGGGTTCATTTCTGGGTCTTCAATTCTATTCCATTGATCTACCTGCCTGTCACTTTACCAATACCATGCAGTTTTTTTTATCATGATTGCTCTGTAGTACAGCTTGAGGTCAGGGATGGTGATTCTCCCAGAAGTTCTTTTATTGTTGAGAATAGTTTTTGCTATCCTTGGTTTTTTGTTATACCAGATGAATTTGCAAATTGCTCTTTCTACCTCTATGAAGAATAGATTTGGAATTTGATGGGGATTGCATTGAATCTGTAGATTGCTTTTGGCAAGAGAGCCATTTTTACTATATTAATCCTACCAATCTATGAACATGGGAGATCTTTCCATCTTCTGAGATCTTCTTTGATTTTTTTCTTCAGAGATGTGAAGTTCTTATCATACAGATTTTTCACTTGCTTAGTTAGGGTCACACCAAGTTATTTTGTATTATTTGTGACTATTGAGAAAGGTGTTTTCCCCCTAATTTCTTTCTCAGCTGTTTATCCTTCGTGTAGAGGAAGGCCACTGATTTATTAGAGTTAATTTCATATCCAGATACTTTGCTGAAGTTGTTTATCAGGTTTAGGAGTTATGTGGTAGAATTTTTTGGGTCACTTATGTATACTACCATATCATCTGCAAATAGTGATATTTTGACGTCTTACTTTCCAATTTGTTTCCCTTTGACTTCCTTTTGTTGTCTAATTGCTCTGGCTAGGACTTGGAGTACTATATTGAACAAGTAGGGAAAGAGTGGACATCCTTGTCTAGTCCCTGATTTTAGTGGGATTGCTTCAAGTTTCTCTCCATTTAGTTTGATGTTGGCTACTGGTTTGCTGTATATTGCTTTTACAATGTATAGGTGTGGGCCTTGAATTCCTGATCTTTCCAAGACTTTTATCATGAAAGGGTGTTGGATTTTGTCAAGTGCTCAGCATCTAATGGAATGGTCATGTGGTTTTTTTCTTTGAGTTTGTTTATATAGTGGATTATATTGATGGATTTCTGTATATTGAACTATCCCTGCATCCCTGGGATGAAGCCTAGTTGGTCCTGATGATTGATCGTTTTGATGTGTTCTTGGATTCTATTTCTATTGAGTATTTTTGCATTGATAATCATAAGGGAAATTGGTCTGAAGTTCTCTTTCTTTGTTGAGTCTTTGTGTGATTTAGGTATCAGTGTAATTGTGGCTTCATAGAACGAATTGGGTAGTGTTCCTTCAGTTTCTATTTTGTAGAATATTTGCATTAGGTTTTCTTTGAAGAGTATTTGTATTAGGTTTTCTTTGAAGGTCTGATAAAGCTCTGTACTAAACCCATCTGGTCCTGGGCTTTTTTTGGTTAGGAGACTATTAATGACTGCTTTTTCTTTATGGGATATGGAACTGTTTAGATCATTTATCCAATCCTGATTTAACTTTGGTATCTGGTATGTGTCTAGAAAATTGTCCATTTCATTCAGATTTTCCAGTTATGTTGAGTAGAGGCTTTTGTCATTGGATATGGTGATTTTTTTTAATTTCTTCAGTTTCTTTTGTTATGTCTCCCTTTCCATTTCTAATTTTTTAAATTTGGATACTGTCTCTGTGCCCTCTGGTTAGTTTGGCTAAGGGTTTATCTATCTTGTTGATTTTCTCAAAGAACCAGTTCTCGGTTTGGTTGATTCATTTGTATAGTTCTTTTTTTTCTACTTGGTTGATTTCATCCCTGAGTTTGATTATTTCCTGCCTTCTACTCCTCTTGGATGTATTTGATTCTTTTTGTTCTAGAGCTTTCAGCTGTGCTGTCAAGCTGCTAATGTGTGCTCTCTCTAGTTTCTTTTTGGAGGCACTCAGAACTATGAGTTTTCCTCTTAGGACTGCTTTCATTGTGTCCCATAAGTTTGGGTATGTTGTGGTTTCATTTTCATTAAGTTCTAAAAAGTATTTAATTTTTTTTCTTTGTTTCTTCCTTGACCAAGTTACCATTGAGTAGAGTGTTGTTCAGCTTTCATGTGTATGTGGGTTTTCTATTATTTTTGTTGTTATTGAAGAACAACCTTAGTGTGTGATGATCTGATAGGACGCATGGGATTATTTCAATCTTTTTGTTTCTGTTGAGTCCTGTTTTGTGACCAATTATATGGTCAGTTTTGGAGAAGTTACCAAGAGGTCCTGAGAAGAAGCTATAATCTTTTGTTTTAGGATAAAATGTTCTATAGATATCCATTAAATCCATTTGGTTCATAACTTCTGTTAGCTTCCTTATGTCTCTGTTTCCATGATCTGTCCATTGATGAAACTGGGGTGTTGAAGTCTCCCACTATTATTGTGTGAGGTGCAATGTGTGATGATGTGGTTGCCCTTGCATTTGGAACATAGATGTTCATAATTGAGAGTTCATCTTGGTAGATTTCACATTTGATGAGTTTGAAGTGTTCCTCCTTATCTTTTTTGGATAATTTTAGGTTGAAAGTTGATTTTTATTTGATATTAGAATGGTGAGTAGAGCTTGTTTTTTGGTACCATTTGCTTGCAAAATTGTTTTCCAGCCTTTTACTCTGAAGTAGGGTCTGTCTTTGTCACTAAGGTGGGTTTCCTATATGGAGCAAAATGTTGGATCTTGTTTATGTATCCAATCTGTTAGTCTATGTCTTTTTTGAAGGGAATTGAGTCCATTGATATTAAGAGATATTATGGAAATATGATTGTTCCTTCCTGTTATTTTTGTTGTTAGAGGTGGAGTTATGTTTATGTGGCTCTCTTCTTTTTGGGTTATTAAAAAAAGATTATTTTCTTGCTATTTCTAGGAAGTAGTTTCCATCCTTGTTTGGAGTTTTCCATTTATTACCCTTTGAAGGGCCGAACTTGTGGAAAAATATTGTATAAATTTGTTTTTGTCATGGAATACCTTGGTTTCTCCATCTATGGTAATTGAGAGTTTTTCTGGGTATAGTAATCTGGGCTGGCATTTGTATTCTCTTAGTGTCTGTATGGCATCTGCCCAGGATCTCCTGACTTTAATAGTTTCTGATGAGAAGTCTAGTATACTTCTGATAGGTCTGCCTTTATTTGTTACTTGACCTTTTTCCCCTTACTGCTTTTAATATTCTTACTTTGCTTTGTACATTTGGTGTTTTAATTATTATGTGACGGGAGGAATTTCTTTTCTGGTCCAATCTATTTGGAGTTCTGTAGGTGTCTTGCTTGTTCATGGGCATCTCTTTCTTTAGGTTAGAGAAATTTTCTTCTATAATTTTGTTGAAGATATTTACTGGCCCTTTGTGTTGGGAATCATCACTCTCTTCTATACCTATTATCCTTAGGTTTGTTCTTCTCATTGTGTCCTGGATTTCCTGGATGTTTTGGGTTAGGAGCTTTTTGCCTTTTGCATTTTCTTTGACTGTTGTGTCAATGTTTTCTATAGTGTCTTCTGCACCTGAGATTCTCTACTGTATCTCATATGTTCTGTTGATGATGCTCGCATCTATGATTCCTGACCTTTTCCCTAGGTTTCCTGTTTCCAGAGCTGTCTTCCTTTATGATTTTTTTTATTGTTTCTACTTCTATTTTTAGGTCCTGGATGGATTTGCTCAATTCCTTCACTTGTTTGGTTGTGTTTTCCAGTAATTCTTTAAGGGTTTTTTGTGTTTCTTTTTTAAGGTCTTCTACCTGTTTCCTGTGTTCTCCTGTATTTCTTTAAGGGAGTTATTTATGTCCTTCCTAAAGTCCTCTATCATATCATGAGATGTGATTTTAAATCCAAATCTTGCTTTTCTGGTGTGTTGGGGTATACAGGACTTGGCTGTTGGGGGACAACTGGGTTCTGATGAAGCCATATAGCCTTGGTTTCTGTTGGTAACATTCTTTTGCTTGCCTTTCACCATCTGGTCATCTCTGTCTCTGTTAGTTGTTCTTGCTGTCTCTGGCTTCAGCTTCTCCCTCCTGTGGGCCTGTAAGCCTGTGTCAGCACTCTTGGGAAACAAGCTCTCCCCTGGCATGACCAGTGCAGAGAGGGCTGTGGAACAGTCCCAGCTCCTGGGTGCAGATGGAGGCAGGGAGAAACCTGTCCCAGCTGCTCCACTGCTCCTGTGGCCTGTGTGCTCCTGGCTGGTCCCACCTTAGAAAGTCACTGGAGAGAAAATGGCAATCTCATCTCTGAGTCCAGGAGTCAGAGCAGGACCCATGCACAGAGGGCTGCGTTACAGCCCCAGCTCCTGGGTGCAGATAGAGGCAGGGAGGAACTTGTCCCAGCTGCTCCACAGCCAAACCATTTCCTCTTCAGGTGAGGCCAGTGACAGCACAAAAATAGGTAATTTAAAGGACATTTGTTTTCAGTTCTAAATTTTGTGTTTGTAGTCAATTTGTCTATTAGGATTATATATTACCTCTAAGTTGTGCTTCAAAACTCATACACACACACACACACACACACACAGAGAGAGAGAGAGAGAGAGAGAGAGAGAGAGAGAGAGAGAGAGAGAGACACATATATATATATATATATATATATATATACAGACAGACAGACAGACAGACAGACGCACGCACGCACACACACACACACACACACAGAGCGAGTGAGAGAGAGAGAGAGAGAGAGAGAGAGAGAGAGAGATTTCTCTATTGAGGAACTTTGACTAATACACTAATACACCAGGGTACATAGTAAGACCCTGTCCTTTAAATGAACATAACTGTCCCACTTTTCTTGCTTCAGTTTAAATGTTTGTGTAATAAGTTATTATTTTTTATTGCTTTAATTTTTCAATTTAAAAAAATTTTAGACTGGTTTACAATAAAATATCTACCTACCATTCCTGCTTTCAATTCTCTTCATATGCACCCCAGTATATCTCCCTTTCTTTTAGATGCTAGTTTTGGTGAAAGAGATCACTCACTTAGTCCATCTGTCCAACATTTTGACTTTTTCAGTATCTTTTCATTAATTTGCTAGTTTTATAATTATGTAATTAGCAGCAAATAACTTTACTGCTAATTCCAGTAGGAGGGGGAAGCTTCTCTGAACGGGGATGAGAGCATTCAAGGTCTATAGTATAAGCATAACTACTTAAAAAGCTTTGAATAGCATGACCATTGAGCAACACAGCAATGGCAGTCTCTACCGTATGGCTTATGGCTTCTTTGGCCATGGGCTCTTGATCAGGATTACAGAATCAGGCAAAGAATCCTCCTCCTATGAAGTAGTCCTTAAATTCAACCCACGAGGAGTTATTTACCCCCTATAACCTTCATGCCACTACTACACAAGTAGGGAGGCACACCTCTCCTGGCAGGTTGGTATTGTAATATGTAGGGCCCAGCAATGGGAAAACCACTAGTACATTTTCATCCTGCAAAATCCATACAGCACTATGAGAGCCATCCAGCATGGAAGAGCACTGTGAGGGCCAGCCAGCATGGAGGAGAACTATGAGGGCCAGCCAGCATGGAGGAGCACTATGAGGGCCAGCCAGCATGGAGGAGCACTTGTGAGGGCCAGCCAACCTGGAGGAGCTCTGTGAGGGCTAGCCAGTGTGGAGGAACACTGGGAAAGTTAGCTGGTGTAGAGTAAGCTTCCCTGTTTGTTTAAGAATGATTTCTTTACATTTTACAGCCAAAGTGTTCTATTTTATTTTAGTCACCATAAATCAAGCACCATAGCTTTCCTTGTAGTTTGCATCAATGTATTAAATATAATAGATGACAAAATACATGAAAATTCAAATTAAAAAAATAGAAAATCTTATTTTATTTTCACACATCAAAAGAGTTTTTAAAACCAATGAAAAACACCAGAAAGGGACATAATGTGGAGTTCTGTTCACTAAAGACTACATCTCAATCAGAGAGCTAGAACATTGACTGCAAGTGAGCAGGAGTTAAGCTTTGAAAAGTCTTAGATGAAAGCTCAGATGTTTCGGGTTAAGTCATGCTGTAGGTCAAATGTCCTTTGACTGTGTCCTCAGAATCTCATGTGCTAAGCCAGGGTTCTCAGTATGGCAGTGTTGAGACTGTATGACTCATAAAAGGCCAAGACTAGTAGAGAAGGCTTAGGTCATTGGAGTCTATGCACACAAACAGAATTTTTATCATCTGCTTGGACCTATATCAGTTTCTTAAAAGAAAGTTTACATAAGAAGAACGACCCTAACCCTTGGCTCTCTCTGGCTTCCTTTCTTAACATATGATTTTCATCTCTCCCACTTATGTTTCCCTCAATACCATCTGCCATACACATACCGCTGGATGGCCCTTGTCAGAGCCAAGATCCTGATTCCATGTTCTTGAATATATAGAGCTATGGGTTGAACAGTCCTTGTTTCCTGTGTCCAGACTGGGATATTGTGTGATAGTTGTAGAAAACAGACTAATAGTGATAAATTTGTACAGCATGTAGAAAGCATCAATTATGAAAGAGTGAGTTTCCTGATTTCAAACTTATTGGTGTGGCCCTATGCAAACTGGACAATACTCATGGTCTTGACAAACTTATTAAATGAGAAAATGCACAGAAAATAGCACCAAGTTTGGCCATTTTAAAGAATCCACAACCTATTAGTTTTCCTTTTTCCTTTAAGATTTTGTAATTTGTGCCTCTTCTATGGTGATAAAAGTGTTGTCTGCATGCAGTTTAATGCTTAGAAGGCTGTGGTAGCTCTGCATCCTCTAATCTCATAGGATTCCATGTCAGGTAGAATTTCCTTACAGCCACTTCTGACTGTTTTCATGTCTTTATGCCTCTTTCTGTGCTTCTTTTAGACTGAAAAATTAAAGAATGCGTCATTACTAAGAATTTTTATCCTCTCAACTTTTGAGACATAAAATTAGGAAACTCTTTTGTAAGGCAGCCTCTTTAGGTTGTGTCTCTGGACACATTGACAGATCTGTGGTTTCCAAGGGCAGAATGTGACCAAGGCCTGTTCATCAATCATCTCTCCTTACCCAGCAGAATGTCAGCAAAGGGCCATAATTCTTGTAGAGATCCTTTACATGAAGATTTAAAGATCTCCACAAGTGTTGTTATGAAAGAATTGGCATGTTGTCCATACATCATCCTAAAAGTTCAGTATAGGCCTTCTGGAACTAACAACGTTCCAAGGTCTTGCTAAATTAACCCAAATTGCTAGAGTAGATTTTCTGGTAGAGGTCCATCACTAGTCTTCTCTGGCCAGTGTTAGAACTTGGTGTTTTGCTGGGCATGGTGGCATACGCCTTTAATCCCAGCACTCAGGAGGCAGAGGCAGGTGGATTTCTGAGTTTGAGGCCAGCCTGGTCTACAAAGTAAGTTCCAGGACAGCCAGGACTATAGAGAAACCCTGTCTCAAAACAAACAAACAAACAAACAAACAAACAAACAAACGAACTTGGTGTTTTCTAGTGGTGATTACACAGAATCTAGATATTTCTGGGTGTCATGTAAGATCTTGAGGGGGGTCACTCCCTCTCCTTATTCAGCCTTATCTCTCCTCCATGTCCCCCAGATCTGTTCTTCTCAATGCTAATGACCTCTCTGACTGTCGTTGCACAAGTGTGACTCTTCCCTAAGATATCATCCCTGACCATTTTCATCTTTCTAATCTGTCAAGGTGACTTCAGTCTCTTCTTACCCATGAACTCTTTTCTGATTTTCCAATCTGCAATTTATAATTTTCTGGTTCTCTTTTTGCATCTGTTACTGGAACTAGGATATGCTGTTTGGTTGTGCAAATGCCTCCAAGTAGCATAAAATACTCTCTTGTCACAGCAACTACCAACCATAAGATTTGTGGGTATATATAAGAATCCACAAAGATGGACCCAGAAACAAAAGGATTAAGTTCAGACAGAATTAATATCCCTTAGTGCCAAATATGGGGAAACCCCAAAAGAACAAGTAATAGCCAAAAGTATTTCAGCAGTACACGTCAGAGCCAGAAGTCTTACTCTCTGGAGGACTCAGCAAAATTAGAAACTTCATTCTCCTACTTCTAATCCGAAGTCACAGAAAGTGAATACTTGGAACATCTTGGGTATATGGTCCTTCTTGTGTACCTTTTCCTTTGAATTGAAACATTTCCTCTGTAGGGAGAAAGGAGCTTTGTAAGATGCAGGAAGTACATAAAACTCACATGGCTGAGGAAGACCTGAAAATTACAAGACTCACAGGGCATCTTCCCAAGGTTATAAAAGAAGTGAACAGATACTGGGGAAGGAGACTCTCTGGTCAGTTTGGCTGCCTGCCAGTCATGCAGGGATGCAGGGGATGCAGGTGGCGTTGAGTCACACATGCTACTGTTATAATCCTTCACCATACTCCAGCACCATAACCCCAGTGACTCCACTGACTTACCCATCTAGATATGAGTGCATTTATTTTTTGAGATGTCATTGGAGCACTATCTGAAATGAATAGACAGATGTCTATTCATGTCTTTCCTGGAAAAAGTCACACAACAGCACTTTATATTCTGTGCCCTAAGGTCCAGCCTTGAATGACATGTTCTTATGTGTTGGTAAATCTTTTCATACTCTAAATAGAAGATAAGAGCTCAATTTTCTTTTTACTGACATGAACTGAATTTAAGATTTTAAAGTCTGCATAAATAGTAGATATCAATTAAATATTTATTGATGGGTTGATAGCTTCCAAAAGTAGAATTTGAGAGCCAGAGAGATGACTCAGCAGTTAAATTTATACTGCTCCTCCAGAGGATCCGAGTTTGGTTCCCAGCACCAGTGTGGGGCAGTTCACAACTCAGTTCTAGAGGATCTGAAATCTACTTCTGACCTCTCAGGGTACTCACATACGTGTGCTATACACTCACACATACAATAAAAAATTCAAAAAAAAAAAACTAGAATTTTATAAACTACTTGTCTGTCTCTGGCTGTTTTCCCATGTATGTATTCTAATGCCCATGCCATGCAAGCTCATTTATTGTACTTCCAACTGCCCAAGGCCATCAGACAGTGTTCTTAAAATTGTCAAATATCACTTGATTTTTGATCTTAGAAAACGTAACATTTATTTTGAGTTAGACTAGGACTTCAAGTACTATATTGAATAGGTAATTAGGTAGGGAGAGTGGGTAGCCTTGTCTAGTCCCTAATTTTAGTGGGATTGTTTCAAGTTTCTCTCCATTTAGTTTGGTGTTGGCTACTGGTTTGCTGTATATTGCTTTTATTATGTTTAGGTATGGGCATATACCCAGAAGATGTTTCAACTTGTAATAAGGACACATGCTCTACTATGTTCATAGCAGCCTTATTTATAATAGCCAGAAGCTGGAAAGAACCCAGATGTCCCTCAACAGAGGAATGGATACAGAAAATGTGGTACATTTACACAAGTACTATTCAGCTATTAAAAACAATGAATTCTTAGACAAATGGATGGATCTGGAGGATATCATCCTCAGTGAGGTAACCCAATCACAAAAGAACACACATGGTATGCATTCACTGATAAGTGGCTATTTGTCCAGAAGCTCAGAATACCCAAGATACAATTTGCAAAACACATGAATTCAAGAAGAAGGAAGACCAAAGTGTGGATACTTTCATCCTTCTTAGAAGGAGGACCAAAATACCCATGGAAGGAGTTACAGAGACCAAGTTTGGAGCTGAGACTGAAGGCATGACCATCCAGAAACTGCTTCACCTGGGGATCCATCCCATAAACAACCACCAAACCCAGAAACTAAGATGCCAACAAGAGCTTGCTGACAGGAGCCTGATATAGCTGTCTTCTGAGAGGCTCTGCCAGTGCCTGACTAATACAGAAGTAAATGCTCACAGTCAATCATTGGATGGAGCACAGGGTCCCCAATGAAGGAGCTAGAGAAAGTACCCAAGGAGCTGAAGGGGTTTGCAGTCCCCTCAGGAGGAATAATAATATGAACTAACCAGTAACCCCAGAGCTCCCTGGGCCTAAATTACCAATCAAAGAAAACACACGTAGGGACTCATGGCTCTAGCTGCATATGTAGCAGAGGATGGCCTTAGTCAGTCATCAATGGGAGGAGAGGCCCTTGGTCTTATGAAGGTTCTATGCCCCAGTATAGGGGAATGCCAGAGCCAGGAAACAGGAGTGGGTGGGTTTGGGAGCAGGAGGAAGGGGAAGAGGATAGGGGATTTTTTGGAGGGAAAACTAGGAAAGGGGATAACATTTGAAATGTAAATAAAGAAAATATCTAATAAAAAAAGAAAATGCAACACTTATTTTAAGTTATAAAAAGGAGTTCAACTAAATAACTGTAAGCTTATAAAATGAAAATTGGAAGCATTTTTAAAATTTACATTTGATTATTTGTGTTTGGGTGTGGGAATGGAAGTCAGAGGCCAACTGCCAAGAGTCAAGTCTGTTTCTACCAAGTCTGGTTCTTGGGAATCAAGCTTAGTGGAGAGTGCCTTTACTCACTGAACCATCATTATCCCAAGATGAAATTTCAATAACCTTCATGTTTTGTTTATTTTCTCTTTCTTGTAGGAGTCAGTATAAAATGGACTCAAGGCTCCTCATGTTCACGTTCAAGCCCGGGAGAACCACAGCTCTCTGTTGCTAGCCTACATAAGGACAGTCTGCACATGTGCCACTTGTGCTCTTTGGAGTTTTCCCCTCTGTTTAAGTCTATATTCCCAAGTTGGAAGGAGTGCTCTAAGGACAAGGATGGATTTGAACTTCTCTATTTCCCTTCACAAGCCAAGCAGAACTCAGGCAGAACCAAGGTGAACTTGTGCCATTTCTACCCACACTTCAGTGACTCCACTGGAAATACTGAAATATCCTTGGCCATCATTAGAGTCATATATGGAAAAATAGAAACAATACCTAGCATGATGGTACATGCCTGTAATCCCATCACTCAAAAGGCTGAGGCTGGAGGACAGTGAGTTAGAGGTCAGCTTGAGTTACACGGTGGGAGTTGGTCTCAAAACAACAACAACACACACACACAGACAGAGAGAAGAGAGAGAGGGAGGGAGGGAGGGAGGGAGGGAGGGAGAGAGAGAGAGAGAGAGAGAGAGAGAGAGAGAGAGAGAGAGAGAGAGAGAGAGAGAGAGAGAGAGAACCCAAAACTTGCATCACTTTTAGCTCTAGTAGCTTGCTAAATGCAACTGCTTCAAGGAATAATTTTGTACCTCCTGTAACCAAGGATAAAAAAAAACCATATAACATATGTATCCTCAAGAAATTAACTATGAGCCGGGCGTGGTGGCGCACGCCTTTAATCCCAGCACTCGGGAGGCAGAGGCAGGCGGATTTCTGAGTTCGAGGCCAGCCTGGTCTACAAAGTGAGTTCCAGGACAGCCAGGGCTACACAGAGAAAAAAAAAAAAAAAGAAATTAACTATGAATAAAGAAAGACTCTTAACCAAATGGAAGTGTTAGGTATCATTAGCTTAGAATATTTTTTAGTTTTCATTTTAACATAAGCATTCTCTAAAAGGTCTGCCTTCTCTTACACATGAGCCATCTTTGGAATCCACTGAAAATATTAAGATGTCAGCGAATGAAGCAAAACTGAAAGTCGTTATTTAAGTACTGTAGCATAGTCCAAGATAAAACCCTAAGAAGTGTGTCTAATTAAAAGAGTAAATCATTTTAGAGCATCCTTGGATTATTATAGAAGGCTTGATTCTCCTGGCCTTTTATTAGCAAACAGAAGCAACATACAAACAAATAAAGCAACAAGGGACATCTATCCTCTATCACCAAGAAGAGACCTTCCCTGCTAGACACCAGTCAAAAGCTGCAGATATCTCATCAATGATCAAACAAGTCTGTCATAAAGTTATGTTGCCTTGTTGTTGCAGAGAAGAACACACAGAAAGAAAGAAAAAGAGAGAGACAGAGAAAGACAGAGACAGACCGACAGACAGATACACACACACACACACACACACACACACACACACACACACACACACACACATACTTTGTCCCCACTCCTGGCAGATGGCTCACTTTTTATTGTGTTTATTGGCATATATCACAAAAGACATCGCTGAACATTTGCCATTTGTATGTCTGCGAGCTGTATGTATATATTTGTTCTACTGCTGAGCCCTCTCACCCTGTGACATATTGAAGCTTTCTTATACCCCATTCCCCATACCCCCTTGAGAATTAAAGCTGGATGGACTTACACATACAAATAAATACACATAAAAAATCCACATGAGCAAGCTGGCATGGCGGACATTTGCCCACACATCTGAGGCCACTCCTGACCAGGTCCTATTCATCTCATCAACCTCAGCCAATTCTTATCAAATTGCTTAGCTGCCCATTCTGACTGATATGGGCATGTGGGTCTTGATGTCTCTTCTGTGGCAGTTTTAGGGCTCATGATGCACTAGCTTCTCTCCCTCAGCCTCTGCTTGGTTTCAGTCACAATTTTAGGTTGATCTCTGGCACCTCGTAGTGTTGATAAAGTCTGAGAGCTTGCAGTGACCTTAGGGACACAGCCCCTCAGCCTGCTCTCCTAAATTCTACATTAGAGAAATTCAACTTTAAGTATAATTTTTAATGAGGGCTAGAAATACTGCCTTGTTTGTAGTTTTAGTCTGAAAATAAAGACATCCAACGTATCAAATTGATCATTACTTACTCAAAGCAATACATTTCATTTACATCTAAACCAATATTAGTACATCTATTTTATATTTCTGATATAAGGGTTTAGATAATTATTGGTATGATATATAAGAAAGACTGAATATATCATATATTATGTTACATATATAACATACATGTGTTCTATCATATCACACACACACACACACATACACACACTACTTTTATTGAGTTCTTCTACCCAAGTGATGACAGTTTTAGCATCAGTGAGATACTACTGATGGACATATGGACTCATTTTTCTTCTGTATTGCATGAAAGTACCTCAGTATGGAGGAATCAAATGTGTTCACTATATTGTATTGTATATTAAAGTTGTCCTTTCTTTATTTCTACCTAGTCCATCACATAGTAGGCTGGGGCTAGGATTAGGGTTACATTAGTTAGGGTTATGTTTAAGATTAGGGTTAATGTTGGGTTATGTTTTGGGTTAGATTTGGATTAGAGTTATGGTTAGAGTTATATTAGTTAGGGTTAAGGTTAGGTTGGAACTCAGGGTTGGACTGAGGTTAAAGTTGGACTATATCTTAAGGTTAGTGTTTGGGTTAAGTTAGCGATAAGATGGGGTTAAGGTCAAATGACTTCTGGAACTCAAGATTTGGGTTCGAGTTAGGACTAGCACTGAGGGTTAAGGTTAAGATTAGTTGAGTTCTGGAATTCAAGGTTAATATTAAGGTTAGAGTTGGGGCTAGGATTAGTATTTGGGTTGACCTTAAGGATAGGGTAAGTGACCTTGGGGATTAAGAGTTATGGTTAGTGCTAGGGTTATGGTTAGGGTTGGACTTTATTAGGTTTAGGTTTAGGGTTGTTGTAGGGTTAGATGAGTCTTAGAAATCATGGTTAAGTGAGATCTGTAAGTCAGTGTTATGGTTAGGTTTCATGTTAGTGTTAGAGTTCTGGTTAGGTTTGGATTGGGGTTATAGTTAGTGTTTGGTGAATTCTGGAATGGAATTTGATGTTTAGAGGTAGGTTTAGGTGAGTTTTGTAACTCAGATAGGTTTAGTGTTATGGTCAAGTGACACCTACAAGTTAGCATTATAGTTAGGTTTAGTGTTAGTTTCGTTGTTAGGGTTGAGTTGGCATTAAGGTTAGGGTTAGTATTAGGTGACTTCTGGAACTGTGGATGATGGTTAGAGTTAAGATTCAGTTAGCTTATTTCTGGGCTTAGGTTATTTCTACAACCCAGGTTTAAGGTTAAATTTAGGGTTGAGATTGGTGTTAGGATTAGGTTTAGATTTGGGGTTAAATTAGGATTTATGGCTAAGGTTAGAGTTAGGATTAGTTTTAGGGTTAGCATAGGCTTATAGGTTATAGTTACAGTTAGTATAGGTAAGGTTGAAATCAAGGTGGGGTTAATGTTGGATTAAGTGTTGGTCATTTCAGAACTTGGTAATATCTTCTTCAGAGTGAATATTAGAGACCTTTCAGAGAAGATTGAATTAACGTCCAGTCACCTTTGCTGATGAATCTGGTGTTCTGCAGTCCTGAGTCAGACTCTAGATGTTGCTTGCTTGTTGCTTCCAATCCTTAGTTTTGACATCAAGTTCCTAGATGACTGTATGAGTCATCTCAAATCATTTATTTACCTTTTCCCGTGAAATAAGCAGTGATTTCTTTTTTCTGAATTCCTGCTCAAATGACTGTTGGATATTGACATTTCTCTTACCTCTAGGCTCGACTGTTATCAAGCTAGAGACCATTTGAAGGTGAAATTGTTACCTTGTGGAGGTTGCAAGTGGAGTAAGGGAAGGCTGTGATCTACTGTCTCCCAGATATCCCCTTCCAGGGTCAAATTTTCTGTCCCCAGGGTACCACTCGTAGTGCATTTTGTTTCCTGGGAAATCTGTGGTCATATCAGTCAGCTCAGGACTTGGGTAGCTAATGGCTGCAATCATGACTTTGCTTTGAGTTCTGTTCAGATTTCTGTTTTCCAGTTGTCAGCTGTGAGATGTATTTCATACCTGTGATCACAGAGGGTTGGGAAGTTTGGTGGGTGAAAAATATGACTGAGAATGATGCATAATAATTTTGCTTGCACAAGTCTGAATTTGTTTGTGTGTGTGTGTGTGTATGCATGTGTGCAAGCACATGTGTGCGTGTGTGTGTGTGCACACACACACATGCATGTGCATATTGGCTCATCAAAATTGTATTTCAGTATCAGAGGACTAATACAAAACATGTTCCTAAGGGCTAGACCTTTGAGTTTGAGAAGCTGATTGCACTACCGATAAGTAATCTCTTGATATACTCTTTGACTTGTTTTGCTATCAATTTTCTTGAGCTATCAGTTGAAAATAATAGCTCAACTTTAAGCTATAAGTTGAAAATAACAGTCATAGAGTTGTTTCATGTTACATAAAATAATGTAAATGAACTAATTACTTATGTAGAGTAATGTCCTACATACAGCACATGCTAGGTAAATATGTTTTTCTCAAGGCAAATCCCTGATACCCTTAAGTAAGCAGTTCTGGCTTCTGAATTTAGGTGAGATTTTCTAAAACAGTTCTTATACAATCCTTTCCCAGCTAGCATCCCTGTGGTCCCAAGAATCCCTTCCATACCATTTGTCCCTGAAGATCCCTGAAGCCTTAAAGTTATCTATATCTTCTTTTCTTAGCAATCAATATCCATTACACATAGCTCAGGATTACAGATGTCCTGTGAAAGACATTAATGGAGTCTGTCAAGCCCACAGCACAGCCATTTCCTTATAGAAAGGTTCTTGAGCCTTTTAAAAGCTTGACCTTCAGTTAGAAAGTGATCGGGAACCTTCCAATAAGCCTGAGAATCTGATCAATATTTCTCATTCTTTGGCCATGATGAGCAGAAGGACATCAGTTGTCACCAACAGTATACCACAAGTCAGATAAGTCCCTCAGTATCCAGCTTTTTCCCCCACTGACCATTCATTGCACATCCTTGCGGTGAGGGTAGAAGGGCTTTTCAGGTTTCCATGGCAGCAGAGGGCTATGCTAACTTGCTGACCTTCATAAAAATAAATGAGCAGATAGTATAGAGTAAAAAAAAGAAAGAAAGAAAGAAAGAGAGAGAGAGAGAGAGAGAGAGAGAAAGAGAGAGAGAGAGAGAAAGAAAGAAAGAAAGAAAGAAAGAAAGAAAGAAAGAAAGAAAGAAAGAAAGAAAGAAAGAAAGAAAGAAAGAAAGAAAGAAAGAAACTACATCTCCCTTTAGCATTTAGAAGTCTGGATTATTGGGTTCTGTTGTGTTCCAATGTCAAGAGCTTCAGAGTTGAGAGCAAAATGACTTGCTTTTCTGGTTGGAAGTCTCTGCAATTTCTCCCTTTGTTTGATTTAGGTGTGTAGCCAAGAGAAAGAAATGGAAGCTGGAAAAAGTCACACTAATTTACATTTCTAAGAATTGAGAGCAAAGTTAGCAATTCCTTTAGTAGGTTTGTTTCATCACTTTGAAAGTCTGGTAAAAATCCCATTCACCTCAAATTTAGCTAGCTATGTCGCCATCTTGTGTTCCTTCTGTGAACTTCATTGCTAGAGATAGTTCTCTGTTCAGAATGTCAAGAAGGTAGCTTTCCAATGTCAGCACATTTAACACTGAGTTCTGTAGTCATTGCCGGGATAGAATTGAAGAGAGGCCCACAGTAACAGGCATGCGTATTATATGTTTGGGATCTTGGTGGGGGACATGCAAACGTGAGTTTTCGTTGTATTTTGAGTCATTCAGGTATCTACACCGATCATTTCTATAAATCGTTTTTGTAGCACCACAGCTTCATTGCTCACAAAACTGACATAAAAACATATTTGAGATTGCTTAGCACCACAACCTTTGGAAAATATCATAAATGTATATTCTGCCTTATATTCCTGAATGGTCGAGAGGTCACGATCCCTTCTGTGACCACGTTTCCTCAGTGAGCAGCCCCTGATGTATTTGATCATGTTTCAACTCACTGTATTTCACCCCAATTTTACATGAGTTGCTCCGTGTCTGCACAATTTAGAGGTCAGTGATTTGGACAGTGTTTTACCTAAACCAGAGGAATCAGTAACTCATATACCATGGCCCCTGCTCAGCTGGTTTTCAGTCCTCACTCTTAATACTATGGCTCCTGACCATACACTGAAGAATGTATGTATGGATGATAGAAACATCAATACTTGGATTCATTCTCACAGCTGCTCTCTCTCCAGTGACCTCAGGCTGGTCCACTCCTGGCCTCACTGCAACCTACAAGCTCCATTTCACCAAGGCACATCTTTGTTCCATTTTTCTGCAACAGGGCTTGGCACTAGTGCATGTAAAGGGCTTGTTTTTTTCCTACAGAACATTGAAGGCCAGTTAAAAATCAAAGGTCTGGGAGTGAAGCTTGACAGTAGAATGTGTGACTTGCATACACTAGGACATGAATTAGATACCCAGTCCAGAGGAAGAAATAGCAGTAAATATAGAGAAGAAATGAATTGAAAGATACTGAGACCTTGCAAGAGACAATGTTCATGAGAGACCCAGAAGCTTCAGCTTTCTTCACGTCCTTATAAATATATCTCTTTTCAGGACAAACAGGATATGACTCATCAACAGAGGACAGTGTAATATCCCAAACAGAACATCCCACAGGGTACTGACAGCAGCAGCATTGGGAAGACTAGATGAAGTCACTGAGATGTGAGATGATTCACTTGGACAAGCCTAAAACCTAGGTAAAACCTAAAAGGGTTTGCCTTTGAGAAGGTCCCAAGATTATCTTTAAAAAGAATAAGCAGGTTCGAAGTCCAGAGATTTTGTGTAATGGGGAGATCATATGGCTGGAGCTTGGAGAAAGGATAGACATAATTAGAGAAAGGAGAAATTTGGGGAACAAATAGCCAGATGTAGCATATTAAAAGTGAAGACCAAGATGGACTAACAGGTAAGGTGTTTAAAAGAGTTACGGTATAGACACCAAAGAAAAATAGAAAACAAAAACAAAACAAGGAGGGTGACCCTTTTATAAGGAATCCACATGATACTAAAATGTGGGTATTGTCCATCGCATGGGTCATTTTCAGGAGAATCCAAAAGTGTTCCTTTCCATTAATGTTGTATATAAGACTATTTTCTGGTGTAGTGGGACTGAGGAGAACAGGCTGGGTCTATTCTGAGCTACTCTGCACTATAGGAGATATCAGCTCAGGTTGCACCTGTTCTGAGTGACTCCATTTTATAAATTCACGGGCTTTACCCTAAGTCACTCCATTTTGAGAATGAGAAAGAGTGACTCTACATTCTGTTTACAGATGAATTGACCAGCCACGCCAGCACACCAGGAGGCACAGGCTGATCATTTGTGCCAAGTACTAAGGACACCTGAAAATATTTGATATTATGTTGAATACTTGTTCCTGCATTTACCAGTCACACCAGAGAAAACTCCCTTATCTTGGACATAAACAGAATAGCCCAGACTAAAGGATGGCAGGCAAGCTGTCTAGATACCCAGTTACTTGATATGAGCCTCATTCAAGAAAAGAACTCTTGCTCCAACTCCCAAGTTTGAGTTCAGCTTCTTCTGCCTATGACATTTAGTCCACTTCAAGATGACCTTTGTGGCCTTCTGTCAGTAGCTGCATTTGACATCTGACCTGAACAGCCCCACACCTGTGTTTAGCTCAACTTCTCCTCTGGCCCCTGGAGATTGTTCCTAGACACCTGGGTCAGTGCTCTGTCTCTGTTCTTTGCAGCCTCACTAACCCTTTCTTAGTCATTCTGGAAAAGGCATAACAGTACATTACTGTGTATGATTTCTAAGTTGATATTAGTAATTAAGGTATAATTAACGAGCCCATGACTGTCAATGGCCAGGCCAGCTCTCAAGCAAAAATCACAGCCAATGAAACTGAAGTAGCTAGCACATGGATTTGCTGTTATTCCATGAATTCTGAAATTGTGGAAAGAGACAAATATGTTTATACTTTTCATATAACATTCTCAGAATTCTACCACTGAGCTACATTGAATAGCCAACCATTTTTTAAGACAATCTCTCCCTATGTAGCTGAGACAGCCTTGAGCTCACTACACAGAATAGCGTGGCTGCGTGGCTTCAACCTTTCTAGTTCCTTGTCTCTGTCTCCCAGGGTCTAGGGTCTTGTTGTTGTCGTTTTCCTCCTCCTCTTCCCCCTCCTCCTCCTCCCTCCATCCCCTGTCCTCCTCCTCCTCCTCCTCCTTTACCTCCCCCTCTTCTCTCCCTATCTGATCATCTGTCCTCTCTTTCTCCTAGATCATCCCTTCTATTGCACCCCCCGAATAAGCTACATCCCCAAGCCAGTATCCTTTCTTAAAGAGGCAGCTTAGCACTAGCTAAGAGGCACCACTAGCAGGATGCTCTGGAAAGGTGGTGCGTGTGATGTGCTATGTCACCAGGGTTCTCATTGGCTCCTTCAGGAGAATAAACTGCAGCAGTGCAGCCACAGATGCATCACCAAGGCCAGCAAACTCTTTCTCTCTAGCTTCTATTTTATTGAATCAGAAAATTCTCATTTAGCGTTTGAGATCTTTATTTCAGGATGGAGGAAAAATCATCTATAGATTCAAAAGGCTTAACAGCTCCCATTAAGAAAACAGAGACTGTGGGAGAAAGTGTTCCCACCCACAGACATTTGTATAAGGAAAGATCCTCACATAAGGCAACACATCCACAAGCCTGCAGTGATCTGCAGTAAAGCCAGTGAACACCAAGCACACCCTGATCTGTGTTTCCCGAGGGCTCAGAGATCTCTCATGTGCACAAGGAGGTGGAGTGAACTTTATAAAATCCCTGTCACCTTCTTGGCTACTTATACCTCTAGAAAGGCAGACCTAGGAACCCAGAGCTTGTAGGAGCTTCTACACCCTGGGTAGTACCCATGCTGTCACTTCCATAGGAGACAATTTCATTGAAAGCAGACTTTAGTGATGTAGTTTGCAAATCTAAGTAGGCACACTGTCATCTGTTTCGATCTTTCTGTTTTTTTTTTGTTGTTGTTGTTGTTGTTTTTGTTTTTGTTTTTTAATTCTCACGGTTGCACCCAGGGTGTCTCCCTTTCTGCTCCACTACCAGCAATTTCCTAATGTCCCTGGAACATTATTAAATTTTTATGCTTTTGCTAAAGAGTTCTCACCAAGTTGTCCAGTCTTGACATGGTCTCTCTCTGCAGTCCACAGAGACCCTGAACCTGTGTGATCCTACTGCTTCAGCCTCCAGGAATCACAGGGCTGGTACTCTATACCTGACCTAAAAGTAAGTGCTTTTAAAATGATCCTAACAAAGTAACCAACTACTAGCCTTGTTTGTGAGGCTCTACATGATCACTGTCTAAGCTTTGATTATTACAAATGTAACAAGATTAATAGTGTGTAGGAAATTACTACAGCAGAGAGATTTCCTATTTGGACATTAAATTAAAGCCAACTGGAAATTTTATATTCAATTTTTCTGGAGCTTATGTCTGTGCTATAGATTGTGGATTTTATGACTTAATGTTAATAGGAAGAAGCTATTTCTCTTGAACATTTTATATTCAAGTAAGGAATATTTGGAAAACAACCATAACGTGTTTAGCGGACATCAATGCAATGATGATCTGCACGGAGGATTAGCCCAGTCTTGCGCAGCCACTTTGGATATCCAGGTTCAAATTCTAAACAGAAGCAGATGGTTAAAAATGAGTTTTTTTCTGTAAAATCTGTCAACACATAGTTCAGTCCCTCATTTATACCTACAAATTGGAATTAGCTTTGTGGATTCTGTTTCACTGCTTTAAAATTATTTATTTGTGTGTGTATGTGTGTGTGTGTGTGTGTGTGTATGCTCGCCAGTATATGCAATGTATTCAACTTGGCTCTCTCCTTCCATGTGATCTCCTTCCTGAGATCAAACTTGAGTGGTTGGATTTGCACGGCAAGCACCTCACCTGCTGAATCCTCTCCCTGGCCTCACTGGCCCCTTTGATAATAGCCATGATTATCTATGCTCTAACATGAATGGGTCCATCACAACAGAAAGACAGTGATAGCCACTCATTCTATGCCAAGGCACTAAATAGCATGCTTGCTGGAGGCTATGTCTCCACTGTCTTCTCTCCTTTGTCACAGGGGAATAGAGGGATCATCAGTAAATACCCTGCTTTGTTCATCCTGGCAAGTGTCTACACTAGCCAGAATTCTCTTTCAAAAAATATTCTGTAGAGCAAAACACAGGGATCAGTACGCTGCAGAAGCTTCATAAAAACAAGTGAAAAAGAGAAAGCAGGAACTCAGAAATATAGGCAAGAAATAGTTGTCTGTTTCTTTAACCCCTTTCCTTCCTTCCTTCCTTCCTTCCTTCCTTCCTTCCTTCCTTCCTTCCTTCCTTCCTTCCTTCCTTCCTTCCTTCCTTCCTTCCTTCTTTTTCTTTCTTTCTTTCTTTCTTTCTTTCTTTCTTTCTTTCTTTCTTTCTTTCTTTCTTTCTTTCTCTCTCTCTCTCTCTCTCTCTCTCTCTCTCTCTCTCTCTCTTTCTAGATCTTTTTCCAGTATAAAAGCAGTTATTCAAATGGGGCAGTGCCCCTCACCTGTAGTTGTCTGTTGGCTGGGTAAGAAAAGTCCTTTAGTAAAGGAGCAATTTGGTAAACTGAGTCCCCTTGCCATGCTAACCAGTCTATCATGCCCTTTAAAATTTATCAAGGAACTCCACCGTAAGGTTATGGCCAATAAAGTCTGAGAGAAAACTGTTGTTTTTGTTATTTCTAGAACAACTTGTGAGTCTGAGAGTGTCAATTTTTATCTTGTTCCTTTCACCAAGTTTAAAAGTCTTAGTGTAAATATGCATTGTAGTGTATTCTATAGAATTTTCAGAGAGTCTGTGAACCCAGTTTCACCCATCCTACATCCTGGTAAATGCAGATGATGTCTCCAGCCAGCGGATGGGTTCAGTGAACACTGAAGAATGCCAGCACTTGAAACTTTAAACAGGGAAGCACTCCCTTTCACAGACACCTACCACATTATCATTTTGCTTAGGTTCTGCAATTCCTCTTGGGTCCTTGCTGACAGATTTCTGTAACACACAAAGTATGCTTTATCAGGAACTGAACTATCTATTACTAGCAGCACACATGTCCACAATGCACACACAGAGAAGGCCACTTCTTGCTCCATGAGAAATCATCTAAGGCAATTCATTAATGGAAGGGGAGGCCGAGGACACTTCTGCTTATAGAAGGTCCCAGGAGAAGCCACTAGATCTCATAAAGATGTGGCTCTCCTAGAATATGCCGCATAAGAGATGTTTCATGCATGTCTACTGAACCCCACTAGAACTATCTTGGATACGGACTACATAGGTTCTGCAGGGAATGCAGTTGGAAATTTGCATGCACAGTTTTTGTTAGGCACAACTTGAGGTCCTTTTCAGTGAAAGCAAAGAATCCCAGACAAAACTCCTCTGATCACAGCCTCTCATCCTTCCAGGGAGCACTGCAGAACTGAGAATCTTGTTGTGTTGGTCCATCTCCTAGCTCCAAGTATGAATTGTCTTCCTGTGTGACTTTGAAGATACACTAAGGATTGAGTCATTACTAGAGAATCTGTGTGAGTTCTTTGTTTTCACCGTCTCAGTTAACTGAGAGTCCAGAGCCCTGGAGCTGATCAAGGCTTCTGTGAAAAGTATCATTGTTTCTGCCCCTCAAAAACTGGGGCCAAGACTGGGGTGACATGAGTAAGAAAGTCATTTAAAGAACAGAAGTTAAATAATAAAAACACACTCAGTAATTACAGTGATGAATATCAGCAAGACCACTTCTGGACAGTCACGCAAATGTCTCTAAACCATATCATGGAGGTTCCTGGACATCCATGCTCAATGTTTACTATTCCCAAATAACAAGAAAGTGGAATCAGTCTACATATCCTTCAATAGACAAATGAGGTAATGAAAATATTGTACTATACACAATGGAATTTTATTCAGCCATAGAGAAAAATAAAATCATGAAATTAGCAAGAAGGTGGGTAGATCTGGAAATTACTCAGTTAAGTGAGTTAACCCAGACTCAGCAGGACAAATATCTCATGTGTGTCTCCTATGTAGACCTTGGCTTCTAACTTTGCATTTTGGATGTGGCTATAGACCGCAAAACTAAAGGGTACTTGAGATGGGAAAAGTATGTTTAAGTAAAGCCGTGGGAGGAGACAGTAATAGAATACATACAAAACAAAATCAGAGAAGACACTGCTAGGGGTAAAAGGATACAAAAGATGTGAGAGGAATGAGGATGAGAAGCAAGGAAGGAAGATAAACAAACAATATGTGCATGCCAAATGCCATACTGAAACCCATAACTACACATTTTAACTAAAAATTGTTTTTTGTTTTTTTAAATCACAGTTAATCAACAAAGCTTATGACCAAGTATGAAATTTTAAACAAAAGGTGTCCCCAGGAATTCAGGCTCAACACATTCTCTCCTGCTTAGTTCCACCAGGCCAAGCACATGTTCATGCTAGAGTGAGTTAGCTTTATTCAACCCAATATCGTGGTGATGTTCCTGGGTATTTTCAAGGAACTAATAGCAGTTAAGTGACAACAGAATGAGTTCTACACAAATGGACCAACCAACCAGGGGACTATGCATACCAGTGTGATGTAGTGAGGACTTGAAAAGCTGGAAGGAACTCTTTCCAGGGACTCTGCAGTGGTCTGTGATGAAAAGATGTTATTAATATCCAATTAGTACTCACGAAAGGATCACTATTTCTAAGACCATAAAATATGCTTTCTAACCCTGGACAAAGACCTAGTAAATAGACAAACAATAAAAGATGTCGAAATGGTAATCTTCCCTAGATTGCTGTCTTACAAATGAGTGTATCTAAGATCTATTCTATAAAGAACATGCATGGAAGAAGATCACATCTTCTTAGTATGCTGTTGTATGAGAAGCACAAAGTGGGTCTGCTAGTTTCCCAATCTCAAAAGTTCTGTAGGCATTCTGAAAGGCCAGGGTCACTTACATTGTTTTAGACCTCAAAGTTCTTTGGGTGCTCCTAAACTGACTATGAATACACAGATGTGCTTGACTGAGGTGCCTTGTTTTAATTTACTATCTGTTAATTCCCCAGGAGACAGTGAAACAAATAGAAGGCATGGTCCAACAGAAGCAAGACCTTAGTCTGACAGTTCTTCCAAAGAGAAAAATTCAGGCATTATTCATTATATATACACAAATATATAATATATATATTATTCACTTATATTATTATGTATATGTATTATACATACATATATAATGAATATATATGTATAATAAATATATAAAATTCATCATATAGTTGTATATATTCATATCCATACATAATCCATATATAAGTAACTCATTATATGTATAATAAATATATATATAATGAATATATATTATTATATATTATCATAAATATGATGTCTTCTCCAAACCACAGTTTTGATGAGGATTAACCTTCCATGGGGAGTTAATATGTCAATAACCATTATTTGAATGATTATTATTCATGTAATTCTGTAAGTAATATAAAGCCCTAAATAAGAGGTTTGAGAGTCCAAAGCTTACTGTAAAGTCCATAAAACTTTACCATAGTGCATTCATCTTCAACATTAAGCTGAATTATTCTGATAATCAACAGATTTCTTTTCTTAGAGTATTCTACTTAACCAAAAAAAATGCCAAAGGGCAATTAAGGTGATTGTAATCTTGTTTGTCTTGTTACTGATACATGATCTTGTGAAGCTGAAGATGGTCTTGAACTCTAGATTCTTCTGCCTCTGTCTCTCGTGTGATGAGATCCCAGGAAAGTATAATGGTGCCCAACCTAGACTTGCAGCTTTGACAAGTAACAGATATGTCCCAGCTCCATGTAAATCCTTGGTTGGCATCTCTGACAGTTCCCCAGCTTTCACCCTGGGGTTTAGAGAACTTGGATTTGACTCTTAGCTCATGAAATGCACCTATCTTAAGGAAATTGTAATTAGGGAAGCAACTGCAAAGCACATAAGAAATAATAGAAAATGAACATATAGCAAGTGCTAAGTAAACACCAAACATTGAGGTATGCATCAACTTTGTTATTTAAACCCAGGGCCACCTATGTGAGATTGATACTACTAGCACATATTTTCATGCCAGAAAATTCTTCATGTACATTTGAAATTTTTTCATACAGTATTTTATGTTCATAAAAACAGACTATCAAGATTTGTATTTAACTATCTCAGGGTTAACAATGGCATAGCAAAAGAAACAAATTGATAAATAGATAATAAACTATCATATACTAAGGGAATGATGAAATTACTCTCCTAAATCTTATAGTGGAGTTCAGAAATTTTGTGTGCATCATAAGGGTAGAGAGAAGATGTTCTACAAGTATTAGACAAAACTCAGAATTGTTGGAAGGAAAAGTGTTCAGAATATCTAGTCCTGTGCAATCAGGCACCAAAAAGCCTCAACGTTCTGGATTATAAGACACTGGCAGAGGCTGGAATGATGTCTCAGTGGCCAGAAGTGCTTGCTGCTCTTGTAGAGGGCTTAGCTTTGTTTCCTAGTAATGACCTGGTCACTTACAACTGCATGTAGCTCCAACTTCAGGGCCTCTAATGCCCTTTTCTGGCCCATGAAGCACCAGCACACACATGGTGCCTACAGAAACATGCAGGCAACACACACTCATAAAATAAAAACAAATACATCTTTTATAAAAGACTTATTACTCTATTTTTATGGGCAGTGTATCTAAAGACAGCTGAATAATATAAAAAATATTTTAGGCTCTCCATCCTTTCCTCAAGACTTGGGTACTAACAGACAGTTTATCATTTTGTTAGGGTAATCTTACTTCATCAGTTACAAACACAAAATGCCTGGCCAGGTATAATGGTGGTATGTGGCTTTCAGCTCTCAGGAGTCTGAGGAATGAGAACAGCCTTGAATTTGAGGCTAGCCTGGGCTATGTGTTTTTCATTTGATATAGGAGTTACTTAGAGTTTCAGACAAATGTTCTAATTGAGATTTTTTTCTAGTCCCTTTTTGTTTTATAATTCCTAATACAATATTATTTTGAGAACATAGTTTATACAATTTCAATTGTCCTGAATTTTATTCCAATTGTTTTATACCTTAAAAATTAATTTACAATACTAAACTTTTCCATTAGTCCCCAAGGTACTATTTTATTTAATCACTAACTTCTTCTCCGAAATAAGTCTTGGTTATTGTTCAATGTTTATTTGATCCTGCCTACTTCCCTTCCCCCACTTACTGATTCAATGAAAGTTTCACTTGTATCGCACACCTTGTCAAATGCCTTCTAAGCATCTTCCACTTGGCTTAGCTTAGGGTTAGTTCCACATTAAAAACTTATATTTGCCAGATAGATGAAGCCAATGAAATCACTCAGTTTGCTAACACAAGCCTAAGGACCTGAGTTCAAACCCACAAACCTCCTTAAAGGTGAAAAAAGAGAACTGATTCCATAAAGTTGACCTCTGACTGCTCTCTCTCTCTCTTTCTCTCTCCTCTCTCTCTCTCTCTGTTTCTCTCTTCCCCCACACCATATATTTAATATATCAACATGTTGACATATATTAAGAAGAATAAATAGAATACCCCAATAATAAAAATACATGAACATGCATGTGACAGTTCATCAGCTGTCACACGGGAAAGTATCTCACATGTAGGGGATGGATATCGGTCAAGATTGGCTCACTCCTCGTCTGATGTTCTTCAGGAAAGTATCCCTTATTCTCTACCCCCCGTATTTCTCGAGAAGAGCTGTAAAGAGGGGAAATGGAACATTGACATATGTTATGGGCATAGACAAGTGATTATAATTATGCCACACACAAGTTAAGTGATAGGTAGCTTGTACTTTCTATCAGGTCAATTACAATATCTCAGAGAGAAAGGAATACTCATTTTTTAATGGAAGAATTATACAGATTTTCAACATGTAATAAACTTTAAGAGCCACAGGGAGAAGCATCTGGATATGAAAATGTTAAGTCTGGTTAGCTTTTCTTATTTGATCTTTAGTACGAGATTCAGATCTCCCTGCATTGACGTTCTGTGGCAACAAGGTTAGTATGTACTTAGTGACGGTTGCCTTGCAAATAGTATGCAGACATACCTTTGAACTTGCTTCATCTTAATGCATTTCTGGTAACGGATTAGTAATATGACAAGTCCAACACCAATAATAACCATGACAAGCACAATGACCATGATGGAGACACCTACAGTGTAAAAACAAATGAACAGGATTTCAGCTGGGCATCATCTTTAGGACAGTGGATTGCTAACAATAGTTGCAACTTTATCTCTTCCCTAAAGGACTTTCACTCTCCTTCTTCCAACATGACACAAATTGCATTGTGGAAGCCAAGAAGTACATGCTGTCAGGAGCCTGCTACAGCTGTCTCCTGAGCGGCTTTGCCAGAGCCTGACATATACAGAAGCAGATGCTCTCAGCCAACCATTGAACTGGTCATGGGGTCCTTAATGGAGGAATTAGAGAAAGAACTGAAGAAGCTGAAGGGGTTTGCAACCCTATAGGAAGAACAGTAATATCAACCAACCAGAGCTCCCAGGGTCTAAACCACCAACCAAGAAGCCATGGAGGGACCCATGGCTCCAGCCATTTATGTAGCCTTGTCAGGTATCAATGGGAGAAGAGGCCCTTGGTTCTGTCAAGGCTCAATGCCCCAGTGTAGGGGAATGTGAGGGCAGGGAGGCGGGAGTGGGTTGATGGGTTTGGGCACACCCTCATAGAAGCAGGAGGAGGGGAGATGAGATAAGAGCTTTCTGGGGGGGGGGAGTGAAATTGGGAAATGTAAATAAATAAAATATCCAATAAAAATGACTAAGCATAAAAAAATTAAAAACCAACTTCAAGATTCCATGATATTTAAGGAAAGCCATTGTTAGCATGAAAATGTCTGCATGTTAGTTATTAACCAACAATAGAAAAAGCCCCTCTGTGGTTTGGTTTACAGAAGTCATAAGCTACAGATGGCTAGGAAATACATTAATTCTAAAAGGCAAAATGAAGTAAATTTAGTTTGGATCTCCAAACATGTAAAACAGTAAGATGGGACCATAAAATCCATGCAGAAATACAACAAACCCAGGGCAGTGGGAAAAGGTTTTTCTTGGTGGAAGACTTTGGATATATGTGAGTATTGTATTCTAGACTGCTTACTGGTAAGGTTTAAGGCTTCTCCCCACTCTGTAATTATTGATCCTTCCTCACACTGGCACTCAGGTTCGTTGTCATCCACCTGCAAGAGCAGTCAACCATATATTGTTATTGTTATTTCATGACTGATAGGAGCTATGTTTTGTAGTTCATCTATGTTAGTATTAGTTTTATATCAGGCCCACACATCCATATATATATATATATATATATATATATATATACACACATATATATAATATATTATATATATCTTAATACATTTTAATTGACCATCTTGGTTTAGGGAAAATGTTTCTCCCAAGTATAAAGTATTGAGCTGAAAATAAATACATAATTTGTGTGGTTTTGCCAAAGCTTTGGTCTAATGCTGATACTGGTGTAATTTAACTGTAAATGACATTTGGGAAAATTAAACCTTAAATTTCATGTTTAAGCCTTATGTGTATGTATATAAATGGGTTTCTAAATTATCAATCTGATAATGTACTTTAACTCACAACATTAATGATGTCTATGTGTAATAATATCTCAGTTTGCTCTTTGTACTAATTTTGTTGTTTATACAAAAAAGGTGTAGATAAAATATATTGTTCTTTAAAAGAATCATAAAATTGGACATAGTACTACCAGAGGATCCCACAATACCTCTCCTGGGCATATATCCAGAAGATGTTCCAACTGGTAAGAAGGACACATGCTCCACTATGTTCATAGCAGCCTTATTTATAATAGCCAGAAGCTGGAAAGAACCCAGATGCCCCTCAACAGAGGAATGGATACAGAAAATGTAGTACATTTACACAATGGAGTACTACTCAGCTATTAAAAACAATGAATTTATGAAATTCCTAGGCAAATGGATGGACCTGGAGGGCATCATCCTGAGTGAGGTAACCCAATCACAAAAGAACTCACACAATATGTACTCACTGATAAGTGGATATTAGCCCAGAAACTTAGAATACCCAAGATATAAGATACAATTTGCTAAACACATGAAACTGAAGAAGAACGAAGACCAAAGTGTGGACACTTTGCCCTTTCTTAGAATTGGGAACAAAAAACCCATGGAAGGAGTTACAGAGACAAAGTTTGGAGCTGAGATGAAAGGATGGATCATCTAGAGACTGCCATATTCATGGATCCATCCCATTATCAGCTTCCAAATGCCGACACCATTACATACACTAGCAAGGTTTTGCTGAAAGGACCCAGATATAGCTGTCTCTTGTGAGACTATGCCGAGGCCTTGCAAACACAGAAGTGGAGGCTCACAGTCAGCTATTGGATGGATCACAGGGCCCCCAATGGAGGAGCTAGAGAAAGTAACCAAGGAGCTAAAGGGATCTGCAACCCTATAGGTGGAACAACAATATGAAATAACCAGTACCCCAGAGCTCTTAACTCTAGCTGCATATGTAGCAGAAGATGGCCTAGTCGGCCATCAGTGGAAAGAGAGGCTCATTGGTCGTGCAAACTTTATATGCCCCAGTACAGTGGAACACCAGGGCCAAGAAGTGGGAGTGGGTGGTTGGGGGACCATGTGGGGGACTTTTGGGATAGCATTGGAAATGTAAATGAAATAAATACCTAAAACAAAAAACAAAACAAATAAACAAACAAACAAAACAAAAAACCAAAACAACAACAACAACAAAAAAACAAAACAAAAGAATCAGCATACTTCCACACAGGCTCAAGAGTAAAGGCAAGACACTACTGTGAGAGGCAATGACACCTTACATCGTTTTCATCGCATGGGGAGGAGCAGATGGTTGAGTTGTAGGCCTTATCCATTTCTATACATTCGCCATTGCTGCAAACCTAGAAAGGAAGGAACCGGCATGTGCGATGCAGCTCATAAGACGTGGGGTTTCACACAGTCACTTAGGATGTTACATTCTACATTCTTAGGAAGTCACATTCCTTCTTATGTGGCTTAATTGAATGTTTTATGCAATACTAGGACAGGTTGCTTCCACAACGGAGACACCCATGTCAATCTCTCTGCTCTCAAGCTCAACTCGGGTATAAGGCTAAGAAATGTCTTGCTTTGATTTTACCATCTTTGTTTAGCTCAAAGATAGCATCACAAAGATGGTTCTGCAGTTCCTCTAAGCCAATGCATGGAATGATCTCCCTCAGCCTCACTTTCTTGTTCTTCCTCCTCTCCTCTTATTCTCCAGTCTTCCACCATTCCTAGCTTCCCACATCTTGGGCCTCATCTTTATCTGTTAGCACTGCACTCTAACCTAGCAAATGGGAGCCGAGGAGCCCTCAATTGTGTGCACATAGGAATTTCCTTACAAAACAGATGTTTCTGTACTCTCATGTTTGTTGAAGAGTTATTCCTACTAATAAAGATACTGACTCAACCTAAATATCCATCAATAGGTGGATGGGTGGATGGAGAAGTGTGACAAACATACAATGGAGTACAATTTAGATGAAAACTGAACTAAGCCTGATGTTTGTGCATTTGTGGCATCTTAAGTAAGTGTGGGAAGCGGTATAAGCTAAGACAGGCACAGAGGAAGGGAATTCTCAGTCATGTGTGAGAGATAAAAACCTCTGTGGGGTAGGAGGGAAAGGAGAAATTGGAACTAGTTAACAGTTAGCAAGGAAGAATAATTTTTACTGGTTCACAGTACAGCAAAATGACTGTAATTAATAATAATTTACAGAATATTTTAACACAGTTAATAGAAAGGATTTTGGATGTACTCAACATAAAGAAATGGTCACAGATAAAAGTCGCGTCTGTCCAAATCTTTCAGGTTTGGTTACTCTTACTCTATGTCTGTCTGAAAAGATTATACTGTACTCAACAAATTTGCATGATAATCAACTATAGATCATAATAATTGTTAAAAAAAACAGAAGATTGAGTAAAAGATTATACTGTACTTAACAAATTTTCATGATAATTAACTATAGGTCCTAATTGTTAAAAAGCCAGAAGATAGAGTAAAAAGCCTGTCTTGTTTTCTATCTGTTAAAAAAAAATAAGTTATATCCAGTCAAGCTGCAATCTGAGTAGTCACAATGCTCTGTGAGCAGCCAGCTCTCTTCCTGTAATCAACTATGAGCTGGTTCCTACACCACCAGGAGAGCATTTCTGTTGGGAATGCTCTGTGTATGACATTCTCAAGGACGTTGGTCTGTAGACCATGGGAATTCAGCCCAATTACTGAAAGCCTAGCACTTAGCCAGTAAATATGCTGCATGAACAATATAAATGAAGGATGCTTGTCGACATCAGTAACAATAATCAGTATAGAAGCCAAGTGTGATTTCATTAGATGCCTATTTTAAGATACCAATTAAACAAATTTACAGCAATTACATACAATTTAGTATAACTACAATTAAGCAAGAATACTATTACCATATTATTTCTACACTCTCCCTAATTAATTTACAAGAAAAGTCGCCATTGTTTTTCTTGTTTCCTCACACAGAAAGCAAACCCCCTTTGAAACCAGTGACAGCAACGGGCGATGTTTGTGAGCCCCTGAACCAAGAAAATTGGACCATACACAGAGCTTTTCTCTTACCATTCCATCTCCACATTTTGTTCCAGAATTAACCAGGCCCATGTCTCTAGAATTGTGGAGTAAAAACATGGTTCTGCATTTGATGGTCACATTTTGCTTCACATTCTTAAGATTATAGGCTTTATCTTCTCCAAGGCGTGATGAGGGCCGGCCTCCCGAGCAGTATATCTTCCCACATTTGAGATCTCTGAAGGAAAAATAGAACATTGTCAGATTTAGGACCAGTGACCAAAGCAACTGCAAAAGCCTAGACAATCAGCTCAGCCACTTTCCTCTAACCCTGTTTGCTGGTAGATTCACGGTGTGGTATTCGGAGAAAGCTCTCAAACATTTAAAGCTCCAACTCTAAGAATCGACATGAATAAAGTATGCAGAAAAATCACAGGAAAGATTTCTCAGTTCTCAAGACTCAGTGCTAAGTATACAAAAAATATTTATTAGTAAATCTGATTAGCATAACTTGGATGGGAGTAGTAAGAAGCGCTCTGTTTTGACATTAACTAATTCTGGCAAGGCTGGGGGTTGCTGCCCTTGCAACGTTCAATGTACAGTTGGATGGCAGTTGAGAGTTACTGAGATGGAAGTGAAGGGCAACCTCCTTTCCCATCTCGTGTGTATGGAAACAAAGGTTGAAGGCTTGGGGGTTTCCTTTTCAATCCACCTATTTTGTCACTCAAAGGGCTGTGCAGAATACCAGCACACAGACTCAGAAGGGATCTTAACCGAGTAACTCAGTCTCCTTCTAACCTCCCCTCTCCACGAGCACACGTCTTTAAATGTCTCCGCTGCTTTCCTTCGCTCTTTTATTTTGTCCCTATTTTGCCCTGGTTTGGTAGCATTCTTCTCCCTTGCTCTCTTCCAGTCTTACCCCCCTCCTTGTTCTTTATACTCCTGGACCCCAGCTAATAAACACAGAGAGAAAATTTAACCAACAAAGGGAACCAGAGGTTTGTACTGTCCACTCTCTTCCTAATTCTCAGCAAAATTGGGGTAAAATCTGTCAGAGCAGAAGCCTTTTAAGGGCTTTTAATGCACTTCCATAGAGATTTATTTCTGTTGGGCACTTACTTCTCTTCACAGGGAACAAATGTGTTGCCCTTATTTTTGCAGTATCCAAATCTGTTTCCTTTTTTATTCATCCTGTAGCAAAGGCTGTGACTCTCTTCTGCTCCTGGAGTTTGAAATTACATGGTAAAATAAAAGAAATGAAAACATTAATACTAAGAATGATATAGCACTTCATTTCCTAACACAGCTAAGCTTTCTGAATCAACCCACAAAAATGATTCTGTAGAATGGAATCAGTAAATCACAGAGAACTAATGGATTGAGTTGGGATAGTGTTTTAAGTAGGGATAGAGAGCATTTGTACACTGGCTCGAACACAGAGATAATCAGTTATACTGTAGGTAAAGTTAGAAATAGAGGTTGCAGCCAAGAGATGCTAGGTAAAACCTTGAAAGAATGTCACAAGCTATATCATTCCCAGTTGTAATCCCAATTCTTTGAAGACACTAAGAGAAATATGGACTACTGCCTTGGTCATTCATTCCTGTGACTGCATCTCACCGCCAATGAATAACTCTGAGCACTGGTCATTCCGGGTGGGACATAGTCCCATAAAGCAGTAGCCTTCTCCATTCTTGCAAGGAAACCCGTTGGCTTGGAACTCGTCTTTAGGGCACTCAGGGGAGTAGCCAGTACACACTTCAGAAATATCACATTCATTTTTCGCTAGTCTGCATACGACACCTTCTTTCTTCATCTGTTGAAGAGAAACAAATGTGCAAATCTTTGATGTATGAGTTAGTGAAACTTAGCACACAGGTAGAAAGCTGTTTTACTTATCTGTAAGAGACTGGCTCATCGCCGCCTTCTCGGTGCTAAGAATTATTATCATTTTTAGATGCCATAACTTTCATGGGACTTTAAGATGAGAAGATGATGGGATATTTTTAAAAGCTTTAGTTGTTTTTACATATGTGTTTTGCCTGCATGTATTCATGCCTGGTGCCCACAGAGGTCAGAAGAAGGAGCCAGATTCCTGGAGCTAGAGTTGCAGGCACTCATGGTCTGCCATGTGGTTGCTGGGAACCTAACCTGGGTCCCCTGCAAGAACAGACAGTGCTTTTAACTGCTGAGTCTGGTATAAGAAAGCCTTCGGCAGAGTAGGCATAGGCACACAATGTTAAAATGGGGTATTCTCATTTACCTTGCTCTTTCTTCATTCCTTGCTCTGTTGCATCACTCCAGTGAATCCCTACCCATCTAGTGCATAACACTCACCAGATGCATCACACAGAATCTCTGTCACCACAGACCCGATTTCACAACACAAACTGTAACAATCTCCTGCCTTTCATTGCTCAGGGGATGACACAAACACATTCTTTTAAATGTGTGGGGTCCCTAGAAAGAGTTGAAGATATAAAAGATGACACTTTTTGAGCTTGCAATCTAGAGGAGCCAAATAAGTGTCAGCAAACCTTTGGAGCCATGATTTCTAGTCATTGTTTTTCTTGCTCCAATATCCAATCATTAAGTGTTTAGTATCTGTGTATACTCTGTTCTCCCTTAGATAAACTATTGTTGGGAGACCAATTTCCCTCCGCAAGCTCTTGAGTTTGAACAGACCAGTACTGATCTATACATGGGCAAGAATGGTGTTGGTCATGTGATTTCACCCCTAAAAAAACATCAGGCAATGCTCAGCATCTTCTCTATTCTCCATATGAAAGCAGCACTTGGTTCAAACACCAAAACATTTCAGATTAAACTTTGCTGGATGTTTTACAAGGAACACTCCATCTTGGAGTTAGCACTTCGGAACCACCCATGGCCAGAGAGTGCTTTGTTATTTCACGCAGCTAAGCTGAGAACACAGAAATCCCTGGGGGTCAAGAGTCTCACCTGACATGATTCACAGCACTCTCCTTCCACACAAGTGAATCCTGGCTTCAGGACACATTTGTGTGCGTCACAGCAGGGATTGGTGCACTCCTGGCAAAATGAAAATGTAGACATCACAAAGATGTGTGTGTGTGTGTGTGTGTGTGTGTGTGTGTATGTGTGTGTGCTCCTATTTAATGGTCTAATTAACTTGTGCTCCTCCTTCAAGAGCTCCATGGAATGCAGGATCCTTGGTTTTGGTGTGTGAATCAGATTGCTGTGTGCTACTAGTATTGGGGATTTACACTGTATTGCCTTTTTTTTTATGCTCCTTCATTACTTCCCAGCTTATGAACTCTCATTGGTGGGAACAGAATCCAAAGGCAGTGAGTTTTCAGCTTTCCCATGGTGTCCATCCCCGATTGCTTCCCTGGGCTAAAGTCTGATGTGAGGTCATACAGTTTCTAATATCTGATCTTGCATCTCTGGCTTGGGATGCCACAAGTTTCAACCTAAACTGTATTTCCTTTTTTTTCCCCCTCAGTCATAAGACGTCCTCTTAGGTGTAATGCCTACTCAGAATAAATTAATACTTGAGATGCAGGTGTCTGTCTGCATCTGATAAAGCCTTCCATACATTAGCACAGAGCTGTGGAATGTTCCAAAATATGTGTATGGAAAATGGGTCTGTGTCCCAAGTTAGCAGCCTCTTCTTATTGATCGTAGATGTTGAAGACTGGTTCTCAAGCTCTCTAAATAGGGCAGTCCCATTCTCATTATAGAGTTTCTTGATTGCTGTCCTATTAGAACACTTTGAACTGTGCAGTGTCTAGGGCTAACCTAGAAAATGTCCTCAGACCACAGTCTCAGCAGCATTGTGGGGCTGTAAATTGCAGCTGCACTGGAGACCTAGTATGCTTCATATTTTAACACATCCCCAGAGGTTTATGTGCTCTTGTTCATTTGAGGCATAAGTAGTGGAGGATACATATTTATTTGATGAGCTTCTCAAAGAAATAGCTTCTAAAAGCAGACTAAGAAATAACTTGAAAATTTGCCTCCAATGCTTTTTTAAAAAAATACTTGACACTTGAATAAGTATATGAAAAATTCAAAGGTTATTTGTCCCTCTATTAAAAGAGACTTTTCTATAATTATAGCTGCCTAGCTATGATATAGACAAGCTTTCCAAGTCTCTAAGCAAGGAAATGTTTTGTAAGATAGCCACCACGTAGTGCCTGTGCCTGAGGGATCAGATTTAGAGGTACTTCTCACAAGTTGAGATGTTAAAGTATAAGCCAGGCAAATGGAGTATTGCTGATTCCCAGCAAGATCACCACATATGACTTGAGATTTTCCTAAGAAGGCTTGAAATGAGGGTTGCTTCAGAGCTGGGATCTGAATGGACAATAAGAACAGCTTTCTCCAGCTTCACTGAGAGCATGGTCATCTGCTGAGATTCCAGCTGAGAACAAGCTTTGTGTATAGTCACCAAACCCAGACATGACTGTGGATGCCAAGAAGTGCATGCTGACAGGAGCCTGATATAGCTGTCTCCTGAGAGGCTCTGTCAGTGCCTGACAAATACAGAGGTAAATGCTTGTAGCCAACCATTGGACAGAGAAAGGACTGAAGAAGTTGAACGGTTTGCAACCCCATAGGAAGAACAACAATGTCAACCAACCAGACCCCCTCAGAGCTCCCAAGAACTAAACCACCATCCAAAGGGCACACAAGGAGGGCCCCATGGCTCCAGCCACATATGAAGCAGAGGGTGGCCTTGTCTGGCATCAATAGGAGGAGAGGCCCTTGGTCCTGTGTAGTGTAGGCTTTATGTCCCAGTGTAGGGGAATGCAAGGGCAGGGAGAGGTGAGAGTAGGTGAGTAGGTGAGTAGGTGAGTAGATGAGTAGGTGGGGGAAATGCCTTCATAAAAGCAGAGGAAGGGGGATAGGATAGGAGGTTTTGGGCCAGCCAGAGGGAACTGGGAGGAAAGGGGATAACATTTGAAATGTAAATAAAGAAAATATCCAAGAAAAATCAAAGGAGGAGGAGGAGGGGAAGGGGGAGGAGGGAAAGGAGGGGGAGGAGGGGGAGGAGGGGAGGGGGAGGACGAGGAGGAAGGCATCACTTGCAATACCTGAACTGGCCCACAGTCACACTCTTCTCCCTCATCCACCTTCTTGTTCCCACAGAAAGGATAATCATTGGATTCTTCGGGAAAGGGGTTGTTGAGTAAGCATGTTGGTTTCTGATCCTGCAGAAATTGCTGGTATTGGGTTTGGCTGCATTTGCTGAATTTTATTGCAGGGATGCTAGAGATGAGATGAGGTGAGAATAAAGATTTGCTTCTGTAAACATTTAATAAAGAATTGGAAATGAAAAACAATTGCTAACTACTGGGGCAGAGCCATGGTCAGGTGTGTTATTATTTATTTGTTGTGTTGCAGAGACAACTACCAAATTCAGTTTCAGTGAAAAACTGATTATGTGTCTTCCAACAAACCCTCCCTGAAGACAACAGATGGTTGTCTGGGTTTCCTGTTCCTACTTAGCCCCTAATGCATCCCACTTATTTAAAAAATATTTTTATTTTATGTTATAGGTGTTTTGCTTGTATGTATATCTATGTTTCTTGTGTGTAGTGCCCACAGAGGCTAGAAGAGTGATTCCCCCCACCCCCACCCTGATCTAGAGTTAAAGATGGTAAAACTTCATGCAGATGCAGGCAGTTGAATGTCAATCTTTTGCAAGAGCAACAAGTGTTCTTAATAACTAAGCCATCTCTTTAATCCCCTAATGTACCCCTCTTAACATAACCATGTAATAATTTAAATCTGATTTACCATCTCTGAAACATTATAAACTTCTCAACCAAGTCAAGGATCGCATTGTGTTTAGTTCCTTAGGAATAATCATGAGTTAACACAGTGTCTGGTATAGAGTAGTTTGATATTATGTTATATGATATTAATGTTATACTTATATATTATAAAATATTGTATTATTTGTATAATAAACAATATGTACTTATTATGCATCATAGTATATTATGTGGTATTGAAGAAATAAACTCAGCAGAAATATTAAAAGCATCATTAGGACTTCTAAATGCTCAGTTTTAAACTAGCACTCCCCTCCCTTCTCTCTTCCTTTGGTTTGATTGCTTTCAATGACTGAATACAGAAGAACTTTTAGAGAATTGAGTCTACTAAATAGGTTGATATGACCCTAAGAATATTACTAGTTTGACATCAGTTGCTGAGTTCTACTCTGTGACAGCCCCTGCATTTTGAACATTAGCAATTTTTCACCATTTTAAAAGTATTTGTTTTAAAATGACATGTATTGTGAGTGTTGATGTGAGAGTTCATATGCAGGTACCCACATGAGCCTGAAGAGGGTATTGGACCCCTTGAAGCTCGAATTCCAGGTGTTTGTGAGCTGCCCAATGTGGATGCTACTAAGCTTAGGTCGTCTGTGAGAGCAGCATGTGCTCTAAGCTACTGAGCTACTGAGCCATCTCTCCAGCATTGTGTTATTTAATCAATCACCATACAGAAGAAACCACTGACACTAACATTTTTCTTACTCTTTCTGCCACAAAAGAATCCAAAGATACACAGGACTGAGGCCTGACCACAAGGTAAGTCACTCGGTATGTATTGTGGAGCAATCTCTAATTGACAACTGCTTGCGAAGGAAAATAAGTTTTCTCCAAAGGAGTTTTCATTAACCTCACTGAAGAGTAGGCTGTACTCTCATCAGTAAATGGACACCAGGAAACAACCTACATAGTATTTTTTGTAGTCTGTTGTCTCATACGGCTCCACTTAAGCATTTCTTTTTTAATTTTAGTAGTCTTTTGCTTGTATATTATGGTTTTCAGTTTTGTATTTTTATAGGTCTTAGAGTTGTGTGTGTGTGTGTGTTTGTTGTGTTTTTACTTTATTTATTTATTTGTTACCTGTTTATTTTCTAAAGAGAGAGAGAGAGGAAAAAAAACTGGAGTAGAGTTGGGTGGGTGTGGAGGAGGTAGGAGAGGCTGGAGGAGGGGACCTGTGGTTAAAATATATTATATGAAAAGTTTTAAAATAATATATGAATAATAAATCTTCACATACATTATCAGAGCCTCACCTTCCATCGCCCATCACACACTTCCCCAAAGGACAGGTGCATGGAAAGCCATCATGCTGCATCCCCAGGTTGTGTCCCAGCTGATGTGCCATTCTGTTCCCAATTATATTTACATCTGGTAGAAGATCCTGATGGGAAAAAAACAGTAATAATAGATGTCTATAGGAGACCTCCAAGTAGTTTATGGGTATCATTTTAAATAAACGATTGAAAGGCCGGATTTCTAAATCTTAATTTGTTTGGATTTGGGAAGTGATAGACTTTATTACATCTCATTTATTCTGAAGTCCATAACTATAATTTATAATGAAGTTGGGAAAATGACTTTTTCTTTTACAGATCCCTAACTTTATAATTCAGTGTACAACATACTCCTATTTGTTGTATTGGCAGCCTTCTTTTTCCAAATAGCTAAAATGTAACAACTAATGTTATATACCTGACTGTGGTATCTCTCCAAAACTTCTACTTTGAAGTCTTAAGCCCCAATGACTACAATGTTTAGGCCAAGGGGACAAGGTTTCCAGCAGTGATATCAGTGTCCTAATCAAACAGGCTCAAGGCAACCCCTCTACAATAGGAGACAGAGAGAAGCTGCCAACCTTTAGTCAGGAGGTGGACTGTCACCAGGTACAAACGGATCAGGTTCTTGGACTTCTCAGCTCTCAGATTTATGAGAAATACATTTGTGTGGTTTACAATCTGCTCTGTTTCTGGTATATTGTTGCAGAAGCCCATATGAATTTAATGCAAACATCCCACACAGCTTTTTAAAGAGTGACGATGCCTTTTCTGTACTAGATATTCCAGGGTCCTCAACAGAGACGTTTGCTATATTCAATCTATCCTGTCATATTGAGCAATAATGCTATATAATCTTGTGGAGGGAGTTTGTGTCATGAGAAAACTCTGAAAGTCAGAAACATAAAATTCATTGCAGAATCCGTTGCTGCCTTGCCCCATAGATCTTGTTCTTGCTTTAACAATTCCAGAAGGGAATAACCCATGCAGATATGATAAAGCTAATAGAATATCCTTAGTTTATTTTGTTCATATGAAGCTTCAAACGCTTCTTTGTCTTGCTAAAATATGATCATTGAAATTGTAATAGCTTCTATTGGGGTAACTTTGTGTGCAGGTCTATGTCATTCAGCTACTAAGGCAGCCCTACGGTCACAAAAGTGATTACAAAATAATCAGTTGGTAAGGTTATTTGAATAAACACTAGTTTTTAAGTGACAACAAGACTAAGCTGGGGGCAGCAGCAACCAGCTAACCAGGAAAGGTTAGCAAGGAAGTAAATACAAACCTTCATGTTTTTAACTATGTCTCGAACAGAATTACATGAATAACATTTACTGGATGCTTTGAGGCTTGGGGAAAGGTCATCCAATCAAGATGAGACAGTGATTCATAGGCTCTCTACTTGCTAAACACAATTTTTCAAGGCTGTCTTGATATGGCACATTAAGTGGCTTTTGTACTTGTTTATTTTAGTTCAAAAACAATTATGATGATTAAATCAACCTAAAATGCCATGGAACTTACTTGTCCTAATACATAGTTATATTTAACACATGAATGAGTTTTATAAATTGTTATATTTAATACGTGAATAAGTTTTACAGCTATAGAATACACTGTGGTAGTTTCATACCTGCCCTTCTGAGCTTTGAATTGTAGTTTTCCCTTATGGTTAACCGCAGTTTTTCACAACTCACTGTTTTATTTTGTTTTGTTTTGTCATTTACTAAAGGGAACACAGGTCTCTTCATGACATAATTTGGAAATATATGTCAAATACAGATTATATATGGCTTTTCAATGTGATTCAGATAAATACAGAAAACCAATTCAAACACTGTGATTAAATGTTAGGCAACCAGCCCACCTTAACGACACTGCATGAACGAAGGATCTGGCATATCCCTCCTGGGTAAGCAATTCCTTGCATAGATGTGTAGAGCCACTTCCCACTAAAACAAGATATAAGAATACTTATTCTTAACTTGACTGACAATTTTATTAACCCCAAATTCAAACTGCACTGAAGTACCACAGTGCTAACCCTTGCGCTAGTGGAACAATTCTCTCAGCGCTTCACTTAATGGGCATGTGGATGACTCAAGTTGATACTGGGCTCAGTTTCAACCTAGAGGCACAGAGAAATCCAGCTGTGGTCTTGGGATAAAATTGGAAAACACAGGATGTATTTTTTTTTTCATAAGGAAAACAAAAGGAGAGAAGAATCTCATTTTCGTTTTTGTTCTTTTTGTTTGTCTGGTTGGTTTTGGGGTTTTTTTTTTTTTTTTTTTTTCTTGATTCTTGTCTACCTTGTGCTCAATTTTGGATAAAACAATTTAAGTGACAAAAATAAACAAAACCTACAATGAGGTAATTAATTAAACTTTAAAGTGTTTGGGAGGCAAATGTAGGAGTGGAAATATAGTAAGGAAGTATGGCACTAAGAATCACGTGGTTGATAACACTGAAAGTTATTTATCAATCATAGACGGTCAGAGGAGCAGTGATAGTTCTCACCCAACATTTAAATGAACCCTTGTGGAAAGGAAAGTCTATTCCCACAACTCCGAAAGGGGTAAATGTCTACACTGTAGGCAATCTTCCACTTGACTTGGATGCAGCACTTAGATTTGGGCCTTTGTAAACAGCACTATCATGAGCTAGAAGACAACAATTAGAATATCAGGAAACTCAAATACAAGAAAGAAGGCAATATGAAGGCTATCTGCCTTTTGTTTTTAATTAAGAAGATACACTCTGTTTCTGTATTCATGTTATATGTCAATGTTTGCCGGTACTTCTTAGAGGAGCTTAGTGTTTTGGGCTTGCCAATCTTTGGAGATCTTGGAAGAACATAAGATGTGTGTAGAACTGGAGAAGGACAGGCAAAAGGCTGACTTCTTTCAAGGTCATCTGAGTTTAAATATTACACAACGACAATGTCACACGTGTTGCCTTTCTGTTTCTAAGTCTATGTGATCATAGATGGATGATATCTAATAACTTCATGCACAAGAAATCCCAGACATGATGCCCAGGAGGGCAGTGAGCAGCCATTCACTTTAAGTCCCTGCTTGCAACGACTTATTAATCTGAAGTTACCCATGAAATAAAAATATTGTTCATTATACATATTTAGATAGTGATAGATATCCTAAAATTTACATATGGCTTTGTGAAATAGATCAGTGGGTATAGATGCTAGCCACCAAGCCTGACAATGTGAGTTCAATTGCTAGTACTCATTTGGTGGAAGGAGAAAACTTACTCTTGCAAGTTGTCTGTTGATATCTACAAGTGAACTGTGATGCGAGCATGCACGCGTGCGCGCACACACACACACACACACACACACCATAAATAATAAATACTTAAACATAGTGTAAAAACAGTGGTCTCCATCTTGACCACCATGAAGTTTATGGTGATATTTTACTATGATTCACCCTCCTTAATTTTTGGTCCTGACAGCACATGAATGTCTAAGTCCAAGACAGGCACAGCTACACTCCTGAGGAGAAGTGATGTGGCTCTGTCAGATGTAAACTGACAGTCTGGCTCCCTCTTACGAATCTGCGAAGTGACCAGAGTGGACTCACCATGGGCTTTAGAAACAGCTTGCTTCTGAGCTCAGCCTGAAAGCTCTACTCTAGCTAACCCTGAAGAAAGGATCCACAGATGGAATTTGCAGCACTCTGGAGAGATATAGACATTACAGACAGAGAAGTAGGAAGAGCAGCAGGCACTTCTCTAACACAGTGATGTTACCAGTATCCAAAGAGATGCTTGAAAGCTACTATTGTTCTCAAGCGAAGGTGTGGGTCACAGGGTCTAGGAATTTTATTCCTACATCTATTTATCACTTTCCTCTGAGCTAAGTATATTGCTAGGTATTTTGAGCAGAGGAATTGATAATTAAATAGCTTCTCTCAAACTTTTATGTAGGAATATTGAGGCTATTGCAGGCTAAGATTATCATAGCAGATTATCTAGAAAGCTAGGTTTGGGTGATATATTAGAGAGGGCTTGGCCATGGATGATGGTAGGAATGTCAATGGGTCCTCAACTTAACCTTGCTTTGGCATATTTTCAACTCTGCAATAGACTATATATATTCATATTTCCCAGTCTTATAAAATATTAAATATTCTACTTTGGAATTTTCTGTACCCATAATTAATATTTGTCTCTGTATAATAACCAAAGTAAATAGTTTTAAATGCTTTTGTGTTCTTTCTTTTTCTTCCTTTTTCATTTGTGTGTGTGTGTGAATGTGTCTGATTTGGTTACACATGTGTGTAGATATGTATGTGTCCATGTGTGGGCATCAGAGGCCAGAAGAGAATGTCAGGTGTCCAGCTCTATCATTTCGTGCCTTATTACCTTAAGACAGAATCTTCCACTAAGCCTGGAGCTAGGGCTGATGGATAGCACACCACTGTGATCCTACTGTCTCTGCCTGACTCATGGTGCTGATGTCATAGACTTATACATGGCCACACCTAACTTTTACATATGTACTTTAGATTCAACTCATGCTCTCATATTTTCATTGTTACCTAAAAAGCAATTTCTCAAGTCCTATTTCGTTTTTAATAGTCTGTCCAATATGTGAAGGAAAATAGAATAATCACATACCTCAATAAAATCACATGATCAAAATCCTTCCTTTTTTTGAGAACTGTTTCTTGCCAAGTTGAAAAATGCAATAAGGTACTTTCTAGATTGGACACTATTTCTATCTTGTCCCCAGCTGACCATATTTCAATACCAGCTAAAGTCACATGAATGTTCAAGGTTTTATAAATCTGTTCAAAGAGGAAAGAATTTTCACAAGATCAAATTGTTTGAAGTTTCTTTCATTTTTTTAACCTGTATTCCCTTTTATTAAAAAATCAATTTCAACTTTTTACGTACATTTTATATAGCACAGCCTTTGTTTTATAAATTGATATATTGAAATATAATACAGACTATCATATAGAATATCGTGTGAATTTCCATAAAGAAACTAATACAGTAAAAGGATGTTTGAAAATACCTTAATATTAGCATAGAGAGGGCAATGATAAGCATGAATGAAAATTCTAGAAAAATTATAGCCTCTCATAAGCACATCAGAAAGCTGTGAATAACGAGGGGAACCCCTACTGGCTCAGCACTAATCACTCAAACTGAAATACAAAGCATTGAAAAAGTGAAACAAACAGAAGACAGGATTTCCTGCTGTAGGAAGGGGCTAAAATAATATGCACACTTCATGTGATCTAGCATTCTAACTTCTTCATTATTTACATAAAACAAATGAGTGTGAACAGATGTTTAAAGTGGTTAGCAAAAATGCCAATAGAAAACTCTCCTTCAACTAATGAATGAACCTACTAATGAACCACTAGATGGGCTACTCCTTCAGCATCCTTCTCTGCATCTCTTTACCTGAGTAATAGACCCAGGGCGCGTTAGAATGATTTGACAAAAGATGTGTACAACCCACAATTTGTTTTAGTAACAATTCTCCTTCTTTAATGTTTAGATGCACTAATGATCTTAATAGATTATAATGAAGTCCTGAATCGAATGATAAAGCATTGGCAATAAATTATAGCATGACTTTTTTTATTATTATTACAGAGCACTGATTTTAAAGTAGTGTGGCCAAATATTTACATGCTTGGTTCTCAGATTGTCTGTCTGTTGTTTCATAATTTTTGTGTTAACAGAATTTAACATTTTTATTGTTTATTATTATTGTGATATATGTGTGTGTGTGTGTGTGTGTGTGTGTGTGTGTGTGGTGTATTGTGGGAGCAGGTGCATATGGCAACTACAATTGTGAAATTATGAAGACAACTTAAAGGAATCTTTTCTGTCCTGCCCCATTCATGGAGAGTCCAGGGATTGAGCTCAGATGCCACCCTTGCATGGTGCACACCAAACACCTTTCTCTAGCCACCGAGACATCTCACTGGCCCTCATCAACTTAGATAGCAAGTGTAATTTACTCAGTAAAACAAAACTTCAGTGCTGTGGTTTGTTGCTCTGGTTGTTTTGAAGAGATCTTTACTAACTAGTTTACCAGGTGGATCTGTGGTTTATGCTAGATCAGTATCAAAACACAATACTCCTTTCAAAAGCCTGACCTAAATAGTCTTTTGTAATTATACTTTCAGATTGATTTAAATTATATCATAACTTACCATATTGACAAAATTGACCATTCCCCAAATTCGTTTTCTTAGCTTGTTTTGGGGTTTATTGTTCCTGCGGTACTAGAAACACAAATATGGTATTTGTTACTTATCAGTGTTGAGGAAAAAGCCCAGCAAAATACTTCACTTTCTATAAAATATTGTAGAAAAACAAAAACAAAGGCAAAAACAAAAGAAAAGAGCAATGGAAAAGAATCCTCTTTCCAGTGAGCTAAGACTAATTAAAGTATGAAGACTTGATAAGATAGTTGTTGAAATAAAATAACTAAACAGAGTGGTCCCTTAAGATGTGATTTAGCTTAGCACTACTTTAAGGTTTTCTTTTGAATTTTGGATATCTCCTTAAAAAAAAAAACAAAAAACAAAACACACACACACAAAAACAAAAAACAAAAACAACTGCTTAGTGTCCTCTAGAACACATTTTTATTCCCTGGCAAATGCCTATATTTTAAGCATAATTTTCTTTCTCCCAATTATTTAACCATCACTGCTTGATATTTTGTGCCAAATCTGAGCATAATAATATTTCTCACTGATGTTTTAAATGTGTTATTTTTGATATACACACAATCTCCTACTGCTTATAGCATATGCCATACAATTGCACAGGGTCAACCTAGCTCAGTTTTTTTTTCTGACTTATTTGAAAAATATATTCTCACACCTATCTTCAGTGTTCTGAAACTTCATTCTATTGTTATCTGATTAAACATCTCTTTATTTCTGGAAAACTCTTAAGGGTTGCTTCTCAAACAGTATCAAGCGCCTTGGGTTGCTTATGTGCACTCACTACCATTTCTTTTAACCCAGTTTTTAAATTTCATCACTGCTTTCATAGTTTTAACTCTTTACCTCCTTGTACTGTGTGAGTGATTTCCATGCTTCAGTCTCCCATTCATATATTCTCTTTTTATGTGTGCTTAATTTCTCTTTAATTTATTTGAACATACATACTTTTTGCTCTTACAGATGTTAAAGTAGTTTTCCCAGAAAGCCTATTGCATATCACTTTATGTAGTCTCTCTCTTACTCATCTATTCATTCCGCTCTATTTCATTTTTTATTCTCAATGACTATATATATATATATATATATATATATACATACATACTATATATATAAAATAGTATAATTGCAGTATCATTGACTATCACATCTATCACATTGGTAGGCTGCCTCATGAGGTCCATTTTATTAGGGGTATTGAAATGGCTTTGCTGGGAAATTTCTACTTGGGCTCTAGTTGTTTACCAGATCTCCAACAGATTTTATGTTGAAAATTTTGCTTAGCACATCAGTCACTGAACCCTGGATGCTCCCATGCCCATCGCAGAGCCTCTGTATAGCATAGGCCTAGGATCTGTCTTCCTATGATTGATATTTTCCCCACCATGGCTTCAGGCAGACAGGAAGTTCTCTCTGTCTTCTGGGGTCTTTGTGGAGCTCTTTAGTGACAAGGTTGCTTTCATGGCTAAAGGCACCACTGGGAAGTATTATTCCTTCCTTTGCTAGAATATTTAAGTCCTTAATTCTGTCTTCCCGTATGCTCCAAAGAAAGGTGACACAACCTCAAAATTTGACTTCTCATTCTGATGAAAATTTTCTCCTTAATTTTTAGCATTTGGAAATTTTCAATTATTTTCTGTTGCGTTCAATCCTAGATTGATGATCTGTATTCAAGCTTTTATAAATTATTCAAAATCTCTATTTGTCACAGATGGAAGGGAGGTTTTATTTTTGATTAATCAGTTAGATGATGCAGATTCTCAAGGGTTTCTAATAAAGCTCTGGTTTGAGGAGCTGAAAGCAGAAGTCAACTTAGAATGGAACTTAGTGGAATTTCCTCTTTTTCTAAATGAGAACAATAAATATAGTTTTAAAGAGAATAAAGAGTATAATGTCCATCTGAAAACTTACCACATATTCATCAGCAACAACAAACAGTTCAATGAACTTTTCTTTGTGATGGTCCTGAAAATGTAGATAATTCAGTGAAACTTATTACCAGTTTAATAGAAAAAAAATCAATATCTTCATGATAAGGAATGTATTTGAAGGTGAAGTAAATGAACGTATCTGATACGTTGATGAACTTTTATTATGAAAACACCTGGACCTATACATTACATTTTAATGAACCTTGAGTAGCATTCTACCTTTGACCGTCTTGCCTTTTTTATTTAGATGTACAGCTCAAATTAAGAGTTACAAATTAAGTATTTTTTGTATTCAGGGCCTCCTTTTTTCACTTACAGACAAAACTCTTTGCAACTAATATCATGTGCTACTAGCTCATGTATTTGAATAATAATATTAATATCTATACATACACTCATGTATTTGTATACAAACATGTATGTCTTACTGCGGAATAACTGCCAAGAATACCCACATGTCCTCGACTTTCCCCTAGTACCCCCTACCCCTTTTACTATGCGTTATTCTCAATTACAAGGATATATATAAGCCTTTCCTTTACAGGAAACACAAATACCAGGATATTCTTCTAAATTTTCATCTTAATGGGTCAACTGCATCTTCTGAGCAGTGCCCAAGGCCTCTCTTCAAAGATTTAACCAAGTTATTCTTTGCTGGACGATGTCATTATTTAGTCATCGAATTGACTCAACCAAGAAAGCATATGATGTTGTAGATACCCACTATATAGACTGAACATGAGGACCAAAACAAGCCTGCAGCTCACCAGCTAACATCAGGGAGAGTCAAGAAGATAGCAGTTGATTCTGTGGAAGCCTGAAATCACTGAAAATCTCTTAACCTTGGTTGTCTTTTACCACACTGCTGGAACTGATGGAAGAGATAAGCTTATTTTTTCATCAACAGTTTTCCTCCCAAATGGTAAGGAAGACAAGGAAAGCCCACATCAAAGATAAGATTCAGGATATGGCAAATTTCCCTTTTCCAGTTGCTTACAGCCTTAATACTGTTAGTCTATAGGGAGGATGGAAGGGTTTTCTCTTTATCCAGACTGCTGGAACTCCATAAAAGAAATCAGAAGTGTTTTCTTCCTGAGGTAACGGGGGATTAGAGTACTCACTTCCGGGTTATGCTCTTCTATATTCTCAACATCCATCAGAGCAGACTTCTTGGTAAAATTGAGCCCCACGCAGGAGTGATTGGTAGCGTAGGGTGCCTTGACATTGTATTTGTACACCAAATGTTCTCCCTCATCTGAGTATTTTACTGGTTCGATGAGATACCGCTGGTCATTCACCCTGAAGAAACCCCTGTGGAAACAGTAGCATGACATTATTCCAAATTGTAGCTACCCAACTCTATTTTATTAACACTAGACTTTTCAGGAGAGGGAAACTCTTGGGCAGCCAACATGCAACACAGCAGCGTGGCCTCTCAGTGAGTCAGCAATTCTAGAAGTCAATTTAATCTTTATCTTCGGAAGCATAGTTTTTGCTTGGATCATAGGCAGAAAAGCAGTTTTTACCCATGGTTACCCCAAAGGTTTTGCATAAATTTAATACATTCTTCAGGCACTATCTGTAGAGTACGTATCTAACGGTACAAATACAGTTGTTTAGTTTTGTCATAAAAGAGGTCCTCACTCATGCCAGTCCTGGGAGCTACTCAAGAAAAGTCAAGAACTTTTTCCTTTCTTCTGCCTTCCATTTCCCCACAAGTCTTCCACTTTTATCTTTATCTCTAAGACTTACAAAAAATTATGAGCTTTATTTCTGACCATATATTTTCTAGATCAGTATGGGTCTGCCATTGTAGACAGAAAGGTGACTGAAACAGTAGCATCAGAGGAAACCCAGAGCTCAGAGTCAGGAGACCTGCACTGCTGAATCAGTCCAATATTCTCAATTTTGGCATTCTTAAACAATAGTGTAATTTCGGCATCCTGGACTCTAATATGAGAGTACATGGTAGACAGTGTCTGGGAATCTTCCATCTTTAAACCCTTACATACTGTGCTGAAGACCCACTTTGTGGAGGGTTATCTGTTAGGTTTCTTGTTGGTGAACATTAGCATAAACACAGGCTATAGTTCATATTCACTAAAAAGAGCACATAGCATCCCCTCTTTCCATTAACTTTTATATTTATTAAGGTTGGTGAATAGAAACCAGTCAAGTGATTGTCTTTAAAATCTATAGGAAATGAATTAGAAAGCTACTCTGCCTTACCTCAGACCATTGCAAGTGCTGATACTAGCAGCAGAATCAAATTCATGAATGATGGAGCCTTGGTAAAAACAGTGATCCTAAGACAGAAGAGTTGATTAAGGCAGGTATAAATACTAAAACTGTATGAATATTGATAATTAATTAATTTCTATCAAGAATAAATCAGCATTTGATAAGTGTCATTTGCCATGAGTTTATTTGTGACATCCATTTAAAACATGTGAAACTGCTTTGGGGACTTTTTATCCTAACTTAATGACTACTTCGTGTAAATGCTTATATAAATTCTTTCCTCATAAATTTGTCTATTGGGCTACAGTATCACTTTCAGATGGAACCCTTCTCTTATAACTTTTACTTTGACTCTTTCTCCACCTGCTAATCCTTGATGAAGTATTGTCATCCCCCCACAGCCTTTTAAACCAAGGCAAACTTTGGATGTTTCTAGAATTAGACCTTGCTCTCCAGCCACCTCCCCTTATGTCTGTCTCTCTTGTTTCTCTGTTTCGATCCAGCTGGCATATTTATTGTTCCTGCTTGGTACACTGCTCATAGTAATTACATCAGGCAATCCTTATTTCTTCTGTCTGCTAATGAACCCAGAGGCGACACCTCTATAGCCTTCTAAGGCCTCCCACTTGTTGCTCTTTTCCTCTATCTTAAGACAACATGGTGGCTTAGATCTTAATTGTCATTTAAAGTCATTTTAAATAGAGGAAGTAGAATTTTAAAGAATACTTTTGGTCAGAAGGAGTGCTTTTGTTTAATGGCCATAGAAAACAAGTTCTGCAAGGGTGAAGGAAAAGAAAGATTCTGCATTTCTAGAATATCAGTCATACAAAGTTTCCTTTGCAGAATGAAGAATAAAATCCTTAATGAGAAGGGTAGACAGAGCTCCTACGCCATAGAAGAGCCAGTTCATTGTAGATCTTGTTTCATATATTTAGATTTTATCCCTTTTACTTAAGTATAACTCCATCAAGGTATAATATGTTTGTTTGGGCTGCTGCTTTCTGCTTCTTTCACTTACCATTATAGTGAATAAAGAGAAGCCAGATTAGCAAAAATAAATAAATAAATAAATAAAATAATAATAATATGATGTAACCTTCAATCTGCTCACTAGGAAGTGATTAGCTCTCCTTAGGGCTCAAAGGGCACTGTTTTCCATTCTACCCCCATTTACTTAGACTAGTCAACTCAGGGCTAGTTCTTTTAAAGAAGTTTTGAAATAGCTTGTAAATCTGCCATTACTGTTTAAAATCATACCAGGAAATAAAAGTTTCAGAGAGGAGACAAAGTAAGGTTTTGTAAGATACCAAGATCTGTGGATGCTTGGTGAACACTTCTCTCTTTACGTTGTAGTATGTTTCACTGTAATTTGAACTGAGGAGTTCCCTGAAAGAGAGAGAAGAGCCAATGAGATGATCCATTCTAACCCCCTCCACACATACAAAAACAGTTATATGGTTGAGGAGTCTTGATGATATCCTAACTCTCAGTAGTACTGTAATTATTTTTTTAAAAAAAGAATAAAGAAGAAAAACACGACCAAGCATTCTGACTATAAACTCTCCCCAAACTGAATCTCATACTATTACACATATTATAGACAAGTCTGCAAACATTATGCCAATTTTAGCAAAGTAGTGTTTGGAAAAACCTTCTGTAAAACAGTTTATAAAGTGCAATTAGAGTTTTGACCTAGACATATAAGGGTAGTTCAAAGTTCCAAGAAGTGTAAGTCACACTAAAACTGCTGTGGGGAATTGCAGGCTGGTCTCCAGTCAAGCTGAGGTCTGAACCCCGATGGTCATAATTCACCTACATGACACACTAGGCGTTCCCTCATGCTCCTGGAACTCTGGCCCCCACCTAAGGTACCACGTCCCACAGCCCCCACAAGAGAAGCATGGTCTGTAGTCACATAAGCAATGGCCCCAAGCTTCTGACATTCAGGATAAACTCCTCCCCAGTTACCTAGCAACAGTGAAGACCATAAAAAGGGGTGCTCAGCCTGCACCTCTCCCTCTTATTCCTTTGTCCTCTCACCTCTCTTTTCTCACTTCTCTCTCCTCTTCCCTTTCTCTTTGTCTTCTTCTTTCCTCTCTTCTCTCTCTTCTCTCTCTTTCTCTCTCTCTCTCTCTCTCTCTCTCTCTCTCTCTCTCTCTCTCTCTCTCTCTCTCTCTCTCTCTCTCTCTTTCTCCCTCCCTCCCTCCCTCCCTCCTTTCTACCTTCTCTCTTTCCCCTGCATTTCTATAAAAAGCTCTAAAACCATAGAGTCTCTGCTCTGCTCCTTCAAGTTCCGCTGTGCACTCTGGTCAGTGTTGGGAACTTCTTCCCTCTTCCCTCTCTCCCACAACCCTGGTGGCTTTAGCAAAGTAGCTCCGGAGGGGTCCCCGGGCAGGGCTGCCCCGTGACCACCCCCTGAAGAGTGGGATAGAGGAATGCCCACCCAGGGATGAGTGGATAGGGTAGATAGCAGCCCTCCCATGCCTGACTGACCAGAGAATAGGGAAACTCTGGTGGGGTGTGGGCATCTTTTTCCTTCCGTTCTTCCCCATGGCCCCAGCTCCAACCCCTTTCTTATTTTGTTCCCAACAAACTGCTTCTGAGAATACCTGATCCAGATATGGCCCTATTTTTTACAAATGTGACTCCTTCAATCCATCTTCAGATCTTTGCCACATCGATCCATTTGTGTTAAGACAAAGAAATCCCAAAACATTTCCCAAGGGACTTCCTTAATCTGATAACATAACTCCAGATCGTACTGTTGGATATTAAATAAGTAGAGTCACAATAAGAAGCCTATTGGCCAGCCAAGCAGATACTTCCAAATTGATTTATAGATTTAATAAAATCCCAAGTAAAATGTCAATAGATGCTATCTTTAATTGACAAGATGAGCGTAAATGTACACAGAAATGCATCATGACCCTGGGCATGTTTTTGTTGTTGTTTTGTTTTGTTTTAATTCATACACTATCTATTTATCTATCTATAATACACACACACACACACACACACACACACACATATATATGCAACAACACTGAGGAAAGACAAAAAGAAGATTCTCTGTTAATATTAGCCTCCTCTAACTGAGAATGAATGCTGACTCTGGAAGTATCAGTGTGCGAATATTCTACTTAGAGGGACTAGATGGCTCTCTAATTCTCCCAAGAATCAACATAGGAAAAGGAAGTTAGTAACTGGAGAACAGAATCAACACTCTTCTTGCTCCTGATATGGGATAGGTTTGAAGAGGACAAATGCATTAAGACTTGAGGAATTCACATTACTGGCAGTCTGTACAAAACCATGAGTAGCATATGCACCTAACCCTATAAGATAGGCAACCACAATAGAACTTACCTTGATCTTAGCTGGGCATGGTGGTGGACACCTGTAATCCTAGCGCTAGGAAGGCAGAGGCAGGGGGATATGAAGTTTAAGGTCATCCTCATCTACATAGTGGATTTGAGTAGAGTTTGGGTTACAGGAGATTCTGTTGAAACAAAGCAAAACAAGCCATACATTTTACCTTGCTTTCAGAAGGTGAAGGATTAAAGTTTTTTTGCCCAATTTTATTTCATACAACAATTCTTCTTCATATTCCTCCTGAAAAACAAGAATGTCTCTGTGAATTCCACATATATTTATTGGAAAGGAATGTCTTGAGGAAGGGGGATATTATCCACCTATAGCTCCCCACAGTAAGTTCAGGGAGGAAACCTTGACAAAGGTGAACGTAAGAGAGACAGAACTATAAGGATGGTTTTACCAATCATATCTCAGTTAAAAAGACATTTCTACTGATGAAACCAAATGGATAATATATATTTGCCTCTCATTCAGCAATGTACGAGCCACTTCACGTTCACTTATGCCTTTATCAAACCCTCAGATCTTCCTTTTTTGTGTTTTAAAAAAGTTTTGCATATAGACTCCATTTTCTTCCTCTCTCACTCCTAAATCATTACCACTTCCGATTATAAATAGTTGCATTGTCTACAGCATGGTCAAAATAAGTAAGAATTTAATACACACTAGCAAGATGCTATGAAGAAAGGAGCAAAGATTCAGAAATTCTAACAGCACTGTCAATAGCAGCTCTGGTTGGATAGCTCAACAGTAGTGTTTATCAGTTGTAGATGCTGTCAGTAATGAACAGTGAAATTCTAACGTTCTCTTTCTTTGATGACTATTGGCACAGCTCTTTTCCTCTGGTTTAGTTATTAGTGATTTGATGAGTGTCTGAGTCATTGTGTTTGTTGGTTTGTCGAGAATTCTTAATAATGCTGGGTCATAGTTGTTCATAGGTGTTGCCTATTTTTAAGTGAATTCTTCATCTGTTTGACAAAACTGTTACTTCAGACATAATAATAATAAAACCAATAGAGTAGATTTTAAAATCATTTGAGAAGAGAGTACTGAGTTCTAGTCCAAGTTTCCTATTATCAATATACTATGTAGTTATGGTTTTTACAACACATGAATCAAGATTGTGTTATCATTAAAGTCCACTTATATTTTCCACATAAATTTTTATATTCTTTCAATTTTACTGTCTATATTCTTCTTCTCACACAATCCTAACCCCAATGCCATGCTATGGTTGCCTGTCGTATCTCTTTGGTCTTCTGAAGCCCATAAATTCCCTATATTCTCCTTAGTTTTGATGGGTTTGATATTTTTGCCTTGTCCTCATCAGATGTCTTATAGGGTTTTTGAATGCTTTTCTTAAAGCTCTCTGCAGCTATGATTGTCCCAACGAAAACCACTAAAGACAGTATTACTATGCCACCTTAAGAGTCCATTCTGTCACTCATCTATCTTATGGATCATGCTGACCTTGGTCAACTGGCAGACATCTTACTTATTTACAATTTTCTCTGTATAAAGTGACTCTTTTACCCGATGTTTCACTCTTTGGAACAAAATCATAGTGAGAAGCCTATGGTTAAGAACTGAGGACCTACACTATACCTCCTAAAGATAAGAGGTTGGATAGAAAGAATCTGTCCTATATATTCTCCCACTGGAATAGTCTCACACATGTATTTATTTATTATTTTATTTATTTGCATCAGCAAAGCCTCATGGATCCTACTGGATTATTTATATTGCATCAAAACCTGTCATTTATCTTATTATTCACATTGTGCCATATTTTCTCTTAGACTTTTTATAAGTTGAGTCCTGATCTCTTTTGATATGTCCCCATCCATACGGATCTGGAGAATAGGTCTTTTGTTGCAGGTGTGACACTTTTCAGTTCTAGGTTCATCTCTCTCATTCCTCCCTGGCCCAGGCGAATCTCAGTTACACTAGAGCTTCTGATACAAAATTTGGATCTCATAAGACAAATGTTTCTGCACAGTGATCTGTAGGAAGCTGGTTCCTCATTGGCTTTATACCAACCTTTTAACTACATGAAGGCTTGAAAAGATGAAGAAAGAGCTGAAGATCAAAATAATATTTGACAAGAACCTTATTAGAGAAAAATAGTCCAGAGCTGTCCCCAAGAACAAGAGAGCAGAGAGCTGCTTCTGTTGCATCATGCTATGAGACCATGAGAGCGGCCTAGATGTTGCTTTTTAATTACTGAGAAACCCATGAGTGAGGGATAGAAAGCTAGCTGCTGCCATGCAAAGGGGAAGAAATGCCAAGGCACCAGAAGTGTTGTATTCTGTTGTCAGAACAGAAGACTCTATGTATTTTCTGTGAACCCAAGTTAAAAATCTAGGTTGTAAAATGCAAATACCTAAATATAACGAAGAATACCTGTCTAACATCTTATATAGTGTTCCATCACATGTGTATTGTCTATAGTCTATTGTAAATATTCTTTTGAAAATAATATTGTAGGTATTTTTAAATGGTAACACTCGGATGGAAACCTTTGTAAGGCCAAGCTTTTTTTTTTTTTTTGTCCCCATGGATGCTGTCCCATTGGGCTGCAGAACACGTAAAGCACATTATCCTGTGCACTGAAAACTGACAAAAGCAAAATAAAGACTTGGGGTTGTGCTCTAAAATGGAGGGTACATGACATGAGTCTGCACAGACTTAGGGAAACTCCTCACCAAAACTGAAAGATAGAAAATAGCTCCCCCAAAGCTTGAACAGTCATTATTGTTCCTTTGCTAACCCACTAAGGGTCAGTTACCCCTGAGCATACACTGTAAACCAAGTGGGTGCCTCCCACAAAACTGAAAACCACATTTGCTTCATAGTTACTCCTTCTTGGAGCCAGGGGCAGCTTTTTGCCCATCTGTGAAAGCCACTGAGTCATATTGACTAAGTCGAAATGTATACCGGTATGTCAGAGTCATGGATGCGTTCAAGATCCCGTTTGTGTAGCAAGGGAAGCTTTTTAGGATGAACCAGTTCTTGACCCTCTACTCCAACAATCCCCCTTTCTAAAAGAAAACAAAAAGGGAAAAATGCATGTGTTATTACAAGCCACCTTCCAAGGAGTGACAAATGGCTTTACACTCCTCTAGTTCACGTGTTTCCAATGACCAGCCATGCACTCCTATTGTCCTTAGCTAGTGATGTGAGGAAGTTGAGATGGCTATTTACAGATCAGTGAGACATAAGGAAGGAGGCGGACAAAGACACAGCATCCTTAGGCTATTTCCACCTTGCTCTGAGTTACCACCTCTGTTATTTCTGTTCTCCACATCTATCTCCAGATGCTGCCTTCTACCAAATCTTGCACAGAAATGACCTATTTCAACATTAAATACCTCCTCTTTTTTTTCTCAGTAACTTTGCATTTGTATTCTTAACTCCCATAGGTAAAGCTCAAATATTCCACTGCTTAGACAATCTTAGATGGTCCCATATCAATGCAAAATGTTATCTTTTTATCATGTCCTGTTATATAGAAAGTTAGCTGTGAGTGTATTGTGGACCATATATAACAATAAATATTGAATAATAAGAACTTGGGGGATGTACTCAGATTTGTACCAAGGGTTAACCTGTTAATGGACTTTGTGACCACTTGTATCATATCTAATCTCTGTGATCTGCAAATGGTATTTTCATATTCTTTATCACTAAAAGGTATTTTAGTAAAGGGTTTTAAACTTTCTGACATACAAAGTAGTTAAGGACTAACACAGTGTCTATACTTCTACAGGTATTTTGTAAATGCTCATCTCTTTCCCTTTCTCATGATTGTTAGAGTTTAAGGGAATATGAATTTTCATAGACTCATCAAACCTCTTGATTAGTTGTAATCCAATCCAAGCCCGGCATTGCTATCCTCAGAGAAATCACCAATTCGAGTTAGAGTTTTTGTAATCCCTAGTTAAAATATTGTGGCTAAAGAGATAATGCCTCAGGTATAACAAATAAACATCGCAGAAAAGAATAACACATACCTTGAATGTGAGAAACAAGGACAGTCATCCAAAATATTCCTGTGGTTAACATTCTGAAGGGTTATCTGGGGGAAGCTGCACCCTACTCCCTGTCCTTGCTTCCACTGCAAGGATGCCCAGCCTAGTAGGTAGACAGGTAGTTTTGATCTAACACAGGAAACACTCTGAGACAGTTTCACAGCTCGTGCAAGGCTTGAGGCTAAAGCACAGGGTGAACATCATGTACTAATTAAGGACAACAGTGGAGCTAGTGGGGGTGGAAATGAACCTGGCACAGATTCTACTCTGTGTCTAATATGATTATAGTTGGATTAAAACTTCTGAGATGAAAAAAATCAAGAATGTTTTAGATAAAACGATTCCTGAAGTCTACGACATACACTTCGGTTGAAGTAGATGAAATAGAGAAAGACATACAAAAAAAAAAAAAAAAAACCCACTGGAGAAACAAACAGAAATGTTTAAAAAATGTGTACATGTTACAAGTTGTGAATTAATTAAAATAAAAGATATATTGAAAGGAGAAGTAAGATGCTTTGTAATATAACACTGACAGAGAGAGAGACGTCCAGAGGGTCATGGATAAGTCTTTTTACACATTCTCATTGTCTTATAAGGCCAATGCATCTCCTCTTTTTCCACTTAGGATTCTGTCCCCTTTCCCAGTTCACATCATCCCTCTAATATTCCCCAGCTATTCAGCTTCCTATGATCTAAAAAAAAACCTTATCATACTCCCAGAAGATTTTACTCTGTCTGACTGGGATTCTGGTCACTGGCAGTTTCTTTGCACTCTCTTTTCAGATCAACTTCCTCTCAGACTCATTTCTATTTCCTTCAGTAGTCTGTCTCACTTATCTGTCTAAACCTCTGAATTCAATACCCCTAGAAGCAAATTCGTTACTTGAGTGCTTAATATCTCAAATGTGAATATAATTCTGGGCATCTACTTCCACCCTTCCAACTTGGTGTCTTCATAGTCTCTCCTAATTATATTTGCTTCGCAGACTCTCTTATGTGAGTATTGCAGCTGCGTCTTTTCATCCACTTTCAGTCTTCTCTGACAGCTTACATCTCATCCATCAGCAAATCCAGTTTGTCCTGAAGAGATAGCTGATAACCTTTCATTTTCTTTCTCCTGTGCTATTCCAAGATATTGCTACATCTACCATAGTTTATTGAAGTATTCTCTTACTTTACCTAACTGTTTTTCTCTTGGCCCCTTGCCACACATTATGTACTTATATAAAATTATTTTATCAATACATATCATACTGCATGAGTCTCTGAGCACATCTTTTCAAGGACTTTTCATCTTAGAGTCACTATGATAATGTTTAGGTTCTCCATGATCGCTGCTTGGTACTCTTTGTCTTTATATCTTACTATTCGTTTTCTCTGAGTCAACTGCCATGTGCATTTGACTATTTTGACTATTCAGGGAGCATGTTACATATATTTTGCTTCAAGAGTATTGGCGCATGCTCCTCTGCCTGGAAAAATTCTCTTCAAAGATAGTCACATGACTTGCTTCTCCTTTCTTTTCATTTCTCTATACAAATATCTGCTTAGTGGGGTCTTCTCTAAATGTCTTTTACAAAACTGACATTAGTGGCCCTGAGTTAACCATCATCTCAATGCTGAACATTTCACTAATCTACCTTGTCTTCAAATTACCTGATTACACCCATTAAAATGTGACTTTCTGAAGAAAAAGGTTTCATTAATTACAGGTTAATCTGAATGAACACAGATTAAGCATAAGTAAGCTGTTGGGGACTGGATAGATGGTTCAACCGTTAAAAGTGCATGTTGCTTTTGTAGACGACCTGAGTTTGCTTCCCAGCGCCAGAGCTGGACTCTCATAGCTTCCATAAATCCAGCTTTAAGGAATCAGACGCCCTCTTCTGGTCTCCATGCTCACTGCACTCACACCCCATCACCACACACACATACACATAATTTAAAAATTAAAATAGAAAACTTTAAGGTAATCTATACTTATCTTAGTAATTTTCCATTAGGAAGTTAAACAGTGAAGTGGATAAGCACACCCCCAGAGCCCTGTACCCGGGATCAATTCTCAGCACGTCAGTGTTTAGCACCATGTTTGATTGTCCTTTTTCCTCTCAGGACTCCAGGGTCTCTTACTGTTTCTTCACATATTGCTGAAGGACCTCTCATTATATTTGTCTCTCTTTCTCTACCAGGTAGTTAGTAAAGTATGCAGTTTTTTAAATTGATTAAATTTTCTCTTTAACAGTTCCATACATGTATGTAAAATAGTCTGCCTACATTCTAACAAGCCCCTGCTCTCTTGCCTCCCTCCCACCACCATGAAGCCTGCCTCATTTCCACTTGTCCCTTTCCATAAAGACTCAAGTCTTTATGTTTTATTTTGTGACACATTTAGTTTAACCAGGGCTATCCACAGTATCCAAAACAATCTACAGTTTTGACAAAATTCCTATTGAAGTTCCAATGATGTTCATCATAAAAAGTAGAAAAATAATTCTAAAATTCACATAGAACAATAAAGTATTAGGTTAAAAAACCAAAGTTAGCTTAATGAAAAGAACAAAGCACCGGGTCTAATATTACCTCACTTTAAAATATTCTACAATTTAATATAATCTACTCATAATGGTGTGGTATTAGCATAAAATCAGATAGCCAGGCCAATGATACAAAGCAGAGACTCTACAAGCAAAGACAGACATGCACAGCTAAGAACACGGACACACCAAATGGGCAGAGACATTTATTTCAGTAAATCGTGCCGAGAAAATGGGCCATCTATGTACAGAAGAAGGAAAGGAGGCTACTATCCTCATTATTTAGAAAAATCAACCTCAAGTGAACCAAAGCTTAAATCTGTGACCTGAAACCATGAAAGTGGTAGAAGAAGAGAGCATGGGGATGAGGTGAACTCCCCATGAGTAAGTCCTCACAAACACCGGAGACGAAAGATAGTGGAACAGAACAGATTCTGTAGAGTGAGAAAGGTCTGTACCATAAAGGAAACCATTATCAGAATAGAACAATAACCTTCAGAGTTGGAGGAAAGGTTTGCAACCGAACAGTGGGTTAAAAAGAACTCTCCTTCTGACTTGAAAGTAAATTAAGTAGCCCGGAGGCCCACTAATGAAGGTCTGATTGTAATTTTCTTTGTAGACACAGGGGCCAACATCAGCCTATTAACTATGCTTTGAGTGCACTGAAAAGAACATCACATTCAGAACTGGGAGCTGTGTGTTCTCCAGTAACTGATTCACCTACCCTCGGCAAGTCATTTATTTCTTTAGGCTTCAATGTCTGATTTATAAATAGGGGCTATTATAATAATGTTTAACCTTTAAGAGGGTTTTAGCATCAAGATGCCACGTGTCTGTCCTCTGACTCTACATTTCTTTTACTAAGTAAGACCTTCTTTGAGTAGAAAGTGTCACTTGAAAAAATAAGAGACAATCATAAAAAAATAAGGATTAAAAAATATTTTCCATTTCACAAAAGAGGCAAAGACACAGATTTTTCTATTAACACACATAGACAATGTCTCATAATAAACACAACAAAACTTATAACTAGTAACACACTCTAATACCTAAAGGAAAGAAGGGTATGTGGAAGGCTCAGAGTGCACAAAAGACACAGTGTCACCTGTAATTCTAACAGTTTCATTAGTTATCTATTGTCACCTTAGATGATTTCTGTCATCCTTGAACACATTTTGGTCATTCTTCTGTGTAGATATCCTCTTCTACCAGCCTTACCAGTTTTTAAAAAATGCTCAGAAAGATTTTTCAGCCATCCCTGTCCCAGGTTCTCCCCTTTTTCTTTTTATGACACTCTCTCAAGTTTTGTCCTCACTACTCATTCTCATCAAGGTCACCAATGACCTTCAGATCTTAAGTACAATGCCTTTTACCTATGGATCCATTCATGCTTGACTCTTACTTACTTGCCTGATACTCTCTTCCCAAGCTTTTGGATGTGTTTTCTTTCCTTAACTCACAGCTTAAGGTTTCCTTTCATGTTAGTTCCGTTCTCTTACCCTTCTCACACCTTCCCCTTCATGATCCAGACTCCTAAACATCGGGGAGGCATCAGGGTTCACATCTTTTTTTTTTTTTTTTTTTTGAAATAGGGTTTCTCTGCGTAGCCCTAACTGTCCTGAAATTCATTCTGTAGACCAGGCTGGCCTCAAACTCAGAAATTCACCTGCCTCTGCCTCCCAAGTGCTGGGATTAAAAGCGTATGCCACCACTGCCCAGCCTAGGCTTCACGGCTTTCACTTCCTGTCTCTTCTGTCTACAAATACTCAATTAGACATCTCACAAACTGCCTATCTTCAAATCTACTATTATGTAAGTGCTTGCCAAGTTCATGTCACTCAAAAATACTTCCATGACCTTTGTTTTGTTTTCTGCATTTTGATACATCATAGATAATACATGGACTATACTCATGATCTTCGTCCCCAAAAGTCTTCCTCCAAATATTTTTCTTCTCTCAGATAAATGAACACTGCCAGTATCACTAGGCAAGTCAAAGACATTGAAGTCATCGGGAATACACGGCTTGTTCTTATGCTCTACACATGATATACGAGGGAATTCTATTATCTCAGCTCTTATCACATACTCAGAACATGAGCACTTCTCCCCATTTCAGTGTGACCACTCTGAGTAAATCCGCAATCAGCTCATGCTTGGGTTTCTATCTACAACTTCTTTACCTATTCCATGATTGACACACTTTGTTAAGTCAATAAGAGACTGAATCCTATATTATTACAATGATGCTAAAAATCACCATCATCATGAGACGTTACAGCTTTCAGAACCATGGTAATATCTTAGGACTTTCCTTTTATATTTGTGGTGATGCCACTCCTGCCTTACTGCAAAGCCAGTCATATTAAAAAATAACACTTGAGAATAAGCATCTGTTATTAGTCTATACAGGAAAAAATCAAAGAATATTTTTGGAGTATATTAATTTGATAAGACTAGTATTTTTTTATTAGATATTCTCTTAATTTACTTTTCAAATGTTATCCCCTTTCCTGCTTCCCCCAGGGACCTCTATCCTGTCCCTCCTCCCTGGTTCTTTGAGGGTGCTCCCCGCCACTCCTGACTCCCTGCCTTGGTATTCCCCTACACTGGGGCATCAAGCCTTCACAGGGCCAAGGGCCTCTCCTGCCACTGATGCCTGACAAGGTCATCCACTGCTACATATGAGGCTGGAGCCATGAGTCCCTCCATGTGTACTCTTTGGATGGTGGTTTAGTTCCTGGGAGCTCTGGGGCGGGGAGGCGGGGGTCCTGGTTGGTAGATATTGTGGTTCTTCCTATGGGGTTGTAAACTCCTTCAGCTACTTCAGTCCTTTCTCTGACTCCTCCACTGGGGACCCCGTGCTCAGTCCAATGATTGACTGGGAGCATCTGTCCCTGTTTTTGTCAGGCTCTGTCAGAGCCTCTGAGGAAAGAGCTATATCAGGCTCCTGTCAGCAAGCACTTGTTGGCATCCACAATAGTGTCTGGGTTTGGTGACTATATATGGGATAGATGCCCAGGTGGGGGCAGTCTCTGGATGTCCTTTCCTTCAGTCTCTGCTCCACACTTTGTCTCCATATTTCCTCTCATGAGTATTTTGTTCACCCTTCTAAAAAGCACTGAAGCATCCACACTTTGGTCTTCCTTCTTCTTGACTTCATGTGGTCTGTGAATTGTATCTTGGGTATTCCAAACTTTTAGGTTAATATCTGCTTATCAGTGAGTGCATACCATGTATGTTCTTTTGTGATTGGGTTACCTCACTCAGGATGATATTTTCTAGATCTATCCACTTGCCTAAGAACTTCATGAAGTCTTTGGTTTTCTTTGAATTCCTGAGTAATACTCCATTGTGTAAATGTACTACATTTTTGGTATCCACTCCTCTGTTGAAGGACATCTGTGTTCTTTCCAGCTTCTGGCTATTATAAATAAAGCTGCTATGAACATAGTGGAGCATGTGTCCTTCTTATATATTGGAACATCTTTTGGATATATGGCCAGGAGTGGTATAGCTGGGTCCTCTGGTAATATTGATTTCCAGAGTGGTTGTACCAGCTTGCAATCCCACCAACAATGGAGGAGTGTTCCTCTTTCTCCACATCCTCAACAGCATCTGCTGTCACCTGAGCTTTTGATCTTAGCCATTCTGACTGGTGTGAGGTAGAATCTCAGGGTTGTTTTGCTTTACATTTCCCTGGTGACCAAGGATGTTGAACATTTCCTTAGGTGCTTCTCAGCCATTCAGTATTACTCAGTTGAGAATTCTTTGTTTAGTTCTGTACCCATTTTTTAATAGGGTTATTTGCTTCTTTGGAGTCTAACTTTTTGAGTTCTTTGTATATATTAAATATTAGCCCTCTATCGGATGTAGGATTGGTAAAGATCTTTTCCCAATCTTTTGGTTGCCATTTTGTCCTATTGACTGTGTCTTTTGCCTTACAGAAGCTTTGAAATTTTATGAGGTCCCATTTGATTATTCTTGATTTTAGAGCATAAGCCATTGGTGTTCTGTTCAGGAAAATTTCCCCTGTACCCACGTGTTCGAGGCTCTTCTCCACTTTATCTTCTATTAGATTCACTGTATCTGGTTTTATGTGGAGGTCCTTGATCCACTTGGACTTAAACTTTGTACAAGGAGATAAGAATGGATCAATTTGCATTCTTTTACTTGATGAGTGCCAGTTGAACCAGCACCATTTGTTTTAATCGCTATTTTAAAGTGTAGTTATGTTTACAAAAGAAAAATATTTGTTCTAGAATAGTTTTCTATGCTACTCCAACAGGAGGCTTTGTATGTGTGTGTGCTGATGTTTGTACAATGACAAAAATAACCTTAAATAATCTCTTTAGTTTCCCCTCATTAAATGATGTATGGATATTTATTTTCCATCTAGTTCCTTGAATTACACTGCAATATAGATTTGAGTCAGTTGCTATTATCTCTAATATCCATAGTAGTCTCCCATATGCCCCTGACTATCATCAAATGCTTCTAGAAAACTCCCTATTTGCTTAAGGATCCATCCTTATAGTTTGTGTTTTATTGGCTAGAACCTATTTATTGTAAAAAAGTTATTGAGACTCCAGACTCTTTATCTTGCTGCCCAGGATTTTCTGGCTGCCATGAGTGGCCCAATAAATACTTAGAGTGCTAGGCTCAGCTACTCTTTGCAAGGTATTTTGTTATCATCATCAACAACAAACCAAGGGCTTTAGCCAACTGACCATTTCTTTGGTTAGCCCACTCATTTCTTGGTACTCCATCTCTTTTATTGTCTGTGTGAGTGCTCCTACATAGATGTCCTTCCTTTCATCTTCCTACAGCTTAACTCAAAGAGACTTTCAAGGTTGAATAGATAGAACTGAGAGTACCAGTTAGTTTTGGGTGGTAAAACTAACCCAAATTCTTTACTTGATGCCAACTTTCTCCTTCAGCTTGGCAATGTGATAAGTCACTCTGGGACATGGACTTCTCTACTGTCCACTTCCCAAACCCACACACTTGGCACCACATCCTTATGGTAATGCTGTTTTCCCCTGATTCCTGAAACACTGACCACCTCTGCCTTCCTGTCTGGTAGGATGTGAATACCCATGAGTGAGTTTTGGTGCTTCTCGTATGTACTGTTAACTTTTAATGGGAAGGCCTTTGGTGTTTGGTAAGTTTCTGCTTTGGTGTAGACTTGAGACCTAAGCAAAGTGATGTATTTATGTATTCAAAGGTGTAAGTCATTCCTTGTGACTGCCCCCAAACACTGGGAATTCTAGGATGAAAGTTTTCTTTCATTTTATATTTGGAAGCAAACACATGACTGTACCCCTGACTAATATACATCTGTTCCTTGAAGATACTCCCACCCAGAGACCAAGAATGCTGTTGAGGCTTGATAAATAAAATTTAAGAATTTGATTAATATGAAGATACCAGTATGAAACTCATTAATTTGTCTACCTGTAAAAGTAGTTCAAAAAGAAATTAAAAGCTAAAAAGAGTTCCATCATTTTATTGTACCTCTTTTGTTGTGTTTGGTTGATGGAATAGTTGGCATTACATTATTGCCCACAACTGAAGTCACTTCTGCAATGTTCAGTTTGGTAGACCTTACGTCTTTCTATACTGACACAAGCTTGCTTAATGGCCACAGAGTTGTCTGAGGAGAAGAGATATTTATAGACTATCAAATACTCCATGCAAAGCCAATTATTTTTAATAATTGGGCATGCATCAAATTCTAGAGTATGTCTTGAGATGATGTGTCCCCCCCACCCCCAGTAGGTAGGGGGTGAAAGGTGAATCACTCAGGTTCCATGTTGAAAACATGGAGACTTATCCTGAAAATAATTCCAATACATATTTTAATCACAGAAACAGTGTCCTGAGAAGTGTTTTCTGGGTAAGAACATGAGATGATGGTGTTTCAGTGGGTGGATAACCATTTAGATTGGGCCAAACTGTTATCCAGATAGAATAATTTGATTTTAATTTAGTTTTTACTCATGACAGTGTATTGTATTTTTATTCTTAAGTTTATAATATTTTATTCCTGGACATTTTTTCTCATATAGGAAGACTATCCAGACTGTATTTAGTATGGGACAGGGTAAGATAAAACGGTTTCCTACTGGATTTAAGGGGTTGACTTACCTTTGTGATTTAGAAGATCTGCAATTTTTCTGAATCTTAAGAAATAACACTAGGAGATAGAGAGATGGCTTCATGGTTAAGATCACATAGTGCTCTTTCAAATGACCTGGCTTTGATTCCCAGCACTCATGTGGCAACTCACAACCACCCTAAACTTGCAGCTCTAAGGGATATGTCACCCTCTTGTTGCCTCCAAGGGCACCAGCCATACATGTGGTACACAGACACACATGAAGACAAAATTCTCACACACATAAAATAAATAAAAATCATAAAAAGCCATTGATCTTTCTAAATATGGACAAAGGATAACCTACTGAATAAAACCCAATCAGCTTCCTAAGTAAGACTTCATTTGAACATACCCTTGTCCATTGATTTTTTTTTTCATACACAAACCAAAGACAACTTGCTCAAGCTCTTGATTCAAACACCTTTGCTCAGGCACCATCTCCCCTAACTACCGCATAGAGAAATCAAGCTTCCAGTCATAGACAACCAAGACACACTCAACCATAGCAGGTTTTCCAACTCTCCTGTTCAGTAATGGTTTCCATTAATGTCTAAAAGTGTGATAACATCATTTTATTTGTTTACATCTTCTAATGGATTTTTATCAGAAATCCTGACGACTTAGTTTATTTTCTCCCTTGACTTCTGTGTCTACACAGATGATCCCCACTGCTTAGCCACTGCTCCTTGTCCAGTGCTTTGCCTGTTTCTTGTGGGTATCAGGCAACACAGTTGCTGAATTGATGAAACTTAAAGATGGCCAGGTAAGGCGATGAGATTGAAACTGGGTGTGCAGGGATCCACATCTATACTCTAATTCTGAGGCAATGCTACAGTGCTACACCCTACCAGTGTGTGGTCTGGAACAACCAGAAAATGCTGACTATGAAGCAAGAGCATATTTTCTCTCTCTCTCTCTCTCTCTTTCTCTCTCTCTCTCTCTCTCCTCCTCCTCCTCCTCCTCCTCCTCCTTCTTCTTCTTCTTCTTCTGAGAATTTAAAACTATTATTTTTGTATTTCATACACATATACAAGAAAATAGGATAGCACCTACTTCCTATTTCTCTCCTATACTCCTCTCCTCCTCTTAATGTGCCATCACACTTCCATATCAATTTTAATCTGTCTTTGTTTGTTTGTTTTGTTTTTGTTTTTATTGTTTGTTTTTATTGGATATTTTACTTATTTACAGATCAAATGTTATCCCCTTTCCCAGTTTGCCCCCGCAGGACCCCCCCAATCCCATTCCCTCTCACACTGCTTCTATGAGGGTGTTCCCCCACCCACCCATCCACCCACTCCCTGCCCTCCTCCTGTCCTCGATTCCCCTACATTGGAGCATCAAGCCTTTATGGGACTAAGGGCCTTTCTTCCCATTGATGTTTGACAAGGCCATCCTCTGCTACATATGCAGCTGGAGCCATGGGTCCCTCTATGTGTATACTCTTTGGTTGGTGCTTTAGTATCTGGGAGCTCTGGGGGTCTGGTTAGTTGATATTGTTGTTCTTCCTATGGGTTGTAAACCCTTCAGCTCCTTCAGTCCTTTCTCTAACTCCACTATTTGGGACCCTGTCCTCAGTCTAATGGTTCGCAACGAGCATCTGCCTCTGTATTTGCCTGTCTCTGGTAGATCCTCTCAGGAGACAGCTCTATCAGGTTCCTGTCAGCAAACACTTCTTGGCACCTGCAATAGTGTCTGGGTTTGGTTACTGTATATGGGATGGATCCCCAGGTGGGGCAGTTTCTGGATGGCCTTACCTTCAAGCTGTGCTCCACAATTGTCTCGGTATTTCCTCCCATGATTATTTCATTCCCCCTTCTAAGAAGGACTGAAGCATCCATACCTTGGTCTTTCTTCTTGAGCTTCAGGTGGTCTGTGAGTTTGTTTTTTTTTTGGGGGGGGCAGGGCCTACCCACTAAATCCATTTGTTCACGAATGTGGAGCCATCCACTGAAGCATAGGAGCTCCTTTAAGAGGAATGATTGTTCCTCCCTCAGCAGCTATCTGCTGCTAGTAGCTCCTCAGCAAAAGGTGGACCTTAAAAATCCATGCTGGAAATTTGAATGATTTGATCCTTTGCTGGTAACCACAGATACTGTGAATTCATGAGGACCAAGACCATGCCATGTTCAGGAGACAGTGCCTCAAACTGCTCTTTTCCATCTTCCAGCCCTTACATTCTTCGCACACTTTCTGTAATGTTCCCCGAATCTAAGATGTGGAAAGCTTCATGTCTATGCCCCTTTCAGGGCTTAGTGCTCAGTAACTCATTCTCAAAGTTTCGACCATATATATTTCTGCATTGAGTGCTGCCCACTGCAAAATCAATCTTCCCTGACCAGGGTTGAGAACAGCCCTGGTCTGTGACTGCACAACAAATGGTTAGAAGACTGTTTGACAGCATAACCCTTTGTGACAGATAATCTTGGTTTCCAACTCAGCACATGAGGGAAGAAGGAGCTGAGACTGAATTGTCTCTACTAGACTGGTCTGTGGGTATGTCTGTGGGACATAGTAAAAAAAAGAATCTCATTGCTGCCTTTTGTTCATTTCGTGTTTATTCTCTCTGATGCAGAGAACTGAGCAATAATCTCTATGCATGATCCTAAAACCTGTAAATTATACTCAAACTGTGTTTTCATCTAGTAGATTAGATATGGGCCCAATTTGCAGGTGAACAGATCTGCTTCATTTTCCATTTTCATACAGATGGTAACTGGCAGTTTAAGGACTCAATTTCAAGTTTACTTCCTACAGAACCAATGTCGTTCATATTGATTCAATTAAAGGTAAATGATTATTATTATTGTAATCTTGTCTTTTTCTCCAGCCAAGCATTACCTCAAACAGCTATAAATTTCACTGGAGTCCTATGAAAACTGAAAATTGGAAATATATACTCTTTGAGAAACACAAACCATCACTCCTAGGAATCGATATGTGCCCTAGTCGTGACCTAGTCTAAAATTAGCTCAAAATCCATTAAGGTTGTACAGATTGAAGGCATCTTCTGACTCTAAAATGCTCTGTTCCTAATAAAGCAATCTGACCTCAGCTGTGGGCTCTGGAATCACTGAGAGAGCATTTTCAGGCACCCCAACGAGCTCCCTCTAATTCACAACAGCTATTTTGTTTTTCTGATTCTGTGGATCTTATTTTAATTTCCCAAGTGGGAGTCAAACAAAAAGCAAAACAACATAGTTACAGACTTTATTTTTTTAAAGAAAAAAATGTGTTTTCTTTTCCTATGTGTTTCTGTTATAAGCCTTACGTAGCTCTATTTATCTTGAATTAATCAGGAACTAGTTGATTTCTTGGATTTACTAAAAAATGGGAAGTTCAGGGACTTTACTAGAGCTACTTGACCATAATCTTGTTAGTATTAATGGTTCTTAATTTCTTATTTTAGTATTTTTACTATGTATGTATGTATTTATTGTGCATGTGTGAGATATGGAGAGGGTGGCCACATGCCATGATGTACATATGAGGTCAGAGAATAAGTTGCAGGAATCCATTCTTTCTTTCATCATGTGGGCTCTAGCAAGGGTACTTAGGCTAGGCGTCAAGCTTGATTGCCGACCTTTGCTATTTTATTTTTATGGAAAGCAGAAAATGATTTCAGTGTCTGAATTTTTTTCTTAGTCAAGTTTTCAACCATTTTATATGCTGGCCAAAAACAAGGCTTATAATATTAATTCAATAACTAAATAAAAATAGTAGAAAGACTTCAGAAAATTCTATTCAGCTTTGAAGGTATGCTTTTGTATTCTGGGGTAAAATAAGCCATGGATCCTTGGAAACAAGGTTAGACAAACAAAGATGAAGGCACTGAGTTTTACTGTGTACACTTCAGGGAGGGAAGACAAAGTGGGTTGGTGGGTGGGGGAGCACCCTCATAGAGGCAGGGAGGAGGGATGGAATAGAGGGTTTCCAAAGGGGAGACATGGGAAGGGGAAAACATTTGAAATGTAAATAAAGAAAATATCCAAGATTAAAAAGAAGAAGAAAAGTTCAGGATGGAAATCTGAGATCTTTTTGGTTTTCCTTGCATTTGAGAGAAATAATACCTACATCTTCCTCCAATAAATGAACAGAGAAAAGCCATTTTCCTCCATTGATTCAAATAAAAGATTGTATTCCACCTGACTTTATTATGTCAGCCTAGGATAGGTTGTGTAGAAAAGGAAGAAATGGTTGCCGGGCGTGGTGGCGCACGCCTTTAATCCCAGCACTCGGGAGGCAGAGGCAGGCGGATTTCTGAGTTCGAGGCCAGCCTGGTCTACAAAGTGAGTGCCAGGACAGCCAGGGCTACACAGAGAAACCCTGTCTCGAAAAACCAAAAAAAAAAAAAAAAAAAAAAAAAAAAAGAAAAGGAATGTTTTCCACTAGGCCCTGGGTGAGCATCTGGCTGTGTGAAACCACTGACGCCACACAGAGGGGGTTGGACAAGGGGCAGCCCCGATACCAGGTTCTCAGTCTCCAGCATCCCACACTGGATCTGGCAGAGGAGATGAGAACAGAATAGGGGCCCCGAGGAGACACTCAGCCCCAGAGGGGAAAGGAAGAGGGCAGAGGGAAAGAGGTTCCCACACAGGCGAGAGAGTCCTAAGTCCGGTCTGTGATGAGCAGAGACAGTCTATGGTTTTAGAGATTCATTGTAGAAAGGCAGGGAGAAAAAGAAAAGCTAGAAAGAGAGAGACAGGCCATGGCCAAGAGGAGAGAAGGGGAGAAAGGAGAGAATGTAGCCTCCCATAAGCCTGAAGCAGGCTGAGCCAGGCTTGACTTTGTTGCCACTAAGGAGATCACCTAGGGTGGAGCCTGCCTCCCTGGATCACTCTATTGTTCTGCCACTGCTACTGCTGCTACCTGCTGCCTAGCTGTTCCAGAGCCTACACGTGGTCACCTGCAGCTGGGCTCCAAGGATGATTTGGCGGGAATGGGCTTTCTTTCCCCTTTCCTTTATAAAACGTGTCTGCCTTTAAAAATTTGAACCTTGAGCAGACTAGTTGTCTTGGTTCCATTATTTCTCAACCCGCCTAGGCTCCCTCTTTTCTTCCAGATTCCAAGATGCCTTTCAGGCTCCAACCCGGACATGAGAGCTGCAGGCCGGCCCCAACAAGAGAAGAAAGGCTAGAGAGTAAGAAAGCTTAAAGAAAGAGAGGTAAAGGCTAGAGAGTAAGAGAGAGAGCATAAGAGGGAGAGAGTAAGAGGGAGAGTAAGGAAAATAAAAGCTTAAGAGAGTGAGGAGAGGCCAAGCAGCCCCTCTTATAGTGGGCTTGTTATCTTGCTGTTGCTAGGTAACTGGGAGGAGTCTAGCCTGAAGGTCAGAAGCTTGGAACATAGTCTACGTGACTGTTAGCCACAAACTTCTCCTGTGGGGGCTGTAGGGGGCAGTAACTTTGACAGGTGCCAGGGATCCAGGAGACATGAGGAAACGCCTTCTGTTCCATGTAGGTGAAAATTATCACCCATCAGGTTCTACCAGGCTTCAGACCTCTACGCGACTGGAGACCAGACTGTGCATAGCCCATTGCCCAACAAATGATAAAATCCGAAAATCCACAGGCCCACTTTTCATCACAAATGTGTGTCTGCATTTTACACAGTGTGTTTCATTGTGAGTTATAAAGACTTTTATATTATGCAGGATTTGGTAGGTTAGTGCAGGTAGGAAAGCAGATTGGGTCAGACATAAACAGGCACACGAGGAGAGGGTAGAGGTCGACAGACTGTAAGTTTCCTGCTCATTGATCTCACTGAGAGGCTGGCTCTGGAAGCTGGGTTGCCCATACCTGACATGTACATACTGCAAATTCAAGTATGTTTTTGTTAAATGTCCTTCAAGAGCCCTTGCATGAAGAGGGGTTGGCACCCCTAACTCTGGGACAGGCACGGGAGAGCACAGCAAAACAGCCAGAGTTAAAATGAAGAGCTAGAAGCTGCAACATTCCCAATGGAGGCTATAGCTGTTCATCCTCTGGGTTAAAGGTGCCTCCCATGGGCACCATGAGAGTATGCAGATACGCAGCCATGGGACACTCATCCAAGGAGAGAAAACATTCTGGAGCTCTAGCTGACTGTCTTAGCATAGCTTTCCAGGTTGTGTCTGGCTGGATGCTGGAAGCCCTGATCTGCTGATGTTGTTCTGCTTCTGATTGTATTTGTCCTTTCACTTGGATGCCTCACCAAAAGGGACATTGCTCTGCCCAAGATTCCATCAGGAATTGCATGTTTTCTCCCTCTCCCTCTCCCTCTCCCTCTCCCTCTCCCTCTCCCTCTCCCTCTCCCTCTCCCTCTCCCTCTCCCTCTCCCTCTCCCTCTCCCTCTCCCTCTCCCTCTCCCTCTCCCTCTCCCTCTCCCTCTCCCTCTCCCTCTCCCTCTCCCTCTCCCTCTCCCTCTCCCTCTCCCTCTCCCTCTCCCCCTTCTCCTCCCTCCTCTCCCCCTCCCTCTTTCCTTTCCCCTACCCTCTCTTCTTGTTTGCTATTTATAATCTTTTCACTTTGTCTTGCTATATACTAAGTAAACCCACTCATTCCAAACCAAAAGTATAGTTATCCTCATTCTCCATACTGCATGAAGAATAAATCAAGTAGCAGGCTTGGGTATTTACTTGTTCTTCACTAACAGATTTGCTAAAGACAGAAGTCTTTACTAAAGCTAACTTAAAATCTGTGGATGGCAAATTGAATCCTTGGAAATAGTAACTGGAGAACTTGGGGGAAGATGCACCAAAGATTCCAAACCTCAAATGGGTTGAAGTAAAATGGTTTTGGGAAGGAGACTCCAGCAGCTTAATAAGACAAAGTGTCCTCATAGACAATAAATGACATGTTTGAATGTGATTTTGACCAGTACATAGCTATACACATTCCACATCTGTTCCTTGTGTGTTATTATATATGATCCTAGTAATAGTCATTAGAAATTAGTTTTATGTCACAGATTCGGAATAATGAAATTTCGAAAGAATAAATGGCCAAGCCACAGAATTTGGCAAAAATGTAAAATCATCCATCATGAGAAAAACAGACAGACAGACAGACAGACGGACAATCACAATACACCCCTACAAAACCTGAAACAAACAACACCCATACTAAATGGAAAAACACAAAGAATAATGAAACATAGTTTTAGTTTCCATGAGATCTTGAAGGAATTGGAAGCCATTGCCTCTCAATTACAAAGTCCAAACACTATGCTATCAAATAGTTTTCCTCTTCCTTTCCTCTAATGATTCAGAGTGGAGTAGAATAAGTAATTTTTCTGAGTGGGGCAGACCCACATGTTTATAAAGATCAACAGAATTAAAGAGCTTTCTTGTGTTTAAAAATAAGGGTGTGGGGCTGGAAAGACGTCTCAGTGGGCAAGAGAGCTTATTGCTCTTTAAGAAGAGCGGGGAGAGTATAGGGGATTTTTGGAGGGGAAACTAGGAAAGGGGATAATATTTGCAATGTAAATAAAGAAAATATCTAATAAAAAAAGGAGGAAGAAGAAGATTGCAGCTTGGCTCTGGAGACTCCTAGACTTTTACCTGGTCTCCAAAAGCATCCTTACACATATGCGCGCGCGCGCGCGCGCGCGCACACACACACACACACACACACACACAGTTGTGCACACACTCACATGCCTGCACACACAGTATTAAATAATAAAGCAAATAAAACTATGAACAGTAAGTTTTATTAAAATAGTAACAAAAATAATGTAGTTCATGGGTGAAATTTTATTGCTCACAGAATTGGGGGTTGCTCTTTTTCTGTTTATTTTGATTTTATTTCTTGTGATCAAATTTTGCCATAAAGATTCAGGTATCCTGGTAGTTGGTATGTAGCCACATCTTCTCTTGAACTAGAGGGAATACTCCAGTCTCAGACTTTTGAGCTGTTCATAGTTTGAAGAAATGTGTGTCAGGATGGCATAAGTTAAACGTACATATCCCTTTGGTCCAAACTCTAGAAATCTAACCAGTAAAGGGGAGTTATAAATGGAGCAGTGAGTCAGCCTCAGACATACCAAGCAATGTGAGTCGGGAGTTTCAGAAGCTGGAAAGTTTTCGTGTACTTCTTTGCTGAAATACAAGCCAAAAGTTCCACAAATCTGAGGGAAGATAAGGTTAAATTTCACATACTCAAAATAGCATATAAAATAAAAAAAATACATATATCGAAATAATATAATGAGTGAAAAAATTAACAAACAGGAAAATGAGAAGAACAGAAATTATGGATAAAAAATTTAGGAAAAAAAACAAATGGCTGTAAGTCAATTCCGATTAGACATTTTCTGTGAGTGAAATATATTACTCATTATATTTCCCTGTGAGTGAAATATATTACTCAAATATATTACTCATGTTTGAGAGGACAAAATCCAAGATCTAATGATATGTGCCCAACGTGTCAAGTCAGCAGTTATAAATGTTTCTGTGACAGATCCATGATCCCTGGGACTCCTTAGCAGTAGAACTGCACTGAACATGCATCCCCTGGATAGACCACATGCCCATCCCCAAGCCAAATCTCAATACACTTGAAAATGCTGGAATTATAGCAAACATCTTTTCTTATCACGATGTGCAAATCCACATTTGTATAGCCATTAAAGAGTGCACTCTGAGCCAATGATCAAAATAGGAAATTGGAGAATAAGCTACAAGAAGTGACCAGAAAATGTAAAACCTCAAAACTCAAGAGACAGAGGAAAGCACTTTTAATGGGGAGAGATATAGCTGTAAAGAGCTTTACAAGGAAGATTCAAAAGTCAGCATAAATCTCTACCTGGATAATTAGACGAAGAAAGATAATCCAAGTTGTAGCTCTGCTCTATGACCTTTCCACAGGGACGTGATGGTTTCCTGCACACACCTCATACTTTCATTATGATGAACCATCTCAGACCAAAATTCAGTAAGGCCAACCAAGTAGGGAAATCTCCAAAACAGATTCCAATTTAGCCTTACCTCTTTAAAACAATTTAATCACCTCAGGTATTTGCTGCAGCAACAGAAATCTGCCCAATGATTGCCACTGAGGTGTTTTTATGGTCATGAGTTATGCAGAAATAGCTGGAGATAATAATAGGTAAAATTTCCTAACATTATTCCGAGAAACAGACGTTTGATATGGGGTCCATATTCTGTGTGATTTCCTTTGCTTAAAACTGGAAAACATAAACTTACCTTTTTCTGATAGAATAAAGGTCGGGGCTGTTTTGGGACCTTGGAGAACCTGACGACAACTGTGAACAGACAGAAGGGAACAGATCATTGAAGTGTTGCATGTGCTGACTGGAAGAATGAGACAATTTGAGTAGATCATCACAAAAGAAAATGTATTTGTGTATCTCTATCATTTATTATCTATCATTTATCAAAAATCTCTATCATATAGATATCTATTAACTATTTCTATCATCTATTTGTCTATTTTAATCTATCTTGTCTATTATTTATATCTATTTTGCACTTATATCTGTTTATCATTTCTGTCTAGATCTATGGATCATCTATCAATCATCTATCTATTTATTACCTACCTACCTACCTATCTGTACATGACTGCAAAATTACCAAGGAAGCTAGGAAGTAAGAGTGATGCTTTCTAACACCCCCGATCTCCTCCCCGAATGAGTGAAGAGCTGCAAATATTTGTTCACCTAGTGTTTATTAAATTGCTCACCACCCCATTCTGAGAAAAGTATCAAGAGACAGGAGAGATAGGCCATAGGCTGCCCACAATGCTTTAACCCAAAATTCTACTTGCTTTAAACTGGACTTTCAACAAGGAAGAGAACTCTAATTATTCCCTGCTCACTTTTCTTTAGAAGTTAACAACAGATCTGCATTTTCAGTCAGAATAGCCTGCTTTTGACTAGAAGTTTAGTTCTTTATTTCTGACAGCAGATGTCACAATTGCCTAACAAACGAAAGGTGTGGCTGTGCTTCTTAATTCAAAAGAGAAAGGCACCTCTAACTACAGTTTTAAAATACGCCCTACCACACCCCTAACACATGCACATTGCAGTAGAATGGCTAGCTACCATGCACAGAGACCTGGCTTTGATACTTTGCACTGGAAAAACTGGAGAATGCTCTTTCAAGGGCCAGCAAACAGCTGGGCAAGGAAAAGTGCCCTGGTAAATTCCACATATATTTGTTATTTATTCCATACCTCAGTTTATCCAGTGAAAGAAAGAAATGTTTAATCCCCAATTCATAAACTATAGGTTAAGAAGCAAAAAAAAATTTCAGTTATCCACTACTAATAGATGTGAGAGGTATCTCCCAAAACATACCACCTCCCCAGGTGAAGAAGCTGAAAGATCCATTATATATATAAACAGTATATTGAAACAGTGAGATAGAATTGAAGTCTGAGCAACATTTGGATTGTGAAGCAGAGGGGATGATGTTCATGACAATCAGTTGCTGGGATGTTATGTGAGCCTAGATGGTCACTGCATAGTAAGACTTGGGGAAAGACAGGACTCCCTTGCCTGGATTTGGTAACTCTTATAAGGACAACATTTAATTGGGGTTGGCCTACAGGTTCAGAGGTTCAGACCACTCTTATCAAGGCAGGAACATGGCAGCATCCAGCCAAGCATGGTGTAGAAGGAGCTGACAGTTTTACATCTTGTTCTGAAGGCAAATGGGAAGACTGGCTTTCAGGCAGCTAGGATGCTGGGCTTAAAGCCCACACCCACAGTGACACACCTACTCCAACAAGGCCACACCTCCTAACAGTGCCACTCGCTGGGCCCATAGACTTATTCAAACAGATTCCCCTTCCTGGCTCCCATAGGTTTATTCAAACATATGAGTCTATGGGAGCCATACCTAGCCATAGCATAATAAAAAAGTACATTTAGTCCAACTTCCAAAATTCTCATAGTCTATAGCAGTCTCAACAATGTTAAAAGTACAAAGTTCAAAGACTCTTCTGAGATTCAGTCAGTCACTTGACTGTAATCCCCAAAGCAAGACAGGAAACCAGTCGGGAAAACTCCAAGCTCTGCATCTCCATGTCTGATGTCAAAGTGGCCTTAAGATCTCCAACTCATTTTTGATCTTTGTTGACTACAGTAAACTTTTTTCTCCTGGCCTGTTTCCATTCCCTGTTGGCAGCTTTCCTCAACAGATAACCCATGGCTCTGGGATCTTGAACATCTTGGGGTTATAGCTTCTTGTTCTAATGTCAGAGATCCACACATGGTCTGGGCTCCTCCAAAGGGCTTGGGTCACTTTTCCAGCTCTATTCTCTGTAACACTCTAGGCTCTGGATGATTACACTCCATTGCTGCTGTTGTTCTTAGTGATCATCTTATGGTACTGAAATCTCTAATATTCTGTTATTCCTGTCTTAGCCTGTGGGTTTAAAGGCATTAGAAACCCAAAGTGACCTGAGGGTATTTGGAGCTTCCAGTTCAATGGAATGTTTGCTGTGTCTACTGGCAGAAGCACTCCCCATTCTGGAACCAAAACTTGTAGGCCAGCAGAACTTAGGGTTGTGGGAAGAGGAGGCAAAAATGTTCTTAGTGGGGGTCACTAGGAGTGATAGTAAGTAGAACTATTCCCTTTCCCACCGCTGGATTCCTGGACCTATAGATCCTGGCTATGGGAGAAACTGTATCATACACTGGATGCTGATTCAAAGCATATACTGCCTTCTAAAGAACCCAACTCCACCTCTCCATTTCTGGATTATAGTTTATTCCAGATGTAATCAAGTTGAATACCCATCACAGCTTCATTGACCTGAGATGCTTTTAGATGTCATGGTGTCCAAATAACATAACTAGCCATCAGAGCAACTGGCAGAGCCAATAAGGTCAGGAGATAGGCACATAATAAACAGAAGAGAAGAGAAGGGACAGAAACAGTTTCTTACACACATTTTGACCATACATCAAGAGGGTTCAAAGGAAATAGGCTACTTAATCTTTCAACAACACTCCTAGAAATCTGGCTATGTGTGCGGAAAAAAAATGAACAACAGGCTTTAACTGACACCACACATGGGCATTTATTTGAAATGTGTCACAGACTCTAGTATAAAATGAAAAGAATGTGATTTCTGGAAGAGCAACAGAAAGTCTTTCTAGCATTGGGGAGCAAAACTGCCCTGGTTCAAGAAAAATACACATAAAGGGGGGAACAACCAATTATATTTCATTAAAGTAAAAAAAAAATCTGTGAACCTTGGAAAAGTGGCATTAAGAAAATGGAAAAGCAAGTCTCAGCCTGGGGCAGTTCACTTGCCATGTGTGTATGTGTCTGATTTGTCTGAAATACTGGGTTCTGCATTCGAGGCAAAGGACCTGTGTCTAGAACACTAGTCAACAAAATGTTAGTTTGCAGTATGTTCACAGGTGAGTGGGAGGGAAAACCATGATCAAAGACACTGTCTACAGAAGTAAATCAAAGAATAAAAAGACTCCTTTCCTCTCCCTCCTTCTTACTTAAAAAAAAAAAGACTTCATATTTCTTTATGAGTGTCTTACCTGCATGTATGTGTGTGTAACACATGTTACCTGGATTCCTGCCCACAGCGGCCATATGACGGCGTTAGACCTCCTGGAGCTGCCGTTAGTTGCCCTTTGGAAGGCACTATGTGAATGCTGGGAATGGAATTTGGCTCCTGTGCAAAAGCAGCAAGTGTCTTAATACTTAGCTATCTTTCCACCCCCTCGTCCCCCTCCGCATTACTGTTCAGAATGTTGATTAGAATATACAAGTTTGTGTAGCCCAGGGTGGTTTTGAACTTGTAATTCTCTTATCCTGAGTTGTTCTGCCTCAGACTGAGGTTGGAGGAATATGGACAACATAACGAGTTGCTTTCCCTTCCTTGGAAGACTGGAGAAGAGTGTGAGAGGAGCTGATCAGTCCCTAGTTAGACTAATTTTCATTCTCAGAGTAGATGACAGTCCACTTTGACAGCGCTTGCCTCGTAAGTGAATCAGGAGGTCCCATGGAGTGAAAATCCCCCTTACATGGCTCAGCAGATTTTCCCTCTTCTGTCTGGCTGGGTTTGGTAGGGAAAATGCAAAGGCCTGATATTTTGGGGAGGAATTTTGGTCATGTCTCTCTACAGGAAACAATTTGCTCCTTGAAATTTTGCCCAGGTATCCAGTTCCTCTAATCCACTCTTTTCAACTCTTTTAATATTCATGTACAATATTTGACCCTTTCCTTTCACACTCTGGGCTTAGAACAAAACAAACATTATAAAAGACTGCCATTTTTGTGTTTTCTAGGCTGGGCTCTACTTTCTGCTGCTCAATTAATCACTCAATCTCCCTAACTTTGCCCTTCTGTGGAGCCTAATATCTCTGTATACTTAAGAACATTTGAACAATTACCATTATATGCCGCAGACCCTCTGGGTCCCTTTGTCAGCGTGGAACGGGTCTCTGGTCACAGGTGGGCAAAGAGTCGATGAATGACAGACAGACCAACATGCAAGATTGTGTAGAATCTGAATGTCATTTGTCAAATTGAGCATCAAACTTTTTATACAGAAGAAAATAGGGAAGTTAGGTGACACATCAGCAAGGTACAAATGAGGTTACCGGATGCTTAATGACTCTTACACAAAACAGAGGAATGTAAACACAAAGACTGGCAGGAACTGGGCAATAAAACAACTGAGACAAAATCAGTCCTATCTAAGGTCAGCTATAGTCTTAGAAGCCAGGTGTGAGGTCTTTACACTCCTAGGGCAAGGGCTTTCACACCCAAGTCATGGTTCTAATTAGGGAGTTCCTCTCTAGCTAACCATCTCATGAATAATGCATTACCCTAAAGCCACAGCCAGATCTACTTCCTAAACCATTGTAAATTCCTGTATATGGGAGCGACTTGGCTTTTATTCTAAGTGATAGTGTAATACCAGAGGCAATTCTGAATGTCACTGAATAGGCAACATTGAATTCCAAGCCCATGGTCAGCTCAAGGACTTTCTAGGACATTGGAACACTGGCAAAGGCTTAGCTATGTCAGAATTCAATATTAAAAGGCACTTATAATAAGATAATACTAAAAGAGAGCACATGGATCCATGCACCAGACTAACTCGGGAATAGGGTATGAGTATATGGGTTAATGAGAACGCCAAAACTCCAGGAGGTGAGTTTCCGTGAAACTCTTTGCCTCGTGAGCGCTTCCAGGTCTCTTGGCCTGCCAAGCAGACTTCACCGGAGTGTGCGTGGCAATTATACTCTCTTCTATGTTAGAAAAAATTAAATTGAATTTTATTTATCCCTATTCTTTATTTGCTAGTAGAAAGTAGGCTGCATCTACCATCTGACTCTCCTATTAAGCTCTTTGTATCAGTTCAGAACTGCAGGAAGAAATCCCTACATGGCTCCTGCAAAATTCATATTCCCTTCTATCCTTAAAAACAATTAAATGGCCGGGCATGGTGGCGCATGCCTTTAATCCCAGCACTCGGGAGGCAGAGGCAGGCGGATTTCTGAGTTCGAGGCCAGCCTGGTCTACAAAGTGAGTTCCAGGACAGCCAGGGCTATACAGAGAAACCCTGTCTCGAAAAACCAAAAAAAAAAAAAAAAAAACAAACAATTAAATGGAAATTTAAAAATCTATCCTTTGATTACTTGCTTGTAGGAAGCAGGCAGCTTTTGTTGTTTGTCTCTCACTGCCTTAGAGCAGCCAACCTTTTTCTTTGCACAGCAGGAGATCCTAGTGACTCTAAGCTGAGGTTCTCCCTGTGTTCCTTTGTTCAAATTTTCATGACCTGGAGCCATGCTCCATTGAGAAACCAGTTTTCCTCCCTATTATACTATATCAGTGTGTGTGTGTAATCTATCCAAGAATTCATAAATTAATAGTGGATTCTTGCCTTTCCGGTTATGCACATCCGTAGAGTGAAGTTTTTGCTACCCTGCATTAAGCTCTGGGAATGGGCCAAACTACCAGCCCCATCCACAGAGACTATTGGATCCATGGATGTAAAACAGACACACACAGACACACACACACACACATACACACATTGCTCAATTTCAACCTGCTTTATTTGCTCAATTGCTGGGCTTTTCTAAGCTTTCCTCAGCTAGTGTGCCATTCCCAATACTCTTAGCTCATTTCTCAACCTGCCCTAGCTTCAGTAGTTCCCTTACCTTTAGCCCCAGCTAAACACCCTCACCATCCACCTGGAGAAGTGGCTGGTGGTGGCTCCACCCGAGATCTCTCATGGCTGGTCACGTTTTTGTCCCTCTGAAGCATGGTGAAAATCCTTTCCTCTCCTTGCATCTCCTTCCTCATCTGAGGGGACCTGGAAGTCCTGTCTCTTTCCTTTCACCCAACAATTGCCCCCTGACATCTTTACTGATAGATCAAGAACGAATTGAGGAACAAGACCTTAGCATCAGACCCACCCTCTGTACTCAACAATGGCTCTCTGCACTATTTTATGACCCTAGTAATAACTACCTACCCTAAATAATTTCATAGAAGACATCACATTGTTGATTTGGTGACATGTCAATTCTGTGCTTTCTTTTTACCATTCAAATATCTATGTTCATTTTCTGATAAAATGGATGGGGAAAAGCCCATAAGGCCTCGACCCTACACAAAAATATAAGCAACTGAGTAAAGCTGGGGATGGGAGAGGTGGGCCAACCAGGAAAGAGCACATCCATTGCATGTGCAGTGCCAAACAGTCAACCCTGAAAACATACAAGTAACATAATATGGACTCAACAGATTATATATAGTAATGTATAAGCATAAAAATGTACATATGTGTGCAATAATAATTGATAAAAGAAAAGGAGACAGTTTTGAGGAAGAGTGGGGAAGGATATATTGGAAAGTTTGAAGGGAGGGAAGGGAAGGTAGAGATATTGTAATTAAAATATAATTTCAAAAATAAGCAACAACAACATCAAAGTGAGCCTTGTCATGATAAAATTTATTTAACAGGAAATTAAGTCCAGCAACTTTTTACGACTTAGATTTTAAAACCATTTGGGACTAAGTGTGGCCCTTTTGTGAAAATATCCTGTCTTGACTGTACCCTAATGTGTAGAATTGGTAAGGGCCTTGCTAATTTACCCCTTTCCTGCTGCCCACAGTTATTTAGGGTGTGACATCACTGAGGCAGATTAGTTTTAAGGTGAATATTAACCAGGATTTATATGTGTGTGTTTGAAAATATTTTAATGACCACACAAATTGTTATTTTTATTGATAGCATAGTTTATTACCAAAACCAATGAATGAAGCCTTACTTTTCCATTTCCACTAAGAAATAAGCAACACAGACTTCTCAAAAATAATTCTTATACATGATAGTGTGAGAAACTCTATTTGCTCAAATGAAAAATATTTGAATGTAACCAATATTCCCACGAGCCAGAAAATCCGGGAAGTTTACAGGATGTAAGACAAACTGGCTGCTGAGAAACAGGAAGGGGCTGGGACTCTGTTCTTTCTGCTAGCTCCCTCCCTCAGCAGGTGGCGTGCTTTGATTCCTAGGCCTCAGTAACAAAGAGATTTAGGGTTAAATTATTTGTCATTTTGCAGTTTGGGATTAACTCAACAATTCTGTGGAGTATGTTGAGAAGTTCTGCAAAGGTTCGTCTATTTTGTCCTCCAAAAAGTGAAACTAAAACCACACTTTCAGGCTCCTCACACTCACACTACAGATAAGACCTGAATGAACAGACAGCATCTCCTTAGCATGTCTATTGACCTGTTGACTGGACTGTTAGAAACACATAAAGTAGAAAGGAAAGAGAAAAGCAAAGATCTTCCTTCATTGTTCACCAGGATTTGGCTCCAAGATTATACAGATCCCCAAATCTCAGGACTAACGGTCTTTCTAGAACTGGAGTTTGTTTGCATACAACTACTAAAATTCTTCTAAGTATCTTGTCATCTCTAGACTACTTCTAAAACTTAATCTACAAAAATGCTATACAAATAGCTGTTATACTCTATTATTTATGGAGTACTGAGGAGAAAATGCCTACATATTCATGACAGGTACAAGTCGTATTTTGGGGTATTCTTCTTCTTCAGTGATTGAAGTCATGGGTTCACAGAGAACATGGCACACAGAGATAGGTCTGTCTGTATAGGTGCACAGGCTAGGCGGGCTTCCTGGCAGAGGCAGGGTCTGGACTTCTGTCCTGGCAAAGTAGCTTCTCTGTGAATTAGACACTGGATCATTCTCTAATTAAAGAAAATCAAAACACCAGAAGCAATGGTTATTATACTAATAAAACCTTATGGACTGACACAAATGGAAATTTCTAGACTTTAAACAACACATGCAGTCACACGAGGCAAGCACATCAGTGGTCCCACTGAACAAGAAGGAAGGGAACTCAGGAGCGTGTCTTAAATCACACAGTAGCTTTGCAGAATTAAGACTAGAATTGAAACGTCCAGAGTCCAAGCTCAGTGTTCTTCCAATGATGTTGAACTGCCCATTTCACACAGAAAAGTGGAGAGTTACCTATCATTCCAGCCCTCCAAGGAACTAAGATTTTTGTTCTGCTTTTTATTTTTTTATGCGCTCTGCTTCTGGTCTTGGCATGCTTTCCAAAATTTTCTGCAAAGTGGACTCACATCCTAGTTCAATGAAGTATTCACCGCTGCTTAGTAAATAGATACGGCGGACTCTTCCCTTTCCTCTGACCTTGCTCCTTTCCTGAGGAAGTGATTCTGAATGGTGTTGCAGTTAATTATTTTATTTTACTCTCCCTGCAGTTTTAATTCCAGGAAATTTCTGAGAAAAGGGCACAGAATACCTCGTTCCCATCACGTCTCCTGCATCCCAGCTTGGTGACATTGGCTATTATTATAGACTTTATATACAGAGACTATTTTACACTCAAACAAAAACCCTAATCCCAAATGCCAAGCCCCTAGCGCAAATCACACTGGTCTGTAAAACACGCCCAATACCTGGGCTGTATTCCACGGAGGCATTTTAAAGAGAATAAAACTGTCAAATTTTACATTGAGTTCTTAAACGCTATTGATTTTCTGACTACCTTGCAAATGATACCTATCATCACTAAGGAGCAATGAATCGTGCTCACCAATCAAGTCTTGTCAAAAATATACTTGAACTCTTTTCATATTAACTTGTTAACTATAGGGAATTATACCAATTTTAGCACAAGTTCCAGGAACTCTACTTTCATAAATAACAGAGTAATCCATTTTCTTATGTGAGTATGATCAACCATACAGCCTCAGTTTTGTGTCTAATGCATCCTTTCTTCATGACAAAATTAAGTCATTTGAAGAGTATAAGTGAACTTTGTTTTAGGTGTGTTGTTGAACCCAGTGGGGAATCTTTTCAAATCTCAAAGAAAACTGAGAAGACCTTTGGGGAACAGAGAGGAGATGGTGCTCACATGATGTGGTTGGATGCTTCGCTGCAGTCAGGTTGAGATTTCAGCCTACATGTCAGGGGCTCACAGCAAAGATTGGTACATTCCTTCAAAGAACAAACAAAACAATCCCTGTGTTTAGTACAAGACAACTGTTAAAGAAAAATTTACTGTTAAAATGTAATATTTATTAATTATTTGAGAATTTCATATAACTATATATATTTCTTGAGACAAGTTTGCTCCACATGACCCAGCCTGTCCTAGAACTTCTTATGTAATCTTAGCTAGCCTTAAACTCACAGATCTGCCTGCCTTTGCCTCCTTAGTATTGCCACCATTCCTGGCTTTCTTCTACTTCTAAAATCCTATATATAACTAAGTGTGGAGCCATCCACTATAGTATAATCTAATGTATGGAGGTAGCCAACTGCTTTCTAGCTGGACACAGGAGAAAACTCAGGTCTGGGCACTGGGAACCTAGCCAAGAATCCATGGCCAAGGAGGTTACAGGATCCAGGGTTAAAAGTAACTGTTATCCTGCTAACTAGACATAATCAGCTGCCCTCTAAATTCATATTTTTATTCCTATAGATTAGTGCAGCTCTAAGGCCTCATCAGAGAAGTTTCTTGTTTTAAAACTATTTACTCTCTTGTACCAATTTCAGTGACAATAACCAGGTAAAGTCAATAACAGGAAGAAACTCTGTGCTCAGTAAACACTGTCTTCAAAGACCAAGGAGTGGAGGTCACAAATTTTTTTCAAGTAAATTTTGCCTACAGGATATCACACTTTAATCTGTCAAAATTTTCAAGGATGAACTTTTTTTTAAAAACTATTTGATGATGTAAAAATAGAGAAAAAATAAAATTAAAATTTGTTTTTTAATACACCTGGCTAATAATGTTATTAAAATGTGTAATGATCACATTCACATACACACACACATGCACACATGTATGCATGTACACACCTACACGTGCACAGATGCATATGTACAACACAAAATGCACTGTGTCTTTTAAACTCTAACTTATCAATATAGTAACTACTTCATCTGTGTGAGTTTTCTTAGTCCAAAATGTAAGGATCCCTGATCATACAAATGAAAGAAATGCAGCCCATCAAATGAAGGGATTTAAAGGAGAAACAGGTCCTGATATTTCATTAAGTAGCAAAATTAGCAGATAATTTTGGCATCCAAATTTGAGGTATTAAAACATGATTTTGTACACATATACACTGTGGATAAATGAGAGAGCATTATCACTAATAAATGTAGACAACAAATAGCCAAAACCATGTCCAATGATATGAAAGATAGAGCAACAATTCTTTATAATGTATATTTTATGGAAAATTTAATAAAAACCAAGACACAGAAAAGATAAGAAGATATAATAACCAGAAAGTATAAACCATATTTTCATTGTGTGTGGGATATAATTCTCTACATGGAAAAACTGAAGTCAATGCTTAAAAATATTTGACAAATCAGTAAGATAATTGTTCATGATAACAGTAAAATGACAGGGTGGAAAAAATAATAATAAAATGACATCAAAGGTAATATCTATGAATTATAACCTACATCAGAAAGAAAAATCTTAGACATCACAAAAGAAAATATGAAAATACTTCAAAATAAGCAACCAAATTCTGACAAAACTACATTAAAAATCTGATACACAATTCAAACTTCTGAATAAATGCACCAAGATGACAAAAACCTAGGACTCTCTCTACATTGTCAGGCAGCTGTCAAAAATAATGGGTAAATCACAAGTTTCACCTGTGTCACCAGTTATGCACTCTGGTCTCTGAGCTGAATTCTTTGGGTTGTAAGAACCTTATTTTCTCAATTAAAGATAATGGCAATCTCAAATTTGTGGATTTGTTTTGCATAACAAATAAGATGTTGTCTCTGGAGTATTTTACAGATTGTCTCATTTAAATGTCTTCTAGTATGAATGCCTTTTTAGATCTTCAAAGCAACATAAGATCACAAAGTAGAATCCTCTAAAAGCCTCGTATGGGCCACACATGGTGGTATATGCCTGTAATTCCAGGACGCGTGAGGCTGAGACAGGAGGATGGTGCACTGGAGGCCATCCGAGACTAAAATGCAAAACTCTGTCTCAGAAAAAGGAAGAAATAAACAGGAAATTGTGGGCACCAGTCCGAGGCATTCAGCTGCTGCCTTGAAATTATATAAACATTAGTGAAATCAAAATCGTCATCATCCCAGAACAGTGGTTACCAACCTTGCTAATGCTGAGACCCTTTAATGTAGTTTCTCACGTTGTATTGACCCCTAACCATAAAATTATTTTTGTTGTTATTTCTTAACTGTAATTACCTACTGTTATGAATCATAATGTAGCTATTTATGATTTCCAATGGTCTTAGGTGACTCCTGTGAAAGGGTCAATCAACCCCAAAGGGATCCCAACCCACCACTTGAGAACCAGTATTTTAGATGGTCTGTGCTAGGAGCCTGTACTCTATAGGTTCATGCAATTTTTTTAATCTTTTTTTTTTCTTTTTGTATTATCAACCACCTATGTCACATGCTGATTTTGTGAAAAAAGAGGAAATTCCCATGAGAAGGCCGTCCATCTCGATATGTGACTGACTGTTCAACACATGACTGACTGTGGCCTGAAACATAGACAGGTCTGACTACAGTGCCTACAAGGAATGTGGCATGCAATGGGTAGTGGCACACTTGTTCACATGTGGCTTTGTACTATTAGCTCAGAAACAGATTCTACTGTTTCTTTTTTTAAGTGCATTTCATAGGATGGTTAACTAAAATCAAAATCAAGACACAAAACACCAATAAATCTATGTCACACTCTGATAATGATATCGTTTTTCTCCAGAACGAATTTCTAAAGGAGCACTACGAAAAAGGAAAGGGGGCTAGAGAGATGACTCAGCAGCTAAGAGCACATGTTGCATAATCTTGAGGATGAAGGCTCAGATCTCGGGACACGTTTGCCAGTTCAAAACCACTTGTATCTCCAGTGCCAAGGAATTTGATTCCTTCTCCTGATCTCCACATGTGCATATAAACACACACACACACACACACACACACACCATAAAAAAAATCCTTTTAAAAAATGAAAAATTAAAGTGTATAATTTTTACCCAAGGAGCTCTATTTTAATATCTTAATAAATACAACTTTAAACCTCGTATATTTTCATACCTCAGGAGAGCCACAGTCGCACTCTTCTCCCATGTCCAGGACTTGGTTCCCACATGTTGGTTTTATTATGTTTTTAGGGTCAGGTGCCAGCAGCAGACACCTTGCATTTCTAGATGAGAGAAACCCTTGAAAATGAGAGCGGCTGACGGTACTGAAATCCTTGGGGAATTTTGAACTGTAACAGAAAAAGTAGAATAGCATGATATACAGTATAGAAGCTTGTGGATGATAAACAGAAAAATCTAGTGTATCTCTCTGTGGGACTCAATTCAGTGGAAACCACAAATAAGCCAACATCCAGGACCTCTCTATGCTCCTATGGTAGCGGGTGAAGCATGTGTAGTATTCCCATTGGATGTTTTCTCCTAGCAATCCAGAAAAAAAGAGGAAAGAATTTAAACACATTGTAATTGTTCTAGTTTCATTTCTGTGATAAAACATCTTGACACAAAGCAATTTAGGAGAGAGAGAGAGAAAAAAAAAGAAAAAAGTCAGAACAGTTAGTCACATCACATCCAGTCAACAGCAAAGAGACAGATGCATGCATGCTCACTTGCTTGCTTTTGCTCAGCTCGGTTTCTCTACTTTTATATAGTTCAAGACCCTTATCCTAAGGACGAGTGCCACCCAAAGTCAGTTCCATATTCATCCCCAAGGCAATCCCCATAAGACCCACAATGCAGACAATACTTCACTGAGGTTCTTTCCCCAGATGATTCTAGATTGTGTGAGGTTAACAGTTAGAGCAACCATCACAATAGTTCAAGGCTATCCAAAGCAACAAGAGAGATTGGCGTTACCATTGTTACCATCTACTCATCCCACACCGAGGGATGAACAGTAAGATAAAGCAATCATGATCTAGTTAAAGGAAATAAATGGAGGTTTCCATAGTCCATGGGCAAACTTCTTACATGTGAGCACCTCAACAACAAAAATGCTATACCTACTTTTATATCCCCAATCTTGGTAAAGTAACTGGAATTATTAGATAATAAATAATTATGCTAAAATAGACCGTTCAGTTGGTGATGGGGATAAATACATGCTTATCTTGAGTGTCTTACAGTAAAACTATCATCTTAATAAGGCTGGTATTTTTTAAGGAAAATATGGAACCACTTTAAATTAAAACAACCCCGAGTTAAAATGATGTAGTCACCATAGTAAACTCTGTGGTTGGATATCTAGAAATCTTAACGCATGAGTCTTGAATTTGGCAAAATATATTCATGAAAAAGCTAGAGATTGAATTATTAGGATACCCATCATTTGGAAGATAATATTTCTCCCACATATGCATAGATCATTTAAACTATTTAGGAATGGTAACTTTTCTCTTTACTTTGGGATGATACCATCTTACCTCAGGTACTGATTCATCACACAGCTGCCAGAGGGACACTTGGTATAATATGGAACATCCTTCATACCAAGGGCGTGGCCCAACTCATGTGACATCAGTGCAACAAGAGCCACATTATTCTTTTTTTTAGCCTGGAAAAAAAATAGAAGCATCTGTTAGTTCTTATTTTATTCAGTTATTTCTCAGGTCTTCTCAAATCATAATGTCTAACACGAATAGCTTGAGAAAAGAAGAATAGTGTATCTGTAAGCTCATTTTTCTGACATTGCTTTTTGCCTGTTGGGCCTGGTATGACTGGCTCCTATGAAGCATTGGGTTTGTGCTCAAGCTCAGTCAATGACAAAGAAACTACTAGATGCTGAATTCTCAGTAAATCTGGCATAGACTGTTACATTCTCTATGGAAAGTGCTATTAGGTGCTATGGTATGAACTCACATCCACAAAATTGTAGTTGTGATTCTTATGCCATTAATAGCAATGGGCACATGATACCCAATATGCACATATTTTTCTTGTCCAATCTCTGAGCAGCTATACAAATGATTCATTTATAGTTATCTGAGGCCATAGAGGTAACCTGATTGCCCTTTCTACTCAACATGTGGTCCTTATTCTTTAATCCGAAGTGAAGTGTGAGGCCTTTGTCAGGCTAATATTCACAGTCCAAGGACTCTTCAGAGCAATGTTCAATAATGGTTTCATTTCTACTTTGATTTATCAATTTAACTGATGGTCATGGTGATTACTGTGGTGCAGTATATTATTCTCATCTTCATAAAGATGGAATCACAGGATGTCTTAACAGAAGTATACAAACCTCAATGACAGACACAGACGATGTAGTACAAAAGGAATTCCCAGCTGCCATTCCCACACGTCCATGGCGGAAGCTAGCTCCACTGTGTGAAAGGTAGAGAGAACCCATCACGATCTGACTCTGAAATCAGTAGCTTTGGGTAATAAAATCATACATCTCCTTTGATGTCACCTAGCCTTCTGTATGTTCATGGGGCCCCAGGGCAGCTTCTGTCATATTACAGCCTCACAATTACAGGTGGATATTCTGTATCCAAGTATCGTTTTATTGATCTTATAAGGACCTTCACGTACTTCAAGGCCTAATTGCTAAAGATAGGAACATCAGGATACTCACAACCTACTGGAGAGATATGACTGAGTAGAAATTCTTGTCAAGAAACCCTGGAGAAAACCATAGACTCTGCCTGTGTGCCCCCACCCTGGCAAGAAGGGATTCACCTGAGAAGCTGGGCATGGTTATGGATCCTTTTTCCCAGGTTAGAATAATGCCATCTCATGAAGTGTGTGAACGTGTCAGCAAGGTTGGGCTCCACCTTTATCTTGTCCTGGTCGGACCAGATCTCCATGCCCACCAAAGACACTTGAATATTTATGGTTTTATAAATCTGTGGAAAGAACATTTTTTTTTCATGAAAATACCCAGGATCACTTTCAGTGCACTTGTTGACCACAAGTGATAGATAAAGGGATGTGATACTATAAATTTACATATTGGAAACAGATATGATAGAAAAAGGCTTTGTTACTCTCTATGTTCTTGTCTTGATAGGCTCTTGATCTTAGCCCTTCAGAGTGGAAGGTACAGGTTAGCCCCAAGCACAGCTGTAGAGACCCACATCTATGACAAATGCCTTACCATATTGAGCAGATTCAGCACCTTGAACACAAAGCTTCTCATCTGAGTCACATTCCCATTATACAGCTTATACTGAAAATTACAAAATATAAACGGTCAATACTAAAAGAGAAAATCGAAGCGAGAAGGCTTACGGGTACAGGATTGAATAGAAAATTCACATGTTGGAACATAGTTAAAATCTACTCAGTCATTGACTACCTCATATCATATTCTATTTCAATGAGTTCTACTTAAAAATATATATATCTGAAGGGGATCTAAATGAAATCACCAAATAACCGAGAAAATAGAGCCCTGGTTGGCCATCTCCTGTCACCCAATGAAACTTTCCAAGGATTGGGTTGCATATTTACATAACAGCTATTAAATTGATATTTATATTTTATGATAAAACTGTAAAACAATCTAAAACTTCATTAATACACTTTTCTTTAATTTTTTTATGGTTGATTGCTTTCAGGTAGGTGATGGTTGATTTTTGTTGACTTGACACAATATAGAGTCACCTTAGAAGAATCATAATTGAAGAAGAGCCTTCATCAGATTGACCTTTTAAGCATCTCTGTGGAACATTTTATTGATTGATTATTGATATGGGAGGGTCCAGTCCACTGTGGCCTGCACCATCCCTAGGCAGCTGAACATGAGCTGTATAACAAATGTAGCTGAGCAAGCCAGGGAGTCAAGCCAACTGCAGTGCTCCTGCACGTCCTCGGCTGTGCTCCTGCATGGCCTCAGCTTACGTTCTTGCCTTAAGTCTCTGCCTTAGCTTCCCTCAACAATGTACTGTAACCTGCAAGCCATATAAACCCTTCCTTTCCCAAGTTTCTTTGGTCATGGTGTTTACCAGAGCAACAGAAAGCAAACTAGAGCAGAGCTAGATGGTATTAAGTATATTGCCATTATATATGTATTTGGTGATTGGTGGATAATAAATGGATGGCATGGGTGAATGCTGTTGTCAAACAAGCAACCAGAGCAGCCAGGGAATCTAGTTGAACAAAAACTAATTTTTAAGTAAAAAGGCTATGCCTTCTTTTACTTTTAAGTTATAAGTTGAACTAAGTAAGAGGTACCCATCTTTCATACTCACATAGGCATTATCCAGCACCAAAAAGAGACCAATGTACTTCTGTCCTTGAAGTAAGTCTTCCTGTTTTCCAAATAACAAGATAACCTCATTAGTACTCATCTCTACTCACAATGATTCAGGTGCTTACAGTTTTTCTTCCAAAATAAATAAAAGAAGTAATTTTATAGACCAGACATTTCAGAACACACGTATGTGTCTCAGATCCTTGCTTAGACAATCAAAATACATATTTTGAAAACAAAGCTGTACTTACATTTGGGCTTTTGAGTGACCTGGAAGTTCGAAGACGGCTTCGTTTCCTGACAACTTGCTTCTCAGCATCCTTGTCATGAACTGTGTCTGGTCCCTTCCAGCTGTATGGAAGAACAGCATGCTCTCCCTCATCTGTGCTTTGTAGAGGCTTTATTTGATATCTTTGATCACGATGTGTGAAGTACCCTCTGTGGGATATGAGTTTGTGAATTAGGAGAGCCTGACACGCCCATTCATACATCCCACTAAGAATGGAGTGATATTCTCCCTCCATCCCAGTTTCACACATAAGAGTTTTCAGTCAAAGACTCTGTTATTCAAGTTACATCCATTATTTCCTCAACACTGAAATGAAGGTCAACAATTAACAAATGGGAATCTCATGAAACTGAACATCTTCTGGACAGCAAATGAGATGATGCTCATAAACAGCAGCAACCTACAGACTGGGAAAAGACTTTTACCAACTCCACATCTAATAGAGGAGATAATATCCAAAATGTATAGAGAACTAAAAATATCATGTAAATAAAACAACAACAACAACAAACAGTTAAAAATAGGGTAGAAATCTAAACAGATACTTCTCAAAATGGGAAAATCAAATGGCTGAGAAAGATTCAAAGACACATTCAGTATCCTTAGCCATCAGGGAAATGGGAGTGGACTACTTTGAGATTTCATCTTACATTTTTCAGAATGGATAAGGACAATAAAACAAGCGAGAGCACACACTGGTGAGGAGAAAGAGGAACATTAATTCTTTGCTGGTGGAAGTGTAAACTTTACAGCCCCTTATGAAATCAGCATGATAGTTCCCCAGAAAAACAAGAACCTATCTTAATCTACACTTCATCTTACCACATAAACACTTGCTCAACTGTCTTCACTGCCAATCTATTCACAATAGTCAGAAACTGAAAACAACCTAGATGTCTTTCAACAGATGAATACATTAAAAATGTGCTACATTTACACAATAAAAATTGTTCAGCTGCTTTAAAATGACAGGCAAATTCATTCACAGGCAAACTAGATGGAACTAGAAAAAATATCATCCTGAGTAAGGTAACCCAAACTGAGAAATATATTTATTTGATTATATATGGATATTCACTGTTAAGACAATGGTAATCAAGCTACAATCTGTAGAACCACAGAGGTTAGGTACAGAACCTATACCAACAGGGGGCACAGATAGAACTCTCTAGGAAAGAGAAATAGAATAGATAGTTATGAGTATATAAGAGGGACTGAAACAGGATGTTCAGTGTTCAACTGGGAAGGGAAGAGAAGACAAGGGAAAGATAGCTAAAATTAAGAACCATTTGAGAGGTAGAGAGATAGTATGAAAACTTAATACAGTAATATATATATATGAATGAAGGGGATCTAAATGAAATCACCAAATAATTGGGAAAATAGAGCCCGGAGTGGCCATGTCCTGTCACCCAATGAAACTTTCCAATTTTAGGCTTTCCAAGCTTTCAGTTTGGGTTGCATCAAACTGAATTGTTGGACAAAAGTGTCTCATGGGAACCCCTAAATAATCCAGCCTGTTGTCATGGATATAGACTAATACCCACAAACTGACAGCAAGGCCCCATTACTGAAGACAACACCTACACCACAGATTGAACATGGAGAAGCTGAACTGGTGCCTACATAGAGCCTTTACCCCTAAAAACTATCATCTTTGATACATGAAATTATTCTACATGTTAACAAGAGAAATGTAAACATCAACCTAGTCATAAACCCTTAGATCTATGATGTGATTCTGTCTGCCAGATATGCTAAGGCAATGGGTAGCACAAATTTTGTGAGAGTAACCACCAATATCTGATTTGACTTAAGATATACTCCATGTGACACTGCTTAGGTGACCAAGAATCTGAAACTAGATAGGTCAGAGGCCTAGAATACAACCAAAAACTACTGTTTTAAGCAAACCAAAACCAAAACCAAAACACCCTCCCCAAGCACATGTAGCTATAAAATGACTTCTAAAGACATTCTGCTATACTCATATAATAATTGTCATCCTCAGTCATCATCAGGGAAGCATTCTCCTGCAACAGATGGGAACAAATACAGAGACCCACAGCCAGACAATATGCAAAGAGTGGGAGACCTTGGAATAATCATCCTTACACTGACTGTCTTGGTTGAATCCCCTCCCCTTGGGGCTCAAAGAACCTTAGGAAGAGGAGGAAGGGAGAATGGAAGAGTCCAAGTGAATGGAGGACACCAACCAATCAAGTTCTCTGAATCAACAGGAAATGTGCTCATATGAACACAGAGAGACTGGGGCATCTTGCACAGGGCCTGCACTGGTCTGCACCAGATGAGGTCCTAGAGCTGAAAGAAGTAGACATATGTCCCCTTCCCTAACCCAGAAATCATCTCCTTTATTAAGCACTTGGAAATGAAAATTTAGTTTTCTCCAAGGGAGTCTCACTAGGAAAACACTCTTAAAGGCAGGCTGCATGCCCAGCGGGAGATGGACAACAGAAATGAGCTCAATGGTGTCGTTCCAGGTTCCTTGTCTCATGGTGTTCTTTTAAGGTTTATTTTTTTTTTAAAGTTTGTCTTCTTTTTATCTTATTCTACTTTACTTCACTTATTTTTTCTTGCTTTTTACCTTACAGGCCTGTTGAATATATATTATGGCTTCCAGTTTAGTGTTTTTATGAGATTCTTGAAGTGTGCAGGTAAGTGGGTCCCTGTCTCTGTATCTGAATCTGTATTTATTGTATCTGTATCATCTGTATCTTTATCCGTATCTGATTCTGTTTCTTGTGTTTCTTCTTGGGCTCTTTTCCTTCTATTTGTTTGTTTTATTCTATTCTAATGTAATCACTTTCCTTTTGTCATGTTATATTATATTATCCATTAGAAGCCTATTTATTTCTAATGAGAAACAAAAAGCAGGTGGAACTGGATGGGAGGAGTGAGGGTGGGGAGCCATAATCAGGAATTATTTTTGAGAAAAAAGTCTATGTTCAACAAAAGTGAAAAAAGAAGAGAATAAAAATGAGCCGTATGTCATTTACCCAGAGTACTCTTAAGACATTAAAATGAAGCAATTTCAAAGACTTTGGAGTTAATACCATGCGTCTATTAGTCTAATAGTAACACCATGAGTCTATTAGTCCAATATTTTCCAACAGTTTGCTTATTCATTTATTACACATTTCTTGGCAGTTGCTATGACTAGAGTGGAGAATGGAATAAATGACTCGTCACCCAGAACCCTAGAGAGAACAAAAAAGGTTCATTAGAGCAGCCTGGCAACAAATTAGGACCAAGAGTATCTTAAAGACTCTCCGTCTCTTAAATTGTTTAGTTAAGAACTAGAAAGTCACTCCATATGTTGAAATATTTAAAGCCAATGTAAATCTATGTCCATGGAGGTATTTTTTATTAGATATTTTCTTCATTTACATTTCAAATGTTATCCCAAAAGTTCCCTATACCCTCCCCCCACCTTGCTCCCCAACCCACTCACTCCTGCTTCCTGGCCCTGGCATTCCCCTGTACTGGGGCATATAATCTTCACAAGACCAAGGGCCTGAGGTATTTTTATAACATGGGAAAAGTGAGGTCGTGCTAAATATGAACCATGCTAGAATAACAGTTACATATTTTATTTCACATTTTAATCACATGTTAGATAAAAAGTTATACCTGTGACATATTATTTAAGAAGATATGACATAATGGATTCCAGGGGTGAGGTAGATAAACTTGGTAATGGACACATGTCATTGAGGCCATTTACCCCAATTATGAAATGATTGGCAGACTTTCCACAGTCAGGATGTAGCTTTGACAGAGCTGGGGCTGAATTCTAGAACAACAGTTAATGAAGTGACTTACCATGATAATTTATTCTTCACTTTAATCCAGCAATTAATGATGAACAGAAACAACTCAAATAGTAAGAAGACAAAGGGAAACATGAGGAAGATTTGACAAATGTCCCTTAGCATTTACTTCTTCATTTCTCACCTCAACCCATCACAGGTACTGATCCTGGCCAGAGAGCCCCTTGCATTTTGGATGTGGCCTTCATAGTAGCAGGGTTTCTAGAGTAGAAAATACATTGCACTGTTGAAATGTAGACATTATAAATGCATGCATGTGTGTGTGTGCATGCATACACAGAGGCATGCCATTAATGAGAGTGTGTAGGTCACAATTGTGACAACTACCATCTTGGCTATATAGCTGAGCTCAAAGACTGATCAGGCTCTACCAATCCCCAGGAATGAAATGAAAAGGATATCAGAGGATTCCTAAACTGCTCTACAGCTGGCCCTGTGGCTGCTCCATCTGAGCTGTTGCCTAACATGTATTTGAATGAAGATAGGATCCAGAAGGTTAATATTAGTAAGAATCTATTCTTTTCAAGATTTATGATACGATTGGCAGACTTTCCAGAATCAGGCTTAAACTAGCTGGCTTAGCTTTCCATTTTACTTGTTATACTAGTATGTGTGTGTGTGTGTGTGTGTGTGTGTGTGTGCGCGTGTGTGTAAAGGTGCATTGTGTTAGTGAGTGTGTTTGAATATGTTAAAATGAAGGTTTTTCTGAGTCTGTATCAGTATGTGGGTGTGTCTAATTGAGTGTGTAGATACATGAACATTGTGTGTGTGTTATTGTTTGTCCACTCCTATATTTGACAAGTTTGCTGTGATTTCTAACCTGTTGTCTCACTGGCCATGTTAAAAGACATCCTCAGACCTACTTATTTTACAGGGAAATGGCAGATCCCAGGATGAATTCAGAGCGTACCACATGCTGAGCGTGTCTGGTGCTCTCTTCTCCTCTGGGTGAGTAAGATGTTTCAGTGTAGTCTGGACCCAGAAGATGCCTGTGCAGAGAAGAAAGATGCAAAATGCACTCACTCACAATACCAATAAGCACTGATTTATCTGACATCATCTTCTGTACTATAGGAATAATTGTGTGTACAGTGAGACCATGCTGACTCTTGACCATTGATAATTTTCCTTCATTAACACAGTGCATTTTTACACACACACACACACACACACACACACACACACACACACACACACACACACTGGTATACCAAGCTAAGCCAGCTAGTTGAAGCCTAATTCTGGAAGGCCTGCAATCATATTATAAATCCTGAGAAGAATGGCTTCTCACTAACATTAGAAGGCTGCTTGGACCGTCCTGCTAAAGTAAATCAAAGTGTGTAGCTAGCTACACCTTTAACCCCAAAGGGGGATATTCACACAATTGCTTTTCTCTTGGAGATTCTTCATCTGTAAATATGAATGAGTTGGGCCCTGACAAGATTCTATGGAGCAAGGACATGGTCTTTGGAGGGTGCTGTGTCACAGCTGTGAATAACTGTGAGGACCAGTAAAAAATGCTTATTGACTGTTAAAAACTTGTGACACCCTTTCACTCTTACCATAGAATCTATTGCTAAGATGTGTACCTTAATTTAGGCTTAGGGATAAATTCTTGTGTACCTGTGTGTGGTTGGGAGAGGGTAGGTCTGTATGTGTATGTTTGTATGCAATTCCAAATGTTCCAGCACACACATGGAGATCAGAGGACAAACTCATGAGTCTCATCTTACATGGGACAGGGTTTTATGTTTGTCTCCTGTCTCACTGTATAAGACAGGCCAGCTTCTGGAGGTTCTTCTGTTTTTGCCTCTTATCTTGGCGTAGGAGTCCTTGTGGGTCTGGTTATGGGAGATTGTCTTGGGTATCTTAATTGATATGGAAAGACCAAGCCTGAAAGTGAACTGCATGACACCACTCATTCCTGGGTTTGGGATCTTGGAGTGCACGAGAACAGACAAAGTGATCTGAGGGGAAGCATGTTTGAATTTCTGGCTATTCTTTTGAATACTGATATGATATGACCAGTTGCTGCTAGTCCAGCCACTGTGACTTCCCTGCAGGGGTGAACTGCCATCTGGAATTGTAAGCTAAAGCAACCCCTCCCTCCCCTAACTTGCTTCTGTTGCTTTTATCAGAGTCACAGAAATGGAGCTACAGCCAGGGAGAAGTTCCCCAGTATTCTGCTGATACAACCAGTGGCTGGGCTTTCGGGAAGAAATTGTCCTTACTTGGTTCTCTTTAGGTGAAAAACGATTTCTTCTCCATTTAATATGATCTGATATTGAACTTCTGGTGCATATTTTTCCTGAAAATATTTAATGATATAGTTATAGCATGTAGTTCTCAGGCAACTTATAAATAATAACGATTATAATACACTGTGTACATTCTGCAACACAATAGCAGAAATACAGAAGGTAAAAGCATTTCGCTTGCATCTTATCTCTTTCTTATATCTAAAATAACTGTTATTGGCACATTCATATGGAATTCACAAAATATATTCACTTGAAAACCACACAGATTAATGAGGCTCTAATTTGTGACATAGAGACACGGTGTCTGCTTTAATGTGTAATATACTGTCCTGTGTACCATAAAAAATTACCAGCAGGATATAAGGTATCTATTTTGACTTTAAAATAAATAGAATATATATTTTAAAATGGTTTTTAAAATCTACTGAGAATCAAGTGATAAATATTGCAGAACAAGAGTCCATTGGCAACATGGTAGACTGCCTTTACATTGTAGAAAAGTGTTATCACTGGGGAAAGGAATGGGCGAGGAGAAGACAGGAATGAAAAAGGTTGAAAAGAAGCAATGTCTCCCTCAAGAACGATCTGCCTTGTTTGTGATCCTTTCTCCTCACACAGATTTGAGGAAACATCCGAACAGCTTTACCTTTATTATCTAGTGAGGCAACGAATTCTCTGATGTTAATTTATAACCAAATTCTGAGAAGTCCTGTGCTCTCTCCTCCATAGAGTTAAGACTGCTGCTTAGGCCACAGGACCAGGGGTGCTAGTGGAGGGGGGGCCCCTCTCACAGTGACTGACAGGCTCCCTTCTTAGAGCACTGCCTGTGATGTTCTAGCTAGCTAAGAGACTTCCAGGTGCCTGGATTCCCCACATAAGGAAATAAGTGTATGGTTTGAGATACATTAAAGGAATGTCAATGGCCAAGCATACTGTTCCCCAGCCTTGTTCCCTATTCCCTAGGAATCAAAAAGTCTGGCTGCTTTGAACACCCCAACTTCTTCAGAAATCTATTAGAGGAGACCCCCAAAGTTTCCTCTTGAGCCTGATGCCCTCTCAGAGGCCTGCCATACTCTCTTGTGGCTGGGTCACTAATTTTCTTTGGACACCTACCCATGCCGTTGTCTGTCTATTTGTTTGTCTGTGGGTTTAATGACCCTTCTAATCAGCTTCATAACCAACAACCCTTCAGTGTCTCCCTTGATCACTACATCCAAGAACTGTCACACTCAGAGCTGATAGCTGTACTCCAAGATGAAGCTGCTGGAGTTGATTGTGATCTTACACTACTCCCCAAAGCCCTTCGTTTTTGTCTTCAGATGACTGTGAAACATAACTTACCTCTTTGCCATATCTCTCTGTCTGGTTGTTCTCAAGCTCTCTTCTCTGTGAAATGGGTAGTTTTTTAGGACGGACTATTTCATGAGGCTTTAACTCCGGGGTTAACGTTGCATCTATTACTAGAGAAAGTCAGAAAACACTGATAAAGAAAGTTTTCATTTTGTTTTGTTTGGTTGATTGCTATGTTGTATGGACATGAATTAAGCATTCAGAACAAACTGGTTAGACTGATTCAACTTTAATGAACTTTCTTTACAGTTTTACCCTCAAAACAAAAACTGCATGAAACTCTGCAGTATCATTGTAGAAAACCAGAAACACATCTTTTATGCATTTTGGAGTTTTGCAGTGTTTTCACATGAGGTCAGTCTCACTGTTGAACGCTGTTTCCACAGCTCTAAGATAGATAGAGGGCATTCAGGGTGTGACTTAATTAAACTACCATGCAAATTACAACCATAACTGCCACTGCAGAGTGCACAAGGATGGCCTAAAGGGACCTGAAGGATTCCATCAGTATGTATGCACATATGATGCAATTAGTGCCAGTGTTACTCTACTTTACCATCCTTGGGGATCTTTACTAGTGATTAACAATATAAGAAACATAGAGACCTACAAGGGCTAGAGCCAACCCTAGATAGAAACCTTTAGAAAGTATCATTGAACGCACAGTGGTTGTTTTGAGCTTATGCAAACTCTTAGGTGTATTACTCAAGTGTTTCAGCAGGAGATTTACTCGTACATGTTTATGAATGGAGATGTGCAGGCTCCCAGCATTCTACTTCTTAGCCTGATTGTGATGCCACCTGTAGCAACATTGCCAGTGATGGCACCATCTGTGCAATTAGCTTATCCACGGTGCAGTAATGGAGCAAATAACAGTTGTCAAGTTGTTGGCTCATCTCTCAATAATCAGCTTAAAGCGGGAAGGACTGACCCTTTTGGGACTTTTCTTTTGACTATATTCTACTACTAAAAATCATTCCCAGGAAAAGATCCCAAAGGACCAGCTCACAAGCAGCCTTGATTAATGACTATAGTAACACAATTGTACTTACTAGTATAATGTAAATACAGCAATAATCAACATACATTTTATCTATTTTGAAAAAATCACATCATAATCAAACATGATTTTCAGTTAGTGAAGTATATGAAATTTGAAAAATATATAGAGTGGGATTTAGAATTCATGTTTCATGTGCGATCTAAAAATACCATCACATGTACATGTATGTGTGTGTGTGTATACTATTATGCATGTATGTAAGCATATAGTTCAGTAGAGAAAGACACAGAAAATATACTGTATTAACTGTAGTAACCTTTACATTGTGAATGAAAAAGGTAATGTTTTCCATGGGTACATTCTTCAAATAATCTGATTTTTTTTTTCTGTAAGATGTCTATACTTACCTTGGATTTGAATGATAAGCCACAGGACTGAAAGCAGGACCCAAGACATGCTGGCTTCTGTGGGTAGCCGCGAAGTCCCAGGCAGCATACAGCTATGGTCTCTCCAGTGGCCAGTTTTATCTCCTTCTAGTTCTCTTTAGAAGTTGAGAAGGAACATAAAGTCTCAAATTTTACTTTCACTTTAAGGGATGTTTCCTAATTGTGTTGCAGACTAGCCAATGAACTGCAGCACTGAAATCCTGAGACTGTTCCTCCCTTGAGACCAATGTTTACATCTGTGCATCTGTGGGGAGGCTCATTAAGGGCTCACAGCTGGGCAGTTCCTTATCTTGAGTTCCAACCTGATAGGAAGGTGAACTCAGGGGCCCATGCACTTACACGTACACATACACATGTATAAAATGTCATTGTTGTTCCCATATTCTATGAAATGGACACAAAATACAACTCATCTTTTTCTTTTATGTGCATAAGTATTTTGCAAGCATGTATTTCTGTGTATGATACACATATGCGGTACCTACTAAAACCACAAGAGGGAACTGGAATTACAGATGGTTGTGAGCTGCTATGTGGGTGCTGGGAATCATTGAACCTGGTCTCTCAGGAAGAGCAGCCAGCGCTCCTAAGAATGAGACATCTCCTCAACTCTAAGGGTGTCATTTTAAGAACATAACACCAAGCCGATTCTTACAAACTTGAATAATATAAACCTCTCTGTTTTTAAAATATGAAAGGAGATTCTGGTAATATCAACTACAAAGTTTCTTTTCAAGTTCATATGAGGTTATACAAACATGAAGTCATATGCACACACATACAGAACTGCAAAGAACCATACTATGTAAATGCAATGTTAGCTTCCACCCAACTACATGTATGTGAACCTATTTGAAGTATACAATGAACTTTGCTTCAGCCAAATAATGTGCCTTTCTGATGACTCAAACGTTGTATTTTCATTCCTTAGAAAGAAGCATAAAGAACAATAAATAATCATACAAGGGCCCAACAACAAAAACTAGCTCTGTGGACATCTGCCCAGTTCATTTGCCTTTCATACAGTGATATAAAAACACTAGTAAAAGAACACCAATCCCACTGCAGAAAGGTTTTAAGGCACTTGAAATTTTTCTATAGCATTATAATATAAAAAAAATCGTTGTGATATTGAATAATAAGATGATACTTTAAGGACCTTTGGACATTTCCTTGTACACATGTTACATGTAGCTCTGTGCATTGCTTTAATTCTTAGAATTAATGTTTTTTTGAGACAAGGTTTCTCTGTATAGCCCTGGCTGTCCTGGAACTCACTTTGTAGACCAGACTGACCTTGAACTCAGAAATTTGCCTGCCTCTGCCTCCCGAGTGCTGGGATTAAAGGCGTGTGCCACCATGCCTGGCATTAGAATTAATTTCTAAAGATGGCAATCCCTAGTTGAAAAGGACAAATCAGTTAGAAGCTAGGCGAACTAAACTTACTTTTGGAAGCCTTCCCCAGCTTGCAAAGCTCCTAACTGCTGACCAGACTTTGTGTCCTCATACTGAGATCTGTCTGCCCTTCATCTTCATCCTTCTCTTGAACTGATGCTGTGCAAGCCCATGTTTCTTTTTCTGGTCCAGATGATAGGCATCATACTTTTAGCCTTTTCCACTTGTCATTAAAATGGTGATAATAGGTAATAATTTGACTTTTAGCAAAAAATGCTAAAAAAGTTCCAGGAATGCCATAACACTTATCAATTTCCTATCTTGCATGCTATTTTCAAATGTTTTAGTATCAACGAACCTGAGAGAGCAGATAAGGGGGTACGTGGGAGGGGTTGGAAGAAGGGAAGGAGAAGGGGAAATGATGTAATTATATTTTAATTTCAAAAGTTAAAAAATAAAAATACAACAGTAATAAGGATACTTCTAAAGAGGAAAAAAAACGTTAAGTCTGGGAAATATTTAGTTCATAAAGACTCGCAGGCTGTTTGGTTGAAGAAGGGATACAAAGATCTGGAGTTGGTTCCACTGCTCATGCGTGAGTCTTGCATGGATTTTATAGCTGATAATTTCCTGTTCAGTAGATTGATAAGACCTGCAATCTGTCAACCCACAGGAGAAGCCCCTCTTGGCCTGGCCCTCAGGAGCACACACTGAAGCACATATCTTTGAAGGTAAAAGTTTGATAACATTCAGTGAGCAGATCTCCATGTAAAGATTTTGACAACACGTCGTAAGGACCATGCAGATGTTTACGAAGTAACTGAATATCAGTCTATAAATTAAAGCTGTGGTAATAACGATGAAGAAATTGTTTACTAAATGCATCTGGAGGGGAGATGAGAAGTGGCATGTGTGCAGACTTCTTGTCGGATATGATTCTCAAGAATCAACTAAACTTAGACCTTAACTTATGACCACAGAGTTAAGGAATTTTAAACAATATCTTGATTATAGAGAATTTGTTCCCATAATCCTTGCAACATTTTCAGATATTTCATAATAAACTTTTTGGGTGGCTTGAGGTTGCTGCCTAAATACTGTCTAACAAGAAATACATTCAGAATTTGTATATTCACAAAATTTACAATGATTCTCTTTTATATTTACAGACTTTTACATATTTTTTAAAATTCTTTTCATTATAACAGTAGCTATGGAGTGTAGTTGAAAGACCATAATTCTCAAGTCAGTAAGAATTCTTATTCATAATTCTTAAGTCAGTAAGGTGTGGAAAAGATACTTGGAATCACAACCAAAGGATAGCAAATATTCTATGATGAAGCTCACGCCAAGACTCCTTGAGAGTGCAGGAGTTAGCAGAGTGGGAAGTGATTTCCTTTCTCTGAAGCAACTACCCATGAATTTATTTGCTCTTGACTGGTGTTAGGATAAAGATGGACTCATTGCCTTGGTTGATACATCAGGACATTGGCGTTACCCAAGCTGAACTTATCCAAACCTCTGGGAATCCACAGGGAGGCAAGTTGTTTGGATAATGATCATAGCAAGCCACTGTACAGCTATATCTTAGCCGTTCCAAATACTAAGCATGAACATGCATGTGTATCTTAAGGGTGCCAACTTCCTTTCCTTTGGACATACAGTTAGAAGTGGGACAGGTACATAATACAGTAGACCTAATTTTAGGTTTGTAAGGAGCCTCCATAGTTTTCTAGCTCAGTGAAGAATGAGCATACAGTTGTTCATAAAGACTAACTAATTTACTTCTCCATTAGCCAGCATAAAGTACCTGTTTCCACATTCTCCAGTTTTTATTATTTTAACAATAAATATTCTGACTGGTGCAGTATAATCTCGATATACAAGTCTTGGTTTTCATTTCCCGGTGGCTGACTAAACTGAGCACTGTTACGTATCTGTGGACCATTTGCCTGATTTCTTTTGCGAAGAATCTATTTGGATCATTTGTTCATTTTAACTAGGTTGAGGGTTTTTTGTTTCGTTTCATTTTGCTTTTTTTTGGGGGGGGGCTGTTAATTTTGAGCTTTCTGAATTAAGTTAGTATCACGCTTTGTCAGGTAGGTAGGAGCCAAGTGTTGCCTGGCATGGGGGACTTTCTGTCTTTGTCCTGCGGATTGTTCCCTCCACTGTGCAGACTTGGGGTTTGATGGAATTCCACTTGGCTGATTTTTTGGCTGTGTTTTCTGTACCATTGGAGTCATATATTTAAAACAGAAGTCATTGCTTATTCCAGTGTCTTAAGATTTTACCCGTCTTTCTTTCTAGTAGTCTCAGAGTTTTGGGTGTTACATTTAGTTTTTTTATCCATTGCAGTTTATTAGAATATAAGATGGCAGGTTGTGGTCAAATACTAATACTCTAACCCTGAATAATTAATTTTCCCACTATCATTTACTGCAAATGTCATCTTCTCTGTGATTTAGTCTTATTTTACTTCATAGGAGTCAGTTGACTACGAAGGTGTGGGTTTATTTAGGGGGTCTCTATGCTTTTCCAGTGATCGGAGTGTTTTCTGAAACCTGTATCATGCTCTTTGGTTGTATGGCTCTGTGACATGTTTTGAAATAATGTACTCTATTGTGATGTCTCTAGTTCTATTTGTTTATTTTCTTTGACTTATTTGGGTCTCTTTGTGCTACTATTATATTTTAGAGTTTCTGTCCCTCTCTATTCAGTGAAGAATGTCATTGCTACTTTGGTGGAGAGTCCACTGAATTTGTAAATTGCTTAGGTCTTACAGACATTTTAATAAAATTGTACTACCCAACACATGAATATGTGCATGAGGGATGTTGTTCTGTTCTATTTTTTTTTTTTGTTTCAATGTATTTCATTTTTTAAGAAGATTAATTTTTTATGTGTATGTATGAATATTTGCCTGAAAGCACGCTCACCGTGTAAGCACAGTGCTCATGGAACCCAGGAGAGGGCATAAGGTCTCCTGGAACTGAGCCAAGCCTGGCTGTTGTTAGCCACTCTGTGGGTACTGGAAATTGAAACCCAAAGAGCAGCAAGTACTCTTAACTGTTGGGCTCTCTCTCCAGCCCCATCATATTAAACAATAACCTCCATTTCTTCTCCTTTCCTAACTTCTCTGACAAAGATTTTTCTATTATTTGACTAAGTGAGATAAGAGTTGACATCTTTATCCTGAACATGAGAGGATATGGTGTTTCCCACTCAGTCTGATGTTGGTGGTGGGTTTGTCATGCATTTTTAAAATTATACTTATCATGTAAGTTTTAGTATACAGAGGAATAATCCTTTATGTCTAATTCATTCAGAGTTTTAATCATGAAGGGAATTTCACCTTACACTTTCCTATTCCTATTTAAATAATATAAATGTTTACATTCATTTCTACTTATATTGTATGCTACATTTATTCCATGTATGTGCATTTTTGGTATAAATCTCACTTGGTCATAATGAATAATCCTTTACTCATGCTATGAGATTCAGTTTGTAAGTATTTGGTTGGGGATTTTGCATCTGTATCATTGGAGAAGTTTATCTGTAGTTTCTGTGTTGTGTCATTTCTGGTTTGGCAAAAGTAGAGAAGTAGTTTAGAAGTTTTATGGAGTGTTTGCTCTGCCTTCTTCTTCTAATCCTTTGGCTAGATTGTGTAGACTTTCATGGGTGGTGGGGTGGGCGTTATTGATATTTCTAGATCCATGGCTTCTTGAAATATAGTCTGAGCAAACAGAAAATGTAGGTAACTTACTACCCCATCATCCTTGTGGTCTGAGGTTCCAGAAGGCCTGTCTTCTGCACTTCATCTTTACAGTCTTATGACAGATTTATAAATTCCATCTGGGTAGGGTTTTAGTTGGGAGTAAAGTAATAAAGGTCATTTACTCCACCTATCTGATAGGATTGTTCTTCAGGGACTTTTCCCTCTTTTATTTAAGACTTGTTTACTAAGACCTGGTCATCAACCTTTTGATATCCAAAGATCCATTCTCACACTTCCCATTCCCCATGTTGGCATTTTAATTTCCTTTTGTAGTTGATATGTTTTGGTAAAGGCTTATCAATTTAATTTTCTGTTTTGAATAATCTACGTTTGACTTTGTTACCTCCTTTAATATTTTATTATAGGCAGCTTTATCCTTTTTACTTTTAAAATTATAGTTCATGTATTTATTTTAATTTGTAAAAACTTTTCTATCTGTACTGTTTGAAGTAATTGGGTCTCAACTCATGAAACATAGGCATTGGGGGCTATTTACTTCCTAGGACTGTTTAGCAAAGTGTTCTCATTATCAATCACTTAAAAATATTTTATATTTCTCTGATTCATGAGACATAGTTTGTACTACTGTGTCATGACTTGTGAGACTTATGCTGTCTGAAAATTTAGGATTTTTCAGTATCTCTTACTTAAATACATTTATATTGTACTTCTGGGGTATCCTAAGAAAATGTTTCATAATAATTCTATTTATAAAGATATATGAGGCAGGTCTACTCTCATATTATGTCCTGATATAGGATCTATGTGTTTTTTTAAATCATGTGTTTTCTATGTCCAAAGCAGTACTGTTGTTACAAGTAACTTACATTAGTTGCCTAGGTGATGGCCTTATTCAAATGTTCTATAAATGTGATGTTCATATTCTTCTTGTTTCTTAATTTCTTAGAGACAGTCATTAAGTTAACTTAATGATTTTCCCTTAGCTTGGTTATATTATATTTTGAGCTTAATTACTAAGCATATAATTTTGGGATTATTATGTCTTCAAGATGAATTGAGTTATAAGAAGTACCTGTATTATACTGTCTGTACTAAAAACACTTGTACTAATATTTATCAAAAAAGCTTTCTCATAAAACATGTTTGCATCATAAGATTTTTATCTTGGGGTTTATACTAGTCATTTTTCAACTCTTTGTAAAATTTGCGTATTATCAATTTAATCTGACCATTTAAAGCTTGTTAAATTATTAATATGGAAAAGAAACATACTGTGTGTGTGTGGCTTGCTGCCTTGGGGGTATCTAAATTTAGTCAACATGACATTTTGATTCTTTTATTGGATATTTGGTTATTTTTCATTGTAAACATTGTATAGATCTTTGTTATTAGGTGGAATTATAGGTAAAAATACAATAGGTCTAGCATGATAGGTGTGTTGTTCAAATCATTTGAAAAGATTTAACAAACTCATAATCATAAGGATGAATACATTTAACAAAATAAGAAGAAAATATCAATTTATATTTTTTCTACAAACTTGTAGGAGAAATATATAAAGTCTTATATTCCTGTGTGCAAAGGAGAGTGCTCCTTGAAAATGACATTACACAGTAACTTTCCTCTCTGTTCCTTAACTTCCAGCTTTAATAATAGTTTCACCCACAAAGTAAGTCAATTTGATAATTAAATGCCTAAACTCTACTTTTTATTCTTAAGTTTGGCATGGATCATAATATGTGTTATTTATAAGCAATGTATTTCTGTATTTAGTTTTCCCCACAATCTCAATTTTGTCATTTCCTTGTGTATTTAAATTTACTGTTAACATTACGATCTAGGTTTGCTTATTTTAATTGTTTTGTCTGTACTTTTTTTTTTAGATTTAGGCATTTAGTCTCTCCCTCTCCCTTTCTCCCTTTCCCTCTCCCCCTCTCTCTCTCTCTGTGCATTCTTACATGTTCATGCATGCATCAGCCATAACACGTGTATTCAGAGAATAACTTGGGCAACCTAAATTCTCTCTTTTTAGCATGTGGGGTTGGAATGACTCTGGTCATCATGCTTGACAGCAAGCCCATTACCCACTAAGCAATCTCCGTGGTTCCATATTTGTTATTTTATATCTACATATAGCTTGCATACACTACAACACTTCACCCTGCATTCACACCCTTGTTCTTCCTGAGCCCTTCCTTCTATTAATGGTCTGTAAATGTTTATTGTCCTCAGTAGCTGATGGCCACATAGGCCTGTTAAGCAAAGGGTTTTAAATGAAACAAAGTTTGGAGCTAAGACAAAAGGATGGACCATCCAGAGATTGCCCCACCCGGGGGTCCATCCCATATACAACCACCGAACACAGATACTATTGCATATGCCAGCAAGATTTTGCTGAAAGGACCCTGATATAGCTGTCTCCTGTGAGGCTTTGCCAGTGCCTGGCAAATACAGAAGTGGGTGCTCACAGTTATCTATAGGATGGAACACAGGGCCCCCAATGGAGGAGCTAGAGAAAGTACCCAAGAGATGAAGGGGTCTGCAACCCTATAGGTGGAACAACAATATGAACTAACCAGTATCCCGGAGCTCTTGTCTCTAGCTGCATATGTTGCAAAAGATGGCCAAGTTGGCCATCATTGGGAAGAGAGGCCCCTTGGTCTAGCAAACTTTATATGCCCCAGTACAGGAGAACGCCAGGACCAAGAAGTGGGAGTGAGTGGGTAGGGGAGCAGGGTGGGGGGAGGGTATGGTGGACTTTTTGGGATAACATTTGAAATGTAATGAAAAAATATCTAACAAAAATAAAAGAAAATGAAGCACAAATGAAACATTCCATTCTGCAGTTGTAGAAACCATAGTTGAATGCTCAGTAACGATTGATGAGTAGCTAGTGTGCAGCACAGTGCAGATAGAGAATGCAGAGATCTCTGGCATCATGAGAAATCCTGATACACACAAGGAACCAAGGCGTTTGAATCACGGCAGTGAGAAATATAGTTCCTGCTTTTATTTGGTTGTTGATCACAGAACTTCATTTTAGGACATAGAAAGTTTATCAAGGCATCTGGTTATCCTGCGTCTTCTGCCTTTTACAGTACAATATGGGTTTATTCTTACTTGTTAAATTTCTTAGAGGACCTCCTATTGTTGTTTTAAATAATTTTATTTATAAGGTCCAATACAATGTACATATTATGTAAATACAGCATTGAAAGAATATGGCAAAGACAAATATTCAGTATTGATGCAATGCACCTGCACGTGTACCGTCCATCTATTCCTCTTTCTCTGTTGTATCCTTCTCAGTGTTCCTGACCCATAGTTCCTGGGTCCTCTGCCCACCCCACACTTATTTATCCTTTCCAGATTTGCTGGGTTCTCCTCACATTTTCTTCTACTTAGATTTTTTTTTAACTCTTTGGAACAAGGAACTGTATATGAGAAAGAACATTCAGTATTTGTCTTTCTGAGACTGGAATCCCTCCCTTAATTTAAAGAAGCTTTAAGCTTTGATGACATTAAATTGCCCCCCAAAATCTGTGCAAGCAGTCCTCATATTCTCAAGAGTTTGATTAGATACAAAATCCTAACCTTTAAATTCTTTTCCTCCAAGATTTTAATAATAAACTTTCTGCTTTGTGGAATAATATTCACTTCTTTATTAATATTGCAACTCTCACAAGCCATATATTTCCCTAAAAACTCTTTTTAATATTTTTGTTTATTTTTATACTAATAGAATTTAAATAGACTTGGTAAATTAACAATAGTATCCTGTATACTGATATGTTCTTTTATGCCTTTACTTAAGAGAAAATGTTTATGTCTTTTAAAACTCATTAATATTCTATATTAAAAATTAAATATCTTTCTGACTAATTAGTAGCAAGTAAGGTGCCCTCATACAAAATATAAAATGCATTCAGCATTATGAAAAGAATTTTTCTTTTGAAAAAATTTATGTCAGGCTCCTGAGCATCTCCCTGATCCATCTCTGAATCTATTTATTTATATAAAATCCCTCCTTAAAAGATTTCTCGTCATTGATTCTTAGCAATCAAACATTCTTACTCACTAAGCATAGGCTCCTTGGTTTGGTAAGAGCTCCTGACCCTGCAGCATTCCCTGAATGAAACACAGTCTTTGTGCTTGCAACAAGAATCCCGTGAGGCTGATTCAGAGGGAAAGCCTCCATAAAATGATTGCTCAGAGGGCCATGCCCTTCAGCCATACAGACTTTATTCTTTCCACCCAGTTCACTGGCTATATTTTCCAACTTACCCACACTAAACTCAGAATAAAGGCTGATTTCCTTCTCAAATGATATAATTACATTGTAATATTTCCTATATGCATCACAATAGTTCTGAATAGGTTCAGTAACCATATGTTAAGCAGTTTCATACATTAAAATGCATTTTATTTTAATGGTTTTTCCTCTATTTGTGTGAGTGTGTGTGTGTGTGTGTGTGTGTGTGTGTGTGTGTGTGTGTGAGTATGTCTCTCTGTGTGTCTGTGTTTGTGTCAGAAGATGAACTCATTTGGTTATTGTGGATACAGTAAATAATCTATGCTGAGCTTGAAGCTAGACACCATTCTAAATTCTTACATGAATCCTTTTTGCCCCTGTGTATTGTGTATTGTGGTATTCAATAAGATTTGTGGTAGATCGTTTAATTTATCAGCACTGTTACAAAGACCATGAAATAAAATTAGACTGCACAATGTCTGTTCTGAGACAAAACAAAAAGAATGATCCCTGAAGATATAGTCCTCCTATACTTTATCACAAATATCAATATGGTAAATATAGGGGCACAGTCTTTACAAGTTTAACATATATGATGTGTGTGTGTGTGTATATATATATAAATATATATATATATATATATATATATATATGTGTGTGTGTGTGTGTATGTGTGTGTGTGTGTGTGTGTCGTCTTGCTCTGTGCTTTGTCTTTCCTTTCAGTATTTGTTTTTGTTATTTGATGCTCTTATAGAAAAGTATCTCATTTTTATATGAAATGATTTTCATTCTCTTTAGCAATGCCTGTAGAGAAGGGCATGCCTTAGATCTCAGCTAGAAAATCCTAGTCTGTAGGAAAGGCATGGATAAATTCTCCCCACTGTGGATGGACACACACACACACACACACACACACACACACACACATATACATATATGGTATGTGTGTATATGTATGTATATATCTATATGTGAATATTCAAAGACTAAATGTAATGTATAGCTTCAGAAATATTCTATGGAATATTTCTTCTTGAATGGATGGTTTTTGAGGACTTTAAGGTACTGGCTTTTTCTCTGGGCAGAATGCATCATCTCTTAGACTCCGAGAGAGTGTTTCCACTGTCCATTAAATTTTTCCTAAATTTGTCTTGGTGTTTCTTAAAGGGGAAGTGTTTTGTTTGATCTTTACTTTCTCTCTGCTTTAGTTTTCCATGATATTTCCTCTTTTCCTTTTTATTTATTTTTCTTAAGCCTACACAATTCATCATTTGTTTTCCTTGTGCTCACTTTTGAAATCTCTCTTTTTCTGGGTTTAGTATTACTTTAATTTTAGCCTTTTCATCCTCTATAATCTCTGCTCTTCCAAATTTTCTTTCCCTTTGTTTTTTTTTTTTATTTCCTTCTGAAGATTTTCTGTATTATCTGACTTTCTACTTAATTTTATCTACCATCCTGTGCATCCCACACACTTTATTGTTCGTTTTTCTTCATGCAAATTTTAAGACCTAACGTGTCTCCCCTTTGCAGCTTGTGTTCTTATTTCATACTTCGCATGTATTCCTCTGCAACTGTGTTCCTCAGTTGCTACTGCCATTGCGGTCACGTCTGGTCTGGATGGTAGATCATATCATTCTCTGCTTTGTCTTTCCCTTCAGTATTTGCTTTTGCTATTTGATTATCTCATAGAAAAATATCTCACTTTTATATGAAATGATTTTCATTCTCTTTAGCAAAGCCTGTAGAGAAGGGCAGGCCTTAGATCTCAGCTAGAAAATCCTAGTCTGTAGGAAAGGCATGGATAAATTCTCCCCACTGTGGATGGACATTCTAGACATATAATAACTCTATCACCACTTGCCAACACAGAGCCTTCACCTCAGCTCCTCACCTCTTGGCCTCGGAGTGTTACTTATTTTATTGGCTTTAGAGGGGTTGGGTGCCAAGCTATCTGGTGTGGACTTGTTAGACACATTCCCCTAGGCCTCAAGTTGTGGCTGTTTTTCTTTTACACTGAATTTACTCCTGAGTTCACCGGGCAGAGTTCTTGCTGCAGGGTTGAAACACACAGTAGTGAGTACAAGGCAGTGACAGCGAATATCCAGAGAAGCATCTGGGTGCTTCCCATGATCCCGTGCCTCCTATAGAGTTGTCAAGCTGCTCGTTTTCTAAGCCAAAACCCAGGAAGGTTCCAAACAGCCCACTACATATTTTTCGAGGGCGTCTTGGTTTTAGGACAAGAAAAAACTTGAACTATGTCTTGCTAGCAATGTGCTGGGTACCACCGAGTGTTTTTACAATGAGTGTTTTACTAACTCAACAAAGAAAAAACGAGACAGGAAGGGAGGTGGACATCAGGGGTCTCCACTTCCTCCCTTACTCTTGGCAATGCATAGTTAATGATGGAAGGGATGGATGGTGGATGTCCTAAGGTATCTGTTAGATTGCCTTTCCAAATGGCTGTGATCTGAGCGTGGATCATGATAAGGAGACGCTGACTGCACTTACAGAGTGTCCATAGACCACCAGAGTGAGAATGTAGGCAAAAGATATAGACATGTCTCTGGCTTTATGAAACATAAGGGCATCCTGGAAAGCTTCAGGTTTCAGAGCAGGAAGAGCCAATTCCTTCTGATACACCATGTGTTCTAGCTCTCTGGTCATGCTTTGCTTCTGTGGTTTTCCTGTCTCTCATCATGGCTTCCTTTAGTTTGTTTGTTTGTTTGTTGTTTGTTGTTTTTGTTTTTTCGAGACAAGGTTTCTCTGTATAGACCTGGCTATCCTGGAACTCACTTTGTAGACCAGGCTGGCCTCGAACTCAGAAATCCGCCTGCCTCTGTCTCCCGAATGCTGGGATTAAAGGCGAGTGCCACCACACCCAGCTTCATCATGGCTTCTTTTGTTTGCACTTTATGGGCACTTGGCTGTCTTATCTTTTTGGTTTAATTAACATTTGTTTCTGGGTAATGAATGTTGCTTATAAACATGCAACATTGTGTGTTTGATCCTTCAAGAATCTCATCTGACCTGGGTTTTAAATTTCTGAAGTTTCCCTAATTTTTTTTTAAGTTTTACATTTTCTTTGTGCTATAAAGTTTTTAAATATAATTTTATGTACAAATAATATATGTGTTTATTTAAAGAATAGTGCCATATGCAAATTCAGAAAAGCTACTCTAAACAAAACTCTTTGGTTTACTTATAGTCTTAATGATCTGTGTGCAGTGCCCTGAACATGCCATACTTTTGCTTGTAGTATGGCTTTTATTAGTCTTAGCATCTGTCTAGAAGGCCATGTTTCATTATAAGTATATGATAATTTTCATAATTATATGATATATTTGTAAGTATAGGTAATTCAATATTTACATGACAACTCCACTGACAAGTGTCTCCTGCCCATTTCTACTAAACATTCCCCCATGCCTCCTTGGAACCATTTATCTCCATTGCAGCAACTATTTTATCCTCATATTTATTTACATAAAGCTTCACAATCCGGCTGCACAGCATATAAAGAGGTTCAACATCTTCCTCCTAATATCAGCATGGTAAATGGAGGCTTTGTAAATATTTACCTTGGAGAACTAAGGGAAATAACTAGCTAAGCAAAACTGCACAACATGTTAAGTTTATAGAAAGCTTTTTTTAGTTGATAAAGTGAATATTAATCATCTCTATAATAAAGAAGGGGGATGTGAAGTAATTTTAGAAGGGGTTCTTGAATTGGGATGATGTTATTTCACCAAAACAAACTTCACAGATGTCTGTAAACATTGTTGTTAAGAGATAAAAATACTAGAATTTGCATGCTTAACATTATAGTATTGCATGTGTTTTCTGTGCAAAATGGTTTTGCAACTGGTAACACAGTGCTGCAGATGGTAAATCTGGATTGAGATGGGAAGGGTGTATCTTTGTGGTAGAGCTCTTGCCTAGCATGCATGGCTTGCTAGGTTTGATTTTTGGTACTGAAAGAAAAAGTATGGACGAAGGTAGTTAAGTTTGTGTGCTGTCCCAATACTTAGTAGCTATGTGATATGGGTGAAAACCATCAATTTTAATCTTTATACCAACTCTCTCAATTGAAGTATCTGACAATTTTTTCCGTAAGATTCTTATAAAGTTAAGTGAACATAACACATCCAAACCAAGGCACACGTGTATAGTTGTGTGACTACATTATGGTATCCTGTTTAAATGAACAATTGACTGCAATTTTTCTTCTAAACACTTCTCAAATGTATTGTTTGTTGGCTTACCATGATATAAATACAAAGTCATTGCTCCACATAGCCTCAGAGCAAGGAGAACGTTCAATTTGACATAGAAAATCTAACTGAGACTTAGACTTGATAAAAGAGAAGGAAACTGACTAGGGATATGAAGAAAAAAAATCTCTAAGCAAAATTCTATAACAAAATGGAAACAAAGGGACAATTATAGAGGGCTTACCAATATGAAATGTAAAAAATCACTGAATATTCTAAGTCCACATCCTTCTCAAATGTATGTCACATAATATCCTGTACAGGGTGGCTCTGTGATTGACATTTAATAGTAGTCCTCTTCCTGGTAAGTTATTAACGCATATACACTACGTACCTTTCCAGATTATCAGAATGCTTCTCTATATATTTTGCTTTATATTTTCTTTACATGCTTCTTAGAAACCCCTCAGTGTTAATAAGAAGCAGCTATAATAGATCACCATGATGATCAACTAACGAAGAGAAAGTATCTATATATTGGAGGTTTCAGTCAATGGTCAGCTGGGCATATTGATTTGACCATATTCTGACCCCATAATATATGGTGGCAAGAGCACAGTCATTCACCTCATGGATAAGATGTGAAGGAGAGAGGAAGTAGGGGTCCAGGGTCTCCCAATGCCATTTAACGTGACTCCAATGACCTGACTGCTTCCCTTTGGGCTCTACTTCTTAAACGTTGTACCCCTTCCCAAAAGCATCAAAACCTTTAACAGAACTTTGAAAACATTCAGTATTGAAATTATACAACCCTTCTTGCCAGTGGAAAAGTTATGAATCTTATCTCATTTCATACATGAATAGATCTGAAGATGCTGAGAATGTTTAAATGATGGGCATCAGGCTAAAAGTTGGCTGTTGGCAATAACTTGACTGCTGACCCTTTCTGAGTGTGCTGTGGGCCCTCTGACATGCACATTTTCTTTTTTCCAAGTCTCCTGATTTCTTCTCATCATCTTTGTAGCATGTTTTCCTCCAATGTTCCCCTTTCTGCCCATTTGACTCTTCAGCTTTGTGGTAGATCGGCTCAGTCATATTAATAGCAGGAAAGCTTAAGAAAATCTTGCTGAAGCTGGATCCTGAAGGCTCCATGCCCATTATAGGCACAGAAAACACACATGTCCCAGCAAGTTACCATGAAAGCCAAAGATTTTAGAAGGTCAGTTTAGTGGCAGGCATTAAGTTACATGTGGTGGGGGGGTTCGTTGCTGAGTCCTAACTTTTGGGTTTAAATGGAAGCTTTCTCTGAGAGAAATATCGCAACATTTGTAGGTCAGTGGCTGGCACTTCCTTCTTTAAAAGCAATTGGGACATCAAGGGGAGACTGACAAGCACAGCCATATTTTTTTTCTGTTTCCTATTTCACTTAGTTGAATTTGCGAACTTCCTTAAATCTTCTTTCCCGCGACAGTTACAGAACTAAGATGTCAACACTGGTCTGAAGACTGATTCTTGGTAATTGCTCCTCAAACAACCTTGAGGATAGTTTATGTTAAGAAACAGATGTCTTAAATTCAGATGGAAAAAAAAAAACTTTATCCCAAGTATCATAAAACATGAGCTCTAGATAGTATAAAAACATCAACTTAGGTTTGTCTCCAATAAAGCACAAGTCGAAAGGAAAAGTATAAAGCATTGTTTCAACTAGGAATGGAACAAGAACGAAAGTGGTGTGGATGTGTGTGGGCTCCTGGAGGCACACACATAATCTGTAGCAGTCTGATGCAGGGAATAAATAGGAAGCATTAAGTTGATTATGTTTTAAAATAGGATGTGGCCTAAATAAATGCTGCAGCAATGGATAAAGCTGGAAAGCATTGTACTAAGAAAAGTGATCAGGGACAACCATACACACACAGACACACAATTAATTAATCATATATATATATATATATATATATATATATATATATATATAAAGATGCTCTCTGAGAAGATTGGCAAGGACTAGGATCTGATAGAGGTGAAGGTTGCATGGTACTTTGAATGTAGTTAAAGCCACTGAACATATCATATATTATATGCTCTGTATATTTTATAAAATTAAAAATCTAAGAGGAAATTAACTGCAATTGCTGAAGCAACAATATAGAGAAGGAAGCTTGGTGGCTATGTAATCTGAGCTTCCAGTTCCCCTTATATAAAGCAGTCAGAACAGAACCCATCTCACCTCTGCCTCCGTCGGGCAGCTTTTACTGTGGACACCATTTGTACTAGGTAGAGCTTGAGCTAACATCCAGCCCCATTGCCAGGGCTTCCTGAAGCATTCAAACTCAACATCCCGTTCTCCACCATTAGAGACAACTCTGTTTGATGCTTTATCTCTGGAAGGGTGTGTCTGGAGAGCAGATACTTAGACACAACTATAATCAATACAGAAAGGCTGGGAAAGAGCATGTGGAATAGGTTTTATGTGCTGTAATAGCAGAAATTCCCTATCTCAACCAAGACACTCGATGTGAGTCTCTTCTAAGCATGGAGAGGTTTAAGAAGTAGACATTAAGAAGGGGAATAGCTGATCCTATGATGGGCTTATTGTTGTTGTTTTGTTTTGTTTTTCTTTGCAGTGTTATGACTCTTGTGCATCCTGGTGGTTATGATGAACCATGCTTACTTAGGTAATTGTGCACTAACCCCATTTGGGGCTTGTGCTTGTGGCATAAGCCGTGAGTGAACCAAGTGACCGGCCCATAGTCATCCCTGGGTAGATTCTGACAGGTAGCCACATTGAAAAGCCTCCATTGTACTGAAAATGGAATGATGCTCATGAAGTTCAACTTGTCAACCTGGCCTCTGAAGCTGAGATAGTGCAACTCTCAGGACTCAAAGTCCCAGGCCCTTCAGACTGGGCATTTGACACTGTTTTTCCTGAGACCCTACTCTTTACTAGTCCTCAGTTTGAAAGGTATCAGTTCATGGAACTCTGTTCACGGGAAGAGTCCTTAAACTCATTGCTGAACCCTTGGTGGCATCCTGGATCAGAGTGAAAACCACCATGTTCCAAGCCATTCAAGGAATTTCACCAGTATTTTATAACCAATCAGTTTTCATTGACTTGTGTCTTCATATATTCCTTATTCTGTCTTTACTTTTTGTACTTTTTTGTGAGTTGTGACAAACTGACCTGTTTGGGTACCATCTTTGTTTTATTAGTCATTAACTTCTAGGTGAGGCAGACCTTTGGATGCAAACTTATATATTAACCCATCTTCAAAATATCTTTGAATGTTTCTCAGCTAAAACTTTGGAGAAAGCTAAGGGTATACAGAAACATCCCTGCCTGCCATTTTTATGATTTTAGCTGGGCATGCTTAGAGCCATTTTTGCATGCCATCATTATTACTTAAACTAAGCATGTTCAAAGAATTCCTATCTACCATTTGTCATTTTGGAATATATGTTCTATTGCCTTGAGCTAAGCATGACCAAAAATGTGTCTGCCACCTTTCTTTATGTAATGATGACATTAGGCTGAGCATGCTTAGGAAGAGAGTCATCCACAACTTTATATATCATTATTTATAGATATTATAAAGAAAAATCCTCATACTTCCTTGTTTTGGGATGTAGAGTTATTGCTTTAGATACAATTTCAGGTTCTTCTCCCTACTGTAGGAATAAATATTTATTGTTTTATTTCTTGGCTGCACTGCTTTGTTTTCAACAAGATGCAAGCTCCCTGAATTACAATTTATTTAAAGAATAAAATGACTTATCCCTCTTGGAGAAAGCATAATTCCTGAGGTTAAAATTGCCCTCTCATACTAGAGGACCTTGTGGTCTAGTGTGATACTGTGCAAGGAGACTGTCATAACTGTACAATATATGCCAAAGCCTTCAGATTTCAAGAAAACTACTCAACAAATAGGTAATATACAAAGAAAAAGTGTATAAATAAAAAGCTCACCTAGGGTATATGCCAACATACCCACCTAACATTGAAAAATCCCCCCATGGTTGCCAGTGTCGCCTGCAAAGAGCCTTCAGCCTTTCTTAGAAATTACAACCATTTATAAAAACAATCCTGCCCAAGGCCTCATCTCTGTTGGTGGAACTGTTCTTTGTGGTTGATTGCCATTAGAGAATAAAGGTTTTTTCTTTTTATTCTGACTTTGCTCCATTCTAATACTCCTGCCATGATCAAACCTGGAGACTGGCAAATTGAAGCCTTCACTGAGACATATTAAGCCCCCCTCTTATGCTGCCCACTCTTGCTTCCTCACTTCCCATCACACCAACAGTAGCATGAACACACTTCAAAGTCAGTTTGCTAACAGTCCTCAGAATCTGCTTCTCCAGTAACACAGACTTCAACACAAGGAACTTCAGGAAGACGATATTTGTGTGATTGTCCATCATTGCATGTACTTTGCCCTTAACCTTAGCCAAAAGGCTGAGAAGTGATATTGCATTAACTTTGGCACAAAAGAGTTTTTGAAAAGGACTATCACTGCTGACCAAGTAAATATAAGAAACACTGACAAAATAAATTAGAATCAAGAAAGAAGATTGACAACATAAAACCAGTAATTGTGAAAACAAACTGAAGTTCTCCATTCTGATAAAGGAGTCAGACAAAGAAGAGTGAGAGATAGTGTGTGAGATAAATGAAGGAATGGGATGCTGGCAATCTCAAGAAGATTGTGCTAATTTTAAAAAAAGAAACAATAAAGAACACACACATACACACCCGCATACACATGCATGTGTGCATACACACACACACACACACACACACACACACACACACACAGAGTGTGATTAGTGCATGTTAGATGTATTAAGAACTTTTGAACTATTTGGTTGATCAAGAACAAAGTAACATCATTTATTACACCATAGTACATTCAAACTCTTTGTGTGTGTGTGTGTGTGTGTGTGTGTGTGTGTGTGTGTGTGTGTGTGATATTAAATGACTAACTTTTAGCTCCAGGATACTTGAGAGTTCTAAGCTCAAGATTTTAAATTATTCAACATTATAAAAGATAAAATGAGGGCTGGTAAGATGGTTTGAAAGGTAAAGGTGCTTTCAGACTAAGCCTGGTGACCTGAGTCAATCCTTGGAATCCATATAAAGATGGATAGAAAGAACAGACTTTACTAAATTGTCCTCTGAGCTCCTCATATATGTATGTAGGATGGAGACAACTAACTCCAGAGAATTGTCCTCTGACCAGCACATCCATACATAGCAAATAAGTGCAGTTGTTTCAAAAGCAAAACAAAACAAAAATGACAAAGTTAATTGTGTCAGAGAGTTATTAACACAAGGAAGCAAGCAAGCAAGCAAACAAAACCAGCAGGGGCTTAGAGGTTACTCACAAGTAGATTAAGACTTCATGTGAAATAGCAATGGATTTCCAGGTCAGAAGAAAGTGTTATAAGTTTACAGTCTTAACCTCAAGACTCAGCCATACTTAAGTAGCTCTGTTCTTAAGAAACTCCCACAGGGAAAGAAAGAATCCAACAATGAGAGTTGATAAGTGGACTCTAGAATTACTGATTCTGGAATTCTGGCCTTGAGATACAGAATGAAAAAAACTGTCAGAAGCAAGGGGTGTTGGCAATGGATGCAAGGACACAAATATAACAAAGGGGAATGCTACCACGATAAAAAGGGAGCATGCACCTTAGCAGTGGTAAAGCCACTTAGCTGGTTAGAGTGACTGCAGCTTCATGTGAGAGAAAACCCAACTCGACATGCTTTGGACAACAAGGAAAATTTATTGATTGTACAAGAAGTCCCAGCAAAACGTGGACCTAGTTCAACAATTGTTCATCTACCAGTTCATAACATCTTAGGAAGTGCACTTGGAGTTTGTTTATCTCCCTGCTCTATCTTGTTCACATCATTCTTGTCTCCAGATCACAGCACAGCTGCAGCAATACCAGATGTCAACAACCAGAAGAAAAGATGAATGGAGAAATACTCCTCAGAGATTTCCCAACATGCTTCCTCCCTCATCCATGGGGACACAATGGGGAGGTACCCATCTACTTACAAATCTTTGGCAAAACAAAATCGTGATTGTTATGAGTGGGTTAGCATAACATGTACGGAGTGGTGCCCGTCATTCTAAAGCTGGATAGCTAGAATAATTAGAGTTCTTAAAGCAAGGCAGTTGGTATTTGGTACCGATTCAACCATGTTGGTTCTACCATATGTCAATGAAGCTGAAGATGTTAAAGACAATGTGGTTATGCTGTTGACAGGCTCTGTGATTTTTTTCTTTTAATCCAGGAATTTAGATGCTTATGCAAGATCTCACAACTTAAAATTTATTTCTATGAAACCAAAAACAGTTTAAAAGATAAACTCTGTGTGGTCAACATCTTTAACTTAGACCAAATAAAACACATCTGCCATCCAAACCCAGCCAACAGGTCTCCAGTTTGTAACTTCTGGTTTATGCTCACTTCTCTAAAGAAACAATCTCTATTTAGAAAAAGAAGCTCATATGTTGGCATACTACATTTTCTAGTAAACATATTTTACTGGATTGTAGAACACTCCCAAAATAACAAAGTGAATAAAAATTTCAGAAGAAAGGGAAGCAAGGACATAGAATAGGGTGCTTACATGTTTTTTTTTTTAAAACAAATTGCATGTTCCAAGTTGACAAATTAAAAGAATCAAGACGCTGCTAAACTCCCCCACCTCAGTGGCTTATGATTTTGTTTTGTCCTCTCTGTTCTGTTCCGTTTTTTTTTCTTTTTTGTTTTTGTTCTGTTTTGTTGTTGTTGTTGGGTTTTTTTTGTTTTGTTTTGTTTTGTTTTTGTTTTATTGAGACAGGGTTTCTCTGTGTAGCCCTGACTGTCCTGGAACTCACTCTGTAGACCAGGCTGGCCTCGAACTCAGAAATCTGTCTGCCTCTGCCTCCCAAGTGCTGGGATTAGAGGCCTGTACCACCACTGCCCGGCTCTGTTTTGATTTCATGAGAGAGCACATCAATCCCCTCCAAATGAGGACATTAAGGGCTTCAAGATATTTGAGCAGTCAGTCAACATCATAGTAAAAATAAAGGGGGAAATCAACTAGAGTTTTACAGTTTGTACATTCCTTTAGCCATCTCCTTGGGAATATGGAAAGGAAATCATTTAAATTAGCACAGAGATTTTCAAAAGTGTATCTTTCTTAAACGTTTTAATCTCCTCAAAATACAGCACAAACCAGAACATGTTAACCCCTGAGGATCAAGAGCGCTAGTAATAAAGAACTAAGCACATCTCTTTTCCATCCAAAATATCGAGGCTTCCACTCTGATCATCTGATCATCCACCCTTGCTTAACTGTTGTTTCAGACTTTTGTATTTGGGTTCCTTAAAGAAAAAAAAAAAAAAAACAAACTCTCAGATGATCATAGCATCCTGAAAAATTAGTTAAGTAGATAAACAGATGTAAGATAATGCTAATAAAAAAGAAAAAAAAAACCTAAAAACTCCATTAAACTCTTTTCTCTAGTGTATAAACTAGGTAATGCATCAGCAATGAAGAATTAGAAGTAGTAGTAGCAGAAGGTCAGGATGTCAGGATGGAAGGTGAGAATCTCACCCTGCAATTCAAATGCTGGTGCAGGTAGTTAGCAGAGTAAGAACAGGGGCAGGGAGGGGGGGGGCTTCAGGGCATAGAGAAGTGGTCCATGGCAAGTAGCCTACACAGAGGATGAGGCGCAGAGTTATGGATGTTGGGAGGTTGAGTGTGGGATGCTTCATTTATTCCCACCATCCTTGTGCACTATTATGAAAAAATGAGGAATTGGGGGTCACCATGACTTCGTAGCTGAGATGTTTTTCAGTCTCCCTTATTTAGGGTATAGAGAAAACTTACAGTCAGGACACTTAGGCCAGTCCCTTCCCCATAATAAGCACCTCAGGTGATATGGTTGGAGCTTTTCTCCTTGGTATTAGTGCAGTGGGAAAAAAGACAAGAATAACTTCATTATAGATATCGTATGTGGGTGCATAGTGGGCTTACTCTAAAAATAGTAAAGGAAGTGCTTTTGTGTTGCTAGGATAAAACAGAAAATACGTCTTCACTTAAATGTAACCCACTTTCGAGGGGTCAGTTCACACTACAAACACCCTGTCAGTGGTCTTCTGTCTCATGCTCCATTTATGTTGATACCACAGTGCTTTCTCCTTAGCATCTCACACTTTGGCACAGATAACATTTAAGGAGCTAGTCACCCCAGGTACATGCAGCCTATTTGCTGCCTAAAAGGATGAGGTATCTTGCAAAGGGAACTTTGGCTCTTCCTGTTCTATATACAACAGAGAGCTAGGCATAAGGAACTACGCATGAGCGGATGATTATTTGTATGTTTGCTTTTCATATCTGACCTCTTGCAAAATTAACAATAATTTCATAAATATCTAACTTTATATCCTCTAGACTGAGCATCCAGAAACAATTCCTTAGAAGACATTTGCCTTATATAATAGTTATATTATTTTTCAACATTTATAAAATAACTTTATTTATTTTTTTACAGCAAAGATTCAGTGGCCATGGGAAATCAGTACAGAAGGAGGCCTTGCCTTTCCAGGTTCCCCAGAACAAACATGCTAGGATGAAATTAGGTTAGCCTAGGGAGCACTGACAACGAAACTGTGGATTGTGAGCATCTGATACTTACAAGGAAACAGGAATTGGTGGTGGTGGGAAATTTGGCTTTGTGATTAGCTAGTAGGAAGATAAAAAGGGAAAATCAGTTTGGAGTAGTTTCTTCAAAAACAGGTAGGCATGCTGAAAATGGCTAGCTAGTGTTCAGGGAGAGAGACTTTATAAACTCACCCACAAGAATATTTCTATACCCATGAATTTGACCCTTTCAATTAGTTCTGAGCCTATTTTCCAGTTATGACCACAGTGCCAACAGCTATGTGATGATAAGGGTTGCTGTGGACTTAGTTTTATATATCCATGCAATTCGCATGTTAAAAACCGAAGCCCTGGTGTGATGATTAGATTTCGGGCATTCACACCTTGGGGGTGGAATGCTCACAATTGGATCCATGTCCTTAAGTGCTAAAATACAAAGAGATGATTTTATCTCTCCTTTCCCTAATCTTTCCCCCCTCCCTTTCCTTCTTTTTTTCTTTCTCCTGTCCCCTCAATTAAAAAAACAGAAAGCAGCCCTCACCAGACACCAGCAACTTCTAGCTCCCCAATCTTAGAGTTCCTAGACTTAAGAATGGGCAAAAATAAATGTTGTCTAATCTATATAACCTATGCTGGTTTTGCTGCATCACCCTAGAGTAAGATTGTACTGGTTGGTATTTGTCAACTTAATACAAACCTAGATGTATCTGGGAAGATAAAATATCAATTAAGAAGATGCCTCTACAGGATTGACCTGTAGGCAAGTCTGTGAAATATCATCTTAATCTATGATTGATGTGGGAGAGACTAGGCCAATATGGGTGGGTCCAGCCTTGGCGGGTAGTCCTGAATTGTATAAGAAATCAGGCTCAACAAGTCAAGAAAAACAATTCAGGTAGCAATACTCCTCCTTGACTTCTGCTCTGATGCCTGCCCTGGCTTTTCCCAGTGACAGACTTATAAGCTACAAGCTGAAATAAACCTTTTCCTCAAGTTGATGCTGGCTGGCCACAATGTTTTAACTCAACAGTAGAAACACGAACTAAGACATGAATATTCTGTATTATCAATTTCCATCTCTAGGTTCTTAATTTAGGGGATAAGTTCAGAGGTAAAACTGTAGAGGGATATTCTCACATTTAGCATTTTAGAGAAGATTTGCAGAAGAGTCTGTGTTTTATGTTAATATGCACACAAATCTCAACACTCCTCTGAATCAGTAACAGAGCAGTGTGGGCTATGTCTTTTGGAAGCATTCCCTTGAGATTGGACTGGGTGGAGGAGAAGAGAAGTTGCTAACTCACGACATCAGGTGGAGGCTCCGTCTCTTCGGAGGGCAGATCAGACACATGGAGCTTTTTCATCTGACTCATCTAAAATGAAGAAGTCAAACTTTACAATGACACCACCCAGTGCCTAAATACAGCTTGCCAGCAAGTGACCCTTTCCTAGCTTAACATCCTGTGATAAGACAAACAAGATCCTAGTAGCAAAGCTGGACCATTTATAGTAGGATTTCCCCAAGCATACCAGGGATAACTTCCATCAGAAACATCACCACTGATGCTGTCCTATTGATCTACTTCAGCTGAAAGCCCTATACATGTAAGACATGGCAAGGGCTATGTCATACATGTTACATATTAAATATACAAATATATGGATCACTTTATATAGAGAGAAATTTACCAGGAGTATGAATAAACTTAGAGTCAGAGTAGACAGAATGAGAGGGGAGAGGCAGGGGAAGGAGAGGATGGAGGGGAGGAGAGAGGGAGGGACAGAACCTATAACATTTCCACCTTTATTCCCTTTGTATTTCATGAGCTCTTTCTACAGGAGTTTTTTTTTTTTTCTTTCTGGGATTCCCTTTTGTGTTAACAAAACACTAGGGAAGATTGTCAATGTGGGTGTACAGAGCTCATAATTCTTACTATTTGCTGATGTGTGGTTGATTTCTAGGCATTGTTATGCACAACTGACAGACATATGGTCATAATGTAAGAAGGGTGGAGATGACAGATTCAGGCCAAATTAGAATTCACCTCCTGGGGTTGAACATCCTTCACCTTTTGGGGTCTACACTTCTGATTGTGTAGCTTGGCATCCTTGGTAGGTGGTAGCCTGTAAAAGAAAACACATCCTGTGAACTGGACACCACCAGCCAAAGAGATCTAATAGAGATTTGACAACTTCTTTGGCTACTGTGCCATGCTCTGCTACCAAAGTGGTTACTTCTGCTTCCAGGTCATTCCTCAGCTTTAAGGACTTAAAACTTAAAACTTCCTCAGTTTTAAGTTAGGCACCATTACTATCCTGCAATTCATAACTACTACTACTAGACATTTTCTTTTGTTTCTTGGCAGAACCCTGATACCTAATAGCAATGGTGTTAAGTCAACCTTTGTCTAAATCACGAGATTTAATTATTCTTAATTCATCATGTATTTACCTAAGAGTTATATTGTATGAATAAGTTCTACCAAAAGACATCAGTCTTGGAAAGTAATGAAAAAAAGATCTTGTTGTGTTAAGATGGTGTTTGCAAGAGAAAGGATCTGCATACTCATGAAGCCTCTGCTTCTTACATCGGAAGCAAAGGGCTTCATTAACCTTTCCCTTTCCCCCACACTCATTGAAAGTGATTTCCATACCCTTAGGAGACACAGAAATCACATTCATCCAGAAAGTGGGAATATTGCAGCTCACTCATAGAGAATCTGCTGCACAATGTTTACTAGACAACTCTCAATCAATAAATGTGTTCTCTTCTTATAATAAAATGAGAAAATATTTAATAATAAGGGCTAATGTCAACTTTGTCATTAATTAAAAGAAAAGGATGCATATCTTGCTGTGAAAAATTGCCTGGTAAAAGGGTCACTTAGTCTCTGCTTTGGAAAAAACAAACAAAAAGCAAAAACAAACAAACAAAAACACCAAACCAACAACAACAACAACAAAAGAATACAAAAAGAAAAAAAACCCAAACCCATGATATATGGTTTTCTTACTATTTGAAATAAAATAAAATTAAATCTGAAGGAGTAAGTCATAGACTCCAATGTCAGATAAAGTAGGTGACAGAGGATTCCCAAAGCACAGGAAGCTTACCTCTGAACTCTCCTCTGCTTCCTTCTGGCACTTTGGTGCTGGATCACTATAGCAACCACCACAAATATGACTGCTAGGGGGAAAAGCACGCCAACCACGATGGAGAAGTCTATAACAGAGAGCACGTGAATCATGTTGAGGACACAGGATCTTACCTCTCTATAGTCTGTCTCTTTCCTTCCTTTCTTTCTTCCTCAATTCCTTCCTTTTCTAAACCCCTCCATTCCTTCATCCTTCCCATTCTGCTTTTCTTTCTTCCCTCTCTTCCATCCTCTATCTTTCCTTTCCTCCCTTACTTCTTCCTTTTTGTTCCCAGAAAAAATCCAGTCATTTAGCCCAGGCTAGCCTTATACAGATTATGTAGCTAAGACTAGTCTCAAACTTCCTGTGATCCTCATAGCTCAGGCTCCCATGTAACAGAATGGAATGCCAATGAGCCTGTCCTAACACTTCTATATGTCACAAAATTTATATAGCTTTTGCCAGATGAACCTGTCTCACTGGAGAGTTTCTCACAAATATTATAATGGTTAATCTTCACTGCCATGGTGTCTATAAAAGTAGAAGGGGAAAGACCCACATGAACCCAGGCTGAGCTGAAAAGGGAATGAGCAGAAAAGCCTTTGGACACTGTATTTATTTCTCTCTGCTTTTCTGACTAAGTATCATGTGACCTGCCACTTCCTTCTCCCACTACTATGTCTTCCCCCACCAGGATGGACTGTATACAAAACTGTAAGCTAAGCAAGCCTCCCCCCCCCCTTCCTTAAGACACTTAACCAAAGAAACAAGAAAACTAACAGAATTGCTAAAATGAAAATAGTGTTGATGAAGATTATAGTGCTAGTGTTTAATAAAGAACAAGTAAGACAGAAATCTATAGGACACCTTCCAGAGAAGGTGGGCTAAATGTCTTCTTCCTGAGAGAAGGAATGTCTTGGAAGAGAAGAAGGGTGGATGCAGTAGTAGGAGAGTGAAGGCTGGGAGCTTGTAAGAAGATTTGGACTAAGGAGGATGGTAGAGCAGAAACAAAACACATCTTAAATCCAGCCTTGAAATGAAAAGAGAAAGAAATTAGAGCCCTTAGATAGCATTGCTCCTGTTGCCAAATAAAGAGTCAAGGCATGAGCAAAATACTGATGGAGACACAGTTCCTGTTTCATCTTGGTTTCTTACCCACCAGTCTAAGCAATAAATTCAACCTGAATCCCTTGCCATCTCATGTATTCACTTCTATTATACCTATCTGAAACCATCAGAGACCAGAAAGTACACACATCTGAAGAACAGAATAGTCACTCCTCTTAGCACATAGGTTAGCAATCCAGTCACAAGAGTATCAGTTTCAAAAATGCAAGAAAAGCTTACCCGTGTGAAGATACAACACACAGGAGGAGGTAGACATTCCAGAAAGCAAAATTCAAAATAAGAGAATGGTGTTCATTCAAGTATGTAATTCTCTTCAACTTCATAAAATTATTGTTCAATGAAGTCAAAGGAAAATAAAACTGGCATTTCTGCTAGATACAACTAAGCTTCAGAATGGGGGTGTGAATGAATGCATTTGAACTAACATTAGAATAATAAGTATTTAAAGAACACAAAGGACATAAATGGAGTGCTTACAAACACTTCAAATCAGAGAGAACAAAGTTGTGGCTTAGGGAAACAAACAAACAAAACCAAAATAACTTCAAAAAACAAAAACAAAAAAACAACCAAACAAATAAAAACAAAAGACAAAAAAAAAGACAGTGTGTAATTTAAGATAGAAATAATTAAACAGCAATACTAGCTTCTTCTATAGCTAATAATGATCTTCTTGATCAGCACACACCACGAAGCTTTTACATAACAAAAAACGTCCTCAATCCATGAAAATACTAAACCAGGAAATCTTTCTTTGTAGGCGTTAATGAAGGGGTAAGCATTTAGATAAACAAGGGAAAGAGTCAGTTTCCTTTGCTGAAGTGGCCCCTAGGAGGTCAGCACACTCCAGGGCAGGCCCTACCTCAAGTCACAGGATGAACTAGATGGCAAAGAAGAGAAGACAATGCCTGGAAATTGGGTTGGGAGGGAAGGAAGGGTAGGGAAGGTGAAGCTGGGAGGAGTTGGGTGACCTGGATAAATGTGATCAAAATACATTGTTTGGGACTCTCACCACATTAATACAAATACAATTTAAAGAGAAGACCAAGAAGAAAATGATCAGAGAAAGTGGGTTCAGTTGTTGCTTGGTGGGAGAATACTTGCATAGCATGCTCAAGGTCCTGAGTGCAATCTCCAGGACTGACAAAAAAAATGAGAAGAAAGAAGAGAAGGTGGAAGAGAGGACGAATTGTATAGAATCACAGAAAAGCAAAGAGAGCAAATGAACAAGGAAAACCCAGAAGAACTGTGCTTTGGATGGCAATGTAGTCTCACTCTAGGTTTATTGACTATAAAATGTACCACTCTATAGTAGGGGCACAGGGGCATAAAAGAACCCTTGAACATTGTACTCAATGGATGCACAACTACTTTAAAACCAAAATCTAGTTAAGCAAATACAAAGATGTGGAAAATTTTAGGACAACTAATAAAAGAATTTTAAAAAATGCCTATCCTCCAAATTAATAAAAGAATGGTTACTAAAATGGCCAACTGGCTTATACCATAAAATGAAATAAGAAAGAGTAAAAGGAAGCTTAGATTAGGCAAAACACAGAGAGACTGTGCAATATAAATGAGGATTTGTGTCCTAGCATATTAGTAATATGTTCTTCAGCTTAACTTTGAAAAGTAAAGCTAAACCCAAATGGTGTATGAGACAGCAAGGATTTTAATACTACATGATTTTCTTAAAAGATGCAAGCTTCAAGAGGACTCAGAAAGGATGAATATAAATGTGAAGATGTTATAGCGACACAAACACATGAAGGATTATGCCTCAGCCAGCTTGGCCTCTGGGAAATGTAGACTTTGAAAGGCAAGAAGCAATAGAGATGGACGTGTAAGCTCATAAGATGACTGTGTACATCTACTGAGAACACATAACTATTCCAAATGTGTATATATTAGATAACAATATCTTGGTTTCTAATCAGATAGTAACTGACAGTACCAAAGTTGTAATATAAAAAAAAAATCAGTCAATGGTTTATTTTATTTTATTGATGAATTTTATTGTATGTATGCATGGGTATCATGTGAATGTAGTGCTGAAGAGGCCGGGAGAACTTGACAGGTCCCCTAGAACTGGAGTTACAGATGGTTGTGAGCTGTCACATGAGTGCTGGGAATCAGGACAGCATTCTTGGAAAAGCAGTGTGTGCTCTGAACTGCTGAACCATATCCCCAACCTCCAAATACACCTTTAGAGTGGTTAGTTTTAAAAGTTCTACACAGTAACCGGCATAACAAAGAAACTCAACTATTAGTTGGGATTATATGCAAGCAATGGTACTGGCCAACCTGAACCAGGTAGGCACAGGAGGACACAGTGCAAAGTAATGTTAATTTTTCCTGTTCATACACAGAACACCTGCACACATGATGGTATGCTTAAGCCATAAAGTAATCTTTAATACATTTTGCCATATGCTCCATATAATATGTTCTGATTGCCATGTAATCATTCTTGGTGTTAACTAAATAATTACTAGAAAAAAAAACCCCACATTTTCTTGCATGGTAGGAAGCAGGAGGTGGTAGGATGCTGGTGGGGAGGGTCATGGGGGATACTGAGATATGTTGTAGTCAGCTAAATTACACACTAGGAATAATATAGAAAGAAATTTACTGGTCAGCTGAAAATCTGGCAAAGGGATTTATTGGTACTTGTTACCATACAGAAATGATGAATGTTCCTCAATGAATTTATCTGATAATGTTATGTATGCATCACATTGACCTTTTTGTACTTATAATGTGGCTCATTTGATGTTTATATGAAGTTTTACTTTTGCTTTTGGAGAGTATTATCAAGTGACTGGGTAGGGAACTTGAAACATGGCAACCATGTTTATAGAAACTGAAGTCTGTTCAGAGGCTTTTGCTAGGATGAAAGTCAGATTAAAAGCAGTGATTTGCATATCACATAACTATTTAAAAGCTGCAAGTCAAACTGGAAAAATCATTATATGCTTATGTTTCTAATTAGTGGAAACAAAATGATTCATTAGAAAAAATTCATGTACCATGACTTTTCAAATTTCACTGAATAAATTTGAAAATTTCAGCAGAAACCAGGAAATGTAACAGCAAAGGGAATATTAAATGTTTGAAGAAGCAAATGTGTTTAAACTTACTCCAAAGTTATATAATGTAAAATGTACCAAAATATCACATGGGATCTCATACCCAAATAGAAATATTTAGTGACATAAATAAATGCTTTTAAATATATTTTAGATAGTTGGGTGAAGATAATCTTTCTGAAAGATTACTCATAGGCTTCTCAAGTTTTACTTTCCTAAATTGTTTATTAAGTATGGATTTTACCACAAACATCATGGATATTAATGGTGGCAATGGGCTCCAAAGGTGCTGTTTCTTCTCCATGCTGAATGATAATCACCACCCACTGAAGGGTAGAGCTTGAGGTCTTTCTCCAAGGCCATAAATCTTGAAGCCTACATATGCCAGCCCACCATGTCTACATGTCTGTGGACTGGTTTTGGTGATCCACTCGGTGTCAGTATTTCTTCTGAGCTTTATAGAATGGATCAGTGAGGATAGTATCAAATTTGTGTGTGGAATCTTTACCAACAACTTAAGACTGAAGAACTCCCATAGGTTAATGAATACATAAAAATAAAGGTTGTGAGAAGAGCAAAGTCATGGTGTAAGGCTATTTTAGTGAAAATCAGAATCATCAAAGAGTTTTCTAATTAAATAGTTGATTCTGTTCTTAGTGTACCCTGCAACCCCATCCCAATAATGATAATCTGAAGATAATAATATATTGCAAAATAATATTATATAACCTTAAAATGTAATGGAGTTTAGGATCTCCATGAAGATAGAAAGTAAAGAAATTTGGAAAAACAAAGAGTAAGTTGAAATGTAAACATTAAAATTAAATATTATTTTTTTGTTTGAAACTCCTAAAAAAGCAATTGAACTTGGGACAAGCAGTTCATTCAGGCCTCTTCCTAACCACATCTCCATTGCCATCCTCTGTGAATATAGAACAATGTTGGTTCATGAAGTCCAGAGACAAAGCTCCAGGAATCTTTCCCTGTACACACTGGGGCTCGATACACAAGTAACTAAAGCTGGTTCCGAACAACCACCTGGAACCGTTCAGAGCAAGGAGTTGAAGGGGGGCACTCAAGAAAAAAGAAGAGGAAGGAGAATAAAAAGGAGGAGGAAGAGACAGGGGATGAGGAAGAGGAGGAGAAGGAAGAGGAGAAGATGATGAAGTTCATAGAACATTCTTCTCCTTGTGGAGTAAGTATTCTTTATGATGGCAAGTGGGAACAAAGTTCCCAGTCCATCTCATTCCCTCCTTTACGACCTAGAGGGAGGCCTGCCTCCTGCTCACAGCTTTATCATCTACCCAAAGATGTGTCAGTAGAAGCAACAAGCAATCCGAAATGCAAGGAAAAGCCATGTGGCCAGTTTCAGTAATCCTATCACTTGTTCTAAAAAAAGATGACACACTCCAAAGAAGAGTCCAATGAAGAAATGTGGGCAGTATGTGAATGAATAGGACAGCCCACCTGTAGGTCATGTGAGTGACCAGTATAGCTGAACTGTAGGCAGCATGTGAGTGAGCAGAGCAGCATACTTCAAAATACAAGAATTCAGAGAACAGAACCCAGAGCTACCACCATGTTCTCAAGGAGTCCTGTGACTTAATATCTACTGTAGAAAAGGAAAAAAAAAAAAACAGAAAGCAAGAAAATATGATATATTAAAGTAATTTTATAAATGAAGAGTTTGAAGATAGCTTTCTGTATGAAAACTGACAATGCAAGAGTGCTGAAAATATGATTTGAATATTGCAAAATTGACCTTGGGGTTGGATAGCACATGTTCTGTAGCCATAGTGGATGGCTCCAGGGAGAGAGCATGATCCAGACACACATGAACTCAACGAGAGGGTGACAGCATGCACAAGACCTGAATAAATCCACAAGAGACAAAAATCCCAGCAGGGAGAAGAGAAAGTAGACACAATGTCCCACTCCTAACCAAGAAGCTCTTTATAGTTGACATCCACTTAGGAAGGGAAGTCAGTTTTCCCAAATGGAGTCTCACTGGGTATGTTAATCACACTCCAGGACAGACCCTCATGTCCAGTTGGTCGACACAACATAGAGTCCATGTGTTTCCATGAAGTTTTGTATTATTTATGTTTTGCTCTTTTCTTTAGTTTTGATTTTTGGCAAAGAGAATGAAAGAGAGAAAGAGAGCATGAAACAGGGTGAGTAAGGAGGTAGAGAGGATGTGGAAGGATTTTTTTGAAGGAGAAAGAATATAATCAAAATACATGCTATGAAATGAATTGTAATAAAATAATATTTATAAAAAAATGAAGAGAGGTGAGCACTAGAATTCATGTTTTCTGACTGTGGCATCAACGTGACCAGTTGTCTCATGCTCCCCCTGCCACAATGAGTTTACCCCATAATAAATGTCACTCTTAAACTGTGACTCCAAATAAGCCTGGCATGTCTTGAATCACTTTGGTTGGGTAGTTTTAATCACAGCAGTAGGAAAATAACTAATACAAACAGATGGGAAGAGCTTGGCAGAAGGGAACAGTTTGCTCAGGCCGGATGTTCAGTGTTACCTACGGAAGACTGTGGCTGAATTCTCGCAGTCAGGAGGGGCCCATCCTTCCTTGCACTGACACTGAAGCTCATGGTCACACACCTAGTGGAAGATGGATGCTGTGAGTGCCACCATAAGACTTAGGGGACCCTTCAAGGCCCCATACTTCCACATGATGTTGGTTTTGACATGAGAGAGACCCCTGCTTTGTTGGCTTGGCTCTGCCAAGATGAAGTTTGAATGACATACAAGGATGTCAGTAATGGACGCTCAGAGGAAGTCTCCCATCCTATATACTCCTGAGTGTCAGATAAGCATAATAACTTTCATCACTAAGTGCTGAAGGTATTCTGTCTGCTTCAACAGAACATAACTAAAACTGCATAAGACACAGCGAACTAGAGATGCTGGCTTCCCACACTTACTGCGTGCCCCTTGCACTTCGAGGAGCAATTGGCTGACTTGTAAGTCTTCTCCATGTCCACACACTCAGCATTAATGCACACCTGAAAGGATGTGGAAACATGAGCTTGATGAAACAGTTGCAACGTTTCTGTCTTGGTCAACACCTGGGTGGAATTGAGTCTTAATTTTTTCATCAACTCTGTCCTCAAGCATGCCTTTTTAAAGGACTATTTATTACTTCCTTGGCCCTTGAGAACTTTCTACAATGTGTTTTGATCATATTTATTCCCCTAACTTTTCCCAGCTCCAGTCTCTTTCCTACCCACTCAACTTTGACTCTTTAATACAAAAAATTTAAGACCAATTTGTGTTGTGCAAATATTCTTGGGTGTGTGGCCTTCCACTGGAGTATGGCCAACTTTCGGGGGGGTAGGGGGTAAATGCTTTTAGAGAGAATTGATGTTATTTCATCCAGAAGCTACCAAATTCCAGTGGGACCTCAACTAGGAATGGGGCTTTGTGCCTACCTTCCCTCCATCTGTTGTGATTTTCTATGGCTTGATCTTACACAGGTCTTACTCATGCTGTCACAATATCTTTGAATTCCTATGTGCAGATGCCTTGATATGTTCATTTGAAATTTGTTATTATTTATCCATGTGTCTGTGAGTGAATGGCATGTGTGTGTTGGTGTCTGTAGATGCCAGAAGTAAGTGTGAGGTCACTTGGGTATGGAGTTACACATTGTTGTGAGCTATATGGGTTCTGGGACCCAAATGTTGGTCTTAGGGAACAGCAGCATGTGCGCTTAACCACTGAGTCATCTCTCAGTGACCAAATTCAAACATTTTATTAGGAAAACACTAGCAGGTTTTGAAAGAGACAGACCAAACTATAAATTTTAGTAAATAATAAAATATTTTGAAAGCCCTCCTTAAAATGGCTCTGCTTTTTCCTGATAGGTACTTCATTTACTCTAACAGCTCCTCACATATGGAGGTACTGATGATCACAGAACCAAGCATAGTGGAAATTGACATCTGGAATAAGAGCTGGAATCACATCACACATGATGCTACAGCAACTACCATGAGTGGGAAGTAAATGGCACTCTCCTTTCCTCTTTACCATTATCAGAGGAGCTATTATTCTTGAACACCCACCAGTTTAAAGCACTGAATTGTCCCAGTTTCTCTTTCTGATCCTGGATCGCCTCATTCAGGATAATTTGTTTTAGATCTATCCAATCACCTGTAAGTATTGTGCTTTCATTTTTCCTTATGGCTAATAATCAATTTTGTATACACATCATCATATCTTTTTAAACCATTCATCTGTTGATGGACATCTAGGTTGGCTCCATTTCCTAGTTATTGTGTATAGAATGGCTATTGTCACTGGTATCTCTACAGTAGGATATAAATTTCTTTTGTGTTTACGTCTAAGAGTTGCGTAGTTGGTGCAATTGCCTGAACAAGACCTACATGAGATCAAGCCAGCCACAACTTCTGCACAGAGGCAGTAGATGATCTTCAGGCCCTTCCCTTCATTCATTGATCTTCTTCGAGTGTTTGACAACTGTTAGGTTTCATGCTCTGGTGTTTGTTCCTACATACTGGCAATTATGAGCATGAGGAGGAGGGTGGTGAGGGTTGGTGAGAATAATAGTGAAGTTATAAGGAAGAAATGATAGAGAGGATGCTAAGAGATTTGGAGGGAGAAATAGGGTGTACGTGATTATATTTCACTACATACACATCTTAAAATCTCAAAGAATAAAAAATAGGATGCCCTATCCAAATATTTATCAAATTTTATAACATGATACTAAGAACATGGTGGGACCTTATTAAATGTTATTGGAGGGATGAGTTCAGGTTTGCATAAATCAAAGGCAATAAGATATTGTGAGCATGGTGTTCCAAGGAAGACAGGAAGTGGTCACGGGTCGGGAGTGTGGCACTGCTCTCATTCTTTTCTTACGTTTGGGTTTCCGTTGTATGATTACGTTTGAATAAAATGCTCTGTGAAAGGACCCTGATATAGCTGTCTCTTGTGAGACTATGCCGGGACCTAGCAAACACAGAAGTGGATGCTCACAGTCAGCTATTGGATGGATCACAGGGCCCCCAATGGAGGAGCTAGAGAAAGTACCCAAGGAGCTAAAGGGATCTGCTGCCCTATAGGTGGAACAACAATATGAACTAACCAGTACCCCCCGGAGCTCATGTCTCTAGCTGCATATGTATCAGAAGATGGCCTGGTCAGCCATCAATGGAAAGAGAGGCTCATTGGTTTTGCAAACTTTATATGCCTCAGTACAGGGGAAAGCCAGGACCAAGAAGTGAGAGTGGGTGGGTAGGGGAGTGGGGGAAGGGGTATTGGGGACTTTTGGGATAGCATTGAAAATGTAAATGAGGAAAATACCTAATAAAAAATTAAAAAAAAAACAAGCTGGAAACTTTCAACAGTAAAGATCCAAATGTATTGATGTAGAGTTCAAGAGTGGTTGTTAATTTGAATTGTCTGACATCATGGAAGATGACCTGGCTTTATTAGTATATGCTTTCTGGACCTTCCTTAGTCCAATGAATGAGCTTAAACAAACATAGGTCAACTTTAGTTACTTCCCTTTCCCTTGTCAGGGTAGCTGACTACTACACTACAAGTTGAAACTACAAGTTGACACTACAAACAACTGGATCATAAAATTCTACAAATGAAAACCCATGTTATGTTGGTAGTCATATTATGCTTCAGAGGAAAACATCCTCTTTTTAAGAAAAGATGCACGGGCTGGAGAGGTGCCTCAGTGGTTAAGAGCACTAACTGCTCTTCCAGAAGTCCTGAGTTCAGTTCCCAGTAACTACCCACATGGATGCTCATAACCATCTGCAATGGAATCCAATGCCCTCTTCTGGTGTGTGTGATGACAGTGACAGTGTGCTCACATACATAAAATAAATAAATCTTGAAAAATTAACAAGAAAGAAAAGGTGCAAAAGGGACAGCCTTGTGTTTCCTCTTCTACAGTGCTGGGTGGTGAGCATGGGGCATGTTGGAAATGTCAGGTGGCAAGGAGAAACAGGATTGGTCCTTGGTGGTAGCATTGCATCGCCAAGTTTACTGTGAAGGCTCTTACATCTCTGACCTTAGTACAGTGTGTGTTAACAACTGTCCTAATAGTTTCCATCTCTTTTAGTTTTTCTTTTGTGCCTCTATAGCCTTTATCACCCTAGGAACATGTGGACTGTGATTACAGAATTTGTAACAGCATTGAGTTAAAAATCAAGGTCCATATGTGGGATAATCAACTGCCAAGGCACAATTTTGACTTGCCTTGTTAGTTCCACACTTGGTTCCATTGGCCACCATGTCTACTCCTTGACTTGTGTCTTCAGGATCAAATAATTTACATGTCAGGAAAGATACGGTAAGTCCTTTCCAGGGCAAATCACCTGATCCGCCTTCACAGAACAATTTCCCACACATGGCATCTCTACAAACAACAACAACAGCAAATTACAAACTTTATCCCAGGATTCAAATTTTAGTTTTACACAAATGTAAACCAGCATTGGCATTTAATAAGTAATATCTTTCTTATAGCTTCTATTTGTACTCATGCAATGTCCTTATGCTGCATTAATAGGATATATATGTTGTTTCCCAAGTAGAGATCCCTTTACAAGTAATTTTTGCCAACTGGCTAAGTTATGGCTAGTGGGGAGAGGGCAGAATCTTAAACCTAAATTCTAGAAGGTGGACTTGAATAAGGGAGTATGCCCCATTTATGGATACATTTTCCATCAGTTTTGATGATGAAATGTATACTGGTTAATTTTTATCAACTTGACTCAAACTGGAGTCACCTAGGCAGAGAGAACCTTAGTTGAGGACCTAACCCCTTCAGACTGGTTTGTGGGCATGTCTATGTGGTAGTTTCTTGATTAATTATTGCTGTAGGAAGGCCCAGCTTCACTATGGACAGTACCATCCCTGGGCAGGTAGTACTGGTTGGGGTGTGTAAGAAAGCAAGCTGAGTAAACCATGGTGACAGTAATTAGAACTCTTTAGAGCCTTAGCATCAGTTCTTGCCTTCAGTTCGTGCTCTGGCTTCCCTCAGTGATGGACTGTAACATGGAAGTATTAGTCATTCAAATCCTTTCTTCCAAAAGTTGCTCTTGGTCAGAGTACTTCCTCACGGAAGCAGAAAACAAATTAGGAGTGAATGTGATGGGTGGAGCTGGCGAAGCCATCACTGACTGAAATAAGTCCTTGGGGATGAAGCTAGAAGATGCTCAAAGGGCAGATCCTTGACCTTGCAAAGGTGCCTAGAGAGTCATTTATTTTTCATTATTTTTCTTCCCTCAGAGAAGCTCCAAAAGTAAAATGCCTCAATTTTCCACAAGAGAGTGGTCAGCACAAAGCCAGAGGTCTCTTGACATTTCAAAGCATTAAGTATGGCGCTCAGAGGTCTCCCTCTAAACCTGCAGATTAAACTCCACACAGGGAAGCCATCAGCTGATCAGCACAAAATGTAAGAAAAGCCAAAGCCCTCCAGGTCCACCCATTTGCCTAGGAATCTCATAAATTCATTCTTTTTAATAGCTGAGTAGTACTCCATTGTGTAAATGTGCCAAGAAGTGGGAGTGGGTGGGTGGGGGAGTGGGTAGGGGAGCGTGTGGGGGACTTTTGGGATAGCATTGGAAATGTAAATGAAATAAATACCTAATAAAAAAATAAAATAAAATAAAAAGAAAAGCCAAAGCCAATCAAGCCATAGTCAATTGCTTTATATGACATTCAGAGGAAGCCTGTGAACGCATAGTCTAGAAGGGAGAGAATAATTCTGTGCTGCTATTGCTCATGGTTAGAGAAGAGATGGGTGCTGAATTAGGAAGGCACAGCTATTCCACACTTTGCTGGGTGTTGTTCAAGAATCAGACAATGATTCATGACAAAACTGTAAGGATGGTACTGAACATAGAAAATGTGGAGATAAATGCCCACCACAGACAATGGCTACTTGGTGACTAGGTGGTGTCTGAAGGGGGATAAAATGTCTGAGCATCATGTTACACTCATTATCTTCTGTTAACACAGTTAAACAGGCTAATATGATACTCATAGGCTACAGAGGAGGGATGGACCAACCCTACTACCTTCCCGTATACCCTCCCATGTATTGCTTTGCTCAACTCTGTGTATTTCCTTTTCCATAGCTGTTTCATTTACACACTACACACTATTATATGAAAATAAAATGAACACATAAAGTAACATATTTAGGTTGAACTTAAGTTGTCTTAAATTTGCAGAATAAAAAAAATGTATACAAAACTCTCAAGTTCATCTGGTGTGGCTTTTATCCTATTTTCAGAATATCAGTACTGATATTAAAATGAGTTTCTTGGGTGCATTGTTATTCACTTTTCTTACTATAATCTTGCTCATGCAAATGTCATGACAAATTTAAATACAGTTATATATGTTCTTCAGTTGTTGTTTTCTGTGTAGATAAATATTTTTACCCAGAAACTCATAATGAAAAGCACAAGCTTGAAAAAGTACCTAAAGTGCATCCAATTTCTTTTCAAAATTTTCTAGTCATATTTATTATGTGTGTATGACTGTTTTTTCTGCATGTGTGTATGTATACCACCTATATGCCAGGTGCCTGACAGAAGTCAGAAGAGGGGTTCAGTTCCCCTAGAATTGTAGCTACAGGTGTTTAGAAGCCTCCATGTGGATGCTAAGAATTGAACCCAGGTCTTCTGTGATAGCAGCTAGTCCTCTTAACCTCTGAACTATCTATCTAGGTTAGAAGTCACTTTCTCTTGAACTAGAATAAGACAGCATATGTGGGAAAAAAATGTGTCACTGTCCTGGTGGGGATTGGGGAGAGATGATTTAAACAATACAGCCACTTACTTCGCTTTGCAGGGCATGTGTGTGCCATTCTCCACGTGACAGTATCCGTACTTTGTCCCACCTTCATTCTGCTTGTAACATGATGTATTTGCAACCTTGGTTCCTGGGATCAGGCACAGATGAAAGTGGCATATTTGAAGAGAAAATCAACAAGAAATATAATACTATGAAGTATTAACAAAAGAAAGTTAGAATTAGAAGTTCAGATTGAATATCCCTTATCCAAAATCATTGAGACTGGAAAGGTTTTAGGTTGCAAATCTTTCTATACTTTGAGGTATTTTCAAATAAACCTTGTGATACAGAATATGGGTCAAGCCCATACATAAAGTTCATTTAATGTTTCATACATACTTTAAATGCTTGAACACATAACTGCTGGTCATCATGGGCTACACCATAACACTATAATTCATAGAATTGATGAGACATTTAAATTTAAATGAGTTGAATGTGTGTGTGTGTGAGAGAGTGTGTGTGTGTACCACTGAGAACCAGGCCTATTCAGTAGTATGTAGGTGGTAAATATTAGCCATTCTTACTGCATCTCAGATTATCAATAAGGAAGTGGAGATTCACTCCAAGTCACACAGGAAGATACAGAAGCCAGTTTCACCCACCTCTCCCCAAGCAGAATCCCCAAACCCTGACTGTAAGCTGCCCCACTCAATGGTAAATAACTCTTATACACTGGCAAACATTAGATAAACCTTTGATTGATAATTAACAAAAGTAAAAAAGCAAAAATTTGTAAAGAGTGTATTTTTGTTTTCAAGAAAAATAAATAATGCTGATCTATAAACTTGTAACATTTTTAATGAATTTCATGTTTTGATAGTCAAGATGATATAAATATTTGTGATTATATTTCCTGGATCATTTGGATCTTAGGAACAAAATAATTCCTTATTACAACAAAACAGATGTATACTGAAAACAAATAACTTCATGTATAAGCAAAGGAAACATAATCAAAATCCCTAACTTCTGAGTTACTGGTTCTAATACTTTGGAAAGTATCATTCATATACCCACCATCATTGCTACCTTTCCTCAACCAGAAACATCCTTGTACTTTTCCTAGATTTTAAACATCCTACAATTCAAAGAAGCAGGACTGCTATTAGATTAATGCACTCTCAATTGTTTGATACATCTTTACTCTTGGACTTTAAAATTCCTCTTCAATTATTCATTGCCATAAAAAAAACAGCTTTGGAAGAAAAATTCTCATTGATAAATATTTCTGAATTCAGTGGCTAGGGTAATAAAGGACAAAGCAGTATCTTTAGCTGTGTGTTCCTCCTCCTCATTGCTCCTTACAGAATTCTATCCCATCTTTCTTAATGCCTGCCACAAGTCCTTACTGGGTCACAAATGTAGACGGTTAAAGGTTAATTACTACTCCTCATAGAGCCATGGAGTGAAGATCGTTTTAGTCCTTATTAATTGAGCATTTTCATTTATTTATTTTTTATTAAATATCTGCTTATAGCATAATCACATTTTTGGTACCATGAGTTTTGATTTGCAGGATTATCTTGGGGGCTAAAACTGTGATTTTTATTATGAAATCATGTTATGAACTTTTTCAGATTAATTTAAAATAAATATGAACATTTGTGAATCACAATATTTGGAATTTGAAGACAAATCTGCTTTTCTCATATTTTATGGTGGCTACCTTTGAATGAACAATTTAATGGTCTTCCCCATCCAATATCTAATAAATATGTTCCATATTTATTCAATAAATAATTTTGACATCAACTAAAGTGAGGCACTGAAAACAAAACTATGGATAAAACATACTAGGTCCCTGGATAAGGTGGTATCAAGATTTGGAATAGAGTCAGATAGAAGAAATTAATACCATAACCTTCCTTTCATAACCAACCTATTAATCAGCATAACCATCCTTGAGGGTTACTAGGTAATAAATACACAGGGTATGTTGAGCTTCACTTATGCATGTAGGATTTCCTTTCCTTGGATTGCTGCCATCTAAGGAAGCTATGCTGCAATAATCTCTTGTGCACTGTATAAAGGTTGTCTTTGTGTCCAGCACATCTGGACACCTGTCTCAATGTTTTGTAAACATCTTCTCCATCACTTTTAGCTTAATAAAGAGATGAATGCTGTGTAGCAAAGCAGACGATAGGCGGACTTCTGGGCAGAGATAGGAACTCTGAAAAAGGGTCAGAGAGGTTAGCCAGATAGCCATGGAGAAAGAAACAGGTGCTGTGACTTAGTGAAAGGTAACTAGCAAGGCCATGTGGTGCCATAGAGGAAGGCCACTGATTTGTTTGAGTTAATTTTATATCTAGCTACTTTGCTGGAGTTGTTTATCAGGTGGTGGAATTTGGGGAGTCACGTAAGTATACTATCATATCATCTGCAAATGGTGATATTTTGACTTCTTCCTTTCCAATTTGTATCCCCTTGATCTCCTTTTGTTGTCTAATTGCTTTGGCTAGGACTTCGAGTACTATATTGAATAGGTAGGGAGAGAGTGGGCAGCCTTGTCTAGTCCCTGATTTCTAAATGCCCTCATCCAGCTTTATTCCTCTAATTCCTGTGTCTTAAGTGTATGATACCCTCAGCAATAGGTCTTACTTTCTTGTTCTGGGAGGCAACCAAAAGTAGTGGCAATAGCATGTAATATTGAAGGAATTCTATGGGATATCCCCTGAGCTACAACTCCAAGAGAATTTTCTGTTGCTGGTCACTAGGGTATTTCATAAATAGTCTATGGCTCCTGGGGGAAAGTGTTATTACTCAACGTTACACAATTTCTTACACACACACACACACACACACACACACATTCTTAGGTGATATTATACAACATGTGTCTCTGTGACCTAGAATCCTTCCCTCAGAAGTATCAGAAGGTGCTTTGCAAACTGCCAATGGAGCTGTTGTTCCTTTGACCACAACAGTGACCAGCCCAACAGGATTTCCCCAATGGTGCAGTAATGGCACTTATATATTGGACATAACCAGCACTATGTAATTAAATTTAATAGCTAGTTCAATATAAGGGAATTCATACTTGATACTACCAATAATTTATAGATGGAAAGGTTATAGACACTAGAGGAGAAATTACTATTACAATTTATTCTAAACCAATACACCATCTAACTTTATTCTAAACACTTATTCTTATACCCATTAACAACTGTAGCTTGAATCTCCTTATCAAAGAAGCTTTATTTTATTTATTTATTTATTTATTTTTTTACAGCAGCAAAAGACAGAAGCTACTTAGAGATCCAAATATGGTCAAAATGCAGAGAATGCATGACTGTCCTGGCTGGTTTTGTGTGTCAATTTGACACAAGCTGGAGTTATCACAGAGAAAGGAGCCTCCCTTGAGGAAATGCCTCCATGAGGTCCAGCTGTAAGACATTTTCTCATTTAGTGATGGGGGTTTGAGGCCCAGTCCATTGTGGGTGGTGCCGTCCCTGGGTTGGTAGTCCTGGGTTCTATAAGAAAGCAAGCTGAGCAAGCCAGGGAAAGCAATCTAGTAAGTAGCACCCCTCAATGGACTCTGCACCAGCTCCTGCCTCCAAGTCTCTGTCCTGTGAAGTTACTGTCCTGACTTCATTTGGTGATGAGCAGCAATGTGGGAGTGTAAACTGAATAAATCCTTTCCTCTCCAACTTGCTTCTTGGTCATGATGTTTTGTGCAAGATTACAAACCATGACTAAGACAATGACTATGGTGTTCCTATCCTTAGCAGATCTACAACACAATCCCTACACTTCATGCTCCAAGAAGATTATGAAAAAGAGGGCAGAAAAATAAGAGCCAGAGGACCTAGATGTCTGCTGCAAGATAGTATCTTCTAGATATGTCCCCATGAAATCTCAACAGTGTCATTGCCTAAACAAGACCTGCATAATGACCACATCATTCAATACACAATGGAAATAGGAGACTACATAATACATCACCCCTAGATGAAAAAAATTACAGGAGCTAATGGCTGTGGATGGAGGAAGAATCATTTTCCATCACTTATGAGTACCTACTATGTTATGCAATATCAAGTGGTTAGCTCTAAACATGTCTATGTATGAGCAACACTAAATGGACTCAATAGGTTGTGTGTGTGTGCTTGGGGGGTTGTAGGAATAATAGGAGTTGAGAGTGAGAGAGTTGTTAGATAAAGGAAGAGGTGGAATTGATGTAAATACAGTGTATTCATGTATAAAACTTCTAATTAAATATGTTAAAGGTACTTACTTATAATTTTGAGAAGTGACATAGTTTCTAGGAGGAAGGGGATAGCTTGATTCTTTGGCCAAAGTCAAACCCTGTTACTGGGCTGATGTAAACATGGAGAAGAATTTGTCCCTGTGATACTCATCCTCATTAACCTGATGAGTTAAGTGTTGAGATCACCATGGAAACTCACTTCTGGGTATATGAAGGAGGATGTTTCCAGAAATATTTGAGTAAGGAGGGAAAGCCCACCTTGAGTCTGGGTGGCATCATCCCTGAGCTGTAGTCCCAGACTGCATAAAAACAAACAAACAAACAAACAAAACAAAGAAATAGCTTAACTGAGCCTGGGATTCATCTTCTTCTGCTTCCTGATTGGGGATACACTATAACCAACTGCCTCCTTGACTTCCTCTTCCTGAAAGACTTCCCCAGGAACTGGGAGCCAAAATTAACCCTCATTTTGTTAAATTTCTTTCTTTAGGCATTATATCACAGCAGTAAAAGATCCAGATCCTTACCTGGGCCCCACATGTCCATGCACTGCTGCTGCAGGGTGGGACATCTGCCCTTCAAGCAGTAACCATGCCCATTTTGGCAAGGGAAGCCATTGACTCTGAATCTGTCACCTGGGCAGTGGCTGGATTTACCATCACACACTTCAGGCAGATCACACTCATCCTTTGCTGCTCTGCACACAACCCCAGGTTTTTTAAGCTGCAAGGAAGCAGAAATAGAGAGCATGTGTCATCCTGTCCTTTGCCCGACACCTTAGATTAACACAAACAAACTGTTTAGTCTTCGGGGCCATAGCAAAATTTTAATGTGATTCATTTTTGCACTACATCCATATCATCACTTGTGCTGATGTTGGTCAATAGTCTGAGTCTTCAAATAACTAATTTTTGAATTTGCAATACAAACTCTGAAGACACATACAATGATATAAGAGACACATGGGCAATATCTCAGATGGCACGCAGGGAGTTGTATCTCTCCCTTTGTTGAATGCTGCTTTGCTGTGATTTACAAGATTTAAGCTTGTAACTTCAGGACTCTCCAGTGAAGTGAAAGAGAGACAAATCTGCAAACAGCAGATCCGCATACCTCAAGACTTTCCCAGGCATCGAGTTTCTTCAGTTCTTTTCATCGAAGTGTAGGGCATTTCTTGTCACCACTTGTTATGGAATGTTGTGTTGTGAAAAAAGAAATTGCTAAGTACTGTCTTGCTATATGAATTCTGTTGCAACAGTACCGTGAGTTTTGCCCTTATTTCCTTAGAAAAATCTTGATAAACCAAACTCTTCTTCCACTTCAGCAAATCAGAGGAAGGCCATCCTTGGCTAGAGTGTGAGACCACATGCACCAAACCACATCCACTGTTTTACTGGTTACAGGATCGGACCAAAACTGCAGCCAGAATTTACCAATCCTCCGAACATAAATCTCACAGCTCCAGCCTGCTTGGTTCTCTCAAAACAAACCACACAGAGTCCCTCCCATCCTCTCTTATCATTTAGACATGCTTTCTTTTGGTGCCTAAATCTAAATCTAAAATCAAATCATTACGTTTCCTGGTAAACAAAAATGCTTTCATGTAAAGTATTCTCTGATCCCTCCAGTATAGATTTCTGGGCTATGATTGAAGATGGGAGAAGCTCCCGTCAATTTAAAATACTTTTCTAACAGATCTATCAATATAGGCAGGTATCATATGATGTGGTCTATCTAGGGAGGCCCTGCAGTATGAGAAGCAGGGTAAAGAGAAACTCTCAATGGCTGGCTTTGAGCGAGCCATGTTTGCTCATGTTGCTTTGTCTAGTAAATAGTGACCACATTTTTATTTCTCAAAGATTATACTGTATGAATTTAAGGTGAGCAATATGGCATTTTGGTGTGTGTGTGTGTGTGTGTGTGTATCTATAGTGAAACATTTATTATGGTCAACAAATTAGCATCAATCTCATATAGTTTGTTACCTTTGTGCAGATGTGTGTAGATGTTTACAGCAAGAACATCTGAAATCCACTCTCAGCAAACTTCCACTACAGTACCCATTACTTTTACATGCATGTAGACACTATGTACCTGCTGTACACTAGACCTCCAGTTCCATTAATCCCATATAATTGCATGTTGCTCTCCCTTTGCCAACAGCCCCTTATTTTCAACCACTGATAACTGTGGCTTTACTCTGTATCTGCACAGTCAACTCTTTTGTTAAATGGAGTCTGATATCTTCTAGACAACCTTGAACCCTTTACCTAGCCAGAGATAATTTTGAACTTCTGATTCCGTTACCTCCACCTCCTGAATGCTGAGCTTAAAGCCATGTGCCACCATAGCTGGTTAATGGTAGACAAGCATTCTGCCAGCTGAATCACATGCCCAGCCCTAATGTCAACACGTTTTTAGAGTCTGTATCAACAAGAGAGCATGCAGCATTTGTCTCATGGACTCTCTTTTCGTTCACTTGGTATAATGTTCTCCTGGGTTATCCTGGCTGTCACTAATAGGAGACACTCTATGTTTCATAATTTCTGCCCTAAGACTCCATTTACTCAAAAGAAAATGAGATAATATAAGATATTTGCATTATTGGATATCTGGCTGAATTTGTAAAGTACCCAGTGAGTGATTGAGTCTTTATTTTCAAGGAAGAAAAACACTGCCCTGCCTGTTTGACTTAATATAATCACTGAAACATTAGTATAGAAAAATAATCATAATTATAAGAAATGAAACATCTGAATCTTACTTGGCATTTCTCACAGCATTCCCCAAGGGCACACTGGAAACCTGCTTTAATTTTACAGGTCCTTGCATCACAGCATTTATTAGTACATTCCTAGAAAATATCAGCCACAGATGAAAGCAGACATTATATTAGTACAATTCATTATATAGATTATTTGTCAATATACCTATTAATTTTTATCTATTCTCCTTCATGGTTTGCAACCTCATAGGCGGAAGAACAATATCAACCAACCTGACCCCCTTGAGCTCCCAGGGACTAAACCACCAACAAAAGAGTACACATGGAGCAACCCATGGCTCTAATCACATATGTAGCAGAGGATGGCCTTTTTGGACATCAATGAGAGGAGAGGCCCTTGGTCCTGTGAAGGCTTGATGACCTAGTATAGGGAAATGTGAGGCTAGGGAAGTGGGAGTGGGTATGTGGGTGGGGGAACACCCTCATAGGAACAGGGGTATAAATATTAATGGGTTCTTTTTTTCTCGATAAAATAAGAAGAAAAACAAAAGGAAAAGGATGGTTTTCAGAAAAATCCAGCTTAATTAACCCAACTAATAACGTTATGCTTCTCTCTCATCTTCAATTCAATTCCATCCTCAACATAGATATTGAATATTATTAAAGTAGTCTGTGACATGCATGTTTTGTCCATTAACTCAATTCTAGTACATATCCCAAAATAACCACTAATGTGGTCCAACACGTTTGTCAGGGACATCATATCCCCATGTCAAATAGTTGGACTCCCATGAAAGCAATATAATTTATTTTGGTTTTGGTGTTTTTGAGAGATCCAAACTCCAAAGCCTTTCTTGGAGATGCTCAAGAATCAGGACCTCAGGCAACTTCCATTGCCCTGGTCAACACTCCTACTGAAAGGAAAGACTTCAACAGTTGCAATATTTTTAGAGCTAAAACTACTCCCCTTAATTTAAATATAAACACCATCAGGGGAAGGTGTAACCCTTGAAGGAAGAATGAATAAATCTTTAATCTTATTCTGAAGCCACTGAAGAAATCATACATCACTCCTGATAAATGCAATAATGGGGTTAGGGCAGAACCCTACTTAGAATTTTGGCTGGCCCATGAAGAGGATGAAATCTGGACAGGGATTGTGATACCTACAACTTCTGAAACTTAATGGATGTGATATAGCAATCCATTCTGCAAGTGTGTGTGGAAGTCACTAAATAAGACCTGGGTCTATATCTTGATTCTTGCTCTAGTCAGTTCTATTAGTCTTGGAGAGCAAATGATTCACTCTGTCTAAATAGTGCCATATTGCTACACCTAAAGTGATGTTCAATGACATACAGTCACTTGAGCTACCTGAAGAATTTCAACTAGAATGCTAGAAATGAAGACACAAAGTCCATATTGGTAAGGGATGTTGCAAAGGATGGAAAGGGATCTAGTGAGGAGGATAAAGAAATATTAAGCTCTGCACACCCTATATAATTATCCTGAAAAATACCCATTTATCCAAAGCCCCAAGATGTTCAGTTTTATGGTGGGCCACATAATCTTATTGCCAAATGAACTAGATTATTTTAAAAGTCTAGCAGTACCTTGGGTGTGCCACAGTCACAGTCCTCGTTCATTTCCAACAACTGGTTCCCACAGACTGGGGTGGATATGATATCTGATGGCAATGGGCTATTTAAGAGGCAATGCGATAATTTTTCTTCAAGAAACTGTTCGTAATTGACACGACTGCAGGAGCTGAAGTCTGTAGGCATATGGAATCTGTGCAGATAGAGAAGGAGAAAAACCAGTGCAGTCATGCTTTCCATACAGGAAGTAATAGCTAATATCAGCTACAAGGATACTTACAAATTACCTCAAAGGTCAAATCCAACACACCAGGTGCTAAATGTGAAAACATCTACATTTCTAGACTCACCCTTCTGTGTGAACATAAACATCTCAGCTTAGTGGGAAAACAATTCTCAAAGTGTAACATGCACCTTGACCTGTCTATGTCATACTGTCATCCCTAGATTATTTTGGGATAACTGGATCATATTTACACATAGATCTAAGAACTCATATTCCCTTAAATAAGTATTAGTTGCCATTTTATTCATTTTGTTAATGAAGGTAAGGGTTAAACATACTTGGGAGAGATGACAACTGTGCAGCTGGAGGAAAGCCAGATCCTTTGTGTGGAAGGAGCATGAAAAAATAACCTAATAGCGTGTGCAGAACGGTAAGAATAGAAAAGAGGAAGTGTGTGTGTATATATGTGTGTGTGCACATGTGTGTATACAAAGGAAGAGAGAGAGAAAGAGAGAGAGAGAGAAAGAGAGAGAGAGAGAGACTGCCTGAAAAAATTTCAGTAAGACATAGATATAAATATCTTTTCCATTTTCTTTCCCGTGAGAAGTTTCTTCTTTTTCCCCTTTTATTGAAAATAGACTTTTCCCTCACATAATATATTCTGATTATGATTTCCCTCCCTTTATTTCTCCCAATTCTCCCCCTCCCATTCAGAAAAGAATTGTCTTCTAAGAGATAATTCCAAATATATAACAAAACAAAATATAATATTATAAAACAAAAACTATCACGTCAAATTTGGACAAGACAAACCAGTAGGAAGAAAAGAGACCAAGAAAAGGTACAAGAATCAGAGACCCACTTGTCTGAACACGAAGGAATTCCATAAAAACACTACACTGGAAACCATAATGTACACACAGTCAATGTGCAGGGCCCATGCAGGCCCTGTGTGTGCTGCCTTAGTCTCTGTGAGCTCCTGGGGTCTTGGCTCATGTCGACTCAGAGGCCCGGTTTTTTTGGTGTTCGCTATCCCCTCTGGCTCTAATGCCCTTTGCACCTCATCCTCCACTGATTTCTCTCAAAGGAGGAACAGGACCTCACTGAGGGCTAGTTGTTCCGAATTTCTCACTCTATGTCTGGCATTAAGTCTCTTTATATGTTCCCCTCTGGTGGTGCAAAAGGAAGTGTCTCTGATGCTGGCTGATCATGTTTGTCTCTCTGGTTCTGGGTCACCTCACTCAGGATGATTTTTTTTTCTAGTTCCATCCATTTGCACGCACACTTCATGATGTCCATTTTTTCTTTGTTTATTCTTTTTTTTTTTGGTTTGTTTGTTTTTTAACAGCTTCATTGTGTATTCATTCAATATTTTCTCTATTCATTCTTCTGATGAGGGACATCATTAGATTTTTTTCTTCGAAAACTCTTTCCTTATAATCACCCACTCTGATTTTATGGAAAATTTGACAAAAATCTAAGCATATTTTGGCACCATACACCATGTAGATGACACAAGAAAAAAATGACAAGCTGCCCTACCCCAAAGAGATAATGTATGTCTAGTATGACATATTTCTTTTTAATTACATATTGGCACTGGAGAGATGACTCAGCAGTTAAACTCATCCACTGGCTGCTCCTCCTGAGCATCCTGGTTTGACTGCAAACCCCCACATGACAGCTCCACAACTGTCTGTAACTCCAGTCTTAGGAGATATGAAGTCCTCTTCTGGGCACCATATGCAAGTGGTTCACAGACATACATGCAGGCGAAACAACTACCCACATGCAAATAATTAAAAATAACAGGTAGGTGCAGGTTAGCTGGTATGGTACAGGTTTGCCATGAAAGGAGTCAAATATTAAATTATTATGAACTAAATGAAATGAAGTAAAGTGAATGACTTTTTAAAACTTACATTAATGTTTGGTTGTCAATATCATTTAGCCTTATGCATCCTTTATCTGCTTAGGCCAGTATTCTTACAGAAGTGTCACCGAGGCTGTGGGAACGGTGTTTGAATCCAGAGCTGAGGGGCTCTATGAGCTGTGTGTTACTCCAGTGTGCCTTTGTCACAAAGGTCACACTTCTTCACAGTGGCTCTTGAAAACCTGGGTTATCTCCTGATTTCTGAATGTTTCCCCATAAAAACCTTTGTCCCTGTGACATTGTCCTTTGCTCATTATTGAGTGCTATATAGATTAAAGTTATAAACATATGAGCTGGTTGATTTTACTAATATTCTTCTAATTCTAAAACATGAAATCTTGAACAAGTTGATGACTGTGACCTTGAGGATAGCACCAACCACAGTACCGGGACACACAGCTTATCCCCAACACCCTCACCTTAGTGACTGCTCCATTACACAGACTTCAGATGGACACTTGCAACTGAAGTAGTCATGAATCATGCCAAGATTGTGACCCATTTCATGAGCCATTGTTCCTGCGACTCGAAGATGGTAGTTACTGTGGTCCTAGAGATAATAATGGGGAAAATGTCATGTACTTCTCATGCCCAGTTCAGCAGAAGAGCTCTCTCTCTCTCTCTCTCTCTCTCTCTCTCTCTCTCTCTCTCTCTCTCTCTCTCTCTCTCTCTCTCTCTCTCTCTCTCTCACATACACACACACACTCACTCAAATAGGAGGAAATACAAGTAAGGAAATAAATTTATCATTTAAACAGTAATGCCAAAATGTCAGTGTATGTGTTTCAACATGAGACAAAGTGGACTCCCAAATAATCAGTATTTCACGGATGAATTTTAGGGATGAAGGTTTGTGAGGATGAGGAGATAATAAAGGGAAGAGACAATGATTATACTTATTGAAACACCTAATGACAGAGCTTCAAAACCCAAAAAACAAAAACATGAAGTTGAAAGATAATAATGAGCAAACTGGCAACTATGCTTATATAGTTCAATGCCTACTTTCCTTTAAGACTCAACAGACCCAAACAGTGCTATAGATTACCTTGATACTATTGACAATTATAGAGCACTAAAAGAAGACAATGTCGTGTCAGTTTATATGGAGTTACTAACTAAAGACCAATATCAAAAAATCAAAGTTGTACAGAGTATATACTCCAATGAATAAAAGTAATAATAGAAAGTGTTATATAACACCCATAAATAATATATGAGTTAAAGGCCAAAAGAAAAATTATGAAGCATTTAAGGTTAAAAGATTCATCTGCTCAATGCATTGGTGCAGCTAAAATGGTGTATAGTGAGGCATCGATTGTGTTAAAGAAGAACAAATTTAATGTGGTATAAATAGAAGAGAATTATTAATACAGAAGCAAAAGTCAACCTTAGAGGAAGAAACATCGAAAGCATCAATGATCTTTATAAAGATAAAGGAAATTGATAAACACTAATGGAATCTGACCATGACAAGCAAAAACAGTATACACAATCAATATCATAAATAGATAGGCTTATGAGTTAGTGATATGGTAACAATTGCTCATTGACATATGTGGACATTCTTTTTTGAGAAAGATGAAACTCCCAAGGTTACTCAAGTAAAGATAATCTGAACGGTGCAAATAAATCAATGAATCAATAAAATATGATTTTAGAATGCTTTCCAAAGGAAAAGTACAGAGGCACACAGTTTTACTGGTCAATTTTGTTAAACATTTGGGAGAAATGGTAGCAATTCTATTCTAATGGTGTAGAAGATCAGAGCGGGGAATATATTCCAACTCTCTGAATGTGGCAAACTTTCCTATAACATCAAAACCTTTAAAAATTATGTTACACACAAATAAAGCTACAGGCAGATACTGCCCTTGAGTCTAGAATGCAGAGATCCTAAAGTTGCATTATCAATGTAAATAGACAATAGTTTATGAATACATTGGTTTTATACCAGAATACAAAGTTAGGTCAATATTTGCTATTTAGTTATTGTATTTACTCAGAAACAGACAGTAGGTAGCACTAGAGACCTTCCCTATAGATAGGGTGGAAGAATTTGGGAGATGCATAGAACCAGCGTTTGATCTTCAAACAGACCTGAACAATGCCAACAGAATGGTAAGGTGAACACATTGAAGACATGAAGGCTAGACCCACTGTTGATCCAGAAAAGTCTGTTGATCTATAAGGAAGAGAGTAACAGAAAGAAAAGTGAGAAAACTAACTTTTTAAAAATTAACAATTCCTTTAGAACTCTAAACAAGGACTAGAGAAATTTAAGTTTCCAATGATCACTTAAGAATTCACTCCAGTTTTGAAATAGTGAAAACATGCAATGTTTACCATGTGTTCATGGTATTTTAGTTTTCATTTTAAATTTACCCCTTATCCTTTGTCAAGAAAGGAAACTTTTTGGCCTTTCATCCTAACAAATGCTCCCCTGCAAATAATTGTTTAGTTATAAGCTAAATGTTATGTTTTTTCAAATTTGTATCTTTCTTATACTTTATTTTAAGCACTTATTCTTATGTTCTTTTTATAATGTTTTGTTGGAGTAATATTTTAAACATATTTAAGTTATTAATTATTTTGTACCAAATAGGGCCAATTTCATTTATTTGCTAATGGATTTTAGTGACTTTAATTTTGCTTTTGGAGTTTATTTTTAATTAGCAATGGAGACAGTGTCTTTCTTAGCCAGTGTTCTGTTGCTATCTGCCCAAGGCTTTGAGCCTTGTTGTTCACTTATAGAAATTTTAAGCACCTGTCAAAATTTTAATTCCACTAGTTGATTCAACTTATTTTTTTTTCTACTAAACAACACCAATGGGGTAAAATATTTATTCTGCCATGAAAAATGAGAAAATTAAGAGAATTTCCCCCTCAGTTTCCATTCCCTGTATATTTTGTTATTTTATTTAATATGATTTTGCATACTTTTTATTTGGAAATTATACTTCTGTATTTTGACATATTTAAAGAATTATTGTGTTGTTAACTTATTTTAAATTCATATTATAGATGATTTAATACTTGATTCTATGTTTGTATCATATCAGTTCTCAACATTGATAACATTTATAAAAATAACACCTTCCCCTATTCTGTAATTATCTATTTTGGTTTCTTTTCTTCACGAATAGAGTATACTTGGCCATTCATATCCTTATCTGGTTATCCCTGCACATAGGCATCTTGTTAATTTGTCTAGTAAATGGTAAGACTTACAGTTTAAAATTGGAACAGTTAATCTTCCATCCAGAGAATTAGTGTCTTTCTTTTTCTTGTTTGAGCTTATCTCTTCAAGAAATCTCTTCTCAGTATTCCATTAACCTTTCCCTACACACTTAAATCTTGTCTATAATTTTCCTCTGTTATGCCATTGCTCTGTAGTATATGAATATACAGCAATTTGACTGACTTAGGAGAGTTCAAATCATTTAGGTTTCTAGCTACTAGGATCATAGCTCAGGAACTTGCTAGGTTCCTTTATAAAGAACAAACTCCACACCAAACTGTGTCTCACTCTAGAAATCACTTTTCTAAGTGAAGGAGTTGTGTCTGCTATTCTCTACAAGGTCTTTCAATGAGTCCTCCTTGTAGTGCTCACAGCCTGGTGAGCACCTTTAGCTGGGCCCTATAGTATGGAATTTTAGTTATGTTCCTGAAATCACTGTGGTTAAGAGCATATGACCATTGTGGTTAAGAGTATACATCCATTGTGGTGCTGTGTAACCTTGAGGGTTAGGTCACAATGATCCAGGTTTCTCCTGAGCTTCATGGAATGGTGGTGTGGGAGAACGCAAAAACTTTTGAAAGATCCTAATATGTTGAAATGGCCATATTTAAGGAAGTCTATGCTAGTCACATGAAAGATGGTATATACAGAAATACAGCCTGGTCTCTCTCTCTTTCTCTCTCTCTCTCTCTCTCTCTCTCTCTCTCTCTCTCTCTCTCTCTCTCTGTAATTAGGTTTATATTAACACATAAGTTTTGATCTGATTTGTTATGATCAATACAAATTATAAATTAATTCTACAGGACATAGGACACCCCTTCCCTCACACTGTTCCCTGAGGAAGCATATTCTCTAGCTATTTCAAGTCTCCAGAGGCAGCTTCCTCCTGTCTGACGCCCACTGTAACTATAAACCTGTGCTGGGGGCACATTCTTGATTTCATACACCAAAGTACAAGGCTGTTTTATTCATTATATTTATTTTAGCTCTTCTTATTAAATGGTCTTAAAGCCAAATAGTCTTAAATGTGGGGGGTTGATATAATACTCAATCTTACTTTGATTCTGTAAGTTTCCCCTAACTCAAGGCTAAAGTCAACCAGAGTCCCAATTCCTTTTTTCATGATCTACATTTGCCCTTCTTTTGTGTAGACTCAATAAAACAGAATTCTGATAAATGCTCGCCTTATCTATATTTAAGGAAAAAAAAAAAAGCAAAGACATATTCAACAAAGACCCATCTGAGTATTTTTAAAAACTAACAAATAATCTCTGTGTAGCTTTTTACATCTTACCTGTGCCCTCATATATCACTCTCATTGTGTCAAGAGGAAATTATACATACGAGATTAGCTGGGCAATATCATGATGCTTTCGTTTTAGTAGATCATTTCCCCTCCACTTAGAGAAGTTTTCCAGGGTGGTGTTGGCATCTGGTGTTATCTTTATTTTATCTGCATCGGTCCAGATTTCCACTCCAACTAAGGCCACGTGGGCATCAAGCTTATTGTAAAGCTGTCCAAAGAGAGTACATTGCAAAGCAATGAAGTATAATAGTGAGCTCAGTTTTTAACCTTCCCAATGTACTTTGTTTTTCAAAAACCATCGTATATCTTATTTCCTTTATCACCTTGAGCATTATTGGACTTCTCCAGATAAAATGCTCCTGAACAATTACATTTAAGTAACTTCTTGAGCGTTATTTTCAAGGTGGAATGAGAAAAATGTGGGTTAAGAGATATTCCACAGCTCCAGAGATGATAGACTTATTTTGTTTCTTGTTTACTTTAACTCCCTGAAATGATTTTCTACTTGGATTTGGTTATCAGAATTTTTTTAAGTGGATTTAGGGAAACAAAATTCTTCCAAATAAAACTTGACTTATCTTTTGATCCTAAGAGCACATGGTATTAATAGCTAATGAAATAGCATGATTCAGAGTCAATCCTTACAGTCCCTGGCACTCATAGCCCCACAAGACTCGTTTTCCTTCCTAGACTCATGTTCATCCATAACGACGCTCAGGAACCCCCCTTCACAACATGTTTAAAGTTACATTTTCTAAATTATATCATACCATGTTGATGTAATTGGCCATCTCAAGCACTATCTTTCGTATTTCAGCAAGATTTTTATTGTATTTCTTAAACTAAAAGACAATGAAAAGACATAAATTAGAGCTGATAGAAATTAATATAATTGGAAGATTTAAAAAGGCAGTTTAACTTAATTTACTGTGATTATAATTGTCAGTTATTAATAATTTACAATTAAAAGCAAATTGAGTCATTTTTCAATGTAAATTAAGGAGCTTGGAGAATAATATTATGTTTTCTCCCTTGATATAGCAGGTCAGCATACAGATCTTAGAAATTTAGCTATGCATGGTGGCACACCTGTAATCTCAGAAGTAGAAGGCCAAGTCAAGGGGACCACGATTAAGGACAGTCTCAGGGATGTAGCAAGACTGTCTCAAGCAAGACCTCAATAAAATAAAGCAAGGGATTACTCTAAGTATGTCTTCATTTAATTTCCATGGTTTCTTAAATATGTAGAAATAGTAAAAAGCATGGTTCACCATGTTTTAAATCTATGCACAGTAATTGAGGCCAACACAACAAGGCCAGAAATTTGAGCTCTGAGATAATTATTTTCTCAATCATTTTGTGATCCAAACATTTTCCTTGTTGTCATTCAACACACAGAGAACCTGTTTAGAAATTCACAATTAGAAAATGTGTACCTGGAAAAGAAATTAAATGATATCTATCACCAAGGGTTGCCTTTCTCCAAAGAGCCCATTCACTGGGCATTTTTTTAATATATTTGACTGCTACCCCCAGAGTATAAATTACATTACAAATGCACAAATTTACCAATAACAACATGACCAAGGAGTTTAAGTAAAAACTAAATTTTGATCTCTAAAGATAGTAAGAAAAGAGATTTTTAGGGCCAAAAATAAGGTTTATGTATATTTGTCAGTTATTTTTGAGAAGAAACATCTGTAAGTTTTATTATAAATATCAATTTCATAGACAGAATAATATCTCCATACGGTTTATATTCTTGATCTTTCTAAATGGGTCTAGGCATTTCTACTTCACCTAATAAATTATGAACAAGATAATTTTGTGAGATGTACTTATCTGATGTAATTACCTCACCATTATCCAGGACCACATAATATTCTATGTATTTCTTAGGTTCTTGAACCATCACATCATTCAACTTCTGAAATAGAAGGAAGACCATGACTAAGGCAATATCTTTTGCTGTTGGTCTTTTATTTAGCATGTATGGTCTTAGAAGAGTTTGGATTGTATCTGAGAATCAAGACAGACAATATTACTATTTTCACTTTACCACAACATCCCAGCATGTGTACAGACAAGGCTCAGAATGTTAGAAAATGAAGAGAAATGGTTGTCTTTTATGATTCCTTCATCAGAAACAAATTATATATGATAGACTCGAATACATTACCTAGTGAGAAGTATATACCTCCCATTTTCTTAAGTACCTAAACTATTTTTTAAATTAGGTATTTATTTCATTTACATTTCTAATGCTATCCCAAAAGTCCCCCATATGCTCCCCCACCCACTCCCCCACCACCCCTCCCACTTCTTGGCCCTGGAGTTCCCCTGTACTGAAGCATATAAAGTTTGCATGAGCAATGGGCCTCTCTTTCCACTGATGGCCGACTAGGCCATCTTCACAGTACTCTAGAGATTGGAATAGATAAATAGACTTGGTTCATCAGTCCAGCAGTTCACAAGAGACAAACAAGTAGATGCAAGTATCAAGTGTAATTAGTATTGTGAGTAGATTCAATGAGTGACTGAAGGTGTGCGATTAGATAATAATTTCAAAATAGACAATTAGAAAAGGCGTTTTTAAAGACTTGGTCTATACAGCATAGTCATAAAAACAGGAAGCAAGCCAAGAAGTGAAATTGATTGGAATGTAATCCAGAAAAGATAAAACAAACAAACAAACAGACAAAACCTAAAACACCAAGATCTGCAGTTAGTTGCCAGTGAGATCTTTAAAAAATAGGGAAAGTTGTTGTTGTTTTCAGAATAAATGGAATGTAAATTTTGTAGGTGAGGGGGCAACCAATGTAAGGGATGCTGGGCAGAATCAAACAGACATTTGTAACTCAGGCAGTGGCCTGGATCTTACATCACATGTGGTGGTTTGAAAGACATCCAAGGGTTTTAACATGATGAATTTTATAATGAAACATCACTCAACATAGTACAAGGAGAGTAGACTCTGCTAAGGTGGGAACAGACATAGAAAGGACCAATGCAAGTTGTTGTCATGATGATCCTGGGAGACTGCCTGAGAGCTCAGTGAAGAAGTGAAATATGTGAAGAGATGGACACTGTGTGAGGGAAGAGATGAGAAACCAACATTAATTCCAATGCATGGGCCACAAGTTGTAATCAAGAGTGGCAGTTTTTAACTGGGGTGGGAAACATGGGGAAGAAGCATACTGTGTTTGGTGTGTAAACAAGTAGTTCTATTATACCATATTAATATTGTAATATCAAGTATTTAAATGGCCACAAGACTGAAAATATGTTTGCAACAATAGCCAGTACCTAGCTCTCACTCCCCCCACCCTTTATTTTTACAACCAAGGACTCATATATCCCAGGCTGCCTTTGCATTCATTAGATTGCGTTGCTTCCATGTTCTAAGTGCTGGGATTTACAGGCAAATCCCATTCATTGTACCTGGTTTACACAGTGCTCGGCATGGACCCTAGCAAAAATTCTACTAACTGAGCCACCTCCCAGCCCTACAGAGTCCCATTGAAGGAAAAAAGTGTGGATTAAATGAGACTACTAGGGATGAATTCCAAAGAAAAAAAGCAGAAAACAGTTTAACCAGGGCTTCTAGTATCCAGTGACCAACCAGAAGAAGGTGACCAGAAAGGCGCTTCAGAAAGCCAACACATCAGCATATTGGGAAAGCATGACCACTTCTACATGGCTCCCAAAGACTCGAGATGGAAGACCAGAGGCTGGTGCCAACCAGAACCAGAGGTATATTGAGAGAAACATGTAGCCAGAACAAGTTTGTCTGGGTTCCTAGATAAGGCTGGCAAAATTTAATTCCATGGCAAAGAGAAACAACCTTGGGTTTTCCTGTTTGCTTATTTATTTGTTTGTTTGGTTGGTTGGTTTTGGGGTTTTTGTTTGTTTTTTAACTTAGATGGTTAAATGATTTTACTTAGAACCAGCCTGCCTGGTGCTTGCAGATTCTGAGAACACTTGGAAGAGATAATCAAGCAATGAAAGCAAAATGACAGAAATATTTTAGTGCACACCTCACAGCTGAATACAGCTGGGTTTGGTTTTTTCTTCTGTGGTCATAACAGGATTCCACGTAAGAAAGAATATTCTATGTTCCAACAGGTAGATCCTGTGTTTATGTCATTTGCGACTGCATTCCCAGTTCACTGACCATCTCTGAGGACAGATTTCTCATATTTCCAGCTCAAAAGAAAAGTCTCTACACATGTGCATTGTTGGGAGATTTACAGGGTAGTGTTGTCTACTCCTAGCTGTCAGATATTATATTTCAGGCTTCTTTTTAGCCCTTGCACATTGTTGATGATAAAAGCTTATGCACAGATTCTTACTGAGTAAATAATTAATGTGCAGTGATGTTTTACCATGAGTGTAACTATAGACTATTAGTTTCAGTAATAACTATAAAATGGCAGCCAAGCTGACTGATAAGATTAGATCCAAGGGCTGGAAAAAGTGACTGAACTGATAGAACCCTGCCTGTGACAATGTGAGCTCTGAAGTTTAAATGTCCCAACCCATTGTTAAAGATGGATGAGTATAGTGGCCTACCTACAATCCAATTACAGAAACGGAAGGGACCAAGGATTCTGTAAGCAAAATGGTTAGTCAGACTATCCAAGATGGCAAGATCTGGGCTCATTGGGAGCCAATATTGTAATCATGCCTCAATATATTATAAGATGAGAATCATTTAAAATATGCAAATAACAGCAATCTAGAGCCTCCACAGACACACAGACAGGGTCATGTATACACATATGAAAGCACATACAGTGCACACATACACACACAAACACACACACACACACACGCAAACACATGAAAAGGACAAAGGTAAAAGATTAGAACCTAGGTTAGGACACAAAACAAACCCTACGCACAATCAACCTGGTGGCAGGGAGGACCACATCCTGATGCAGCCCTTGGAGCCATAGCGCATCATCCACACCACAGTTGCTCTTCTCCTGGTCTTCATTGGAGTCGTCCTTGAAGAGTGCATGTGCCTGTTCATCCAAGTTCTCCGAACTCAAAGGTTCGATAAAATACTTTTCATCTCCTTGACTGATGTAACCCCTGAGGAACATAAGCATTCAGGTGTCTTAGCACAATGGTCTCGCTTTGGAGTTGTACAGCCAGAGTGCTCAAAGTCCTCATGACCAGAAAATAACCCAGATCATATGCTGCTGACACTAGAAATGTTTCCTCACTCAGCCCCTACACTATAGGGACCTACACTACAGGGATCTGGAAAGTGAAGAACACTTTGGAGTCTTAGAAGAGATTAAAATTCTAGGCCTATTTCCGATTAGCTGTGAATTTAAAGTAATGTTATTTAACTAAGTAGCCTCACTTTTTAATCTGTAAGATAGAAGAACCTAATGAGTAATAGGAGAGTGGGATGAGGTAGAACGAGAGCAGGGGAAGCACAGATTTCCAACTTCTTCACAAACCCTGGGACTAACGTTCAAGCTGACTCAATGATTGCTCCACTCTATTTCCTGTAAATGGCTGATTGCCCATTAGATTGTTTTTAAGATTTACAATCTTTGGTGCAAATGAAGAGTAATTTCAGTTGTAATTTCATTCCTTAATTAACCTAGCATTCCAATGATTTAAAATTAGTCTATATTATATTTAATAAGACTCATTCTAAATTAAGCACTGTACTAAAAATAGAGGCTAAAGAGAACTTCAGTCTCTTTCTCCATAAACCCCTTTATTCAAAGTGAGGAAAATTGATGTGTAGAAATCATTTTTAAACTGTATATGTAATTATTTAGCAAATACTCATGTATCCAACTATATCTAATCAGCATGAAGTGGAAATGCATGAGAACTCAGTTCCTAGACCTGGAAGACAGTGAGCATGGGTGTTTGTTTCAAATGGTTTAGTTGAAGTACAAGGTAGTTGAAGTAAGATGTCTCAATAGAGGCAGATGTAGTGACTAAGCAGGAAATAGAAAATACAGTCACTGGGGCTTGATAAGGAAATGGAGGTTGGAGGAATGAGTCAGGGAGTCTTCAAAGAATTCATGATGCCTGACTGAGTAAGTTATTACTTGATTATTCCAGCCATGAGGTCAAAGATACAGGAAAAATAATGGATTGATGAGACAATCGATTTGCTTGGTTTAGAACACATAGAGATTTAGCTTCTTTAAGGTATCCACCTAGAAGTACAGAAAAGGAAATTAATCAGTTCTTGGTATTGATGAAGTACCAGAGGGTAGACAGACACATATAGGGAGCCAATAACAGGCAGGAGGATATAATATTCGTAAGAATAAAAACTAAAGAGAAATAAAAGTGAGGAGAGAAAGAAGAGAAGCTGCACTCCCTCCAAGAGTCTGACTATAAAAGTGAGTCAGGAATAAAAACACAACTGAAGGCAGTTCAGTTCCATAAATTTCATGTTTAAAAAAAAAAATGCCGGCTAGAGGCGCTATGTCGGGCCGGGAAGGTGGTAAAAAGAAGCCCCTGAAACAGCCTAAGAAGCAGGCCAAAGAGATGGACTAGGAAGATAAGGCTTTCAATCAAGGGACTAATATCCAATATATATAAAGAACTCAAGAAGGTGGACTCCAGAAAAATCAAATAACCCCATTAAAAAATGGGGCTCAGAACTAAACAAAGAATTCTCACCTGAGGAATACTGAATGGCTGAGAAGCACCTGAAAAAATGTTCAGCATCCTTAATCATCAGAGAAATGCAAATCAAAACAACCCTGAGATTCCATCTCACACCAGTCAGAATGGCTAAGATCAAAAATTCAGGTGACAGTAAATGCTGGCAAGGATGTGGAGAAAGAGGAACACTCCTCCATTGTTGGTGGGATTGCAAGCTTGTACAACCACTCTGGAAATCAGTCTGGCGGTTCCTCAGAAAATTGGACATAGTACTACTGGAAGATTCAGCAATACCTCTCCTGGGCATATATCCAGAAGATGTTCCAACTGGTAAGAAGGACACATGCTCCACTATGTTCATAGCAGCCTTATTTATAATAGCCAGAAGCTGGAAAGAACCCAGATGCCCCTCAACAGAGGAATGGATACAGAAATTATGGTACATTTACACAATGGAGTACTACTCAGCTATTAAAAGGAATGAATTTATGAAATTCCTAGGCAAATGGTTGGACCTGGAGGGCATCATCCTGAGTGAGGTAACACAATCACAAAAGAACTCAAATGATATGTACTCACTGATAAGTGGATATTAGCCCAGAAACTTAGTATACCCGAGATATAAGACACAATTTGCAAAACACATGAAACTGAAGAAGAATGAAGACCAAAGTGTGGACACTTTGCCCCTTCTTAGAATTGGTAACAATCACCCATGGAAGGAGTTACAGAGACAAAGTTTGGAGCTGAGACAAAAGGATGGACCATCTAGAGATTGCCATATCCAGGGATCCATCCCATAATCAGCCTCCAAATGATGACACCATTGCATACACTAGCAAGATTTTGCTGAAAGGACCCTGATATAGCTGTCTCTAGCGAGACTAGGCCGGGGCCTAGCAAACACATAAGAGGATGCTCACAGTCAGCTATTGGATGGATCACAGGGCCCCCAATGGAGGAGCTAGAGAAAGTATCCAAGAAGCTAAAGAGATCTGAGACCCTGTAGGTGCAACAACATTAAGAACTAACCAGTACCCTGGAGCTCTTGACTCTAGCTGCATATGTATTAAAAGATGGCCTAGTCAGCCATCACTGGAAAGAGAGGCCCATTGGACATGCAAGCTTTATATGCCCCAGTACAGGGGAACGCCAGGGCCAAAAAGTGGGAATGGGTGGGTAGGAGAGTAGGGGGGAGGGTATGGGGGACTTTTGGGATAGCATTGGAAATGTAATTGAGGAAAATATGTAATAAAAAATATTAAAAAATAAAGAAAATATCCAAGAAAAAAAAGAAACAAAAGGAGGAACAGAAGAAACTCAAGGAGCTAAAAGCCAAGGCCACCTGGAAGGCCCCCCCCTGGGTGGAATTAAGAAATCTGGCAAAAAGTAAGCTGTTCCTCACATCTGGGGTGATGGTGACCCTCCTCTTCCATTCCTATTTAAACATCTGGATTCCCTGCCATAGCATCTTTGCCATGTAATAGCTAGAATGAAATGTTATCTTGAAGCCTGTTGTACATTGTAATAAACTTTTGTAAAGAAAAAAATGAATAAAGTAAATAATGCAATGGCTAAAAAAGAAAAAAGAAAATAAAAAGAAAAAGAAATGCGTTTGGATGCAAAATTTCAAAAATTTGTAGCCGTTAGATATCACAGTTAACTGTATTATATAATTAATTATACTTGAGGGTGTTCAGACTTATCAAGCATGAACTGTGCATCAGTGGAATGTGAACAAAGCGCTCAAGTCTTACCCACCGTAGTCCTTGACAGGTGCTGATGCTGGCTGCAGAAACTTTCTCATTTACGATGTGTCCTTGGTAGTAACAGCTATCCTAAGGGAAACAAAAGGCACTTTGTAAAGGGAATTCTTGAGAATTCTTAGACTCCACAACCAATTAGAATTTGAAACCTTGGAACAACAATTTTCTGTTGCTCAGTAGTTAAGATAGAGACTTTTAAAAAATTAAATATAAGCATTTTGTCTCAAATTTTAAAAATAGTTAATAACCCCCAAATACTTATATTATACAGTCTGCATACTATATATTACCCTAAATATAGTATATAACATTATACACTACAAATAATGTATTTTATATTTTACTATAATACATTCATAATGCTGACACAGTATAAAATAGCTGTGCACTATTTAGAAAAAGTGTACTTAGTTATCTGTTTAAAATTTAATTCTCTGAACATCTGACATATTTTTTTTCATCTTCAAAAATTATATATTTTTTCCAGTTAGGACTGATCACCTTTGCCCCTCTTTTAAACTTATGAGTTATTCAGATCGTTTGTCCTAAGAGGGCAACTTGATTTAAGTGAACTTGCACAACACACAATGATTCTATTTGGAGCCAAATACCATAGTTATTTCTCCATGTGGCCCTTCTATCTTGGAAGAGATGTGGCCTTGGCCTATGTAACCCCAGAAGGTTTGACGGTTTGCAACAAAGAAGAGGTCCCTGAGGAGGATGCAGGGCCACACAGTTGTGGGCTCCATGGGAGTGAAGGGGATTTGGGGGGACAGATCTAGAGTGGAGTTACTTAGGGCAATATGGAAGTCTATATTTGATGTGGAGGGAGTAGTCTTGAGTGTTACAGACCACTTAATTAAGAGGTGTGATAGTAAAGAGCTACATATAGCAGACATTCTTAGGTCTTTATGTTACAGAGTCTGTCTGCAGAAATCAACTCTAAAGAGGAGGAGGTAGGGAGGAAGGGACCTGGGTGAAAGGAGACAGCGAGGGGAAGAGGGGAACATGATCAGGTAATGGGTCAGGGGTGTCGGGGGTGGGGGACTGAAGTCCTGAGGGCCAACAGAAAGAATGGAAACAGGCCACCTAGGGAGGTAGGAGGTGAGGGGACCCTCCGGAATGGACCAGAGACCAGAGACCTGGGAGGTAAGAGACTCTCAGGACTCAAAGTGGGGAGGAACCTTAGATGAAATGCCCTACAGTGGGGAGCAGGAACTGTAGAGCCCACCTCCAGCAGAAAGACAAGGCATTAAGTGAGGTTTGGAGTTACCACCCCACAGTCAGAAACTCTGACCCATAATTGTTCCTGTCCGAAAGAACTTTGGGGACAAAAAAAATGAAAAAGAGCCTGAGGAAAAGAAGGTCGAGTGACAGGTCCAAAGTGGGATCCAGCCCAAGGGGAGGCCCCAAGGCCTGACACTATTACTGAGGCTATGGAGTGCTCACAAAAGGGGGCCTATCATGACTGCCCTCGGAAAGACCCAACCAGCAGCTCATATAGGTATTTACACCCAACCAATGGACAGAAACTGCTGACCCCTGTGGCTGAATTAGGGAAAAACTGGAAGAGGCTGAGGAGGAGGGCAACCCTATAGGAGGACCAACACTCTCAATTAACCTGGACCCCCGAGATCTCTCAGACAATGGACCACCAACTAGGCAGGATATGCCAGCTGATATGAGGCCCCCAACACATATACAGCAGAGGACGGTCTGATCTGGGTTCAGTCAAAGATGCACCTAACTCTCAAGAAACTAAAGGCCCCAGGGAGTGGGGAGGTCTGATGGGGTGGGTGGGTCAGGGTAGGGGGTGGAGCCATCCTGTGGAGACTGGCTTGGGGGGTGCAGCGGTATGGGATATGGAACAGTCAGAGGGTGGACTGGGAGGGGATAAAATCTGGAGTGTAAAAAATAAAAGATTCTATGAAGGGGCAAACTATCCAGACTTCGTTCTTCTTGAGAGTCATGTGTTTTGAAAATTGTAACTTATATCTTGGGTATTCTAACTTTCTGGGCTAATATCCACTTATCAGTGAGTACATATCATTTGAGTTCTTTTGTGATACAAGAGCTCAACTATGAGCATGACAACAATGTTTCTCTATAACCTTGATGATATTTCCATGGAGACCTCCATAGTCTGAAGAGTCCAGCCTGGTCCTGTCTTGAAGAATGTTTTGTTCACAGCTTGAGCAAATCTCTGCTTTCTGGGTGGTGGCAGTTCCTCTTATGAGCATGCTTTTTCAGGTAATCATAACAAGAGTCAGAGACTTCTGCTTTTAGAGAAAGGAAGGGAGGGCTGGGCAGAGCATTCCTAGTTTCTGAGAAGAGAGAGGGGAGGAGCATTTTGGTTGTCATGGAAACTTGAGGTCTTTGTGGACACTCTTTTTAATGGCTAACTAAAGGATAAAAAATAAATAAAAACTAAATAAAAGATTAAATAAAATTTATAAAAAAAGAAAATGTATGCTCCTGCCTGCTTCTCATGAAAGCTGGAAATGGTTATTAGTCCTTCATCAATCTTAGTAAAATGTAATATTGTGAAAAATTCACTAACTCATTACTGCTGTTTGGGAAAGAAATACAAAACAAACACCACCAAGGCTGTAAAAGCAGTTTTAGTTATATTTGCCTGGCAAGGACACTGGCACACTCCATTACCAAGGGACCTAGCAGATGTTATACCATGATTTGCGGGCTTGTGGTGACCTTGTTTCCACTGGAATTATAGTATGTTTCCGAGTAGTCCGGTGCAAGGAGCTTGCTGGAGAAAGAGAAGGGAGGAACACGGTTACACAGTGAACTGCAAAGTCCAGCAAACCAAGAAGACTTCCCAGGCTGCCCAGACAAGTTTCCACTCCTCAGCTTCTCTTGTGCTCCAGACAAGTCTACACAGGAAAAGGCTGAACAGAGAGATGCTGTGTGTGTGTCTGTTTGTATGTGTGTGTGCCTGTGTGTGTCTGTGTCTGTGTGAGAAAGAGAGAGAGAGAGAGAGAGAGAGAGAGAGAGAGAGAGAGAGAGAGAGAGAGAGAGAGAGATATTAGAGATATTCCAGGGCTGTGAAACAAGCCTCTGTTCACATGAGACCTGATTGTTATTTCCAGGAGAAACTTGAGAAGAAGCAGAACAGAGGTCAAAGGTGACAGAAGTAAGAATTGCAACCAGTTTGGTGAGAAGGCACAACATTACCCCTGCCCCAGCCCTTTCCAGGGAGCAGTCCTGTGAGGTCCTCTATCAAGATGCAACAAACAATATCGAAAGCAAATTACATAGGACCCACCCAGTCATTTGCTAAAGTAATGAAATCTGTCTACCGGCACCTCATCGTGTGTTATTTATAAAGTCTCAAAAGCCTAGTAAACTATTATTATTCTGCCTAGTATGTTTCTACCATTGTAAGAGAAAAAAATTCACCGACTCCTTGGGTCCGCTAGGAGTGGAGTGAAGACTGTTGGGTCAGTTTTGGGAGCACTAATGCAGATGGCAGCCTCGCCAGCCACTTTGCACACTTGGACTTGTAGCTGAGGAGGACAATAGCAGAGGGACACACACTCACTTGTTCTTCTTCAGATACAGCACAGCGACCTTTCCATTTACTGTCATTTTGTACCTTAGCTCAGTTTCAAATGTTTCCTGCAAAAATACACAAAAATACACTGGTAATCCAAAGGTGGCTACATCTACCAATTTAATTAATCCTTAGCAAGTAACACTTGCTTTTCTCTAGCAGTGGACGGTGAGACCAACTGTCTGTCTAGACCATAGGCAACAGATTAATCTGTCAACTAAATAGGCAATTTAGCTCTGTGTTTGTGTGCATGCATGTGCATGTGTGTGCATGTGTGTGTGCATATATTTGTTTACTAATGTGCATATGTATGTGCATGTGCATTTGTGTGTGTATATGTGTGCTTATGTGTGTGCATGTACGTGTGTTTCTGAATATATATGAATGCATGTCCATGTGTGTATACGATCATGTGTTTTTATGAGTATATCTGCATGTGTGTCTGTATGTGTGTGAATTGATGTGTTTGTTCTGGAAATTGATACTAGGGTCTTGCAAATGCTTGCTAAGGATTTTACCACTGAGCCACATTCTAGGCTCTGTATCTGATATTTTTATATATAGCCTTGATGTATTTAGCAAGGTTTTATTTGGATCACTGATTATGAAAATAAATATTTATATTTCCAAACATAGATTAGGAGATGTAGTGTGGGGGTAGATGGGTGTAGAGCTATGTCAAAGACATATAAAGTCTCCTTAACTGGGCCAGCTTAGTGGGTGGCTTAGTGGGTGAAGGCAATTGCCTCGCCACTTGAGCTCCATCCCTAGGATTCATGTGGTTGAAATGAGAAACAACCATTAGGTCGTTTACATTAGGTCACCACGCATCAGATTAGTGTTAAGTCTTCTGTAGCTGTTTAGAGGTAACCTAGGCAAGCAATGGGTCTCCAGTAAAACCAAGCTCATCACATCAAACACATGCCTCTGCAAAATCACTCAAAAATCAGCATTGTGAAGCTGGAGCAATGGCTCATTCATCAAAAGCACGTGCTGCTCTTTCAGAGGACCCTAGCTGGACCCCTAACACCCAAGAGACAGTGGCTCACAAGTACCTGTAACTCAGTCTCCAAGAGTTCTGATGGCCTCCTTTTTCCTTTACATGTATCTACTTGTACACGCACATACACACTCACACACACACACACACACACACACACACACACACGGCACAAATACTTTTTACAGCTATCTACCTGCGCATGCATATGCATACTCAGAGACACGTGGCACATACAATTAGCTTTACTCTAGTGACCAATTAAAAATTTAAGTTAGTGTTGGCTGACAATGAACTGTTTGCTTACAATGTACGACTTGTACAGATTTTAATGCTGTCTACATAGAAAAAGCTATAAATTTCAGATAAAAATGCCAATTTGCATTCATTTGCATTGTTTATTTTCTGGTTCAAATTTAAGACAATTAAATTGTATGTAATAGTATGTATGGATAGATGGTAGATAGGCAAGTAATAGATAAAGTAAGTTATATATAATTATTTGGAAGCAATTTATTATAAAATATCAAAGTCTGCACTCACTAGCCAATCTACTTGTGAATGAGTCTACTCCAATCCATTGAGACTCAGTCTCCACAAGCAAAGTGGATAGCATGACAGTATAAGAATAACCTATGACCTCACACATGTCAACAGGCATACACATAAAAGGCATGTAAAAGAACTAAGACAATCATAGGCATACTAACCTTTGGCTCTGGCTCTTGGGTCTCTCTTTTACGCAATGGATGAAGTCTTATAGGATAAACTACTTCATATTTCTTGGCTTTAGGGAGCTCTTTTATTGCACTTACTGGAGGAGAAAGAAGAAAGAGAAGACATAGCTGTTCAGTAATGGTAGTCATGCTTACTCCCATGGTTTATGTCCCATAGAGGCCTCCAGTGATTTATGTCAGTGGTTCCAGACACAGGGAGAAGTAGACAACCAGAAACCCATCCCCAAACTTTAATTTCTGACTTTTAATATTTTTCAAGAAGATATTTGTAAGTGCATTTCTGATGACAGTATTTCTTGTCAATTCTCCCATTTCTTTTTACTCTTTGGATCTAAGCAACGACTGCCCAGCAGGAGAATGAAGCAAGGTAAAAGCTAAGCAGAAGCTTGGCAGAATCCAGTTCTCCTGGAAGCTGACCAATCACTCCCCTAATGAGACAGAAACACTCCACACCACACTGCTATGAGATTGGAAGCAGCCACCCACCATTTCTGATTGAAGACATGTTCCATGGAATTTTCAATAGTAATATTTGAAACATAGCCCCAGTAAGAAAAAGCTCCAATGTTAGACTTGTAGAGAGGGCTGACATGAGCAACACTGACAAACCTTCATTTTGGGCAGAAAAAGTTATGAAAATGAGAATAGAGGGTCTGTACAGAGCCATTGACCAGTGAGGGGCTATGTGGTTATCTAGAGTCACACAGGGAAGAAAGTGGAAATTAATCTCAAACAACCAATTCGATGAGGAGACTCATGTGTAAGAATTTCCTGGAAATTAGGCTAAAGAGAAATATGGGGCTTTCTCATATTTTTATTAGATTTTAAAGTTTTCTTTTTGTTGTTCACACGGATGCAGCTCCCTGTGGGTACCTGAATGTTCCCACTCTGGCTGCCATAGGGTTCAAGGTCCACTTGGGATGAAGACACAGTGAAACTTAGAGAACTGAGGCAGGATGCTGGCAGCAGGGTTTAGAAAAGATTCTTTTTCTTCTCTGTGTTGCAATTTGCAACTTCTCTGAATGTAATCCTAGCTCAATGAAATACTATACTATCTTGATTCACCTAATAGCAGATATAACTGAGGGGGCTCACCAACCATAATTGCCATGAGTCACTTGGAATTATAGCACTTGATAGCCTAGTTTAGTGATGTCCCAGAACATAAAATAGTTATTTGTTTTGTTTTATTTTTCTGAGAACTGAAACAATTTTTTTTTCTAATTTCTAATGAGGTCCACTTTTAGGTGAGTTTGGAATGGTTTTAATTTATTTGATCACACAAGAACAGTTTAACTTGGTAGGTTATACAATGCTTATTAAGCTCTAAGGATGCACTCAGAGTCAAATAGCAATTGAGGTAGTAAAGGAACTCCATGGCTTAGGGTTCACTCTTAGGAAATGTTTCAGAAAGAAAGCTAGAGCTGAAGAGTTGGCTCAGCAGTTAAGAGCACTGGTTGCTCTTGCAGAAGACCCAGGTTCTCTTCTCAGCACCCACATGGCAGCTCACAACTGTAAGTAGCTACAGCTCGAGGAATCTGATGCCCTCTTGTGTTTTCTGGCCACCAGGCATGAAATCTGAGTATAGACATACATAGAGGCAAGATAGTCACATACATAAAATTACACATATATATAAAGACATAGAACAGATACTATAATACCTTAATTTAAGCTTTGAAATTTTAACTGCTTAAAAAGTGAGGGCCAATTAGGCTGTGTCTATCATGTGTCATGTAGTCTATAGCATACAAATAAACATAAACCACTTTTCTGTCTTCAAACAGGCCATAGTCATTCAGGTATATTTTCATCAACTATGACAAATAAGTCACTGTCATACTTCTGTAGCAATTAAACAGAAGTCTTCTTTTTCTTTTCTTTTATCTTTTTTCTTCTTGTATTTTTGTTCGTTTGTTCCTTGCTTCACCAGGGCCTCAGTAGGCTAGCCTCAAATTCAAGCTCCTTCTGCTTCCCCATCCCAAGCACTGAGCTTAAAGCCTGCAGGACAAAGCCCAGCACACAAAGTTCTTGAGCTGCTTGCTCCTTTGCAGTCCTGAAGTGATCCTGTGCTCTTTATGTTTATGGAATGTAATATAAATCTTTATTAAATATATATGCAATCGATTGTAATGTTGGTGAAGAAAAGTAATAGTATTATTTACAAAAAAAATGTTTGAAGCTCTAAATTGTGGAATGGTCATTCTCTTCCTGTTAAAATTTCATGATTACTTCATGGCAGTAAGATGCCACAGCTCTTGCCAGAAATGAACTAGTGACATGGACACAAATCCTTGCTGCCTCCTTTCATTCACGGACACAGAGCAAACACACCCTAGGGAGCCTGCATGCTACCTGGTGTACTATGGTGACTAATCAGCCCAATTAGTCCCATAGACATTGAGTCATGAAGCCACCTCTCACTGATGCAGCCTCAACAAATCTCTTCCTTAAATGCCATTGTAAGGAGGAGTGGGGCTGCAGAGATGCCTCAGTCATTAGATGTACTTCTTGCTCTTCCAGAGGACCCAAAGTTTACTTCCTAGAGCACATCTTAGGTGGTTCAGAGCTGCCTGAATCTGCATCTCTAGGGCACCTGACACCCTCTTCTGGTCTTCACTGGCAACTGCACTCTATGTGCATGTGCACACAGTCACACACACACACACACACACACAATATTAAAAAGTAGCAATATTTTTAATGTCATGTTGGAGGAATGGAGAAAGGGCTTGGTGTTTAAGTTACTTTTTCAAAAGACCCAGGTTTGATTCCCAGCACCCACCTGGAGACTGTCTCTTTAAGATCTGACATCTTCTATCAGCCTCGGCAAGCAGATATAAAGCACCCATACACATAAACATATATTTTTTTAGTTTTATTAAAATGCCAAAAATAAAATAACGCAAGCCCCTCATCTGTGGGGTTCATCCACAACACGTGTGACTCTACCAGGAAACCAGCTGACTTGTCCTTTGAGTCCTAAGTGCTGACAACTTCCACCTGGGCCTTCCTATAAATACAGATCAGGCTCACAGCCCCTCTCCTTTGGACAAGAAAAGTGAATACGGAGCTAGGTCATCCTTTCCAAAAGCAAGCAGTTTTCTGTGCTGTACCCACAACTTTAGTTCGTCTGAAGTCGAATAGTGCATGAAACCAGAAATCACCAACTGGGTTTTAAACAGTGAGTCAAAACATAGAAGCTGCAGAATTTATTCCCAGCTCTCTCTTTGGTAGGGCAACCCTTCCAAATAGAAAACCAAAACAAACAATATTTCTTCTTAAAAGTCTTTAGCTAATTCTCTTAGCTAAATGAAGTAAGTTTCCAGTTCATGCCGAATTCTTACTACACAGTCAGTTCTGTAAAGAAACAGATAGAATTTCTCTTAGAGAGCTCTGGTTCTTCTGAAAGTTGTAGGGCCCTGGAATTGAGATATTTGAGAGGGAGGGATTTCCACACCACAGAAAAGATGGAGGAGACAGATATTGTTTGCCTCACGTGTACTCGCATTTGATGGAGATGCGGTGACCTCCTCCCAGGTGAATAAAATCAAGTTAATTATTTGGAAGCCAGTAGCATAAACAGAGATAACTGGCATCCAGGGATTACACAAATCCAAGATGTAACACAATATGTTTCATTAATTTATGTTAATGCTTGTTTCCTCTCTCCCACAGAACTCATGTGTTGGGTAAGTTTCTACTGGCAAAACTGGATCAAGAGAAAAACAGTTATTTTGGTTTGAGTTAGAGGTGTGTGAGTGTGGGATTGTGGGTTAGATTCTTTTAATCACTCATCAGTTTAAAATAAAGCAAAGCTCACTAATGAGATTGATGTAAGTGACCTCAATAGAGAACACTGTTCTAACATTTGGGGTCATTTGTATATAGTAGCTGTTAAATTTCCAGTTAAATGTCCTTCAAATCTGTTAAATTGTTTCAGGGTTGTCTTTGCAAAGGAGACATTCAGCCTTTAATGCAAGTTTATGCATTGGCATTGACTCTCTGTTCCCTCAGATACTTGTACTTCTAAATGTATTCGGTAAAAATGAGAAGGGGAAGACTAGAACTCATATTCTAATGAAGTTATTAGTTGGCTATATAAGTTAAGTTGTGCCTACTGCCTTACTTTTTCCAGTCACTAGAAGTAACTGGTACTTTTTTTTAAGCCAAAGTGCCTCCCTGGACCTCCGGAGACTTGCCTTTGTCGATGCATTAATGTTTTTTGCTCTTCCTCTGAACACTTGCTATGTCCTTTTAAATATTTGGGTTTTTTATTTCCCTATGATGAAATCACACGTCACTTTTCTCAGGGGATGGTGAGACTCATTACAAGTGCCAGGCCCTATTTTACATATCCATCATTTATTTAGAAATAAATGTTGAAGCAGGTCCAAGTTATTGGCAGAGGGCAGGTGGTGCAAAGGGTTCTGATGATGGGGAGGGAGAAGTAAGGAGGGAGAGATAAGAAAACAAAACTTTGTTACTTGCATTTTGGCTGTGAAACCAGTCCCCTTGGAGTCTAGCAAGGGTATTTCAGAGGCGGGGGAGGGGGGGGAAGGCCTTGAAAAGCACATCATGGATGAAAAGAGAGGCAGTGTGACATCCAACTCAAGATGAATGCTCCCCTCACGGGAGAGCAATCAGAATGCCGATTATCACATTCTCAGAATGATGTCACACTTTTAGGCATGACTCTAAGTCTTTACATCTCTTGCTGCCATGTTCCTGATGCAGAGTTGTGGGGAGTAGAAACAGTTTGTTGCCTGAGTTCCTTGGAAAGACAGTGGCATCCATAGGTCCCACCATTACCCATGACTCTGGTACTGGAGCTTCCTGATAAGTTACTTCCTCTCCTTGAACAGAACTTAGACCCCAAGTAGTTCTTCAGCTTCTAATGAGAGTTGGAGTCCCCAAGAGTCCTGGGGATCATGGTTTTAGAAAATGAGAAGAAAGACTTCCTATTTAAAAAAAAATGGTGCTAGAGATAATGGCTCAGTGATTATGAGCAGTGCCTGCTCTTCCAGAAGTCCTGACGTCAATTCCTAGCAACCACATAGTGGCTCACAAACATCTGTAATGGGATCCGATGCCCCCTTCTGGTGTGTCTGAAGACAGCTATAGTGTAGTCTTACACATAAAATAAATACATATTTTTAAATTCCTAATAAAGGAAATACTTCATACTCTCTGATTTGTATTAATCTAGAAATATGGAGTCAGGGGGTAATACCTTTAAGGATGTATTACTATCCTAAATATTTAAGGACATTAGGAACAATTTTTACAAGTCTGGAAAACAATGGAGAAGCCTTTTTTTTGGTAAGAAAGTGTCAAGGGGATTAGAAAGGAGACAACCCTTCTGTGCTTTATGGTTTCATAATTGTTCACAGTTTGTTTATTCCTGGGTCCCAGCAAACATTCTATGGTCTAAGAAAACATTTGCTAGCTAGTGTGAAGACTGACGCTCCAAACACAGAACAAGCCAGAGAAATGTGTCAACAGCTCCCAGGCATGTGAAACTGAGCTGAAAATTTATAAAATGGAGAGAGCTGCATGCTATGGCATGTTGTTAGGGAGCAGTAGTCACCACCTCTAAATTCTTAGATGTTCGCTCTAACCAGTGAAACGGGACTGGGTTATCAGCCACATGGGACTGAAACTCCTCTTCAACAACAACATCACAATGCTTTGTGGGTACAGCCCCCTACCAATTAATGATATCTATTCTCTGTAAGCATAAAATCGTGCAGTCCTAAATAATGTAAGTTGCTGAACTTGTCCCAATTATAAGAGCAGGTACTTTCCTCCAGTATTGAGAGTCACAACCATACACAACTGCTGTTTTATTGAATTAAAAATCGATGCAATTAGTTCTGATAGATTTTGCTTTTGAACTCAAAGATCATATTCATGGTTTAAATATATGAGAGCTTTCCTTTCTGTTTTGAAAGATATCAGAGCTGACATGTAAATGTTTCAAGAAAACCTCTAATTTTCTCCTTCACATCCACCACAGTTCCCAGACTGCAGATTAAGACCAATCCAAATGGTTAGAAAAGCTAGTTAAAGGGGGGAAAAACCAGATAGCCAACATATTATATACCATAAGACCAAGAGCAGACAGCATGCAGTCCTGTGACATCCCAAAGAGAACCCAAAAGGGGTTAACACTTACCTGGAACTGGAGAAAGAAGGAAAGAGACTACCAGAAGACTCCATTGCTGCATTCTGCGATCCCAGGAGCAGTGGCTGCCTCCACTCACACCTGTGAGGTTGCTTCTGCTCCAACCTCCTCTTAAGGGAGATAGAATGGAACTCCCTGCTTCATTGTGTACGCTTCAGCAAGTGTTTACCAAAGGTGTTGCACAACTTGGGAGCTGTGGTTCTGCCGCAATGGCATGGCAGGCGGAAGTCCTGGCTGCCTCTTGGCTGCCTCTAAAATTTCCTCTATTTGGAGCTATTGTTTCCTTCCCTTTCTTCTCTGTGTTACCCATTCAAACTTAAAATAGCAAGTTTTCAATGTACTATTATAGCTCAAGAGGTCACAAGGAGGTAACTGCCTTGATATATGCCAGGCAGTATATCATATATATAATAATATGGAATACAATTTTTGGAATATGTATGTGCTATATAGTATACACACATTCATTATTATGTGTACATGCGATATATATATGTATATATATGTGTGTGTGTATATGTATATGTGTATATATATTATGTTTAAACATATAAATTTGTCATTTTCAGCTAAACCAGTAAAAGTTGTGGGTAATACTATTCTACATATATACATTTGTTTTATAGGGTGATTTCTAATTAAATCTAATATATGTGAAATTCTTATTTTCAATCACCTCACACTGTATTCTCACACAATGATGTTCATAAGAAGCTTAGGTTATCCTGATATTTCTAAAGACAGAATTTTGCACATTCTAGGCTAGCCTCCAACATGCTGTGCAGCTTACAGTGAACTTGAACTCTTGATTCACCTGCCTCTAATCCCTGACCTCTGGGATTTGTAGGGTTTACCTTCCCACTCAATTTTTATGCAGTGCTGCAGATAAAAATACAGAGTTTGATGCATGCCTGGCAAGCATTTTGCCGACTGAGCTACTTGCCTTCCCCTGAAATAATAATTTCCAATAACACAAGTACAAGGCTCTGCACATCACCAAGGTGTTTGTATCCTAACTGAAGGCTTGGGTAAGATGAGAGAATGTGACTTAGGGATGGAGGAGGGGCATCTCTGAGTCTGTTGTTTCCATTATGAGGCTAACGTGGATATGTGCAGAAATCATACTCTGTAACCAAAAGGTTGTATTTAGTTGCTTATTAAAATTTAGGTGCCCTCCTAAACTAAGTATTCTTGTTATATTAGTCCTACTGACACGTTTGTGTTTCAAATACCATTTTATTTCCACTCTGTATGTGAAAAAAAATGGAGTTTAAAAACATTAAGACTCCAGAAGATTAAGACTCGTCTCCATTGTGTAGATTAAGAGGCTTAGGCTGGGTGCTCACATTACTCATGTAGAAAATAGAAGAGGTGGAATTTGAACTCCATGCTTTAAAGTCCTATTGAATGGGGTGTCTTGAACCATTATTTTATACATAAATAAGTATTACTTTAGTAGATTTCAATATCCCTGGTTGGGATCAATACCCATTATCTGCTGTGAACTGGGCAATGTCTTCTTTACCAAATATTTCAAGATTTTCAGTCTACCTATAACACCAGCACTTGAGAGCCTAAGGCAGGAGGATTGCTACAAGTGTGAAACCAATTTGGGATCCATAATGAGTTCTTGGCCAGCCTGAACTAAAGAATGCTGTTGCGAATGAGGAGGAGGAGGAGGGAGGAGGAGGAGTAGGATAAGGAAGAGAAAGAAGAGGAGAAAGAGAAACAAAAAAATTAAACATTATTTTAAAATTTTCTTCCACAATGATACTCTGGGAACCATAACTCTTCCATAAGCACGTGACTTGGAACCCAGTCACCAACTGTTTTGAACAGGAATATGTGGTCATCTGTAAGTATGGGTTATTGGGTGCCTTTACTCTATGCTCAGTGCACAGGCCTCTGATATAAGATCACAACCATGTTCTGAATGGTGCTATCATCCACAGAAGTAACATTCCCCAGTAATTCTCTGACAGGGGACAAACTATCTTTACTCAGACCAGTGATTAAGTGTTACACAGTCAACCAGGCATGGTGGCTCATGCCTTTAATCCCAGCACTTGGGAGGCAGAGGCAGGCGAATTTCTGAGTTCAAGGCCAGCCTGGTCTACAAAGTGAGTTCCAGGACAGCCAGAGCTATACAGAGAAACCCTGTCTCGAAAAACAAAACAAAACAACAATAACAACAAAGTGTTACACAGACGCTGTGGAAGATGCTGTCAGAGCAGAGTTCAAGAACAAGTTGAATGAACTTAGAATTTAATAAAAACCCAATGATGAATAGAAGTGAGGGAAAAGAATAATGACAGAAATTGTCAAAGTGGATCTTTGGGATAGCTAAGAATTGCCAGAACCCTACATGATGCTGCAAATGCATGGTCTTCTCCACGCCTCTCTAGAAGCCAGAAAGTTACAGAAATAGATGCCCCAGCAAGAGACTGAGCACAGGGCTCTTGAATGGGAATACTCATACCGGGGTACAGTTCCTCCAGTGTGTACCTTCCTCCCTGCTGTACCTCTTTTCATGTCTCACTGAATGACTTAGTCTTAGATCTCATATAGATACCAGTGAGTTCTAATGTTGCACAGTAAGCAGCAACCAGCAGTTGATTCAAAACCGCTTTATGGGGAGCAATAGCCGTATACATTGGACATTTGTTTGTAAAGTGAAGTGACTACATTGTTCCCTATAAACTCCAGCTTCACTGAGCTAAAGAGCATCTGAAGAAAGATCCCCCTACACGATAATCACTTTTCAAGATTCACATTACAAACAGTGGAGATGAAACTGGATCTGAATTTGGCAGAACCTTCCCCTAATGAATTAAGATTTCAAGGAGCCAATCAGTGGGCGAGTAGGTGGGACTTCCGGGTCAGAGAGAGAAAGAGGGGAAGTGGGAGAAAAGGACAGGGACTTTTGGATAAGAGGATGATGGAGGACAAAATGTAGGCAGAGAGGCCTCCGGTTCGGGTAGTAGATCCGATGGAGGATTTGTAACTTAGAATAGCTTACAAATTAGGATGCTACTTGCTGGACCCAGTGATTGTGTTACGTGCTGATTCTAAACTTTGTATGGTGTTTTCCTTTATGTGGTTGGTGACTCAACTGGGTTCCAGAAAGGTACTGCAACAAAACATGGGTTTGCAAGAAGTCCACCCAAACTAGCCATGGGAATTTGGCAGCATGGGGCTGGCATGGCAACAACCTGCCATGGGAATTTAGAGAGCCAAGTGGAGAGATTTCAGTGTTCTGGGTCAGAGAGTCTGCCAGTCTGAGAACAGGCTGGCCTGTCTGCCAGTGCCTTGCCAGTGGTAGCATGGAATTCTTATTTAATATTTCCTGCTACACCTGGATGCAAAACTCATCAACGTTTTAAATCTAGGATGCAACTGTGAAGCTCTTGCACACTGTTGTGGAAAACCACCTCCTTCAATACACGTCTAAATACAATTTTGAGTACAATTTTGTAATTTCACCAATTATTTCTTAATTTTAACATTTATTTATATGTGTGTATATATGCAAGGTGTGTACAGTGCCAACGGAGGCCAGAATGGGCATGAGATGCCCCTGAAGTTGAGTTAAAGGAGGTTGTGCATTTCCAGGTATAGGTGTTGGGACCTAAAATCATGTCCTCTTGCAAGAGCAATGATCAGCACTTAGATGCTGAGCTAGCTCTCCAGTCCCATGCCATACTGCTTAGGAAAGCTTTATGATACTGCAAACCTCAGTGATACATGAAGAAACCAAGGCCCACTGGCACTGTGAGAGTTTGAGGCACTTACCAGCAGATCTGTCCATCTGTCAACACCCTCACTGAGGAGACACCGTTCACTAGGAGGTCATTGTAAAACTGTCCTTCAGGGACACTGGCTGGGATGTTCTTGCTAGAGAGAACACTCTGCTAACACCAAGCAGCAGGGAGAAATTGAGGCTGTGGATTCATTCTGTCACATGCCTAGCCTAAGAAGCTGCATTGCAGGCATGTTGCAGATATCTGCAGTAGGAAACAATGTCCCTTTACCCCCATTTTCCATTTTTTGGTGCCCATCTCAAAGAATAAGCTGCTGGAGAAAGACCCAGAGAAGTGGGTAAAGGGATATAAAAGGTCTGCATTGTTGACTTTTCCAGCTGCAGTGATAAAATTCCCAACAGAAACAACCTAAGTGTGGAGCATTTACTGTGGTTCATAGTTGAGCGTCCAGTTCATCCTAGTGGGAAAGGTGTAATAACTGCAATTGCCGTGGTAATGAGAGATGGTGGTGTGGTTTGTTCACACGTGGTAGAGTGAGCCCAGGCTGGAAGTGAGACAGGGCTATACCCCTCCAATGTCTACTTTGGAGCCCTAAGTCCTAAAGTTCCCCTAAATTTCCAAGGCAAATGTACAAACTTGTGACCTTGTAATCAATTTTAAGAGGTCCCATTTATCGATTCTCGATCTTACAGCACAAGCCGTGACCTTGTAATCAAACACATGAGCCTGTAGGGAGTCTCATATTCAAACCTACAGTTAGATATATTGTATTTGTGATAGTGCCAAAAATATGGAGTGGGAAGACTGACCCAGTTCGGGTTGACCTCCCCAGACTTATAGATTAGCTTTGGCTAAATAAATATATTGCTGTGCTGTGTTCTCTGTATGCTTACCTTATTAAAGAGCTTAAAGATACTTTTCAAAATTCATTACTTCAGATGAATGAAAGACCTTGCCTTGTCCTCTGACCAACTGCTTCATGTCCTGAACCAGAAGAACTGATCCCCTATCTTTTCACTAAGGCGGATGACAGATGAAGAGTTGCACAGTGCAGGAAAACACATCACCATCTATGTGTCCCATGTATTCTGTTGGTGAGGAGGAGATTAAGGAGATAGTTGAGCACATGATATCCTAGAGGTGGGCAGATGAGAATGACACAGTAAATGTCCCATATTCTCACCTTCTAGGGAAGAGGTCACCATATGTCATGCCGAGCCACCTGGCCTACTTGAAAATGCTGAGCAACCAGGGCTGTGGGAAGAAGACTTTTGGCATCAGAGAGGGAGGTGAAGCCCAGTTCCTGTGATTGACTCACCTGAGTGGTTCTGTAGATGACACCGAACTGACTCCCATCACTCCTGAATGCACAGGAACAGAGAAGGAGGCCTCTTTGACTAGAGAGCCACATCTGTGGGAACAGAGTGGGGAGGGAATGCCATCTTATGCTTCCAGATCCAAAAGCACCAGGAAACTCATAAAACTGACTTAATTGTGTCTTTCTCCCACACCGGAGTGAAGGGAGGAGGCACACATGTGTCACAGCTCTGTGAATGGGCAACATCTGCCCTCCCTCTAGGTAGCAATGTTCTGCCAGGATGTAAGTGGTATGTCAGCTTGATCACACACAGAGCATTTTTGCCGATGAGCTATCACAATTTAACCAACAGAATATATAATGAGAGACATCATATCTTACTACAGGGGAACAAACGGAACATGGCATAAATACTTAGCCTTCAAATCCAGGGCTTGAAGGCTTGTTGGCAGGTCATAAATTAGACTCTAAGCAAGAAAGTATCACCTTGTGCAAATACAGGTAACTGAACTGGTAAGAAAGACTCACAGCTTTCTTTCTTTTTTGTTTAATGTATTTACTAAGCTGAAAATCAAATAGTTTCAGCTTACCACAGGTGGAGCCTGTATTTGAACAAGAAACTGTAAGGCTCTGAATTGTTTTTGTTAATAAAAGGCTCACAGCCTCTTCTCTGCATTTCTTTTGAGACTCAGGGGCTTGTGATGTGTGGCCTTTTGGCTCTACTTTTTTTTCCAGTTATCCTTTTAGTCATAAAGTCAGCATGGAAACATTTGCTCCGTGGGTACCACATCCTATTCTTAGCTGTTTATGTGTTGTGTGTGTCTAGGCAGGTACAGGGCTGTTAGTAAAGCTGGGAGAATTCAAATAGAAAGGAGTGTCACCCCTTCTACCTAGAGTTATTGACATGCACTCCTGTTAGTGTGTGATGTTTATGCAAATATTGTGGATGAATGACAGACATTCACATATTTATAGATTCTATTCAGTTTGAACTGAGCAATAATAAACCCATGTTTGAAAATTTTTCAACAGCATAGAACATGAGTGCAACTGAATCTTAAAAATTGAAAGAAGAGTTTACAAAAGTTAAAGATTAGAGTTTGACCCATGTGGTGTTTAGTCTCATATGTCAACTCAATTGAGTCTTCATGTTCAGACATTTGCTTAAATATTCTTGGGCCTATTTCTGTGAAGGTGTCTCAACATGAGGATAAGGCTTAACTTAATGGACTATGAGCAAGCAGATTACTCTTCTCACTGTGAGTGAGCCTCATCTAATTAACTGAAGGCTTCAACCAAATAAGACTGACTCCCCTGAGTCAGGATAATCTATGGACTGCCTGTCAACCTCTCTTGAGTGTTCTGAGTCTTCTGATAACTTTATAAGATTTTTGCACTTAAGTGTCTGTAATTATCAAATATGTGGAGATTCATGCCACCTCTCCCTGCCCCAGCCACACTATTGATTTTGTTTCTTTGCAGTATTTATTGATATAGAGTGTATCTTGAATATAGCACTCTCCTTACACATTGGCAGGCTCTCCTTTCTCCACCCCTTTAGGCGAAAGACAGAAAATATGTGCATAATATTTTCACCAAGACTCTCCCACTGGCCACATACAGCAGTCTGTTGGGTATGAGAGTGAACACACTATAACAACAGTCATAAGAGCATCGCACAACTTCAATCACTCAAAGAATACAAGAAGAGGAAAACAAGCCTTGAAGAAACACCTAAGAATAAGTAAGTCAATAAGATGAGAAATTAGGGAGCATTTACAGAAGAGATTCTACATAAGTAATTGTTCAATAGCACCAAATACCCTCCACCCCCAATAAATTAACTATAGAACCAGGAACTAAGCATGAGGCAGTAATAGATGTCTTTCCCAAAGACAGTTTCCATGGAGAGATAAAGACACATTTGAGCAGATACTGTTCATAAATATGTATTGTTTGTAAAGATATGCTCTGAAGGGTGGAAGAAATATCAGGCTAATACTTTCCTCTAAAAAATGTTAATAGACTGGAAGAATCCTGGAATGAAGAGGGCCAAGAAAGTGAAAGCACGAATGAAGAGGGGGTGGGGGGGGGAAGAAAGAAGAGAGGGAAGGAGGGAGGGAGGGAGGTTCTAGAATGGAAGGTTACAGCTTGTCTTACTGGGTTTAAGATGAACCGGGTAAAATTATGTGATAAATGGTGTAATTTCTCCAGCACCCTGAAGAAATTCAAAATTCTTATTTAATAGAAGAGTTAAAATGATGATATGTATGGTATAAAACAATACATTTTAAAATTATGTCTTACTCTAACTCTTGCCTACTTACTCAGCTACCCACTGAGACTGTTTATCTCCTACCTTCTTAAAGATAATTTCAGAGTCAATTTATACAAACTAAGACAATTAAAATCTGTTTTGACTAAATTCTTTTCGAACAGTGGCACTCTTGGATTTGATCATGACAGTATTTAATGCATATTAAATTTATTATGTTGTTCTTTTCCTTTTATCATATTGTTCTTAACATTATAACTTAAGTCCACCAAGATATTTGTCCAATTTCTCCTGCAGACTTTCAGTTATGCAAATGGCTAGGCTAGAATTTTTACCTGTCTACTTCAAAGATGTGACTATTAACAATTTCTATTCAGATACCTGACTGACCATAGATAGCCCCATTTTTCCATCATCAATACTAAGGCCAAATTCACTTCCCTAAAAGATCAAATATCTCCAATCAAGTTTGTATTGTGCATAGCTTAGTGTATTTTAAAGTCACTGATAAAACTTTTGCTAGGATAGGCTTTCTGAACAATTGGAGAAAATGTTCTCCCAAAGAAAAGAAATGTGAAAATGGCTGTTAAGTTCAGAGAGGAGCTAAGAGCTGGAGAATAGTGAAATCTGCTGGTGTTACCCAAACACTCTTGAGTTTTCTCTTGCCCACCGGGGACCCTGGATCACCACTACTTCTGGATCCCCTCTTCTTTATAACAATGCTTACCTCTTTCTTGTCTTAAAAGTTTCTCTGAGACTGTGTTCTACTTTCTGTGTTATGCTCCCACCCTCTGGGCTGAGATACTAGTTCTGTTTGCTGCTGTTAATACTCTATTCAATAGCTCCTTCATTGTGTTTTTCTATTCTTGAAGTCCCTGAAGACTTCTTTCCAGTGCCTGAGATTATTTCTAATAATCACAGTGCTCCCTAAGACTTAGATCTTGTTTATTCCAATTCACCAAATAACCTGCTCCATTCTGCCTGTGTTTCCTACTAAGTTGACCAATGTGGCCTGCAGTGATAGACTTTGTTCATGGCTCACGGAGGGTTGACCAAAGCGGACACCATTAAAGGATAGGAAGATGGTATAGAGTATAGCCAGGACATTTTCCATTGCACTTTCCATGCAAGGTCTTTATGAGCTGGCTGTCTTCCCTTACTGGAGACAATACCTCTCTATGGGAGTCTTTTCCAGACATGCTTCTCTGTGGATTCCTGCAGTGAGACTTTCCCCTCCCCCTCCCGCCTCCCTCCCCCTTCCCTCCCCACTGAACTTACTGCAGATAAAGTTTCTCTACTTTCAGCAAGCCCATGCACAGACTTTTGTTCCCTTAAGCTCTGTGCACACTTTTGCCTACACTTACCTTGTTAAACTCTTCAAATTACTAAGTATTGTCTTTTGCTCTTTTCCTAGAAATTTAACAGACATACATGTTTTCTCTGAATTTTTTTATTTGCTCGTCTGTTTTCATGTGTGTAAAACAAATATCAGATTTCTCTTTGTCTCCCAGTTAAATTCCTGAGCCCCAGTGAAAACCACCACAGCACCCTCCTTCAGATTACTTATGCAGCACTGATGAAAAAGGCAAACATTTTCTCAATGCTTCAGTTTCTCACTGACATTGTATATAAGATTAATGCACATATACAGGAAGAGACAGGAACCCCAATTACAATAGTTAAAGTTGTTCTCAAGATGAAGAGGAAAGAGACAAGGCACACTGAGGACATTATCTTATTACCAACATGGGGAGCAGTTGACCTGCCTCTGACCTCCAGCATAACTCTGCAGGAAAGAGTGGAAGGCTGGGCCTCAGTGGGCATCCGTATCTTTGCTGGCAATGCATTTTTAAAGATTGTTTTGTCTTCCTAAGTTTTGAATGTGGGGGCTAGGAACTGTGAACAAATACTGGGAATCTGAAGTTGAATAGGGTTAAGGAAGAGGCATTATTGACAAAGATAATATGGGGGCACAAGAAAAGCAGAATATGAAAATATGAACTTCAGTTTTATAACACAACTCAGTTTCTCTTAATTGATGTCCTAGTAAGCAAGTAAGTAACAATGAAGTTTCCCTTGGTTCATAAAACACTTTAGAAATCGAGAGGAATGTTGTGGACTTTAATCCCATACAATGCAAAACTAAAAATATAACAGGAGGCTTCATAGACTTTCACATAGGGAGTGCTGTGTCTCTGAAGTCCATCTGTGGACCCATCGAAAAATCGACATTCTGGAACACATACTGGCTCTGGGTATCAAAGGCAAGCTGTAACATAGGGAGCCACTGTAACTGGGTTATTATGAAAATATTCACCCCTAAAAACCAGCCAGGCAGGTCAAAGTGAAGGCTGGCTTCCAGCTAGACTCCTACTCTCCCACATGGCTTCCTCTGTCAGGAAGACCCACTAGGCCAGGGGACTGGTCTTGGATCATTTCATCCATTTCCTAGAACATCTTCTTCCTAAACTGCAATTATTCAATAATTTTTGAATACTGGGTGGCCCTGCATAGACATAGGGAAAGGCCAGAATGTGGGGTCAATATCGACTTGAAGATTTAAAGTTTTTTAGGGACTGTATAACTTCAGAACCTTTGCTTAACCTGTTTGGCTTAAAATTCTCTCTGGACCTCAATATAGCCAGATAAAATTATTTTAAATCAGTGTTTTTCTTAGGCATATTTATTTTACGTGTATGATTGTTTTGTCTGAATGTAGGTCTGTGAACTACATGTATGCTCGGCTCCTACTAAGGGCAAATGAGGGTATCAGATCCTCTAAAACTGGGTTACAGGCTACTGTCAGCCACCATGTGGATGTTGGAATCGATCCTGGGTCTTCTGCAAGAACAAGTGGTTTTAAATGCTGAGCTGTCTCCAGCCTCAAGATTAGTTTAAATTTTCCTTTTTAAACTGTGAATGAGTCCAGAAGAGGGAAGTTCAAAGTCTAGAGGGTCTGACAGGATTAACCAACAGAAGATGTAGCTACATGTACATTTTTGTTAGCTTTTGTTTTGTTTTAAAAATGAGCTAGAAGTCGGTGATAACTCATTTCCAAAATAGAAACAGGAATAGACACATTTAACCTGTCACTCTAAGGTGATAACACACTTAATGTCAGTCCTTCTTCTTATAAGATACTCTCTCTCTCTCTCTCTCTCTCTCTCTCTCTATATATATATATATATATATATATATATAATGTATACCTAGTATATATGTACACATACATGAATAGACAAATATACCCTTAAGATATGCCAACCCTTTGTCTTGGAGCCAGTGGCACAAAGATAAAATATTTTATCTCCTGAAGATGAATGGAAACATCCCACTTAGTGCTAAGAAGGGGCTAATACTCTGTATTAGAATTCACATATGCCCTGAGCTGGCCCATATCACCCAATACTTCTATAAATTACATACATTATAAGAACCCTAATATTTACATGCTCATATGAAATGTTACAAAGGTTATTGCCAGCAATTCTTCATTTAATTTGACTTAAATTTGTAGCATACACTCTTGATATTGAATTCTAAGTTTTGCTCTCCCTGTGTAAGCGGAAAGGTCATGTAAATCAGAGAAAAGTCCTCATTCCTGATCATTCCATTTCTTTGGCTGATCATTTCTTTTTACATTTATTTCTTGCCTGGTAGAGTATTTCATGTGTCATGTGTAATTCTACAAAATAAAAATTTAAACTATCAATTTGAAACCTCTATGATATTTACATTAAAAGGATTACATTTAATTTTTCACATTTATTTATTTAGTGTATTGTGTGAGTGCTTGTGGGTGCATGCAGGTCATGATGAGTGTGTGGAAGTCAGAGGACAACCTGTGTGAGCAGGTTCTCTCTTCTCACCATGAGGGTGTCTCAGAAATCAAACTCAGGTAGTCAGTCTTGGTAAATAGCCTTCACCTATTAAGCCACCTCATCAGTCACCAAAATTAAGATGAAAAACTCTTCCAAAAAATCTACAACTGAGTGGGCATGAAGGCAGAGGGCATCTCCAGGAAGAGATAGAGACCTGGGATAAGGGAGGCACCCCAGAATCAATGGGATTGACCTTGGCTGTGACTCAACACTGGGGATACGGAACATGAAGAGACTACCTCCCATAGCTATACATATGTAGTGATAGGGACACCAACCTACCCATAAAACTTTCAACCCAAAATTTACCCTGTCTACAAGAAATGCAACAACGCGATGGAACAGAGACTGGGGGAACAGCCAATCAATAAGCAGACCAACTTGAGACCCATCCCGGAAACTATTAATGATACTCTGTTATGCTTGCAGACAGGAGTCTAGCATGGCCATCCTCTGAGAGGCTCCACCCAGCAGCTGATTCAGACAGATGCAAACAACCACAGCCAAACAATAGATGGAGCTTGGGAGCTCTTATGGAAGAATAGAAGGAAGAATTGTACCCTCTAAGGGAATAGGAACTCCACAGGATGTCCAACAGAATCAACTAACCTGGACTCTTGGGGCTCTCAGAGACTGAACCACCAACCAAAGAACATATGCAGGATGGACCTAGGCCTCCCCAAACATATGCAGATGATGTACAGCTTTGTCTTCTTGTGGGTCCTGAACAACTGGAGTGGGGAGCTATCCCAAAAGCTGTCATGGGCTATGTTCTTCTAGCTGGGCTGCCTTGTCTGGCCTCAGTGGGAGAGGATGTGCCTACCCTCACAGAGACTTGATGTGCCAGGGTGGTGAGATACCCAGAGGGCCCCCACCTGCTTAGAGGAGAATGGGGAGGCAAATGGGGAAAGAGACTGTGGGAGGGGTGCCTGGGAGAGAGGCAGTGATTGAGATGTAAAGCGAATAAGTAAGATGATGATGATGAGATGATGATGATGATGGTAATGTTGTCCTAAAATTTCTTATACCATGCTTCAAGTTTTTATCAGCTAGTCTAAGCAGTAGCCACACCTGTACACTTGTGATAAGCAAATTGTAAAAGCCCATATGAATCTTATTCCTACAGTGAGAGGGATGGAGTCTGTTGGGAACAAAAAAGGGGGGGCCCTGGGGAAGAGGGGGAGGGAAAAGACCCACGACCCACCAGAGTTTTACCTATTCTCTGGTCTATCAGGTGTGGGAAGGCTGCTACCTACCTTCCACTCATCCCTGGGTGGGCATTCAAGCCTCTGACCCTCTTCAGGGGGTGGCCAAGGGGCAGCCCTACCTGGGAACCCCAGAGCTACTTTGCTAAAGTCACCAGGGTTATAGGAGAGAGACATGAGGGAAGAGGTCCCCAACACTGACAAGAGTGAGTGCAGCAGATCTTGATTGGAGCACAGGAAGGCCTTTTAACGGGAGATTAGAAATGGCTCATTAGAAGAAAACCTGTCCCATCCTCCAAGTGCAGTGGGCTTTGATGAGCAGAACATTCTATGCTTTTATAACTTTATTATAGAAAGGCAGGGAGAAGGAGAGAATGTAGAAAAGAAAGGGAGAGAGGAGAGGAAAGAGGAGAGGAAAAGACAAAGAGAAAGGAAAGAGGAGAGAGGAGTGAGAGAATGAGAGGTAAGAGAACAAAGGAGTGAGAGAGCAAGGTGGGGCTGAGCACCCCTTTTTATGGTCTTTACTATTGCTAGGTAACGGGAGGAGTTTAGCCTGAAGGTCAGAAGCTTGGGCCATTGCCTCCATGACTACTGACCATGCTTCTCTTGTGGGGGCTGTGGGGGGCAGTAACTTAGGCAGGAGCCAGAGTTCCAGGAGCATGAGGGAATGCCTACCGTGTCATGAAGGTGAATTATCACCATTTCTGGGGTTCAGACCTCAGCTCAACTAGAGACCAGCCTGCAATTCCCCACAGGAGTCTGTGCTTAAAGTATTACTGATATTAAGGCAAGAAACTGAACTTTCTGGACACTTCCAAACATGTACTAGAGTCAATGTCAAGCAAACCCATGAAAAGCTGTGGAAAAGCCAACCACAAACACCACATAGTCCACAGGAACCATTTCCAATGTAACTATAAGTGCCAGAATTTTCTCCTTTAAAAAGTCTCAATAGTTAATTCTGGAATCTTAAGGAAATGTACAGTTTTAGATATTAGTCTCCCTAAGCTTATCTTACTCTTGGCCTAAACAGCTTTAAAATGTATAAAGCAGAGGTTTTCAACCTGTAGGTCACCCTTTCAGAGGTGTCACATATCAGATATCCTGGGTATCAGATAGTTGCATTACAGTTCATAACAGTAGCAAAATTATAGTTATGAAGTAGCAATGAAAATAATTTTATGACTGGGGGTCACCACACGATGAGGAACTGTATTGAAGAGTCCCAGCAGTAGGAAGGTTAAGAACCACTGCTCGAAACTTTATATACACGCTCATTCAGTACCACTGCCTGTCTCCATCCTAACAATCAATAATGCTGTGAAGTTATTTGACCTGTTCTGATGCTTCTCATTGTTAACTAGTTGTTCTCAGAAGTGCTGATAGTTGAGAAGTAAAATTACTTAAATGTCAAGAGGAAACATGATATTTCTGGAAGAAGCAATAATTAACTTAAAAGCACGACTTGCCAATGAAGAGGCAAACCGATAGGCTATGAGAAATGTGTGGTGGAAACTCACAGCAGAGCTTCGTCTCTTGGATTAACTTCATTCTCCTCTTGCTAAAGACATTGTGTGGTGGCAGAGCCTGGGAATAGGGTGGAAGGAAACAAAGTCATTTACTCTGTTTATAACATTGTCTCTGGCCATTCAATTGAGGGGAGATTACTATTCTCATTTTTTTCTCAGTTCATAAATGTCTATGTAACTTTAGTGGCTGTTTATTATATTATCTATGGGCTCATAGCTTTTTATTGAGCTTTAGCATTTAAAAAATCAAAATATACATCCTATAGAGACTTGATGCCCCAGGGAAGAAGATGCTGTGGGAGGGGGATGAGTTGGGAGGGGTGGGGAGAGCACCCTTTCAGAGACAGAGAAGTGATGGGGTGAAGAAGTCTGAGAGGGAGGACCACTGGGAGGGGCAACATTTTGAATGTGAATAAAAGAAATAATTTAATAAAAAAGACTGGGTATTATAGTAATATATATATATATGTATATATATATATATATATATATATATATATATATATATATATATATATCACATTAAATAGTTGACCAGATTAGCTCCTTGCTAATTACATGTAACACTGTAGTCAGTCCACACCTCTTTCTCATGAGCATAGTGCTATTGAGTGAAATTATTCCTTGTAATTCATTTCATACTAATATTTACACCATATCTATATTATTCAAATTACTTTTCTATTATACATAGTCATATATATGCATATTACACTATGTCTATATTATTCAAATTACTTTTCTATTATACATAGTCATATATATGTATATTTACACCATATTTATATTATTCAATTACTTTTCTATTATACATAGTCATATATATGTATGTATACACACACACACACACACACACACACACACATACTCACTGTGGGTTTCAGGTAACTTCTAATATGGTGATGGAAACAATGATGATCCATTCCCATCAAAAAATGACAGCTAACTAATCTCCTAAAGAAATGGTAAATTGCTAGATCAATCTTATAAATGTAAAGAACAAAGGATTATTAAAAGAAACATTTGAAAAATTGAGGCGTTAGATCCCAATTTCTCTGTCATCATCCTGAACCACCAACTCTAATGCTATTTGTCAGCATCGCCTCAGCTCTGCTGTCAACAGACAGATCTCCCAAGGTTCTGCAGCCACAGTTGGCCCCCACTGCTTTGAGCTACAGCACCTTCTGGGTGTGGAGGGCTGGTGGGAACCGTCCCTCACCCAACTGGCTCACTTTCATCTCTCATGTCTTCACCTTCAAGAGGCAGTGAGTAACAGGACACTGACAGCCATGCTAAAGGAGGTGCCAGGTTTTACCAATGGAGAACTTGAGTTACTTTCTGATTTTTGGAAGAACACCCTTGCAGTTGTATCAAAGACCAACAGTTATTACTGAAATAACTGTTCCTACATGGAAAATTTGAGCAATAGTCTTTAAAGATCCTATTAAGAACCAAATCCTCTGGGTTTGTCTAGAGCCCAAAATCATCCCAGACTTTTACTGTGTTTGTGTATTTAATGACATCGTTTACTGCGAATGCAGGAAGTTAAGGAGCAGTTAATCTGAACTTCCAGTAAAAATGCAAACGAAAGGCAGTGGGAGTACATCACATGGTTCTTACACATGAACAAATGACACATTGATCAAGCCCAATAATCCTCACTCCTGACTGAACATTCTATTTGTCTGGAGAGGCCTTAAAAATACCACTGCCCAGACATCATCATGTCAACTGAACTGGAAACCCCAGAAGTGAAGGTCATGTTTCCCTATGTATTTAAGATTTCTTGAGTTCAACACTCAGCCCATTTTGGGGGTCCTTAATCTCAGCCTGTGGGCCCTTCAAGCGACTCGGCCAAAGTATCCAGGTTAGGAAACGTTAGAATGACGGTGGCTTTGTTTCTCTGCTTCTTCGCTTCACTTCGGAGACACACCCTTTTTGTGGAATCCATTGCTCCTGCTTCCTTGTTTCACACTGTCACTCTTTTCTCAAGTGCCTGGTGCCATTGTGCAGCTACGTGACTCAAAGGGGGTGAGACGGAATGAAAGGCTGCTCCTCAAACTTCCCTGGGAAAGTCACCCACGTGGAAACTGAAAACGGACATGTGAGGACATCTGTCCTCAACTAGACAAAGACCAGGGTGTTTTACAGGAAGCTGTCACTAGCATTTGGAGGATTTAGAAAGCCTCATGCATTGCCTTCTGTCCCTGATTACTATCGGGGTCACAAGACTTGAGGCTACAGCACCAAGAGAGAATAAGAGCTAGCAAGATAAGAGCTTCCTGGTACCTTCAATGAACAGCCCACCATGGATTTTCTCACTTCAAGAAATGTCAAGACTTCTTAAAGAACTGGAAACTAGATGAGATGTGTATATGATCTTACTGAAAGTGAAAGAAGCTAACTAGTTTAATTCTTAAACAGCATTCTCCCATGTTTATTTCCACCCTACCCTGTCTCCTGCTTAATGATTTCTGTTTTCCTTTAAATCCACATAACAGATGGTTTTACTAAGCATTATTTATTTATTTTGCATGTATACAATATATTTTGACCATAGGCATGCCTCATACCCAGGAATTCCTCCTAGATCCTTATAACATGTTTTCTTCCCAAATTCACAGCCATTTTTCTTTTATAACCTAGAGTTCAATGAATGCTTCCACTATGCATGTGGGGATTGGGTCATCTATTGGAGCACGGACAGCCTGGAGCTTTATCACCAAAGTAAAACAATTTGCTGCACCCCCACAATAGTAATCTATGGCCAATAGTTTCTCAGCTAATGTTGAGGCTTCGTGAGCCCCTCCCCAGCAACGGAATTTTGACTGTATTGATCTTACACAGATCATTTTCAGCTGACCATAAATACTGTGCATTCATGAACACAATGGCCATGCCATATCCAGAAGAGTTTGTCATATCTCTCTTTCCTATCCCCTGTCTCCCTTTTTACCCCCTCTTTTTCTATGCTCTATGAGCACTGAACAAAATAAATGTCCCATTTAGGGCTGAGCATGCAACCGTCACTTATTCTAAGAATTTTGAGCAGTTACAAGTCTCCACATTAACCACTGCCCACTACACAAAGGATCTTTGCTGATCACAGTTGAGAGTAGCAAAGATTTAGAGATATAAACGTAAATACCAAGGTGCTCATCTGACAATACGCCCATTTAATAAAACAATAGTAGGTTTCCCCCTAGACTGATAATTTCTCAGCCATTACCTTTTGACCAAGTTTATAGTAATAAGCATGAATTCTCTAAGTAAGAAGAATGCCTCAACTCTGCCAAAATGGGCTTGGTTACCCCCATATCATTGCACCAGGGGGGCACTTTTTGCTTGGACAATCAGTGTTAAAATATGCAAAGTCCAGAGCCGGTAAGAACACTGATGAATTTTTGCCTACATAACACCCTCTGGCACTATGAAAAAATTACCAGAAGGGAGGAAGATTTCAGGTCAGTTCTACTTTAATTTCTTTATGACCTATAACAAAAGTTTGTGGGTTTTTCTGCAATAGAGTCTGAACCATCACATTATGGTAGGCAACCAAGAGCAATGGAGAGAGCCTCGATAGTTTGGGAGGTTTCTGAGGGTCTCCATACAGAATAGATAAGAAGTACAGGTTTGGGTCAGAAGACTCCTGGCTTTCTTCCCGCCAAGAAGCCCACCTCTATTGTGTTATAATTGAACTCATCCTGCAGATATCTGGTTAGGAAAAGACACAGAGGTTCACATTGTTTCATTCAACTATGCTTCAGTAAGTTTATCTCAGGCTTGAAAAATATTATTCTGTCTTCCAAGACCCAGGACACATTGTCTTACCATAAAGGCCCAGTTCTGGTTCTTCAGTTTTAAGGGTTTCTATAGCAGTCATGACCTCCTTAGTAACAGTTTGGCAAAAGGTGTTTACATAGGTCATCTTTACATGGATGCATCTCAATGCAGCTCCACTGTAGACTAGCTATAGTGTGCAACTTCTCTCTGCCTCAGAGGTGACATGCAGCTTGTCTCATTAATTTAGTGAGAGAATTCAATAGGTTAATTCAACCTGTTTGAACAGTGTACATAGTTAGTGAATTATTAACAAACAAAACAAAAGTTTGTATGTAATATTTGTGAAGTAATATGTAAATTATGTTTTTCCGGTGAGTTTTAGTGAGGTTTTTTTTTTTTTTTTTTGCTGCTGCTGGCACACCACAAGCTATCATGAGTGTTCAGTGCCTCTGCGTAATAGGACTCTTCAGTAGCATCAAACCTGCCTCCCCCAGAGGGTTATGCACCAATGGTACCTACTGATGCATTGCTCTTTGCAATTGTCGTCAAGTAATTCTTCACTTCACTTTAAATGCCACAATTCGTCATGATGTCAGGATAAAGTATATCTATCATTTATTTCTCTTATTTCTCTTGACAACTATCTCTGTTTTATCCTTACCAATGTCTCCCACAACTATGAGAAAACACACACTCACACAAGGCCATCCTAAACGTTTCTACCTCAAAAAGCAAAAAGGGATATATATATATATATATATATATATATATATATATATATATACACATATATATATATATATACACATATATATATATATACACATACACACACACACACATATATATATATCCCTCTAGAAGATTGTACTCATAATTATTCATTAGCATAACTCTTAAGAATTTACATAAAATTAGGAGTTTTCTTTTTTTATGGATGTCTTGGTGATGATCAAAATAAGATCTAACTCAGCATTTCTCAGCCTGTGGGTTGAGACTCATGTATCAGATATTTACATTATGATTCATAGCAGTATCAAAATTACAGTTATGAAGAAACAACAAGATAATTTTATGGTTGGGGGGGTCATCAAAACATGAAAAACTCTATTAAAGGGTCAAAGTGTTAGGAAGCTTGGGAACTGCTTCACTAACTAAAACTGAATAAGTAAAGCTTTTACCAGCACGGAGTCAAACCCTCTTTTCTCCTCTAAGAAGCTTCTGCCCAAAGCACATGCATATGTACGGACATGCTTATAAAGGTCAGAAGAGAGCCTTGGCTGTCAGGGCCTCTCATTGCAACCTGAAGCCTAACAATTCAGATAAGTTGGCTGGCTAGTGCAGTCAGGGATCTTTCTATCCCTACCTCCTAGTGCTAGAATTACAAATGCATGTCCACATCTGGATTTTTATATACATGCTGAAAACCTGCCTGCCTGCACTGCAGATATTTAAATGACTGAACCGTTGGCCCAGTATGCAGAAAAATTTGTTTAAATAAATATTAGCTAACACTGAACTCAGGACTTCACATCAGTCAGGCAAGTGCCCCTACACTAAGCAAGACTTCAGCTCCACGTCCTTACTTCACAGTTTATTCTTTTCTTCCCCTTCCTCTTTCTCGTCCTCTTCCTCCTCCTCTCCATCCTCCTGCTCTTCTTCCTTTTCTTCTTCTTCCTCCTCCTCCTCCCTCTTCTTCTTCTTCTTCTTCTTCTTCTTCTTCTTCTTCTTCTTCTTCTTCTTCTTCTTCTTCTATGACTTTGTGCTCATTTTTACATTATGCATCTTTTTTATTTCTCCCAGAATAGATTTCTGAGAGGGTGAACATTTTAATAAATGCCCTGTTGCTCACTGACAACCTTCGGCAGAAAAGCTACCTTCGTGACACTTAGAAAAATGACAAGGAGTTGGAAGGTTCCACTTCTGGAATTGTCTGGAGATGGAGAGGAGTAAGTGATGGCTTCCTGGGTGTTGACTCACAGGGCAGAATGTCTAGGGGGATAGGCTTTGGCAGCTTATACTATAATGATTCTGGAAATGTATACCAGGTTTCTTTCTAGCTTGGAAATTCAATGTTACAGAATAGATATCTGTATATTATGATTATTATGGGAGACAAGAACACAGTTGTGAGTGTAAAAAATGTGGAAGAAGCCAGCACAGTGACAGACTTCAATTTCTCTTCCCTGATCCCCTTGGAACACTCAGCACATTTTCTGGTGGCCACCTCCACCTCTCATCTTGCTTGCTTGACAAACACATTTCTTTGACCGCTTTGGCTGCTGGGAAAGCCAGCATGACTATGCTATGTTTCATCACAATTCTGAAAGTGCTCACTATTATTCTTTTTTCAAGAAACTCCAGGAAATATATTTATTTTTTCCTTAAAATTGTGAGTTCATAAATTGGCACAAACATTGAGAGCTATTTTTAGCCTGGACTACCAAGTAATACCTTGAAGAAAGTAACTAAATAAACCCCTTTGTGTATTTTTTACTACATTTTTCCTTGTATTTTTGAGATTACAATAACATCATTTACCTCTTCTCATCACTCACTCCAAACCCTGTCATATACACCTACTTGTTATCATTCAAATTCACTGATTGTGTTTTTATTAATTGCTGTGACAAGGTTTGGATAATCAATTCTTGTGCTCTTCTCGGGACAAGACGGTTTCTCCTATTCTCTGCATTTCTTAATTGCCTATAGTTATTTTAGTAAGGCTCAGGCCTTGTGGACTTTCCCAGTCCACTTTCGCATGTCTATTGTTGTTGTCTTTGTTCATCTCAGGTTTAGGTCATCATGTTGGTAAGCCTTTAATGGGTATAACTTCTGATATCACTAGGAGACACAATCTCACAGCAAGCTCCTTGATCTTCTAACTTTACAATCGTTCTTCCCCATCTTCTGCCATGTTCCTTGAGCCTGAAGTACAGAAAATGTTTTGTATTTATTGAGATGGAGTTCCACACTCCGAATTTTGATTGGTTGTGAATTCCTATAATAGTCTCTATTTGTTACAAAGACCTGTTTCCTTGATGAGGAGTCCATATTTTATTTAACCATCTGTCTGCTGATGGTTAAAGAACCTTGGCTGATTCCATATTAGATATTATGAATGTTCATCAGTAAAGGCAGATGTGCAAATATCTCTGTCGTCCTTCAGATATATACCCTGTTGTAGGATAACTGTGCTGTATGGAAGTTCAAATTTTAAATTTTCTGAGGAACCCCCATACTAATTCCATAGTGGTTAGACTAATTCGTGTTCCCAGTAGAAGTGTATAAGGGTTCCTTTTCCTGCCTCTCCTCCATCATGTTCTGTTACATGTTTGTTTTGTGATAACAGTTCTGACTTTGGTGAGCTGGAATAGCAATGCAGGTTTGGACACATCTCGACCTCATTCTTGTTCTCTCTCTCTCTCTCTCTCTCTCTCTCTCTCTGTGCGTGTGTGTGTGTGTGTGTGTGTGTGTAAGAGGAAGAGTAATTATCTTCACAAAAGCAATACCATGTGCTGTAAATGTGCACCAATGAAAAGGATGCACTGTCACAAATATATATATATATATATGAAATATATATATATATATGAAACATATATATATATGAAACATAACAGAATCCTGAATGGATTTTATTTGAAGACAGAAAAATGAGAAAAGTGAAAGTGACAGAAAAGGTAACCCATGCTATCCAAACCTCTTATGCCAATTAGAAGACTTAGATAAACATCAACATGTTTTACTTCATACATAAAGAAAAAAGGGAATTTAAAAAATCCTATTGTATGAATTTGCTCTATGTCCTTCACTTGAGTGTACACATTTAGCACACACATTCTTCCTTTTTCTTCTCTTTTATTTGTTCCTTTATTTCCTGAAAGGTTCTTGCTATGTAGTCCAGGTTGGTTTCAAACACAATATCCTGCCTCCACTTCCCAAGGGCTAAGACTGGCACATGAGATCACCCTTGGTGAAATTAAACACGTGTGCGTGTGTTTATACACAAGTTTCTGTGTTTTCAGTAATAAGTACAAAGTCTAGAGATTTGTGCACACTAGGCAAGCAATCATTATGAACTATACCATAGCCCTTTAATTGATATATTAATTAGTAGTATGAAATATACTGGTTATGTGTTGTGGGAGAACAGGAAAGTCAACATACAATTTTTTACTTTGTTTTTGAGGGTTTAGTTGGGGGTTTATTATGTTTGGTTAGTTGGTTTGGTTTGGTTTGGTTTGGTTTGGTTTGGTTTGGTTTGGTTTTGAGACAGAGTCTCACCATTTAGTTTTGGCTGTATTTAACTTTAAATACAAGGCTGACCCCAAATTCACAGCAATACTCCTGTCTTTGCCTCCCTAGTAGGGCTAAAGGTGTGTACCACCATGCAAGCCCAGTTGGAATGAAAGGGATAGAGGTTGTTCAGGCAGATGGGTTTGTATGAACTTTGTTATCTTGAGGGCTGGCGGTTGGGGTGGGGTGGGAGTGGAGGTTCAGTGTTACAGCTCTGTTCATTTGGGGATTATAAGGGCTATATAAACCTTGGGGAATGGGTAGGGTTTTTTGAGGTGAGTCTAGATTAATGTCTGGGGCTGAGGTGTTGTGAATGCTTTATCTACATGAAGAGGAATTCCAGGTGATTGCTGGACATGTTCTTTTTAGGGAGAAAGGAAGTTAAAACTGTAATTTGACCATGAGACTACATGACCACCTCATGGTGGGCTGAGGTGAGGATTACACAGGTATATGCACTGTGGCGTCCAGGTCCAGAACAGAGAGGGAGCCATCCTTACTCTTTCCAGTCTCAAGTTGAGATTTTCGGGGCTTGGACACATCTTGACCTCATTCTTGTTCCAGGTCCACTCCTCCGGTCACAGGATTCACTTTGTCCCAACATTTCCACTTATATTTATTACTTCGCATATGTGCTCATAGCAGTCATTTATAATAGCCAGAAGCTGGAAATGTAGTCCATTTACACAATGGAGTACTACTCAGCTATTAAAAACAATGAATTTATGAAATTCTTAGGCAAATGGATGAATCTGGAAGATATTATCCTGAGTGAGGTAACCCAATCACAAAAGAACACATGATGTGCACTCACTGATAAGTGGATATTAGCCCAGAAACTTAGAATACCCAATATACAATTTGCAAAACCCATGAAACTCAAGAAGGAAGACCAAAGTGTGGATACTTTGCTCCTTCTTAGAATGGGTAACAAAATACCCATGGAAGGAGTTACAGAGACAAAGTTTGGAGCAGAGCCTGAAGGCATGACCATCCAGAGACTGTCCCACTTGGGAATCCACCCCATAAACAGCTACCAAACCCAGACACTAGGCAGATGCCAGCAAGAGCCCGCTGACAGGAGCCTGATATAACTATCCTCTGCGAGGCTCTGCCGGTGCCTGGCAAATACAGAAGTGGATGCTTACAGTCATCCATTGGACGAAGCACAAGGTCCCCAATGAAGGAGCCAGAGAAAGTACCCAGGGAGCTGAAGGGGTCTGAAGCCCTGTAGAAGGAACATCAATATGAACTAACCACTACCCTCAGAGCTCCTTGGAACTACACCACCAATCAAAGCAAACACATGGTGGGACTTGTGGCTCTAACTATATATGTAGCAGAGGATGGTGGCCTAGTCGGTCATCAATGGGAGGAGAGGCCCTTGGTCCTGTGAAGGCTCTAGGCCCCAGTATAAGAGAATGCCAGGACCAGGAATGGGAGTGGGTGGGTTGGGGAGCAGGGGGAGGGAGAGGGGGACGGGATAGGAGATTTTCGGAGGGGAAACTAGGAAAGGGGATAACATTTGAAATGTAAATAAAAATATATAATAATAATAATAATAAAACAGTTTTTCTAGACCAGTGGTTCTCAACTTATGAGTTGAGACCTTTTTAGGGTTTGCATATCTAATAACCTGCATATCAGATATTCACATTAAGATTTATAGCAATAGCAAAATTATACTTATGAAGTAGCAACAAAAATAATTTTATGGTTGGGAGTCACCACAACATGAGGAACTGTATTAAAGAGTTCCAGTCTTAGGAAGGTTGAGAACCACCACCCTAGGTGTGAAACCTAGCTTCCAAGACCTCAAAGACCAGTCCCAAGGTCATATCTCCTCCAAAAAGACCACACCTCCTGTGATGCCACACCCTATAAACCAAACACTGAAACCTGTGAGTCTATGGGGGCCATATCTTTCAAACCACCACAGTGATTAAGAATAGAATCTTAATGCTTTTCACTGTTGCTGCAAGATAATGACTAGGTGAGGGTGGTGTTAAGAGCAAGGTTGTACTAGGTACCAGATATTCACAGTATGAAAAAATATTACTACTTCCAAATTCATATTTGATTATATAGATTTAGTTTTTTGCTGTGGTTGTTGTTAAGACAGTTGCCATTGTCTTTCTAGTACTGATATTAATGACGTATGCCATCATGGCTGGCCTGCATTTACATATTTTTCATGCCAAACCCCAAAGAGATTCATGATGTGCTTATGGGGAGGCTCATATTTCTGCAATTCATTCATAATTAATAACCTATGTGTGCTGTAATAAAAGTACTGGTGCATATTTCAGGCATGTATTTACCCAAGTTTGAGATTAGCTTATATTTTAGCTTTTCAAATTATAGGCCTCTGCAAATTTATATTTACATTTATGTGTATTAATATATAGTGTATATTTAATACACAGTAGGGTCCTGAAAATATTAAAAATACCTAAATCAGATATGATTGTCATGCATAATGCAATAATTCATCTTTATAGTATACTGTAGGATTTTTAAAATGTAAAGTATGATAATCAGAAAATATAAAGATTTTAACATTTTAAGGAAAACTATGGAGAAATGGGCCTAAAGAGAAGATTCAGGAGTTAAGACCACCCGCTGCTCTGCCAAAGGACCAGATTCAATTCTCAGCACCCACATTGCAGTTCACAACCATTTGCAACTTCAATCCAGGAGATTTAATATTCTCTTCTGGCCTCTGCAGGCACCAGGCATGCATGGAGAATACAGACATATATGCAGGCATAACACCCATACACATAATTAAAATAATTATTTAAAGTTTTTAAAAAGAAAGGACTATAAGACAAGCTGTGGACAAAGAATCTTTTGAGTCTGGAAGTCTTGTCATGTCCATTTCAGCCAATCTTCTGAGCATTCTACTATGGTGTCTTATAGTTTAAAAGCCTCCAGCAGTGGGGGTAGTGTTAGCAGGAAGTCCCAACAACAGCACAGATGTCAACAATTAGAAGCTTTTCAGGCTAGAAAACACTGTTTTTATGGCATAAGTTTTTATGAGGAGAATATATATGTGTATATATATATATGTGTGTGTGTGTGTATTACTGTGTCAAATTTAAAGATTGATCTCTTCCTTTGCCTTGCCTCTAGAATAACCCAAGGAACATGAAACAGTGTATTAGAAACTGCTACACTAAGGCTGCACTCTACTTAGAGCCAGGAACAGGAGCAGTAAAGAGCTGGCCGCAAGCTAAAGAGTGGAGGAAAATGGACATAAATTACCCTGGACCTGTGTGGAAATCAATGGCCACCAATGTGTCTCAAGTCTCCTGGGCTCTGTAAGTCTATACCAGGTGTAATTGGACCCATGGACACTTTACCTATAGGTCAGATATTCACCAGAAACTCCCAGATCCCAGCTTCTCAAACATGAAAATCAATATCACTGGACACTTAAAAAATATCTTCTTAGTCTCAATATGGCCTGTTCTAAAGCCATAGCCCTATATAAACTCTCCAGGTGATCTGATGCCAGGTAGAAGGACCTAGCTTATTCCAGACATACATATTTGGACTCATGCGTTTCTTCTCCTCTCTGGTAACACCTGGTAGATTTCCATTAAACACATTTTTCTGGAAAACTACATCCTATATCAAGCTCTTAGAGTATTCAAGTAAGAGAATTAGTCTTTCCAACCAGCATCCAGGACAAGCCTCTGCCTTTGCTTTTCCCATGTACCAAGGAGGTACCTGAACCATTAGGCTACAAAGAAAGATTAGAGTAAAAAGCTATCTAAAGAACAAATGAGGGACTGGGAAGTAGCTTAGTCAATAATGTGTTTGTCACTCATGCAGGAAGAGCTGAGTTCAATTCTCAGCATACAAATGAAAAGCTGGGTGTGGTGGTGCTTGTTTGAAATCTCAGCTTGTTGGGTGACTTTTCCTGGTTAGATATGAGCAAATATCTACTCATTGAACACAGAGCAAAGTCCACCAAGCCTGTCTTTTCTAGCTACTCAGTTTATCATGTTACTCCCAGGGGTGTGGGTGATGGTTTGCTTATAGGAGCATAGACAACTCTTGGCCAGTCCTAAGAAGGGGGAAATTGTGCTATCTGTGTCACAATCTACAACTCTACATTTACTCTTTGTAGGAGATGCCTATGTTTCAAAAGGATATTTACCTGTACCTCTTGCCTTCAGCCTCTGGATGTCAGCATAACTGTCATTCTCCATCCGTGAACATCAACAGATCCACACATTGATGATACAGGAACGTTCTCCCACTTGGGAAGTATTGCTGCAGACTTTCGACCTTATATGACTTTGAACAATGATTTTAACTCTTAGCCTTCATATCGGAGGTTTCAGAAATCCCCTCTCCCAGATTTGAAAGTGACAAGTGATAAAACCAATACTGAGCAGTAAGGCTCTTAGATGCTCTCTTAGCGGCAGTGTTTGAAATTACCTTGTAAGGGCTTAAGTGAGCTCCTGGCTATTTTGATTGGTCTAAGGAGAATACAGACAGTGGCTCCATTCACAGTTAATAGATGTCTAGGCAGAGGAAGGTAGAACTCTAGCAGAATCATTTCAAGTTGAGAAGGTCATTGAGGAAACCAGGCTACAGGGGACTTGGTGCTTTCTGGGAAGAAATTTTGGTTCTAAACACATTAAAACCCATGGGACAGTTGCTACTGGAGCAGCACTGACCAGTCCATTATGTTCAGTCTGTGAGCATGTTGAGACTTAATTCCCTACATGGTACTTTTACTCTGCTGACCCAATTCTTCACAATTCAAGTAACCTAAGATCCATTATTTGCACTGGTGAAAACTCGTCTATTTAGTAATCACATGCTGAGGGAACGTGCTTAATTCCTGGTTAGTAAAATCCAGGCAGCACATTGGGTATGACTCCTCATGAAAGGCCCTGATGCTAAAACAAAACCAAATCATTGTTTAAATCCTACTGGAAATGTAAAGGAGGAAAGGTTAGCTATGAGTGAGCAAACATAACCAACAGGGAATAATTGGTTGAGCATCTCTGAAACCAGAGACACAGTAAAGAGGATAAAGACTGACCCAGCCTCCCTGTCCATCTTCTCCTGCATGATGTATTCAGAGACTCCACTCTAGCTTGTGGCTTAGAAGGGATCAGTCCCTTCCATCTATAAGAATGACCTTGGGTGGTTCAAAGTCAGTCAGCAAACCCTAAATCCTGCTTATGAATGCTTTCAGTAGTTGGAACACTTAATTCAAGCCACACAGAAGAACGAATGAACCTTAAGATTCGTTTTCCTACTCCCCGAAACAGAACTCTGTCCATGCCCAAATGATACAGCGTATACTGGGAGCATCTGGAACCATGCAGGCCATAGATGTGATGAAATGAGAGATTAGAGCAGTGTTAAAGACAGTCGGCAGGGATAACCTGATCTGGAGCAGAGAAAGATGTCCACATTGAATATGGGAGCAGAAAATGTCCAGACTGAGCATCTTCTAAAAACGAATCATGCTTGAATTTTTATTTAGGAGCCACTACAGTTCCACTGCTGTGAAATGCAGAGTGGCCTGAATTTTCGGTCCAGGGTTTTGTGAGCAAGGATATGACAAGGGTATGCTGTGAGTGTCAGATCGAGATACAGTCTCCATTTGTGGAAACTGTACACATTTCTCTTAATAGAAGATGACGGAACCATTAGAACCATTTTATTCAAAACAGAAAATAATACTGTAATCCCAACACATGGGAGGTAAAGGTGGGGCGTCGTTTATGGCGTTTGCAGACGACACCATCTTAAAAAATAATCAAAACATACAAGAAACACCCTCATCAAAAGCTTATAGCTATAAAAATAAATCAGCAAAGGACAAGCACACGGTGTCAAATATAAGTCTCCCATGTGGTACTATGTGACACTAAAAATGGCTGAAATCTCCTATAGCATACTGACAGGGCTGCTGGGGCAGGGGGGACTTTTTAGAGGGTTCTATGGGCATCTGGGGGGAAGTGTGTTCTCACTGACCAGAAGTACTGGGGCCAATAGCAGGGACAGGAAGTTGACAACCTGTCTGGGCAGAAGCAGCCACCTTGCCAGCACCAGTCAGATCTTTTACATGTTGCTGCCACCTAGTGTGTAAACATTTAGGTGAAGCACCAAGGTTCGAGAAATCTAAGCACTGTTTAAGTTGTCTTTTACTTTTATGCTTATGTAAACACACCAAGTGGCAAAGGGGTATAATGTGTTGAATAACTGTTTACATGGAACACATCTGGATTCTTTGGAACATACATAGATGCTATCCAAATAAAGCTCGCAATTTATTGATTGAAAAAATATTTAAACTCTGTAGTATTAATGGGCCACAATTATTGCATTTCCACATGTTTTGGTACTATTCATATAATTACACATGTGAATGACTTCCGTTTTCATATGCTCCATTGTGGGTGGCAGTGGGCTTTGTGCTTAAGTCAAATGGCATCTGTGATCCTCAAATCTAACTTTGACGGAAGGCATTATTGAGCCAGAAAAAAAAAAAAAAAAAGAAGGCTCAGTAGTTGAAAGCACTTTCTGCCCTTCCAGAGGCCCTGAGTGTGGTCAAGTGGCTCACAACTGTCTGTAATGCCAGCTCAGGGGATCTGATGCCTCCTCCATGGGCACAAACACTTATGGCATTCACTCACACAGACATATATGCAAAAATGAAAATAATTCCTTTTTTTGTAAAGTAAGACATTATTTATATGTTTAGCTGTGATAAAGCTTATTCTTCTGGAACTCTCTGAAGACAACACAAGGACTGACACACCATATAGCTGTGCTTGATACAAGCACACATTGAATATAGTATACAGACTCAAGTGGATAACTGGGATGCCTAGAGTAATGTTTTCTTGGGTATTCAGTATTATAAATTGGGTATTCAAGATTGCAACTAAACTAACACATAAATTAACACAGCCACCAAGGAAGCTGGTAAAGTTTAGGATTCCTACAGTGATGTTCTCAGTACCGCTGATGATTTTTTTCTTAAATAAAAACATCCATACAATTAAGGATTGATGCTGTGCATGTGCTGTTAAGAGCCCTAGTGACAAAGGCCCATTGAATATCAAGGTTTGGAGGTGGAGCATTTGTGGAGTTGAAAGAGTAAAAGCTAGAAATTCTTACAAGTATCGAGGTGACTACTTTCTTCTGACAGTGGGCAGTCTAAGCAGATGGCAACAGCTGAGAAGCCTCGAATTCAGCTGAAAGCACTGACAGGGAAGGGGGGGCATTGATACTACTAAAATACTTTATCACCTGCAACCCCAAAGATGAGGAAATAAGTTTTCCAGGTTCCATAAGGATTTGACCTCATAGAGGTATTTTCTTATTTACCTTTTAAATTTATTTTTTCTAAGATAAGTCCCAATTTTAAGTGGTTTTCTAAAGTAGATTTCATAGGATATTTTCCCATTTACATTATGAGCTATTATTGCTTTCAGAAAGAATATTTACCAATTTTCATGTACAAGTACTATAATCAAATTGGTTCTAAACAGTCATCAAATTTCTTTTTTTCTTCTTTCTTTCTTTCTTTCTTTCTTTCTTTCTTTCTTTCTTTCTTTCTTTCTTTTTTTTTATGCTGTCCTTCAGTTTTTCATTCACTCTTCCGTTTCTTGCTTGTGACAATAGTACTCTGCAACCCAGGCTAGCCTCCTATGCATTTTGTAACCTAGGCTGGCCTTGAGCTACTGGCAATCCCCTTGTGTCTGCCTCCTCCTGAGGACTGAGATTGCAGACATGAGCTACCATATGGGGCTCCAGCAATTTCTTGATTTTCCTGCTATGTATTTAACCTGTATGTAATAATAATTCACAATTCTCTTCTAAAATATCTTTACATTAATTTATTCATTTATTCTGATTACAGCCACCCCACCCCAAGTCCCCTCTCACATGGCTTCTCCCCTCACATGGCCACTCCTCTCACCTCTGAGAAGAGGGAGGTTCCTACTGGTAACTAACTCACCTGGGTGCCTCAAGTCACTGCAGCCCTAGGCACATCCTCTCCCACTGAGGCCAGACAAGGAAGCCCAGTTAGGGGAATAGGATCCACAGAGTCAAGGTAAGTCCTGCTCCAGTTGTTGCGGAACGTACATGAAGACCAAACTGCACATCTGCTACGTAAGTGCAGGGAACCTAGATCCAGCCCTTGAATGTTGATTGGTGGTTCAGTCTTTGGGAACTCCCAAGACTACAGGTTAGTTGACTATAATAGTCTTCTTGTATAATAGTCTCCTTTCCATTCTGGGTCAATTCTTCCTCCAACTCTTCCACAGACTTCCAAAGCTCCATTTAATGTTCGACTGTGGGTCTTGCATCTGTTTCTATAGCTACAGGATGGAACCTCTCAAAGGACAGTTATGCTAGACTCCTATCTGTGAGTCCGAGATGACAGATACAAACATAGCCTGAGGCTCCAAGGTAGTTGAAGGAGGAAGACAGACCTGCAATTTGTCCCTATTAATCCTCTGAGAACAGCTCCCCATAGATTGGCAGGGGTTGCTATCATATTCATTTATGCCCATCTCACACAGGGCACCTGTATATCCAGGCCAGAAGTGATGAATATAACTGTCAATAGTGTCTTCACATGTTGTGTCATTGTGACAAGGCTTTGACTAACAAAGAGGCATTACAGTCTCAGTGTGTCCTTATAAATCCACTACCTGTGCAGCCACAGTAGTAGCTGTTTCTAGCATCCACCCACAGACCTCCATGTGAAACGTGAGTGATTGACACACTCATCAAAGTTGAGTTCACAGTGGTCTCCAAGGAATCCCGGTACAGAATCAAGAAGGGCCCAAGGGAGAGTGTGAATCTCACTCCGAAGGTGAAAACAAAAGGTGTCATCTGAAGTGGATGTAGGGAGATAACTGAATGGGAGAGGGGATGTAAAGAGGAATGGGATGGGGGAGGGGATAAGATACAGGTAGGACAGGAGAGTGAACAGAAATGGGGGATGGTGGGTAGGGAGCATTTCTAGGATGCACCAGAGACCTTGGATGGGGGAGGCTCCGGGAGTCTATCTGGGTGACTCTAGGTGAGACTCTTAGCAGTGGCCTAACCACAGGGACACATGTGAGCACCTCCTACTGCTGATTTGTTTCTCAGTTGGGAGCACAGTGCTTTCCCCAGGCAAGTCAGGAACGAAGAACTGAACGGATGTCAGGCGAAAGTCAGGAGCTGACTTGCGTGAACACCTTCATGTCCTCAGCGCTTCCTAGTGCTGAGCTGGAAGGAAACAGGGTGGGCAGAGCAGTGTTTCCTGTTCTCAGTCCACTCCCATCCAGAGCCAGAGGCCTGTGAGTGAGCCAGGGCGTGGAAGGAAAACTGTAACCATGGCAACCCAAGCTGAGCAAGCCAGTTACATTGACTAGTCATCTGGGAAAGGACTTTTTAGCGTTCCCTCGCTAAGTACAATAGAGCTATAGTTCTGTCACAGGGATGAATTTGCTTCCATTTGCTTCTTACATGCCTAGGCGGGCTTTGTCCCTGAAGATGGCACATGGCCTTTACATCTTACTCTTGCAAGGTTGGATTTCACTTCTTGGGTGGTTGGTACCTGGTAACTGATACTATCTATCCGGGGTAGCGCTGACTGAGAGTGCACAGTGCCTTAGGCATGTGTACCCGGAAGGGAGAGAGTACTCACAAAATAAACTCACTCACATTTGAATATATTATATAAACTCTTCCAACTCTATAGCTATGGTTAAAACAGAACTATCTTCCAAATATTATATGCTCATAGATTGAAACTTAAATGATAACAAATATAATCTCCCATTTTTCCTGTTAAAAATGACTGGCCATGTTTTTTTCTTGGATCATCATCTAAGGGAAGAGATGAATGAGTTTGAGCACAAGCTAGCCTGTGTCTGCATACTCTTTCTTTGACTCACCAGGAGAGTTTATAGTTCCAAAGCCTCCACACACATAACCCCACACCGCCAAGCCCTTCCCTGCTCTGGCTTTATTAAATGGCTTTACCAGCCTTTGGGCCTTACTGTCCAGTCAAAGCCTTCAAGGGTCTTTTCACATGGTCCTTTCTCTGTCTCAGGTAAGGTCTGCCATTCTCTGCCCTCCGAACAACTGTATAATTCCAAACAGCTGGATCTCAGCACTTGGGTGTCCGTCAGCATCATCTAGTGTGTTGTGTTAGTATGTTGTGTATGTTGGGATGGACTTCATGGCCTTGTTTCAACTCGTTGGTTTGCTCTGCTGACATCTGGCATCACACTTGATTGTCAGCACAGGTGTCTGTACACTCACACAGTATCAGAGGAGTGAGCAAAGAGGGGGGCTTTTAGAGTGTCTTTTTGTGCTTCATTGTCTGTGAAATCAATTTACTAAAGAATAATAGAAAAAATCAGATTTAAGTAATGGTGGGCAAATTTATATGAAGCATTTTAATTGAGTCGTAAGTAAAAACAAAATAAAACAAAACAAATAAAAACTAGTGATAACCAGGCCAGTTCATACTTTCCATGATGCTTTAGTGATCTCCAAAGAGCTATCAGGACCTTTGGGAGAATCCAGTACAAACTAACAGGGCCTAGTTCAGCCAGCTTCCGGAGACCCAAGCCACTATGGTTCCATTGTCCTTTGCCAGAGAGAGACAGAGAGAGGGAGATGGAGAGACAGAGAGTGAGACAGAGACAGAGAGTGAGAGAGACAGAGAAACAGACAGAGAAAGCCTGGTGAATCAAAGAATAGCTTTAACAGCCATTCATTTCAATGTTTTCCTTTTAAGAATTAATGATCTTTGGGTCAGTAAGAACCAATAGCTTCTTTTGTTAAGAGCTTAGGCCTCATCCAGCTGGATCCTGGTAGATTAGAGATAAGATAAAACTCCAGAAATCATTTCTCTGATAAGCAACCATATCCCCTAAAACTGTCCATAACATAGACTCTTATGTAAGTATGGAAACATTTGCACTAATGATATGAATGCTTGGATTACTAAGAAAATAAAGGGGAAGAAAAAAACCTGTGCCTTCATTGCTCAGAGGCTGGCGATCTGTTTAAATCTGAAAATTCACCAGCATTCTCACAGAATAATAATTTTATTGAAAACTATTATTCTAAAGGACTGAAGATATAGCTCGGGTTAAAAGTGCTTGTAGCTTTTGTGGAGACCCAAGTTTTGAGAACTCATGTCCAGGGCTCACAACTGGCTGTACCTCCCCCTCCCCGATTGACTTCTTCTGACCTTATCTGGCATCTACACTCATGTGCACATACCCCAGACCCCGACTCAGACACATACACATAAGTAAAATTAAAAATTAGTCCTTAAAAAATAGAAATATTAATCAAGGGCTAAGGACTGTCACCTTTGAAGCACTGGGTTCAATCACCATTGAGATTAAACTGGTGTGACGGCGTGCTCCTGGGTTCCTCCAGTGCCCTGGAGGTGGAGGTGGGAGGAGGTAGAAGCCTGAGATCTAAAAGTGATTTAGAAAACGTTTGTGTATCCTTCCCTCTTCAAAACTAGCATGTTTTAGAATAATTTGTCAGGCTCCTGCACTCTGTTGATTACAGAGAGGAAACCACTAGGGGGCAGTAAAGGTACTGCTCTCAATCCGTACCAGCAAGGAAGATGCTGTGGTTGCCCTTGTCATTTTAGAGGAAGTGGGTGGGAAGCCCAAGGTCTGGGAAAATGACCATAATAACAGTACCTAGTGTTTACATAGCACCTTTCTTCAATTAGCTCAGCGTGTTTGGATGTGATTATTCAGCTGGGAGCTTCCAGTTGTGGGAAATGAAGCACAAGGCAAACACGTGGCCTAGGTGGGACAGAGTGGAAGACTAACTCTTACTCATTCCAAATGCCCATTCATTATTCTTACTCAGAAACGCTGATGCGCGATCCTTCCTGGTCATTTCCTTAGAGACAATAAGCTGAGAGGTCAAGAGTCCTGAACTGAAATGGGTTAAGTTGAAAGATTCAACCAATTGGGGGAAGGAATCCCATGACTCAGAGCCAAGAGAAAACTAAAATAGAACTGTATAAATTGTGTGTCTGCCTATAAGTTGTCATGCTGAACATATCACTTTCCAATGAAGAACATTTTAAAAAATATAATAATGCTTGTAATTTTTGAACTAATTTTTATTTTTTAAGGAATTCCCTTCTAAACTGAGCCCCACTCACCCAAAATAAAATTAACAAAAATTGAACTTGCATTTTGAAAGCTAAATAAATCTTGATCACACAAGGAAAATGCCATGTCCCAGAATAGTTTAGTAGAGAAACATTGTGACAGGTAACCCCGAATCGATGAATGAACAGATAGATCAGTGCTTTCGTCACAGGGGGCATTGTGCCTCGTGAGTGCATCCAGTGTGGGCCTTTGCAAGGAATGATGTGTGATACATGATTAAGATGCCTCCCCACTTAGGGGATCATCCGCTGTGCTAGCCTTGTGCTCCTATACAAAACAGCTACCAACAGTTAGGAAGCAAGGATCTGTTTTGGCTCACAGGTGTGGGGCAGCAGGCAGAGGCAGGTGGATGGCCACAATGGGGAAGCAGAGACGTTAAAGTTAGTACTCGGCTCACTTTCTCTTCTTACTCAATCTGGGTCTCCAGCTAGTGGACAGAGGATGCCCACATTTAAAGAGGGTCTCCCCACCTCAAACTAATCTAGAAACCCCTGTCAGAGGCAATGGCTGAAATGTCTTTGGGCCCCAACAGGCCCCAACTTGGGATTCAGGTTGGTCTTGAACTCACAAGAAACCTATCTGTTCCTGCCGTTGTCTCCCAAGTATTGAAATCAAAAGCCTAGAATTATTCATTTATCTATCTACTCTTGAAAATACTTATATCAATTCCCATTTCTTTGGAATTTCTTTGGAGGAGCCTGAGGAACGTAAGCTCCAGCGACAGGCCCAAAGTGGGATCCAGCTCAAGGGGAGGTCCCAAGGCCTGACACTATACTAAGGCTATGGAGTGCTCACAAAAAGGGACCTAGCATGTCTGCCCTCTGAAAGACCCAACAAGCAGCTGAAAGAGTCAGATGCAGTTATTTGCACCCAACCAATGGACAGAAGCAACTGACCCCTGTTGTTGAATTAGGGAAGGCTGAAAGAAGCTGAGGAGAAGGGTGATTCTGTAGGAGGACCAGCAGTCTCAATTAATCTGACCACCAGACAGCATACACCAGCTAAAATGAGGCCCAAAACACACACAGTAGAGGACTTCCAGGTCTGTGTTCATTCAGAGATGAAGCATCTAACCCTCAAGAGACTGGAGGCCCCAGGGGGTTTAGAGGTCAGGTGGGGTGGAGAGTGGGGCATCCACATGGAGATGGGGTAGAGTGGGGAGGAGGTATGGGATGTGGAGCAGTCGGGGGGTGGATGGGGAGGGGCAGGGAATGGAATATGGATTGTAAAAAATAATTACAAATATAATTAAATTAAAAAAGAAAACACTTCTATTAATTCCCATTTCTTTTTCCCTTCTTTGGAAATCAATATCTCTGTGGATAAATATACCTATACCTCTTTCTCTTTATATAAATTAATTGAGAATACTTTTCTATATTCAACTTCATTCAAATTCCTTTTCATTTATGGTACAAGCGTATTCCCAAGTCATCGTGTATCTGCTGAGTCTTACAGCTTGGACCATGTGCTGTGCGCCAGGTTGAACAATTGCCAGTTCTCACATGACAGACCACATTATGTTATAGAGACTCGTGGTTCATACTCTACATCAAACTCCCTCACAATCAACTCAGAGTCAGAAGACAGAAGTGCTGCTGTGTGGACATCTCATTACCACCCAAACATGACTTAAATCAACAGTTCACAATTCCTAGATTCTAGACTCTTTCCTGTCAACAATATTAGCCATCACACCTGCTAATAAAGTCTGCAGTCTCCTCCTCTTTCCTCCTCTTCCTCTTCTTCCTCTTCCTCCTCCTCCTCTCCCCCCCCCTTCTTTTTCTTTGTGCTATGTTTCTTCCACTTTACATCCATCCACTTTATGTTCCATCCCACTTTACTGGGATGTTGGAAAGTGGCTTCCTCTTTATACACTTAACCCTAATTGTACTGGCTAGTTTTGTGTCAACTTGACACAGGCTGGAGTTATCACAGAGAAAGGAGCTTCATTTGGGGAAGTGCATCCATGAGATCCAGCTGTAAGGCATTTTCTCAATTAGTGATCAAGGGGGAAAGGCCCCTTGTGGGTGGTGCTACCTCTGGACTGGTAGTCTTGGATTCTATAAGAGAGCAGACTGAGCAAGCCAGGGGAAGCAAGTCAGTAAAGAACATCCCTCCATGGCATCTGCATCAGCTCCTGCTTCCTGACCTGCTTGAGTTTCAGTCCTGACTTCCTTGGTGATGAACAGCAATGTGGAAGTGTAAGCTGAATAAACCCTTTTCTCCCTAACTTGCTTCTTGGTCATGATGTTTGTGCAGGAATAGAAACCCTGACTAAGGCACTAATAGACTCACCATCTGATTTCACCAAATTCCTGCTCTTCTTTAAGTTTAGAGGGTAACTTTAATATAGTTTGTAAAGAGTTCACAGGCTCTTCATATTCTAAAAAGGGATTGTCCAAAAGTGGTAGACCATCTGAGTCCTAGGTGAACTGAGATTTGCTATGTAAAAATGCATAAGTCAGAGACTCCATGTCCTAAAACAGGAAATGTGTGTCATTCTTTATGAGCTATCTTTTCTCCTCCCCCATGTTCACTGAATTTCAGAAATACCAATGTTTGATTGGATTTTATTTTATTTATCTGGGTACTTACCTCAGACATCTGGTCTGATTTTCTAGAATAGATAAAGACTGACTCCAACTTAAACTGGTAGTATCAACAATTGCTTCCTCCTTCCCTCAGTCCCTCCCTCCCTCCCCACACATTTTGTGTCTCTCCTTTCTGCACACAGATGTATATGAAAAGTTTAACTTGGAGGAACAGCACTGCTATGAATGGGAGACCCTGGCAACTGAAGACAGAAGTGTTGCTATCTAGGTATCTCATTGACTTAAATCAATAACTCACAAGTATTAATGCTGGACAACCAATCGGCAGCAAGCTAAAGTTGTTCATACACAATCAGTAACAGATACAAAACTTTTCATAATGGTCAACAATACAGAGGTTTGCTATGAGTTTAAGGCCATTCTGGTCTACCTAGCAAGTTCCAGGGCAGCCAAGCAGTGAAAATCCTATCTCAAAAAAAGCATTTTCAAAAACAAAGTCTGTATAGAATATAAATAAGATGAATAAAGGTTATTTAAAGAGACTTGCAGGCGGGACATGTGGCCCAGTGGTCAGGTTAAAGCTACTACTGCTTTTGCAGAAGACTCCAGTTTGGTTCCCAGGAACAAAGTCCAGTGGGAGAGGATGCCTAACAACCTGGTAACTCCAGTTCCAGAGCCTCTACTGCCCTCCTCTGACCTCTGTGGGCAACTGCACTCATATGCACATACACCAACACAGACACACATTCAAATACACAATTCAAAATGCTTGAAAAGGGAGAGTCTTAGATGAGAGATTTGGATCTGTTACTGATTGTGTATGAACAGCTCTATCTTGCTGTTGATTGGTTGTCCAGCACTAACACCTGGGAGCTGTTGATTTCAGTCATGTTTGGATGGTAAGGAGATGCCCACACAGCAACACTTCTGTCTTCAGTTGTCAGGGTCTCCCATTCATAGCAGTCCTGTTCTTCCAAGTTAAACTTTCATATATGAGATTACAGGCACAGGCCATCATGCGTGGCTTCTGTGTGGATTTTTCTTAATTTTTAACACACACACACACGTTAAATATATTTAAAAGAACCATGAAATGGGCTGATACACAGGAACATACATGTTTTAATCATGTTCAGCACTTCCACCTTCTTGACGAAATTTATTATAGAAATGAATTGAGAGGTTTTTTTTTTCCTTTTTCTTTTTATTTATTCTTCTCTCATACTATACATCCTGGCCACATCCTTCCTTCCCTCCCTCCACTCCTCCCAGTTCCCCTACCACCTCCTCTCTGCCAAAGAGTCACTGTTTCACATTGAGAGTCTTTAAAAGGCTATATAACTCAGAACAAATTGTTACATTTTAATCAATTGAGAGAAAATGAAGAAAAACTAAATCTTGACATCTGTCATATTAGATTTCCAGATCTGAACTTTTTCTCAGCTGGGAAATATCCACATTCTATTTAAATCAAAATAAAAATGCCCAGCCCTGTGGTCCTTCCTCTGAGATGGTTCTCCCTGAGAGTTCTGATGTATGAACGTCTGTAGAACAAATTTCACCAGAAAGGGAGCACACAAAAGATTTCATTGAGAATTAATGTTATTACTTTTTATATTTAAAGTAGAGTTTTATAAAAGAATAACTTTGAATTGGCCAGATTTCAAAGTCTTTGCTTATTTTATGCATTGGAATTATAGGGGTTTGAGAGGCAGGGTCTCACTCTAAGCTCAGGCTGGCTGCAGACTCCCATTGATGTTCACACTTCGGCTTTCCGAGTGTCACAAGGCAGATGATCATATACCACACAAGTCAGAACATGCAGTTCATTTCACTAGAACTGTCTGACCTTTCTCTTCCCAGCCAATCTGGGGCTTCCCTGAAGGTAGGAATGCTCTTAGTCACATGTTCCATTAAACAAATAGGACAGGTGATTCACGGCCTGTAAGCAAATGACGACCAGGAGCACGGGTCGATATCTGAGTATAATCGCCGGGTCCTTTGAGGGCGGAGAGAGAAGAATCAAAGAATGAACCAGGATGGAAATGTCAGAACCTACTGCACTTAAGTCATGGCACAAAGAAGGAGCCTGGAGGAAAGCACAATAAACAATCAGTGAGCTAGAAGGAGAAGCCATTGGCACTTTGCATTGTGGAAAAGAAAGAAAATATTTAGAGGTTTGGATTGGCATGACTGCAAAGGTTAAAAATGATAGGAAATGTGGTAGCTATTAGAATGGTCCATAAATACCCAAGCTCACTGCCTCTGCTCTGTGGTACATTAAAGATCAGGTCTCCCTAACTTGGTTAGCATAATGAAATGCAATTGAAAGTCATGTGTGACATTTCCTACAGAGAGCTCTGAGGGCCAGTGAAAATGTCCCCTTTCAAAATTCCTTTGCCATGCCGACTAAAGGTTTATAGCACATAATTTAGGATTAAGCATGGCATCCGGTGTGATAGTCTGCTGTCACCCACATAAGGGCAGGTACAGCAGATAAAAAATTACACTGTAGCTATATCACTCCAATGACTGTGTTGTTGATGATTGCAACATAAACTCCCTTATTCTGACATAGGAACTAAGAGAAAAAAAAACTTTTGCTGTTAGATTGGATTTGAAAAAAAAAAAACAGAAATCAGATTTTCAAATTCTATAGTCAGTTATTGGAAATAAGTAAAAGATCATCTGTGAATAATATTTTGAAAATACTTAATATAAAAACAGAAAGAATCATTTTTTTTACTTACTATTACCAAAATCCTTTGGAAAAAAATACCCCCAATGAATAAAATTAAGTTGAAATGTATCCTGACCCTTAAGACAAGGGAGTAGCTAATGTTCATTTGTGTTCCATATGTTTACATACTCGCATGATCACCATAGTGACTTGCACATTTCCATTTTCAAAGGAAGGAATTCTCTTCTTTGCCTCTCAGAATTATACACCTCACAGATATATATATATATATATATATATATATATATATATATGTGTGTGTGTGTGTGTATACACAGATATATATCTATACATATAGATATATATCTGTGTGTGTGTATGCCAATATATGCTAATGCTAAATATATTCTTGGAATTTGGTTTTCCTTTTTGGATGTTTAGAAAACTTTTTTCCTTCTGCTGTCTTGAAGTTCATTATGCTTTATGGACCTAAATAATGTTTTATCTTCCCTTCACTGGGCTCCAATAGCTTCCTGAATCTGACATACTCATATATTCTTTTATTTCTGAGAGAATTCCATGTTCTTAGTAAAGCATCTCTCCATTCCCTTTATCATGTTAATCATAACTGTCCATAACTAATCATCAGCCTGGTTGAAGGCGCCACAAAAGAAGCTTCGGACTGGGATTGTGTACTTTAGAGGGCACCTTACAGCTCTGCATGTGCATGCACACACAGAGATTGAGAGAGATGGAGAGAGAGAGAGAGAGAGAGAGAGAGAGAGAGAGAGAGAGAGAGAGAGAGAGAGAGAGAGAGAGAGAATGAGAGAGAGAGAGAGAGAGAATGAGAGAGAGAGAGAGAGGAGCGACAGGATGACAGAGGCAGAGATAGTCACACAGAAAAAAGCACATTTAAGAATTATTATCATTAAGGAGTCCATATTCAATGTCAATACAGTGTAACCTGTAACTACACGTCATGAGTATCTGAGTTGTAGGGCCGCCATCATCAACAATATGTGGTACTGGCTAGTACGGAGCGTTTGTGCATAGGAGACAGTGATAACAGAAAACTTACACAATTGTTCAAGCCCCTTTTCTGTAAGAATGGATATAAAAGCTTCTCTCATCGCTAAGTCCATTTCCAGTCAACACCTTCAGGCTATTCTCTCTATTTTAGTTCCTGGCATGGTTTCTGGGTAGCTAGCAGTGCCTGGGCTACACCATTTACACACTGGCAGAAGAACACCTACAAACCTATTTGTAGATATTAATTTTATGGAGTGTCATGACTGGGATAAAGGACACTCACACAATGGGACAGTTGGTATTTCTATGTGTTATCTGTGAGTGTTTTCTAGAAAACATTAGCACCACAATCAATAGATTAAGTAAGATACACCTGCCTCTGTGTTAGTGGGCACCAAAGGATGGAAGAAGGACAACTCACTCTCCTGAGCTGGAACACCCGTCTTCTCCTGTTTTCTGATGTCAGTGACTTGTGTTTAGAAATTACAGCTATTCCCTCCATCCCAGCTCATAGAGGCCAAGGTTCTTAGGCCTCTGTCTTTGAACAAATTATACTATTGGTTTTCCTTGTTCTTCAATTAATAAACAGCATGCCCTGGAACTATGGGGCCTCCATAATCACAGCCAAAAGTAGTTAGTAAACCCACTCTTCCATCTATGCTCATGTTTAGGCTTCTACAACATCCTATCAATTCTTGTTCTATTGAGAACTCTAATCATTATATTATTCTTCAGCAAAACCTACTGGCGTGCACCACCACTACCAGCTATTATGTTATTCTTAAATTTATATTCTTATGTGTAGATAAACCAACCCTTTATATCACTGTACAGATTTAAAACTACTCTAAAAAATAGTGAATATCATTAGTGGAAGAAATTTATCAAGCGTAATTAAAATCTTTAAACATTATTTATAATAGTCATATATGACCTTATTGATGTGTCTAAATATACTGTAAGCTTATTAATTTATCAAGATGAGAAGTTTTCTGTTTCCAAACTTTATAATTATTTCAAAACCTAATAATTTTAAAGACGGAGAACTGACCAAGGAGCAAATTTTTGTCTTTTTTTATTAATAAACTAGTGAGCTTTTGAAGTAAATAAAATAGAAATAATGTATTTCTATTACAATTTACAGATCATGTATATATTTTTATACCATACATCTTTTCATCATGTTTGACAATCTGCCAATATTTCGTCCTATGAAAATTATAGATTCACATATTTTGTACTGTTATAAAGGTATTATCTATGCAGAAATGACAACATACATTATTTAATAAGTTGCCTGTTAGCTTGCTTAATAACTTTAAGGCATTTATAGATTCATCATATTAACCTACATTATTCCTTAGGCCATACAAACATATGATCGACAAGATAATTATTTGATGTTCTACCAAAGCAGTGCTTTTAACTTCCCCAAAATGTCAAATAATTAATTAATTAATTAATTAATTAATGGGTTGATGTAAGAGAGGATTCCTTTTGGACGTGGTAATAAATACACTTATGTCCTCCTCTATGGCTCTAATATTTATATTGACATTCTATTAACATTTCTTTTCAATCTAGAACTTCTAGTTGATTTCAAGTTTGTTATGCCTCTTGAGCCTGATTTTGAATAGGTAGGAGAATTTCTCCCTGCCAAACCGTAAGATTAAAAACAGAATAGAATCATGGGATTTGATGACACATGATAGTATCTAGTGCACAGCACCCTAGTGCTACACAACCTTAATCTGCATTGCAGGGTTAGTATTATTTTTCCTAATTAATTAATTAATTAATTAACTTTAGATCTTGATCCCAGACCCCTCCTCTTCCAAGCTCCGTCTCACATAGCCCCTTTCCATCATTTTCCCCCTTATTCACTGATACAGAGGAGTCTTCCTCTGGGTACCAACCTATCCTGGCACATCAAGTCACTGCTGGACTAGGCACATCCTCTCCCTCTGAGGTAATGCAAGGTAGTTCAGTTAGGGGAACAGTATCCACGGCAGGCAACAGAGTCAGGGACAACCCCTGCTCCAGTTGTTGTCAGACCAGCATGAAGTCCAAGCTGCACATCTGCTACCTATGAGAGGGAAATTGAGATCCAGATCATGTAGGCTCTTTGGTTGGTGGTTCAGTCTCTACGACCCCCCAGAGGTCCAGATTATTTGACTCTGTTGGTCTCTTTGTGGCATCCCCATCCCCTCCAGGTCCCTCAGTTCTTCCCTATTCTTCATAGGGAAGGAATAGCAGAGCAGCACAGCTCATGGTAATAGGAACTTGGGGTGAGTTGTCAAATGTTCACCTCACTGGAGACTGGGCATCAGAAGGCACGCTAAGAAGCAAGGCTGGCATAACCTTCAAAAGGCCATCCCTGCTGACTTGCTTCCACCTTCTAGCACCTATTCCTTCTGGGGTATTTGTTACTGGGGTCTGGGGAACTTAGAGAGGTTTCTACCAGATGCTATTGTGTCTCTATCTGGCATCTTGCCTAAGAATTCTGGGATTATAAAGGTGTTTCCATGTTTGGCTTTATGTGGATACTGGAGGTCTGAACACAGCTCCTATGCATGCCTGGCAAGTGCTTTACCCACTGAGCCATCTCCTAAGCCCCCATATATTTCTTGCATTTAAAAAATAATCAAGCTAGGCATGGTGGCACATGCCTTTAGACCCAGCAATTGGGAGCAGAAGCAGGTAGATCTCTGTGAGTTTGAGGCCAGCCTGGTCTGCAAAGCAAGACCAGGACAGTTAGGACTTGTTTTAAACACCACACACACATACACACACACACACACACACACACACACAACACACCTATACTATATATTTAGTTAGTATGTGAGTTAGTATATAAAATAATGAATTTCCCTATACTTTCATACACATACACATATATTATTGTACCTTAAATCTCATATTTGCATTCTTACCCTCTCTGTCCATCGTGTGTGTGTGTGTGTGTGTGTGTGTGCGTGCATGCATGTGTGTTTATGTGTATGTGTTTTACACTGAATTTTGTATATAAGATACAATATTTGATATTTGTCTTTTTCCCTCATTACTCTTGCTTGCCCTTTTTTTTTGCGGGTAAAACAATCCTCTCTCTCTCTCTCTCTCTCTCTCTCTATATATATATATATATATATATATATATATATATATATATATATATATGGCTTAAATCTAGACTCTACATTGAAAGAAAGCATGCGCTATTTTTCTGAGGTTGCATTAATCTCCTGTTTCCAGTGTATGTCACACTTGCTCCATTCTGTCTCTGTTGATGAACACCCAGACTGGTCCCATGCTTTGGCTGTTGTACCAGTTCTACAGTACACAGAGACATATATGTATCTCTGTGGTATGTTGACTTATATTTCCTCAGGTATATACACAGGAGAGGTAAAGTTGGGCCATATGGAAGTTATACTTTCATTTCATGGGGCACTGCCATACTGGCTCCACAGTTTGTGCTCCCATACCCAGTGTGGAAGGGGTTCTTCCAGCACCCACTTACCCACCAGCATTTGCTGTCTCAATGGTAGCTGTCCAGCCTGTAGTAAGATAACACACTAGTGGAGTTTAACTTTCCATTTCTATTGCGAGCTTTTGTGTCCCCTGGTAAGAACACGCTCAGGGCAACCGGAATCTTCTGCGGCACAAGCTTTATTGCTTACCCCTTCAGGAGCCAGTGGAGAAGAGAGCGCCAGAGAGAGAGAGATAGAGAGAGATCCCCTGAATGGCGAAAACCCGTCCCTTTTATGGAGGACTGTCCTCCACCTCGGACGTGTCGCTCCCTGATTGGCTGCAGCCCATCGGCCGGAGTTGTCGTCACAGGGAAGGCAGAGCACATGGGGTGGGAAACTACCCCAGCGCATGTGCAGATGGTTTGTTTACACAGGTGCCAGTGCCATCAGCGCCATCTTGTAATGGCCAATGTGAGGGCGGCTCCTTACACATTTCTCTGGTGTCTAGGGATGTTTAGATGCCTTTCATATATTTATTGACTATTTGTTTTCAGTTTTTAGAACTTTGTGTAGAAGTTAGAGGGAATGCTTTGACTTCTTGCTGTTAAATTATTTTAGTTCCTGATTTTCTAGAGACATATGTCCTGTCACATGTAAATTTGGCAAAGATTTCTGGCATTGTGGAGGCTGGCTTCATTCTTCTGTCTCTTTGTTTCCTGTGGAATGTCACAATCCTGCTTGTCAATTCTAGCAATTGGGGTTTCTTTCAGAAAGCCCTTTCCTATGCTCCATCTTGAAGTTCATTCCCACGGGTTTAGAGTGCCAGGTATTAAGCACTTTGGTACATTTTCAGGCGAGCTAGTCAGTGCTTAGCCAGTTTTCACAGTATCCAGAGTTAAAGAGGATGTCTTGAAGTTTTTGTTCAACTTTGCTAAAATCCAGATGACTGTAGGTGTCTATGCTTAACTGTACATTAATTCTTACATGATTCTTTTAAATTGGAATTTGTTTAGCTTGGGGGGGTGTCTCTTTCTGTATTTCCATATAAATACAACTTTTAGGATTATTTTTTCCATTTCTGTAAAGAATGCATATGAGCATTTATGGGGATTACATTGAATTTTATTGCTTTGGGTAATCTAGCCATTTTTATGTTGATTTTGTCAATGCACAAGCACAGAAGGTCTTCCAGGCTTCAGGGATCTCTTTCAATTCCTTTCTTCAATGTTTTGAAGCTTTCATTGCTCAGATCTTTCACTTCCTGATTAAGTTTATATGTACACATTTTTTGTAGAATCTATAATGAATGAAAAATTTCCCTGACTTTCTTCACAGCAATATATGGGGTATAAGAAAGTACTCAGTTCTATGCTAATTTTGTACCACAGGATTGCTGTCCTCAAGTTTCTGTTGTTATTGTATTCATTTATTTGGAATATTGGACTGTCCTTGTATTTCTGATGAAACCCACCTAATCATGGTATTGGAGGCATCTGCTGTTACTGGTCGATTTGTCCCTTTATGGTAAGTTGTGTTTATTTGAAACTGGACTTGACATTCAGTGTATATATATTTTCAGTTGTTGCATCTACCTTCCTGACTGTTATTTTGGGTAATGCATAGTGACCTTCCTTATCTCTTCTGACTAATTTTGGCTCAAAGCCTACTTTATCAGATATAAACAAAACTATCCTTGCTTGTTCGGGGCTTTCATGTGTTTGGTGTGTTGCCTTCCATTCTTTTACGCCCAGTGAATGTATATCTTTGACAGTGAAGTGTGTTTCATATAGGTAATAGGTAGTTCAGACTTATTTTTTCATACAATTATCTATCATTCCACTTTTTTTCTCTAGTATATGGAGGATGCACACACATACACACCTGTGTATGTGTGCATGTTTGCATGTGTGCACATCAGGGAAAGACATCGGCTATTACCTCCTACCTTATTCTCTTAAGATACGATCTCTAACTTTTCCCATCCCCACAGCACTGTGGGTGCAGATGCAGGAGGCCATACTCGGCTGCTGAGGATGGGAACTCGGGCCTTTATCCTAGTACAGCATGTACTATCCCCAGAGCCATCTCTGCAGCCTTTGTGTTTTAACTACTATTAAAATGGCACCTCCATAACCAAAGCTGGGCCATCTTTGGCCTTCACTTGTGTCACCCTATCTCCTTTAGCCTGTGTATTCTTCCAAAAATATTATATGCACTTATGTACTAGTGTGCACAATTCCATCGACATAGTGGCAAGCAAGGCATATTCTAATATATATTTCCTTATAAAAATATCACTTTGAAGGGGATTCTCTTTTCCTTTCCAATAAAAAGGTTTCAGTTTTCTTTTTAATAAGATATACTATTCTGTCTATACACATGTGGTCTGCTATTCACCATCTTTTCCTTAAATGCTTTGATCTTTTTATATCATTAATACATTCTTATTTGGAAATGTATAAATCTTTACATATGGAAGCACTGCAGATTAGTTCCTTGTAGTGAAATCATGGTTCAAAACATAAATGTAATTCAAATGCCTAGATTTGTTTGTTTGTTCGTTTGTTTGTTTTGTTTTCATTTTAGTTTTGCTACACGTACTTTACCAACTTAAAACTTTATCACAAATGCAATAAGTTTAGTATTTTCTTATGCTCAAGGAAAGATCATAGTGTTTGAATCTGTAGCAGCAGGTTGAATCAATGATTCTTTGGAATTTTAGCTTTCTTTTTTTTTTTGTTTTTATAACTGAAATCAAATTTTGATACATAAGTTGGGGGTTAAATATTTTTTTAATCTGTGAATTTCTGCACATATATATGTGAATATATACTTTGGCTATTTTTGCAACAATAATTGGTCCTCTGCAGAACTGGAGAAAATATGCTCCAACCTGTGTGAATAAGTTGAAGTTCTGACATCTTATCCAGATCCAAACATCAAATCTAGTCATGTTACTGGTCTGTAGAAATCTCTTTAGCAGTTCCCTCGCAACATCAATGACCAAAATATCCAGCCGTCATGAAGTGGCACCTGATGCTTTCCACCCCGCAGAGTCCTGTCTCTTAACCCTTTCCCCATGCATCAACATTTCACAGTTACCATTTCTTCTACAATATTGAACTGTTATTGTAAGTACCATGCCCCTGTTCCTGCTGTGTCCAAACTCCAAATGACACAGCCCCACCCCATTCGCTTTCCAGGCACCACCTCCTGTCCCTATGTTCACCTTCTTTCCATTGTCACTGTCTTGTCATAACGAATTGCAACTTCACCTATCACTGCAGGTAAGTCAGAGTGAGATGCTGTGCACTCAGCATAGAGTAGAGCTGTTGGTGGTCTGTAGCTGTGGGGCAAGCTCTCTGCCAAGCTAAGAATTCGTTGTGAATGACTCTGCTGACTCCTGAGTGACTAGAGTAGAGCCTAGCATCAAGCACAAAACAAACGCTTCAGAGTTCTTTTCTATCTTCTTTTACATTTTTATTCTTTTTAAAGTGATCTTTATTGATCAGGCAGCAATCTTACATCTAACTACTCATTTCAGGGCCAGGGGGTGGTTATGTAATTACATGCATTTGTTGCCTGATAACCAGAGTTAGATCCTTAGAGGTCTTTCTAAATAAATAAGTATGTCTATCAAAGAAATAAATCATCCCACACATAAGGAATCAGAACGTGATAAAACTTTGTCATTTTCTCTGTGGTTACACTAAGAAACATGGAGCATGGTTCAAAAAAGGAAGAAATATACACACATGCATACTACACATACAACATAACTGCCTGAGCTTAAAATTATCATATGAGTTCTTCTAGAAGGTGGCAAATGTCTTAGGACCCTGGAGAATGCATCATCTTAAAGAAATGACCAAGATGTACCAATCTCATAAGAGTCTGTTAGACACTCATCACCACCCTTACCACACTCACCACCACCCTTACCACAAAGTAATTGCAATTTTGAGCAATATTTTTAAAAACATATTTCCAGCATTGAGATGACTCAGACGTGAAGAAACAGAAAAGTACGAATGAGTGAGTCTGCCCTGAGCGACCTCAGCAGATGATGACAGCTGCGGCCACTTCAGTCATTTGCACGATTCCACATGCCCTTCTCGCATGCTGTGCTGTGAACAGTCTGCCAGAAGGCCGCTGAAGGTCTTTGTGGGTCCTTGACTTGGGCTGAGATCCCCAATGGAGAGGAGCGCCATGGATCTGAACAGCCCTATCTCAGAGAATGGTAAATATTACAGTTACAGTAACAGAGAGAGCAGAGTTCAGGCCTGAGCGTCTTCTTAACCACCATGTTGATGTCGTCAAACTCAAGACCTTTCTTACACTGTGCACCAGGTGGGCTTCTCAGTGTTAGCCTATGAAATGACTTCAAGCTGAACAAGTATTTCCCAGTGAGAGAACTTGCACTCAAGAGGCAGAAATACATGAAAATACACTTTAGAAAAAAAAAAAGAGAGAGAGAGGGAGGTAAGTTTGGTTTGGTTTTGAGTCAACCTGGGGTTTCGGTGCTGAAAGAGTTAAAAGATGAAGATTGAAAAACAGGATTTAACACTGTGCGGGTCCTTAGGCATGAGAACTCTGGGTCCAGAGTAGGCTGCACCCTCCCTGTCCTTCCTCTCTTATCTCTGTTGCTCTTGGCCTATCGCTTTTCTGACAGCAGAGGGTTCACAACCTCACAGCTTTACCCTGGAGAAGGTGGGTGTGTCCCTCACCACCACTCCCCCGGCCAGCTCCAAGTACCCAGAGCTTCATCTAACTACTCGGTACTTAATAAATCATTGTCACCAAGGAAGAACTATCTTGATCGCCCCAACTTGAACTAAGTCCATTTCTTCACCCAGTCACTGAACTCAGTGAAGCGGCTGAGGTCAGGGATGCAGAGGCAAGCTATGGGGAACACAGGATGGGAGGCAGAGAAGTGGGCGTGGTCGGCACCATAAGAAGGGAGGGGCTAGGCAGAAGTCAAAGGCATCACCAGCCTTAGTAACCACCAGCACAACACTGATTTAATGGGACGTTATGTTCTGAGTTCTTGATACATGAACTTGGTGAACTTACAAGTTGGGGACCGCCTATATCTGAATAACTCACAAGGGGGAAAGGACAGACAATGGCCATGGGAGAGGGCCCATCATGCCATTTGCCATCTGGTTTATCCTTTGGAGAACAGGCGTGCCTTTCCTCTGGGTTTCTGGTTGTCCCCACTGAGGTTGCTTCCTTAGTCGATAGGCCAGAACAACTGCCCTTTAGCTCCAAGCCCAAAGTCAATATGAGCACCAACAGTTCTGGGGGATGGGTAATGTAAAGCCCTCTCTCTCTCTCCAATGGTCAGAGAACTGAATGAAGATGGTAGTTTTAACAGAATACAAGATAGTTGTGTTTCTTATTCATAACCCAAAGATAATAACCACATATCAAAGCTGAAATTAATACTATACACATATATTATATATATAAAGATCTTTGGCCCCAGGTTCATATTACAGCATTCTCTATGATGACATTTCTGTGTGTAACTATCCCTAATATTATATAGACATCTTTCGTAGGGCAATAACTATATATAAGCAATGTACTATAATCTTTATTTATTTTGGGGTCAATGCCAAAGTCATACAAGCCAATGCATCTCAAACGTTTTACATTTGTCTGGATACATAGCCCTCCCATTAGGCAACTGAGGAAGTCTGTCAGCCCTGAAGAAAGACCTTTATAACAACAATGGGAAAAGTTGAGACTTTTGGCAGAGACATGTGGAAAAAAATTTTAAAACTATTTTGTGCAATTATTTTTACAAACATTAAACAAGAGAAATCAAGTACCAACCAGGGATCGTTTCCTAAAATGCACCTCACACCCCCGCCCCCTGAAAACCTAATATCACAAGCAAAATATAGTTTCTAACTATATAGTTACAGAGCTTCAGCCCCTTAAGGAAAATGTTTTCAGAAACAGAACAAAAGAAAACAAAAACCTCTTTTTTGTTTGTTTATAAAATGTTAAAGTGTCCCTCCTCTTTGCTTCATTTTCCTTTGTTCCCCCACTGTGGAAGAATGTTAAGATTTCATAACAACAGACAATCAGATCCCTTCGATTGAGTCACTTTATGCAGATATTTCACTATGCAGGAAAAAAAAAAAGGAGTTGGGAAAGAGAATTCCTCTGTTTGCCCCTGGCACTGTTCAGAGGCTCCCTGGAGCATTTGAGGTGACAGCGTGGCTGACACAGACTGGCATGTCCTTTGATTCACACGCAGCTGTATACTTTCACGTCGTGGAACGGAAAGGTTTTGCTTGGGAACACTTTTTGCACCAGCGTTAAACAGGTCAGACTTCTTGAAGGCACAGTCAGCATTTACTGGAACTGGTGTCAGCCTTTAGCCTAGAGGAAACAGTTCACAAAACTTCTCCTGCCTTCAACCTTTTCTAATGCTGCTGTGGGTGCAGAGCTTTTATGTTCTTAGCTGCTGGGGAGAACCCCAGTGAGATTTACATCTGCTTTGTTGCAAAGTTAAATTTAGCCTCATTTTGACAGTTTACTTTGGCCCCAAGTCCTTTCCCTTAGTCAGATACGTTTAACTGTCCAACTCATCTCATTGACATGGATGGGCGCCATAGATGGAACTAAAACAATTCACAGGCCCATATGACTGTTGTTTGAATCCAGATGAAGAGGTGATCTCTGGAGACCCCCCAAAAGGCCAAATCTGTACAGAGTTGCAGATAACATTTTATGTTTTTAATAACTGCTTAATGTCTATATATGCCTTCCGTTTTTAGTAGTGTCTCTTTCAATCATCAACTAGAGAATATATCTAGATGATCATTACCAAGTTGCCAAAAGAATTACTTACTGCCTTGAAATTCAGAAATTATGAAATGTAGAGATTCTGTGATTGAGTGAATTACTATATGTCAAGTAACTCAGTGGTAGTTTCATACATTTAAACAGTGTTTTATTTTAGCTAGCTGAGACTGAAGGGTGGGGAAGGGACAATATATATTAAAGCCATTAAATTGGGGACCATAAGCTTGTAGCTTCAGACTTGGCATGAGGTCTCAGTTCAGAATAAGTTATTTCAGCAATCTGTGGGTTCTTTCTCTACCATCTGTACGTAAATGCAATGATAGCTTCAGCAAGAGCCTTAATACCTACAGAAGTTACCTAATAACAGTTATTTTGTTATACTAACTGGAGATTGTTCCCCCAACCAGTTGTTCATAAATTTGCACTCTACCAGGAAAGCATCCAGGAGACAATTTCCTTCTGCAGTGCAATAATGGCTTCCCACAGCCTTGCAGCTCTAGTTTCACAAACCAGAAAAGGGAGAGCATGGAAGTTCTTCCAGAATGATCAAGAAGCTAGATCCAGAAATCATCTGTTGCTGCTGTTCTTTCAGTACAGGGTGGCCCCCAATGCCTAATACAGCCGAGGCTAGCCCTGAATGCCAGAGCCTTCTGCAACCAGATTCCTACTGCTGTGAGGAAGTGAGTTTTTCAAGTTTCCTTCAGATTCTACAGACCAATGGCTCGCAGCCTTCATAATGTTGTGACCCTTTAATACAGTTCCTTCTGTTTTGGGGAACTCCCCCAACCACGAGATTATTTTCTTGCTACTTCAACACTGTAATTTTATGACTGTTATGAATTGTAATGTAAAATATTTTTGGAGATAGAGGTTTATCAACAGGGTCATGACCCACAGGTCAAGAACCACTGCTCTAAAGACGAGAATCCAGCCAGTCAGATTCATGGACTGGACAACTTCTTGTTTTAGCCAGACTTTTCACCGCTATGACCAAATCCATTTAAAAAAACAATTCAAGGAAGTTTAAATGCATTCACAGTTTCAGTGGCCACAGTTCACTGCCTTCATTCCTATGGCTATGAGTTAAGACAAAAGAACATCACTGCAGTGGATGTCTTCAGAAATTAGGGTCAGCATATTCTTTTCTAGGGCACGCCCACAGCTGTCTGCTTTCTTCAATGAAACTCTACTTGCCACAGTTCCCCAGCCACCAATGGTCTGTTTAAATTGAAAAGTATCATGGCATGGAACTATTGATTAGGTCAGAGCCCTTATGCTCCTGTCTTTGGAGATGCTCTGGAGGACACCCTCAGAGGTGCACTTTATTAGTGTGCTAAATGGGCTCATAATGTGGCCAGTTTGACAGTAAATATTAACAACGGCATACCTCCATTGACTCTGAATATTAGCCTCAAGTATACTTAATTGATGTAACACCAATCTTTCAGTTTCCCACGTGCCTATGAGCACTTTTGAAATCTTGTTATTGAGCAGGCTAGCAGCTATAGAGCTAACGACTGGACAGAACCAAGGAGTTAAGCACTAAAGAACAGGCCCCGACAAAGACAAACCTTTCAACTGCATGTTTGATTTTAGGCAGTCCTGGAATGGACAAAAATGCCAACATGAAACCAGTCAGCTTAGAGCCCCGAACTCTCCAACTCTTCTTCATAGGACATCCTCATTGCTCCTTGGGACCCTGATACAGTTTCCTGTCACAGAGATGTACTTGTGTCTAATCACAGCAGTGAGGAGGATGGGTCCTCATAATTGTTAATTTGCAGTTCTGTGTTAGGTTTTATTTTTGTTATTTTTTTATGTTGATGATCTCTTTTTTTCTTCTACTTTGTTTTGTTTCTAAAAGGAAAAACAAAACACTTGTGGATCAAAGTCTTATTTTTATGGGGTGTTTTCCAGAATCTATAAACTATCCACGAAGATAATTCTTCAAACACAAAATAATTCCAACAGAATAAAACAAAACTTTGTACTTTAGCCCATGCTGTCAGGGACAAAGGCATGGCATGTCCCTTAGAAAACTCATTTCTATAGCCTGGCCTCATGACTTGAAACTGTGACTTATGTCAGCTGACAATCTTCCTGGACTCTAAACTTGAAAGAAGTAAGGATTCTTACAAACGTACTATACTCTCACACTAAGAAACACACACACACACACACACACACACACACACTTCTGTAAAATTAATAGCAATCAATATTCATTAGGAATTTCTTTTCATGAAGTAATGTCATATTTATATGTAGTACATATAACTGATTACATGTATATGTAACCCTCCCTTTGAAATAAAGTTACCTTTTTTACAGGTGGAGAAACTGTTGAAAAGCCAAAGGAAACATTGTGTCAAACGTATCTGGGGAAAAAATTATTCAAACTCTTTTATTTTGGCTATGGAGCCAAGTGGTAGCATAAATAACACTGTCACCCACCCCCATACAAAAGAACAAAACTGAGAGGAAACCTCTGTAAAGAGAATGAGGCATTCGCTCTAGACATTAGGGAATACAGAGACACTTCACCCCAGTCTGCACATCAAGGCATGTCCTCCAGATCTTCTGACATAAAGCCAACATTTTATCTTTACAATAAGAAATGCCTGGACTAAAACCTGCCAGTTTTTCTCAGACATCAGAAAACTGAAAGCTGAGGTTTCTGCAAGTGTCTCTCAGAGGTTAGGAACTGAAGACTCATTGCCCTGTTTGTGAAATGGAGAGGTGGTATTCTTTAGGAAGTGAGGGCTAGTTGGGTGTCTAATCATTGGAGGTACACCCTCAAGGAGAGTTGTAGATATCTGCTAATTTCCTCTTCTCTGGCTTTGCCTTTTAGCTCTTGAGACCAACAATTTTCTTCTATCATAATGAGCACATGCTGCCTTGCCGATATCAAAATCAATGGGACCCTTCCATCATGGACCAGAACCTCAAAACTGTAAACTAAAGTAAACCTTTTCTTTTCATAAGTCAATTGCCTCGGGTATTACATGATGCTGATAAGATACTGACTAATATATGGAAGGTTGCAGAGAAAAATCACCAAATGTTTGACCTGCACAGACTGTAAGACAGTGGTTCTCAACCTGTGGGTCATGACCCATGCGGGGGGGGGGGGGGGGAGTCCAACGGTTCTTTTACAGAGGTTGCCCAAGATTATAGGAAAAAAATAGATATTTTCATTATGATTAAGAGTAGCAAAATTATAGTTATAAAATAGCAATGAATATAATGTTATGGTTGCAGGTCACCACAGCATGAGGAACTATATTAAAGAGTCGCAGTGTTAGGAAGGTTGAGAAGCCCTGCTGTAAGAGAAGAACTCGTCTGGCAGTCATCCTGTAACTCTTCCCTGGGCTTTACTTCCTAGCAACTCACATTGTTCTGAGAGTAAAGAGCCAAGAAAGCTCTTTTCCTGACAGTTGTAAAGAAAGAGCAAGGCTAGGAGCTGGGGAGATGGCTCCATTGGTAAAGTGCATGTCACACAAGCATGAGCACTGGAATTTTGATTCCTATAACCTACATAAAAAGATAAGCATGGCATGCTCTTATAACTCCATTAGCAGAGAACTACCGAGACATAGTTGGATTCCTGAGGCTTCCTACAAACCAGTGAGCTCCAGGTTCTGTGAAAAACTCTGTCTCAAAAAAAAAAAAGAGGAGAGTGCTACAGGAAGTGGCCCAAAGACATCAGACTTTGGCCCCCGCACGGTTGAACACACATGAACACACGCAGATGCGCGCGCACACACACACACACAAACACACAGACATATCCATACACATCAAAAAAGAAAGAACAAGGCTAGATATGATGAATAATGCTCAAAATATCCTCCACAAAATCTGTTCTATTCTGCATGAGAAAGTAAGCCTTCCCTGGAGCCTTATCCCTACAACAAAGTGCCTTTCTCTTGCCCATCACTGCCAGTTTCACTTCACTGAAGAGGACAAGAACAGCTAATAAACACCCATGAAGACCATAGCCCAGAAACACAGGCCTACTAAAGGATTAAATCAGTGTGTTATTGAAGATTGACATGTATGTAATTTGTATGAGTATGTAAGTATGCATATTCCTTCACAGGCGTGTCAAGGCCAAAGCAGGATATCTGGTATCTTCCCATATTGATTTCCACAGAATTAAAGAATGATTTCCCCAAGTCACGTGTAGCAGCACAAGCCCAGCATATATAGGCGGAGGTCTGTAAATCCAAGTCTAGCCTGGTCTACATAGCTAGTTCCAGGCTAGCCAGTGCTAGATTTAAATCAACAAAAAAGACAAGGAAACGAGGTGGGGAAAGGGTGAGACTGGGCTGTGGGGCTACAACACTCCTTAATCACAACACAATCTCCATCCAAATTAACATAGTGTTCACACTGAAGACCCATTTAGCTCAGTTTCTCCTTCTTAATACTTAACAGGAAACTTTCAACCACAAACTCCAAAGCATGCTACGTAGGTAGATAAACTCCAGTCCAAAGAGGCAAAGTAACTATCAGAACTACACTCAGATGCTGCTGAGATTTTGAAATTATCAGACAGAGCTGTAAAAATAACTATGATTAATATGCTAAAGGCCTTAATGGAAAAAAAAAAAGGAGAGGAGTGGAAAGCACGAGAGAACAAATGAGTAATGCAATCAGAGATGGAAACTCTAAGAACGAATGAACAAAAAATATAAAAATAAAAATAAAGCAAAAAAAAAAAAAAAGGAGGAAATTCTCAAAATTGAGAACACTGTTGGAGGAGCAGCAAGGATGGCCTTTGATGGGCTCAGCAGTGCGGGGACGTGACTGGAGAAAGAAGCAAAGAGATTACACGTAGGTCAACAAAAACAAACACAAAACTTTCCGTACTGAAATGTAATCAGAACGGGGGAAGAAAGGGACAAAACACCCAATGGTGACATTCTAAAGAACTCAAAGAATGTACCTACTTGCGCTCACTCACAAATACAGATTAGCTTAAGTAAATTGTTTTAAAATAGACATATAAAAGTTATCTTGAAATTGTTTTCTTTAAAGATAAACAATGAATGAAGAAAACTTTATTGAAAACAATTGGCTGGAATTTAGTTAAGAACCAGAACCTGTTTGTGTTATAGCCTGTTCCCATCTTTTCCTAAATGGACCCTCCACCGCAGGCTGAGGTCAGGCTGCCAGAGCCCACTCTCTACCTTTCCCAATCAAGGTTTACCCTGTTCTAACCAGGCAAGGCCCATCAAAAGGAAGGCAACCACCACCCTGAAATCTACCCTTGCCAAGTGTATTTTGGTCCAGACTGTTGAACAATGATTTCCCAGAGAGTTTTTTATTTTTTTTTAAACAACTAGAAAAGCCTGTCTGTTATGGCTGAAGTCTAATAGGTGCAGGGGTGATTCTTGATATAGGAGACAGTGGGACAAGTAGACTAGGGGAAAAGAGATAGTCAAATAAAGCCATTGCTAAAACTGTAATCCTATACAAAGAGAAGACTTGGCTTTCCCAGGAAACACATCAAAGTCTTCACGTTGTGGGAAAAAAACAAACAACAAAAACAAAACAGAGATCACTAACATGGATTAGACACAGCTCAAAAGGAATAAGAAAGAAAACAACGATGATAAGCTCCAGAGAATGGGAAGTTAAATCATACCCATAAGTACCGTATTAGCTACTATGGTCAGTCTTTAACAACGTACAACACAATAAAGCAACGGTTCTCAACCTTCCTAACACTTCCACCCTTAAATACAGTTCCTCAGGGTGTGGTGACCCCGCCCCCAACCACCCAACCAGCCATAAAATCATTTAGTTGCTACTTGTTCGCTATAATTTAATAATAATTTTGCTAATGTTATGTGTTATAATGGAAATGTCTGATATGCAACCCCCAAGAGGTTGACGACCTACAGGTTGAGAAGCACTGCAATAAAGGACCAAATATGTATTATCCACACAAAGCTGTGGACAGAGGTAGATACCACAAAGACTGAAACCTGAAACTATGCAGATGTCAGAGTTATTTCCAAGCAGACAACCAGCATGTGTAGGGGACTGAAAGATGCCAGAATTAAAGAAATAAAGGAAGATATAAGAAGGTGGACTCCAGAAAATCAAATAACCCCATTAAAAAATGGGGCTCGGAGCTGAACAAAGAATTCTCACCTGAGGAATACTGAATGGCAGAGAAACACCTGAAAAAAATGTTCAACATCCTTAATCATCAGGGAAATGCAAATCAAAACAACCCTGAGATTCTACCTCACACCAGTCAGAATGGCTAAGATCAAAAATTCAGGTGACAGCAGATGCTGGCGAGGATGTGGAGAAGGAGGAACACCACTTTGTTTCATAGGGCACAGGATGGTATGATTCAGGTACCTGTTCCTTACAAGCCCTGTGATAATACTGAACTCCTAAAGTCCAGTGTCAATGTTGTTTGCTGGTACATACGAGAGAGGTAATTAGGTGATTTCTGGTATGGGGCCCTCATAGCACTGGGGTCTCAGTAAGTGGAACTACAGGCCCAAGTCAGCAAGCTTGTTCTGCCTCTGCCATGCTTTAGAGCCCAGCATGAAGGCCAACAGATGATAGTGTTTTGCTCCTGGACTTCTATAGCAAAAAGCTAAATACACCCTCACTTTTTTCTTTATAAATGTATCTAAATTCTAGTATGCATTTATAGCAACAGAAGATGCATTTAGGCGAATGGCATCAATAAAAAAGAGAGAATTTATAAGAAAGAACAAAATGGAAACATCTGAGTTAATGGGCAGTAATCATAAAATAAAAATTCATTAGAGGGACTCAATAGTAGATTTAAAATGGCAACAGAAACAACCAGCAAACTCAAAAGTATGCAATTCAAAGGGCAAAGAGAAAAATGAAAAAAAAAATAATTAGGAGCCTCAGAAACAGATACCTCTCAGTATGTTTACCAGAAAACACTGTATGAAAAAAAAATAAGAGAAATGACCATAAATGTGTGACATGTGAAATATTTAGAAAAAATTAAATCTGTACATTTATGTCCAAACGTAACAGGAAAATAGGGAAAGAAAATACTTGAAGAAGGTAAAGAAAGACACATAAAATGGAACCCCATAAAGACCCACAGCTAATATCCCGTCAGAAATAACGGGGGCCAGAAGAAGTGGAATAACACGTTAATTAAAAGTAGGAGGAGGAAAATCATTTGCCTAAGTACTATATTGAAAGTATGATGTAATTTCTTCTTGCTACTGATGGCAACATGTACAAGGGAGGAGACAACCATCATGTAACGACTTGGAAATTCTCACTCTGGTGTTACTGCCCAAAATGAAATGATTTGTGTGATCCAAATGGAAGCACGAGGAAGAAAGAGAAGCACAATTGCCACAGCACTGAGCACAGCTGGCACTAGGAACCTCTACCTTACTTTCCCTTTCTTCTATCCACCATCTAGAGACTGCCATATCCGGGGATCCATCCCATAATCAGCTTCCAAACGCTGACACCATTGCATACACTAGCAAGATTTTGATGATAGGACCCTGATATAGCTGTCTCTTGTGAGACTATGCCGGGACCTAGCAAACACAGAAGTGGATGCTCACAGTCAGCTATTGGATGGATCACAGGGCCCCCAATGGAGGAGCTAGAGAAAGTACCCAAGGAGCTAAAGGGATCTGCAATCCTATAGGTGGAACAACAATATGAACCAACCAGTACCCACCCCGCTCCCGGAGCTCGTGTCTCTAGCTGCATATGTATCAGAAGATGGCCTAGTTGGCCATCAGTGGAAAGAGAGGCCCATTGTTCATGCAAACTTTAAATGTCTTAGTACAGGAGAACACCAGGGCCAAGAGGTGGGAGTGGGTGGGGGAGCGTGTGGGGGACTTTTGGGATAGCATTGGAAATGTAAATGAAATAAATACCTAATTTTAAAAAAAGAAATCTAATATGCATGAAAAATGTCTATACTAATCTCATTCCTGACGAAAAAAGAAAAAAAAAAAAAAAGAGTGGATTGGGAAGGAGATGAGTGACCAGTGTGTAGAACGGCCTTCAGGACTGAATGACATCTGGAATATAGAATCAGCAAACAGAAAACTGATGGATCTCAACAGCAAGAGGTCACATCCGCAGCTTCTACCTGAAGAGGACAGCATCAAGTATAGAAGGAGGATGGCTTTCTTCTAATTTCCCAAAAAGGGAAACAGTCTCAATGCTCTCCAGAATGACCTCATGGCTAAGGACCAACATCTGACTTCCAAAGTATCCCAGAGAAGATTTGACATGGGTTTTTAACAAACTATGGCCTATTTTCAATTCTGCCCTGATCCTGTGTGGTAACCAAGATTAGCTATTTCTTTGAAATCTATATTAGTAGTTGTATGTTGGAGGGTGAAAGAAATTCTTTGTCAAGAGAGCCAATAGTCTTCCGTTTACGGTGTGTTATCCATCCACGCAGGGTGGTAGGATGCTCGCTGTTCTCTGGCTGTATTCCGAGTCCCCCATACATCCATTCTCCATCTGCGTGTTCACTCAGCTTCCCCCTTATCTTTCTATATCTTGCTCCCACTTTCAACCTCGTTAAAATGACAAGTTGGTTTTACTTGCATTTGTTCTTATAAAATGTTTACTGCTGTTTTCTAGGTAGGCATTTTTAAATTTTCCATCTCATACACATGGCATCCTGCTTTATAGTATGCTCTTTAGTTTTATATGGACTCGTTACTTTTAAGATCTGCTGACTGCTGTGTTATTTTCAACTCTATTCACTTACTACATCTTCCTAACTGCTCCCTCAGTGGTAGGCATCTTCATCATTTTGAATACCCATAAACACTGCTGCAGTAAATACCAATGGGGATATGAGTTCTGGGATTGCATGTCTCAGAGCAGGAGTCTTGGCTCCTAAGGAGTAGATGGATTTAATTAGACTAAGATACCAGTTATATAAAGAACTGTGCCTTGTTCATACCCTTCCCTCAACTTTTCTCCTCCCTGCTCCATTTTCCTGCCACTAGGGCCTAATGGTCCTCTTATATTTTCATCTCCCCTTTTCCCCTACCCTTCCTGCTTATAACACATTGTTAATCCATGTTCCACATGACAGAAAATATAATACGATGCATTTCTCCCCATTTACTCTATTCCTTTTTTAGGAGACTTATCTTTCCCTCCATCTCCATATTTTATGTACACACACACACACACACACACACACACACGTATGTACGCACATACACTTAAACTTAAATATCACATATAATAGAAAACATGCAATATTTGTATCTCCAAGCTTAAATTAATTTAACATGATAATTTCTAATTTCATCCTGTTTTTTCAAATAACATCACTTCCTTTTTCTTTTCAGCTGAATAAAACTCCACAGTATTCATATGTCACATTTTCTTTCTCTGGTCTTCTGTCAACATAATGAGCATCTAGACTTGGCTTCATATCTTAGCTGTACACGGATGTGCAGTTATCTCTGTGCTATGCTGACCTTCAGACATTCAGGGTCACACTGGGAAGTTGCAGAGGTAGGTCCGTTAGTAGTTTGTGTATTGTTGATGACTCTGCAAACTGGATTTCAGTGTGGCTTATCAATTTATATTTATACCAGACATATGTAAAGATTATGATAGCTTTAATTTTCCTAGCCTAATGCTTGGCTGAGTTTCTGTAAGAGTTCCATCCAAAAGCCACCTGGTCCAGCGCATCATTTGCTCTGAGCAGAGACTAATCCTCATTCATGTGCTTTACAAGAACTTGTGTGGCCATCCCTACCTTCTTCAAACAAGACATCTTTTACACATCTTTTGGATATTCAGGGCTTAGAAACTCTACATGCTACATTCAAGTGAAGGTTTTATTTCAAGACAAAGTCATCATACCAAGAAAAGGCAAAACATACACATCAGAATTTCAACAGACAGTTGAAACTCCCATGGATTCTGCCTCCACACAGGACCACGCTGTGTATATGGTCTGAACCACAAAGATCTATGCGAGGGATCATGACATTAAGGGTTGGCCTAACAAACTTCCATCGGATCTTTCTGTCAGAGCATATTTATCAGAGCTACCAATAAAACAAGAGAAACTTTGGAAATTGCTGGGGATAGTTTATTGCCTAAAGAGCATAAACGTCACTGACCTTGTCTTACTCAAGAGTCAAAAGCATTCAAACCTCCGTACAGCCTCAAAGGTTAAAGCATTGTGCTTGCATTCTAGCTTTTACAAACTCCATTCCTGCATTTGCCTTCTAGTTCTTGGCCAAAGCAGGCTAAAGCTAAGTTCGTTGGTGATGCTCCTTCTTTTATACGTTCTACATATTTGCAAAACAAAATAAACCACAGCTACTAAGGTCATCTGTATCACTAAAGAGATGTGAATACATCTTTAAAGAAACATTTCATTTATTGGCAATTCTGGAAGATTTCAGTGCAAACTTGTCTGTAACCCCCCATCAGCCTAGCAAGCATGTTAGTACATCTGCCCCTGCAATGGGCACCTCAGGAAGGGTGCTTGTGGATCAATTCAGTAGAACAAGCAAGTCACAGTTAAGTACATGTGGAGTCTCTACTGCTCTATCAGCTTCAGATGCTCCTGCCTTTGCTGATTATCAATATTATCATGAGTTTAATTTTTAAAAACATCTCATTGAAGCAACCTCACTAACGACCGTGTGAGTTGAGGTGAGCTGGAGAGAAGTTGAATTTGTGATCTGACAAGATGGCCAGGCTGTCCCCGGGATCATCAAGGAGACTCAAGAACCAGTTCCTGGCATGATAGCAGAACCAGATGAAAACAACACCCATGATTTTCCTATGGTTATTGCTAGCCCCAGGATTCCCCCATTTGAGGGAGGGACATTTAACCTTGAACTATTGCTTCTAGAAGAATACCCAATGAAAGCACCTAAAGTATGGTTCGTGAAGAACATTTATCATCTTAATGTCGACAAGTTTGGAAGAATATTCAGATATTTTTGAAAGGTAGGTGGTCCCCCGCAGTGCAAATCCGCGCAGTTCAGCTCTCAGTTCAGGCTTTCTTAAGTGTTCCTAATCCAGGTGATCTGTCAGTAAATGATGTAACTGAGCTGTGGAAGATCAATGAAGCCCAAGCAAAGAAACAGCGAGAGCATGGATAGGCTTTTTTTTTTTTAATAATACTCTGTTGTGTATATTTTTAAAATATTTTTATTAGGTATTTTCCTCATTTACATTTCCAATGCTATCCCAAAAGTCCCCCATACCCTCCCCCCCCACTCCCCTACCCACCCACTTCCACTTTTTGGCCCTGGCATTCCCCTGTACTGGGGCATATAAAGTTTGCAAGTCCAATGGGCCTCTCAGGAATATTTAAGTTGCTCAGATCACCAAGTGTGCATCACTTCTTCTTTTTTCATTTATTTTTTATTAGATATTTTCTTTATATACATTTCAAATGCTATCCCAAAAGTTCCCTATACCCTTCCTCCACCCTGCTCCCCTACCCACCCACTCCCACTTCTTGGCCCTGGCATTCCCCTGTACTGAGGCATATAAAGTTTGCAATACCAAGGGGCCTCTCTTCCCAGTGATGGCCAACTAGGCCATCTTCTGCTACATATGCAGCTAGAGACAAGAGCTCTGGGGGTACTGGTTAGTTCATATCATTGTTCCACCTATAGGGTTGCAGACCCATACAGCTCCTTGGATGCTTTCTCTAGCTTCTCCATTGGGGCCCCCAATGTGCATCACTTCTGCTCTACCTAGATGTCTTCCTTTTGCTGTTTGCATTTAAACACCATCTTAGAAACAAAACAGATTAAAATCCCAGGCACCATCATCTTTGGTGATTACACACACATTTGCAAATCTCTGCCTTGTCCTGGTTTGCTATTGTAAAGCATGAGCAGAGACTGGAAGTTCCATCTGGGTTGTTGAGAGACATTGGAAAGCAGTGACTCTCTGCTTTAACTCATTTCCCCATTATGGTCTAAGTACAAGGCTCTGTGAATGGAGGTAGTTGTCAAGGTTAGCTGCGAGGGTTATGGGTGTTTTTTTTTTTTTTTAAATGGGGAAATTAGTTTTATGTTAATTTTGTGGTATCTTTCTTCCTCTCCATGCTTATGAGATCTAACTGCAGTGGAACAAAGCAATTCATCAGTTTCTAGTATATGTTTAGTATATGTTCTTTAGTATACGTTCTCTATCCACGTACAACCTTAGATGCTATAGATGGACAGGCTTGGTTGTCTGAACTGAAATGGGAATATTAAAGAAGCGTCACAACTCTCCCTCATTACACTGTGACTTCACTGCCAAGTGTAGATTCTCTGTATCCCCTTAAAAAGACAGAACAAGAAGAGGAGGAGGGAGAAGAGGAAAGTCTGTGACCATTTTGTATGGCTTGTCTAGAAACATCTGTAAATCTTATGTTTTAGTAAAACTTTTTTTGTTATTCAAAAAGTAATTTTCAAATACAAGTTCTGTTAATATTACAAAAGAATCCAAGGTTGCAACAGTATTCCTTGACCTTTCCAGAGACATGAACCCTAAATGAATACCTGAAGGGCCAAGCCTCTGTCAATTGCCCAAGACACTTGTGAAAGTAGCTACCCACTGTATATTACACCACAAGGCATCATTGGCATAGATCTTTGGTGAGTCTTATTTTAATGAAACGTCCATTCTTCCTTCCAGTGTAAAAACAAATTAAGCTAAATAGACTTCTTTATTTAAATAACTTCCCTGTTGGGTACACCTCTATCTTTATTTATGCATCAGGGTCTGATGTTTAAGAAGTACATAGTTAAGTTGTTGTTGTTGTTACTGGGGAATTTCCATTCATTCAAAGAGATCTTAAGAATCTAATAATCCTTCCCTGCGCTCTGCCACCAGGATACAGGGCATGTTCTGGAGCATCCATTACTTTCATATGAAGGTGCATTCTGCAGTTTTCTGTCTGTTTAGTAACATGCCCTTCCCCATTTGTGTTCCCTAGTGGGCTGGTATACTGCCTATAGGGCATGCTTGTCTGCTTTCCCAAGGCTTTTTGTCTATCTGATCTTCTAAATTACCTTCCCTTTATTCATTAATAACCTCCCGTTTAATGGGCCAATAACTGTTTCTTTACAATGTTTTTCTGTATCTTACTGAAAGAATGTTTTAGTTGTTTAGTTTATAGCAAACCTCTACCTTGTCCTGGTTTGCTATTGTAAAGCATGAACAGTGACTGGAAGCCCCATCTGGATTGTTGAGAGATACTGAAAAGCAGTGACTCTCTGCTTTGACTCATTCCCGGTCATGTTGAGTTTTACACTAAATGTTCTGCTAACATAAAGTAATTGTTGACTACAATTTGGGTTACTATCTTGGACTCATAATGGTGGATTTCTGGGGACAAGAATACACTTAATAGGGATATTAGTAAGTCCAAAATTTAGTTGAAGAACCTTCTTCGTAAATTTAAACTTCACAGAATATGATGCTTTTGAACCCATGTTAAAATATATTCTTTGATTAAATCATACAGAAATGTATAAACAGGAATCATAAACTGTATTAATTTTCTGTTTTAGGTCTCTTCAATGTTAGGAAAATGTTGCTTCAGGCATTAGATAAACATATTCAAATCCAGAAGGAAACTCTAAACAGAGAAAGACCTTTGGCTGTAAATCCACTTGCCACCTGTATAGGTGGGCCCAGATCAGATTAGCCTAGTAGAGCCTGGAGGTGCATTTAGTCTCTGAGGTTTCTGTAATGAATAGGATGGTTTTAAGTCACAGTTCAACCCTCTGAGGGAGATAGCTGTATCCATCTTTTCCTTTCTCAGATCCCACTGAATGAAGGTTTGATGTCTATTCATGGTTCACTTGATAAATTCTGAAATCCAACCCCAGAGTGAATTGAAGATGGGTCCAAGTCCCCTCTAAATCCAGACAAAGACCTTAATGGACATGGCCACTGCCTATCCCACTGCCCTCGTGAAGTTCATAAAGACTTTCACAACAACATAGAAGCCACGTTTCTTTCATCCTGCTTTATTTTATCAGATATTTACTTTATTAACATTTCAAATGTTGTCCCCTTTCCTGGTTTTCTCTCTGAAAACTTCCTCTCCCTCCCGCTCCCTCTTCTCACCAACCCACCCACACCTACTTCCTGGCCCTGGCATTCCCCTACACTGGGGCATAGAACCTTCACCGGACCAAGGGCCTCTCCTCCCATTGATGACTGACTAGGCCATCCTCTGCTGCATATGCAGCTAGAGCCATGATTCTCATCACTCTTTGGTTGGTGATTTAGTCCCTGGGAACTCTGAGGGTACTGGTAAGATCATATTGTTGTTCCTCCTATGGGGGTGCTAACCCCTTCAGCTCCTTGGATCCTTTCTCTAGCTTCTTCATTGGGGACCCTGTGCTCAGTCCAATGATAGGCTTTCGGGATTCACCTCTGTATTTGTCAGGCACTTCATCCTGCTTTCTAAAGCCCATTTTCCAAACCAGTTGCTAAGCTTCTTCCCACAAATCCTAGCTGTGGCCACTGGGAGGCAGTAAAAGACTTCTGTCAGAAACTCCTGTCTGCTTTAGCTGCAAGTAGCTAAAATCTCCCCAAATGTCCATCAGTCAATTCAGGCAGGGATCATCAGTGGACACTGATGATCAGTCCAGGATGGATCAGTTTGACTCAGAGCACATACAGGAGGACCTATGTTACAATGTAAAGACCTGCACATTAGAACTGTAATTAAAAAGATTTTTCTAGATGCTTTTTAGAGTACCTAACATAGTTGCAAATTAGTCACATGAATGGGGCCAGAGAAATCTATAGATTTCCTCTACAGAATGTTTAGTTAGATAGGGAAGGAGGAGTCAAACCCCTTTATGTTAATGCATTTGAATAAGGAGAGACTCACCATTTGGGCATCATTGAGACTGAAGAGATGAAATAAGGGATGAAGCACTGGCCACACACAATTTGCACAAGTTTCCCCTTGGAGGCCTCATATCATTTGTGACTGACTTCATTTCATCCTGTTAATGTAATGACAATGCCCATTAATACTTAGTTTGTAAGTTTAAGTAGGAGTAGCAATCTGAGAAGGCTTATACTCCACAGGCTATTTCACCCTTACCAATGAAAATGGCCCCAGTCCTGGCAGAAGACTATGAAGGGAGAGAGTCCAAGAGGCTCTCAAACCCATTGGAGTCAGAAGTTTTTAGGTTGATGTAGGTGCTGAAGCCATGTTAGCCTCTTTTTTTTTTTTTTTTTTTTTTTTTTTTTTTTTTTTTTTACCATCAGGCTACACATTGTGACTGGCCTGCCTTGCAATTCCTTTTTTTTTTTTTTCTGATTTTTAATATTTTTATTACATATTTTCCTCAATTACATTTCCAATGCTATCCCAAAAGTCCCCCATAGCGCCCCCACTTCCCTACCCACCCATTCCCATTCTTTTGGCCCTGGCATTCCCCTATATTGGGGCATATAAAGTTTGCAAGTCCAATGGGCCTCTCTTTCCAGTGATGGCCGACTAGGCCATCTTTCGATACATATGCAGCTAGAGACAAGAGCTCCGGGGTTCTGGTTAGTACATCATGTTGTTCCAACAATAGGGTTGCAGATCCCTTTAGCTCCTTGGGTACTTTCTCTAGCTTCTCCATTGGGAGCCCTGTGATACATCCAATAGCTGACTGTGAACATCCACTCCTGTGTTTGCTAGGCCCCGGCATCGTCTCACAAGAGACAGCTATATTTGGGTCCTTTCAGCAAAATCTTGCTAGTGTATGCAATGGTGTCAGCGTTTAGAAGCTGATTATGGGATGGATCCCTGGATACGGCAGTCTCTAAATGGTCCATCCTTTCATCACAGCTACGAATTTGTAACTCCTTCCCTGGGTGTTTTGTTCCCAATTCTAAGAAGGGGCACAGTGTCCACACTTTGGTCTTCATTCTTCTTGAGTTTCATGCGTTTAGCAAATTGTATCTTATATCTTGGGTATCCTAAGTTTTGGGCTAATATCCACTTATCAGTGAATACATATTGTGTGAGTTCTTTTGTGATTGTGTTACTTCACTCAAGATGATGCCCTCCAGGTCCATCCATTTGGCTAGGAATTTCATAAATTCATTCTTTTTAATAGCTGAGTAGTACTCCATTGTGTAAATGTACCATAATTTCTGTATCCATTCCTCTGTTGAGGGACATCTGGGTTCTTTCCAGCTTCTGGCTATTATAAATGGGGCTGCTATGAACATAGTGGAGCATGTGTCCTTTTTACCGGTTGGGACATCTTCTGGATATATGCCCAGGAGAGGTATTGCTGGATCCTCCGGTAGTACTATGTCCAATTTTCTGAGGAACCGCCAGACTGATTTCCAGAGAGGTTGTACAAGCTTGCAATCCCACCAACAATGGAGGAGTGTTCCTCTTTCTCCACATCCTCGCCAGCATCTGCTGTCACCTGAATTTTTGATCTTAGCCATTCTGACTGGTGTGAGGTGGAATCTCAGGGTTGTTTTGATTTGCATTTCCCTGATGATTAAGGATGTTGAACATTTTTTCAGGTGTTTCTCTGCCATTCGGTATTCCTCATGTGAGAATTCTTTGTTCAGTTCTGAGCCCCATTTTTAATGGGGTTATTTGACTTTCTGGAGTCCACCTTCTTGAGTTCTTTATATATATTGGATATTAGTCCCTTGTCTGATTTAGGATAGGTGAAGATCCTTTCCCAATCTGTTGGTGGTTTTTTTGTCTTATTGATGGTGTCTTTAGCCTTGCAGAAGCTTTGAAGTTTCATGAGGTCCCACTTGTCAATTCTCGATCTTACAGCACAAGCCATTACTGTTCTATTCAAGAATTTTTCCCCTGTGCCCATATCTTCAAGGCTTTTCCCCACTTTCTCCTCTATAAGTTTCAGTGTCTCTGGTTTTATGTGAAGTTCCTTGATCCACTTAGACTTGACCTTAGTACAAGGAGATAGGAATGGATCGATTCGCATTCTTCTACATGTTAACAACCAGTTGTGCCAGCACCATTTGTTGAAAATGCTATCTTTCTTCCACTGGATGATTTTAGCTCCCTTGTCGAAGATCAAGTGACCGTAGGTGTGTGGGTTCATTTCTGGGTCTTCAATTCTATTCCATTGGTCTATTTGTCTGTCACTATACCAGTACCATGCAGTTTTTATCACAATTGCTCTGTAGTAGAGCTTTAGGTCCGGCATGGTGATTCCCCCAGAGGTTCTTTTATCCTTGAGAAGAGTTTTTGCTATCCTAGGTTTTTTGTTATTCCAGATGAATTTGCAGATTGCACTTTCTAATTCGTTGAAGAATTGATTTGGAATTTTGATGGGGATTGCATTGAATCTGTAGATTGCTTTTGGCAAGATAGCCATTTTTACAATGTTGATCCTGCCAATCCATGAGCATGGGAGATCTTTCCATCTTCTGAGATCTTCTATAATTTCTTTCTTCAGAGACTTGAAGTTTTTATCATACAGATCTTTCACTTCCTTAGTTAGAGTCAGTGCCAAGATATTTTATATTATTTGTGACTATTGAGAAGGGTGTTGTTTCCCTAATTTCTTTCTCAGCCTGTTTATTCTTTGTGTAGAGAAAGGCCATTGATTTGTTTGAGTTAATTTTATATCCAGCTACTTCACCGAAGCTGTTTATCAGGCTTAGGAGTTCTCTGGTGGAATTTTTAGGGTCACTTATATATACTATCATATCATCTGCAAAAAGTGATATTTTGACTTCATCTTTTCCAATTTGTATCCCTTTGATCTCCTTTTGTTGTCGAATTGCTCTGGCTAGGACTTCAAGTACAATGTTGAATAGGTATGGAGAAAGTGGACAGCCTTGTCTAGTCCCTGATTTTAGAGGGATTGCTTCAAGCTTCTCACCGTTTACTTTGATGTTGGCTACTGGTTTGCTGTAGATTGCTTTTATCATGTTTAGGTATGGGCCTTGAATTCCTGATCTTTCCAAGACTTTTATCATGAATGGGTGTTGGATCTTGTCAAATGCTTTTTCCGCATCTAACGATATGACCATGTGGTTTTTGTCTTTGAGTTTGTTTATATACTGGATTACGTTGATGGATTTCCGTATATTGAACCATCCCTGCATCCCTGGGATGAAACCTACTTGGTCAGGATGGATGATTGTTTTGATGTGTTCTTGGATTCGGTTAGCAAGAACTTTATTGAGGATTTTTGCATCAATATTCATAAGGGATATTGGTCTGAAGTTTTCTATCTTTGTTGGGTCTTTTTGTGGTTTAGGTATCAGAGTAATTGTGGCTTCATAGAATGAGTTGGGTAGAGTACCTTCTGTTTCTATTTTGTGGAATAGTTTGTGAAGAACTGGGATTAGATCTTCTTTGAAGGTCTGATAGAACTCTGCACTAAACCCATCTGGTCCTGGGCTTTTTTTAGTTGGGAAACTATTAATGACTGCTTCTATTTCTTTGGGGGATATAGGGCTGTTTAGATCATTAACCTGATCTTGATTCAACTTTGGTACCTGGTATCTGTCTAGGAACTTCTCCATTTCATCCAGGTTCTCCAGTTTTGTTGAGTATAGCCTTTGGTAGAAGGATCTGATGGTGTTTTGGATGTCTTCAGGATCTGTTGTTATGTCTCCTTTTTCATTTCTGATTTTGTTAATTAGGATGCTTTCCCTGTGCCCTCTAGTGAGTCTGGCTAAGGGTTTATCTATCTTGTTGATTTTCTCAAAGAACCAGCTCCTTGATTGGTTGATTCTTTGAATAGTTTTTCTTGTTTCCACTTGGTTGATTTCACCCCTGAGTTTGATTATTTCCTGCCGTCTACTCCTCTTGGGTGAATTTGCTTCCTTTTGTTCTAGTGCTTTTAGGTGTGTTGTCAAGCTGCTAATGTGTGCTCTCTCTAGTTTCCTTTTGGAGACACTCAGAGCTATGAGTTTTCCTCTTAGAAATGCTTTCATTGCGTCCCATAAGTTTGGGTATGTTGTGGCTTCATTTTCATTGAACTCTAAAAAGTCCTTAATTTCTTTCTTTATTCCTTCCTTGACCAAAGTATCATTGAGAAGAGTGTGTTCAGTTTCCACGTGAAGGTTGGCTTTCTATTATTTATTTTGTTATTGAAGATCAGCTTTAGTCCATGGTGATCTGATAGGATGCATGGGACAATTTCAATATTTTTGTATCTGTTGAGGCCTGTTTTGTGACCAATTATGTGGTCAATTTTGGAGAAGGTGCCATGAGGTGCTGAGAAGAAGGTATATCCTTTTGTTTTAGGATAGAATGTTCTGTAGATATCTGCCAGATCCATTTGATTCATAATTTCTCTTAGTTTCTCTGTGTCCCTGTTTAGTTTCTGTTTCCATGATCTGTCCATTGGTGAAAGTGGTGTGTTGAAGTCTCCCACTATTATTGTATGAGGTGCAATGTGTGCTTTGAGATTTACTAAAGTTTCTTTAATGAATGTGGCTGCCTTTGTATTTGGAGCATAGATATTCAGGATTGATAGTTCCTCTTGGAGGATTTTACCTTTGATGAGTATGAAGTGTCCCTCCCTGTCTTTTTTAATGACTTTGGGTTGGAAGTCAATCTTATCAGATATTAGAATGGCTACTCCAGCTTGTTTCTTCATACCATTTGCTTGGAAAATTGTTTTCCAGCCTTTCATTCTGAGGTAGTGTCTATCTTTTTCTCTGAGATGAGTTTCCTGTAAGCAGCAAAATGTTGGGTCTTGTTTGTGTAGCCAGTTTGTTAGTCTATGTCTTTTTATCGGGGAGTTGAGTCCATTGATATTAAGAGATATTAAGGAAAAGTAATTGTTGTTTCCTGTTATTTTTGTTGTTAAAGTTGGCATTCTGTTCTTGTGGCTGTCTTCTTTTAGGTTTGTTGAGGGATTACCTTCTTGTTGTTTCTAGGGCATGGTTCCTGTCCTTGTATTGGTTTTTTTCTGTTATTATCCTTTGAAGGGCTGGATTCGTGGAGAGATAATGTGTGAATTTGGTTTTGTCGTGGAATACTTTGGTTTCTCCATCTATGTTAATTGAGAGTTTGGCTGGGTATAGTAGCCTGGGCTGGAATTTGTGTTCTTTTAGTGTCTGTATAACATCTGTCCAGGATCTTCTGGCTTTCAAAGTCTCTGGTGAAAAATCTGGTGTAATTCTGATAGGCTTGCCTTTATATGTTACTTGGCCTTTTTCTCTTACTGCTTTTAGTATTCTATCTTTATTTAGAGCATTTGTTGTTCTGATTATTATGTGTCGGGAGGTATTTCTTTTCTGGTCCAGTCTATTTGGAGTTCTGTAGGCTTCTTGTATGTTCATGGGCATCTCTTTCTTTAGATTTGGGAAGTTTTCTTCTATAATTTTGTTGAAGATGTTTGCTGGTCCTTTGAGTTGAAAATCTTCATTCTCATCCACTCCTATTATCCGTAGGTTTGGTCTTCTCATTGTGTCCTGTATTTCTTGGATGTTTTGAGTTAGGATCTTTTTGCATTTTACATTTTCCTTGATTGTTGTGCCGATGTTCTCTATGGAATCTTCTGCACCTGAGATTCTCTCTTCCATCTCTTGTATTCTGTTGCTGATGCTCGTATCTATGGTTCCAGATTTCTTTCCTAGGGTTTCTATCTCCAGTGTTGCCTCATTTTGGGTTTTCTTTATTGTGTCTACTTCCCTTTTTAGGTCTAGTATGGTTTTGTTCATTTCCATCATCTGTTTGGATGTGTTTTCCTGTTTTTCTTTAAGGACTTCTACCTGTTTGATTGTGTTATCCTGTTTTTCTTTAAGGACTTCTACCTGTTTGATTGTGTTATCCTGTTTTTCTTTAAGGACTTGTAACTCTTTAGCCATGTTCTCCTGTAATTCTTTAAGTGAGTTATTAAAGTCCTTCTTGATGTCCTCTACCATCATCATGAGATATGCTTTTAGATCCTTGTCTAGCTTTTCCGGTGTGTTGGGGTGCCCTGGACTGGGCGAAGTGGGGGTGCTGGGTTCTGATGATGGTGAGTGGTCTTGGTTTCTGTTAGTAAGATTATTGCGTTTACCTTTCACCATCTGGTAATCTCTGGGGTTAGTTGTTATCGTTGTCACTGTTTAAAGATTGGAGCAGAAGCTGTGTTCCACTCACCAGCAGTCTCAAGATCCTGTGGCGGGGGTCGTGGGTAGCTGGCGGTACCCCGGTGCTGGTCCAGCCGGAAGAGGCCTGTGGTCCTACTCAGGCCGGTTTTCTGCTTCCCTAACTAATGCAGTCTCTGGTCCCGCGCGCAATTGGATTGGAGCAGAAGCTGTGTTCCACTCACCAGAAGTCTTAAGATCCTGTGGTGGGTGTTGTGGGTAGCTGGCGAGTGTCAGCCGACCCTGCGCCCTAGCTACCCCGGTGCTTTTCTGACCGGAAGAGGCTTGTGGCCCTACGTAGGCCGGATTTCTGCCTCCCCAACCAAAGCAGTCTCAGGTCCCGCGTGATTGGACTGGAGCAGAAGCTGTGTTTCACTCAACAGCAGTCCCAAAATCCTGTGGCGGGGGTCGTGGGTAGCTGGCGGGTGTCAGGCAACCCTGCGCTCTAGCTACCCCTGCGCTGATCCGGCCGGATGAGGCCTGTGGCCCTACTCAGGCCGGTTTCTGCTTCCCTAACTAATGCAGTCTCAGGTCCCGCGCGCAATTGGATTGGAGCAGAAGCTGTGTTCCACTCACCAGAAGTCTTAAGATCCTGTGGCGGGTGTTGTGGGTAGCTGGCGAGTGTCAGCCGACCCTGCACCCTAGCTGCCCCGGTGCTTTTCTGACCGGAAGAGGCTTGTGGCCCTATGTAGAGCCTCTTTTTTTGTGTGTAAAATTGCAGACGTTTAATCCATGATGTCTAAGACTGCTGTGGTCATTTTCTAATCGCAAGTTAACACAGACTCTCAATAATATTTATAACAATAATATTTGTCATCTCCTCTCTCTCTCTCCCTATCATTTTTAGTCAACCCTAAAAATACATTTTATCTGACTATATGAGTTGCCTCACTTCTTCAAACACACCTCATCTTTTCCCCTGTCATCATATCCACTGCAAGGGGACTCAGCAAGGCTGTCTCCCCATTAGCACAGGTGGTCAAGGTACTCACCAGCCAAGTCACCAGTTTGAACCAGAAAGCTAAACAAGTCACCTTGGGGAGAAAGGCCTGTCAACCTTGGTGGTCATCTCTAGCCCTTATGCCCATCATCTACAGCCATCCTGACCAGTGTCCTCAGCACTTTGGTAGCTGTGGAGTATTCCAAATGATATCAGAAAAGAGTTGAGCAGTTCCTACTCTGGAGTTATGAGACTTTTATGAATAATATCAGAGGTGGAGTTTGCCTCAAAACATAATTCTAAAAGCAGCAAAGCAATTTAGGACTGCAGAAGACCAAAATGTAATAATGTTACATCGGATCCCCCTCTAACCTAACTCCCATTTCAAAATGGATCTGAGAGATAAATGTAAAAGCATCTTCAACTCGAAGCCTAACCCCTTAGCAACCAGTCTGAGGGTAGAGCAAACAAGTGGGCTCCATCTTTCATGAGCAGACCCAAGCCTTTGCATCCAGGTTATGCAACTTCTGGAGCAGACAGGAGCAACTGCATACATACCCAGCTTTGGCTGACTCTCCTTACATTTTAATCTCTCTTGTTATCCATTTGGTGGCTCTCCCTCACCCTGAAAGGTCTACAGATACTTTTCTACCCATTAGCAGATAGAATAATTCTGTTACCAGAGAATAGGTGTGGGGAGTCAGAAGCCTGCTAAAAGCAATGTGCTTATCCCCTAACCTGTTCCTTCATCTTTCTCCTAAAGGATACCTTAGTTACTATTTAAATGACATGAAGTATGTGATCTCAACTGTCCCAACTGAAGAGCTAACTGCGTGGCATTTCTTTGTTTGGGTGTTTGGTATCCAGACCACTATGAGCACACTCTCCCTCTCCCTCTCCCTCTCCCTCTCCCTCTCCCTCTCCCTCTCCCTCTCCCTCTCCCTCTCCCTCTCCCTCTCCCTCTCCCTCTCCCTCTCCCTCTCCCTCTCCCTCTCCCTCTCCCTCTCCCTCTCCCTCTCCCTCTCCCTCTCCCTCTCCACTCTCTCCCCTCTCCTTCTCCCCTCTCTCCCCTCTCCCCCCTCCCCTCTCCCCCTCCCTCCTCCCCTCTCCTCCCCTCTCCCCTCTTCCCCCTCCCTCTCCCTCTCTCTCTCTCTCTCTCTCTCTCTCTCTCTCTCTCTCTCTCTCTCTCTCCCCCTCCCACGTGTCTGTGATAAGGACAGTGACCAAGGAGGCCAAAAGAGGACATCAGAAGCCCTGAAGACAGAGATACTTGCAATTACCAGGTGCCTAATGGGAATGCTGGGAACTAAACTCAAGTCCTCTGCAAAGAGCAGAAAGTGCTCTTAACCTCTGAGTGTGCTCTCAAGCTAGTCTGTGGGATCTTATTTAAAGGAAAAGGGTGCAGTCCTTACTGAAGGTAAATGAAAATCCCAACCAACACTGGGATTGGCAAGACAGGCCATTATGCAAATTTTCAAGTCCTTCTCTCTGTGTACCAGGAACTGATTGAGCCCCAGGTTTGACTCACAAGATGGATGCAAAGAATCTTGGGGGGAAAATTACTCCTCAAAGTTCTGTGGTTTGTTAACTAGTCAAGACCAGTTATCAAGCTGAGTGTGTTATTTGCAAAACATTAGTGAAGAATCTGATAGGTCACTTTTGGGGGGTAGGGTTGGGAAGGGTGCTAAATACCATACCATAAATCCATAAGTACCACTGTTATTGTCTTGAAGAAAAAACAAAAGAACATTTTCAGTTCTTCTGTAAACCAGCTCTCTACATACCACCTCATCACCTCATCACTAAACCTCAAGCCTGTATCCTTATTAAATTACCACACCATGGTTAAAAATTGAAGTTATAAAAAGTAAAACTTGCCAGTGGTGGCACATGTCTTTAATCCCAGCACTTGGGAGGCAAAGGCAGATAGATTTCTGAGTTCGAAGCCAGCCTGGTCTACAGAGTAAGTCCCAGGACAGCCAGGGCTATACAGAGAAACCCTGTCTCAAAAAACCAAAAAAAAAAAAAAAAAAAAAAAAAGAGTAAAACATTGTTTTATGAGTGAGTATGTCTTTTCTTCCCCAGTTCTACAATGACTGAGTTCATTTGTTAACTGCTAACTTATTTATTGAGTGGAAGATTTAAAATGTTTTAATAGTAAATGTAAAGTATGGGTACCAATGTATTAGAAACAGTCACTACAAGGCCACAGTGTTAAAAACAGACTCTGTAATCATCATTCAAGAAATGCCTCCAGAAATTTCTACCTAAAGGAATTTGGCATTTCTAGATTTCTTCTTAGCCTCTTATCACTGAAGCAGAGTCCTGAGAAGTACAAACCGATACCTAATTGAGTTGTTGAAGTGCCATGCTACTCAAAAACAATAACAAACAAACAAAAATACAGCAAAACAAAACAAAAACAAAACCCAGCTAGACATGACACATTATAGCAATGAATGATTTTAATTATCAGCAATTTTAGGCAGTAGGTACATGGGAATTTACTATAGCTATTATTGTACTAGACATTTTGTTGACTTTTTGAATATTTGCTATACCAAAAAAATTGAAACTTAATTTAAAATTAATCTATTATAAATCTGTAAGAATTATAACACTATTTGAAATAAGATTAAAAATGAGTACTGTTTTTATTAAAGCAACAATAGTTCAGAAAGTATTATTAAAGAAGATCTGTAAGAAAGTAATACCATCTTTGGAAGGAATATGGTGGAGCAGAAGGGATTAGATGACCCCCTACTTGGCAAGACAAAAACCTGAAGACTGATTGCCCTCTGAACTCAGCAGAAATAAAACAAATACCAATCTGCTTTCTGGGAGATATCTAGGACGTGGGAACTATGAAGATAAGAAATTAACTGAAATTATTTTCTTATACCAAAATGTCTCAATGCTAAGGTTATAATTTCTCTCTAAAATACTGTTAATGGCACTTTAAGAAAATCACCCTCACATTCTTTATTGGCACTGAGGAAATGGTCCACATTTATCAAAAATGGCATTTTTTTCTCTGCACAGATATGTTCATGGAACAGATTTGTTTAAAACGATTATGTCTCCCCACCCTTCAAACATTCTTCTTAAGAGATTCGTGTCAGAGAGCCATCTTTCCTTCATTTCTATTTTTATAATTTTCTAGGAGTTCAATTAAACATGCTTGTTCAAATTCAGTTAAATGTGCTAGTAAAAATTAGAAGTCATATAAAAAGTGTTCTTCCTGAGAAATCAATTTAGTTTTCTGTGGATGCTGACATGTGTGTGTGTGTGTGTGTGTGTGTGTGTGTGTGTGTGTGTGTGAGTGTGTGTGTGAGTGTGTGTGTGTGTGTGCATATGTGAATGTGGGCTTGTGGGTATGCCTGTGTGTGTGTGTGTTAATGAGGTGTCTTTTTCACTCACTCTCCTCCTTCTTGTGTTTTTGAGACAGGGTCTCTTTCTCACTTTTTCAAGGTCATTGTCTAGTCAGTCAGGCTGAACTGGCCAGTGAGTAGGGAAGGCCTGTCTCTACCTCCTCAGCACTAGGATTCACACCACAACGTGTTTTGTGGGATAGAACTCATGTTTTCATAGCAAGCACTTTACCAGTGGAACCACCTCCACGGTTTTAGAATCTGCATTCTGTTGTGAATTATAAAACTTTAGTACATGTGGTGCCATCTATTCTTCTTTGTAGGTCATTTCATTTTTTTTAATACAGAAACCATCAAGTTTATCCTCAGAAATCTTATCATGCTAATCAAGCATCTTGACTATTCTAAGCATTTCATAACTGTTAGCCTGCAGTTATTCATTTATTAGTGACAAACAGCCCCAACATGAAGTTCATATAATATTGAAATTGGAGGGTGACTTTCCTCCCCATGTTTATTGTCAAGTAACTGTCACATCAGTGCTATCATCTGCGAGATTAGAGAGTAGGGGTAAACCTTGACTTACCTCTCACTTCAATGAATCATCATCATGAAGTGAAATAAGGCTGTGGTCAAACAGAGAAAGGAGAACAGTTCAAACAAAAGGTGAAGAGCAGCAGTCAAATGATAATCAATGATAATCATGACATTACCACACATTCGTATGATATATGACGTTTCCAACATTACTCCACATTTTCTCCCATAGCCATTCAAGGCAGAGGCACAACAGCACCCTAAGGAGGCTTTGTTCAGAGACCTCTACAGGTAAAAAAAAATAATAAATAAATAGAAATAATAGTTGGGTCACACTGTACAAAGAGCAACAGGAGAGCCAGTGTGCATCAAAATTGGTGGTTACTAAAAGTAAAAGGATGTCCACAGAAAGAATGGGTACTGCACAGAGCGTGACCTTGGACTTCAGGAAGAATCATTGTGCAGTGTCTCAGGAACAGACAATGCACCAATCTTAATGTCTTTCAAGTTACTCTCAAAGGCTTGCAAAGAAAATTGTGCTTCTTTTCCCTTCTTGAATAAATGAGATTTCAGAATGGCCCTTGGGATGTCAGGAGTGAGATTATAACCTATTAGGGTAAAAAAAGGAGCCATTAGAGTTGTGGAGGGGGTGGGGGCGATAGAACGTATCATTTACTGTTTGTAGGGGTTCTGATGATTCCTACGTTTTCAGATCTGAAAGGAAAAGGGCTGAGCATAACTGCTGTTGTGTTGGAATTTTTGGTTCTCAGCTGGCAAGTGGCTTCAACTGGTCTCTGAGGTTCGGGCCTCCTCTCCTTTCTCATGCCCCAGAATTTTCTTTGTCTTCCTGTTCTTCCTCAGTTTTAGAAGTTGATGTCCTCTTTCCACAGATAATGAAGCAGTTTGGGAGAAGTCATCTCCTGGAGGCAGCCACTGAAGTCTTGTCATACTGTGTGTGCTTTGTACTTTGTGACTCTGGCATCTATTTAGGCCAGCACGAGAAAGAAGCAATGTAAACCTAGCCATTCTGCTTCAAATTACGAAGCAGCTAATTTTTAAAATAATGAACTATACATCAAATTATAGCTCCCAAAAGAATAAGTTTGAAATGTAAACAAAACACTGCTTTCGTCATTAAACATCAATTTTTGTCTCACACCTCTCTGTGATGGTGAGTTTCAATTGTTAAATTGACACAAGTGAATGACCTGGAAGGTTCTCAGTGAGGAACTGTCTAGATAACAGTGGCCTTTGGGCAAGCCTGTGTGGAGTTGGGTTGCATATGTTAACTGATGTGGGAATAGGAAGTTTGCTAAGAACTAAGTATGAACGCATTCATTCTCGCTGGCCAGCTGATTTCACTTTCTGCTGCTTTGCCTCCCTTGCTATGATGGGCTGTAACCTGGAACTGTGAGCTAAAATGAATCCCTTTCTCCCTAAGTTGCTGTTTTCATGGTATTTCATCCCAGAAACATAAATGAAATTAAGACAGTGTCATTCATACCTAACTACAAAGAAATTCTAAACCGAAATGTAATGAGTAAAATGTTATATTCTCAGATTATGTTTTGATGTATGCTAAGCATTTTGTTGAATGTTCTTTAGAGATAACAGCCTCTAATCCTCACAGTTAATTTCTAAATAAGAGTAAATAATATTTCTGGTAAAATAAGAAGTTTAAAACATATTAAAACAAACAGAAAGGCATTTCACTATCAAATAGCAAAGCTATAATTAGAACCTGGGTTAGCCTAGATTCCCATCTGTGCCCCAAGTCACTGCTAATCTGAGTCCCATGGATGAAGAGGAGGGTTACTGGGACCCAGTCTTTCTATAACTGTTATAAACTTATCTGAGATGTTTAAGCCTGTGAGTTAAGGGCCAAATAGCAAATTTATGGTTCTGAGTTGATTGTTAGGGTGTTTTCAGATATTTTAATTAGGAATGGCCGAGAGTAGTCAAGGCTTAACAGTCCAGAAATGCTTTGGGTAGATAGTCTTCAAAGGTGTAAGAAGTCCATAGAATATGGCATTTATGGGCATTTCTTTATTAAAGATCATTTGACTAGAGACCTGTCTGCTCCTGACAGCACCTCTTTCTTGGATTCAAAGAAGAATTGAGCATCAATGGAGTTGCTCCAGTTGTGGCAAGACAGCCACTAGGCAAGAATTGCCTCATTTCATCTACAGACAAAATACTGTCCAGAAAACTGACTTACTATGTGGAATAGTGGACTGATAATCTCTGCCAACACAGGGTAATCAGCCCTTCAAAATTCTGCATTAAAAAGATTTGTCAGGGACCCTGACATAGCTCTCTCTTGTGAGGCTATGCCAGTGCCTGGCAAATACAGAAATGAATGCTCACAGTCATCTATTGGATGGAACACAGGGCCCCTAATGAAGGAGCTAGAGAAAGTACCCAAGGAGCTAAAGGGGTCTGCAACCCCATAGGAGGAACAACAATATGAAGTAACCAGCACCCCCCCCCCAGTGCTGTGTCTCTAGTTGTATATGTAGCAAAGGATAGCCTAGTTTGCCATCAATGGGAGGAGAGGCCCTTGGTCTTTGAAGATTATATGCCCCAGTGCAGGGGAATGCCATGGCCAGGAAGCAACAGGAGTGGGTGGGTTAGGGAGCAGGACGGGGGGAGGGTATAGGAGGATTTGGAAATAGCATTTGAAATGTAAAGGAAGAAAATATATAATAATAATAAATATATATATATATATATATGTTGTTAGGGTGTTTTCAGATATTTTAATTAGGAATGGCTAAGAGTAGTCAAGGCTTAACAGTCCAGAATTCCTTTGGGTAGATAGATATATATAGTTTGTCACATGATCCTGGGCCAGAAGGCTGAAGACCAATGTTCCAACGAGGTTTTTTTTTTTTTTTGATATTTTCTTTATATACATTTCAAATGCTATCCCGAAAGTTCCCTATACCCTCGCCCTGCCCTGATCCCCTACCCACTCCCACTTCTTGGCCCTGGTGATCCCCTGTACTGGGGCATATAAAGTTTGCAAGACCAAGCAAGGGGCCTCTCTTCCCAATGATGGCCGACTAGGCCATCTTCTGCTACATAAGCAGCTAGAGATAAGCACTCTGGTGGTACTGGTTAGTTCATATTGTTGTTCCACCTATAGGGTTGCAGACCCATTCAGCTCCTTGGGTACTTTCTCTATCTCCTCCATTGGGGGCCCTGTTTTGAAGTATAAGGGACTGTCTAGGTGACCAGTGGTCTCTATAAATTGGCTAAGTTTTGGAAACTATATTGTACTTCTCATATTTTCAGGTAATATTAGTCATTCTTGGATTTCTGACAGGGTTTGTTAGTAGAAAATAGCAGGAAGGGTGCTCTGACCATGCATGGACACAGAAGCTTCCCCCAAAGGTGCCTTGCTCAGTTGCTAACAAATCCACATCTGTTTTGGTCAAGACTGAATGTGTGGATAAGGAGATCTTGTCAGAGCTAAACCATTTGTCCAAGTGGCAGTCAGACACTTGGTCCAGGAAGGAGTTAGTGAAGCAGAGAGAGGATTCCCATGGCAATTTGAAACAACTTTAGATCCATGTACTGCTTCCTACCCATTGGAGTGAGTCAGCAGATCTGGGACATGCCTGGTCTTCAAGATGGCTTCTGCCTTACCTCCTCATTCCTAATCTCCAAGGAGGATCTTTCAGCTGGTCCATGCTAACTAGAAACAAGCAAGAGGGAAAAAATCTGGGGAATGCAATGTGGTCGAGCCAAGTTGACACATCACAGAGTCACCACCGTCTACAGTTTTACAGATGTGGAAAATAAGTCTTAGAAAGGTTGTGTGGAAAAATCTGAGGCCTCAGGATTGGGAAAAATCCTACTAACCTCCCACACCTTATTCTTTTTCTAATAATATGCTTGAAGTAGAATTTTCATTTAACTTGTCAAGTGAATGCAGATTGGAAGAGAATGCTTTTCCCATGCTGGGCTGTGAAGGAATCTGAGCTGAGAGCTCTTTTATTGATTAGTGATGTCTAATGAGGTATGAAAAAGAAAAGTTGTAGTACTGTGCTACAGATGTGAAAACCTAACCCTTCAAAAATGATGACTTTAAATGGATTCGATAAAGAGACTATCAAGAGCCATTCATATTTACTGAAAGGACTTACAGTTGACTGCAAAAAGATTTTCTTTTCTTTTTTTTTCTTTTTTGGCAGAGCAGGCTATCAAGAATCCCATAGTCTTATCATGTGGTCCTATTGTAAACAATACAAAGCTAAATGACTGTTCATGCATGTGTCTGTCTGTCTGTGTGTGTGTGTGTGTGTGTGTGTGTGTGTGTGTGTAGACCAGTGGTCAGTGTCAGTTGTCTTCCTTGATCATTCTTCACCTTGTATTTTGAAGCAAGGTCTCTTACTTGTTAGTTGGGTTGTGACTATTCCACCTGACCTGTAAGATCCATGGATGCCCATGACTCTGATCCCCTCTAGTGCTGGGGTTACAGAGGGGCACTGCCACACCAGACTTTTTATGTGGATGCTACAGATCTGAACTCAGGTCGTTGTGCTTACATGACAGGCTTTTTACTGACCAACCCATTGTTTCAGTCCCTAAACAGCACTTTTTAAATATTAACAGGGAATAAAGAGTCAAATTGGTTAGTCGCTTCCTTATTAAGGATCTGCTTATCAGTGAGTATTAGTTTGCATTTATAAATATTCTTCTTGATATAGAAAGCATAAATACAAAACAATAGCTGCTGCCCACCACTAGCTATTCATATAAGTCAGCTAACCATGGTTGAATTGGTCTTGATTCTTGGCAACTTCACAGAAAAGCATAGAACTAAAGCATTCTCTTGCTCAGACACTGGTGAATTCTGAAAAGCTTGCATGGCGTGTCCTCACCTTCAGCCAATAAACATCTCTTTTTCACACATATGCACTGTCTCACATTTTTCTCTAACACTGTGGAGTGCCTATAGATCCTGGTTCCACATATTAAAAACATTTAAGTTCACAGATGTGACATTGAAATCGCTACATAGCTGTTAAGTAACAATGAGACAATTCCCATTCAGGCTTATTGGCTGATCCCAATAGCATGCTGATCCCTTCCCAGTGATGCTTCCGATACTCATACAGCCTAGCCAGGGCACATACATAAGAAAGCACACGCAGGAACCTCACTTGCTATTTCTTTTCAAACTTCCATTGACTACTGTTCTATCATGTATACTTGCTTGACATACTCAAAACTGGGACAGGAGAGGTCACTTAGTAGTTGAGGATGTCAGCTGCTTTCCCAGAGAATCTGAGATTGGCTCCCCAAATCCAGGAGAGGCAGCTCACAACTGCCTACAACGTTAGCTCCAGGAGATCTAACACCTTTTTCTTGCCTCTGCAGGCACACACACACACACACACACAGCATATACTCACACAGACCTACACATATACACGCAAATAATGAAGATAAATAATATAAACAAACAAACAAACAAATACTTAAAGAAGCTACCTCATGAGGCTGGAGAGATGACTCAGTGGGTAAGAGCATTGACTGGTCTTCTAGATGTCCTGAGTTCAGTTCCTAGCAACCACTTGACTCACTACCATCTGTAATGGGATCTGACGCCCTCTTCTGGTGTGCCTTGTATATTCATATAAATAAATAAATTCTTTAAAAAAAAACAAAACAGATACTGACTTACTTAATAGGGGGGTGTTTTGTCTCTTCCTACTCCTTTTTGTGTGGTGGGAGAGAGGGAAAGAGAGAATGTTGTGGGGTTCTGGTGGAATGTTTTCAAGTTTCTAGCAAAACACTACCTGCGAATGTATGCATCTGCTTCCATACTTGCCTTAGCTTCAGAAGAATACATACCTATTGAAGCAAAAAGTGATGGGCATTTAGGGCAAGTGGGAAACAGATTTGGTCTTTGTACTCAAGAGGAGAGAAAATGGCAAAGATACCTGACAGGAATTAACATTTTCTTTTCAGCGAGAGCCTAGAACTGTGAACTCTTGTAAAGATAACTTGCTTAAAGATTTAGGGTTGTGTGTGTATGTGTGTGTGTGTGTGTGTGTGTGTGTGCGTGCGTGTGTGTATTAGTGTATGCTATATGTGTATAGTGCCCACAGAGACCAGAATAGGACATCAGATCCCCTGGAGATAGAGTTGCAGGCAGTTGTGAGTTGTCTAATATGTGTGTTAGAAACCAAACCCTGCTCCCCTGCAAGAGCAAGAAGTGTTCGTCATTAGCAAAGCCATCCCTCCAGATCCCAGAACTCTGAATTTTATTAGGTCTTCCAACACTGCTCTAGGATTTTTCTCATCTTTTTGGTTTTATAAATAAAGAATTGAGCTTTGGAAAGCTGATGTAAGCTACTTCAAAACTACTGACAACTATTATTCTCACAAAAGATTTCCTTATGACTGTGTTTACATGAGTCTTTTCCGGAATTTTCTTTTCTATTCAACTGGTCTGTCTTTGCTTTGTTGCTATCATGCTGTCTTGGTTAGTGACAATTTATAAAGAGTGATGCTAAGCAGGACCATTTGCCAACTTTGTCTTTTTTTTTCAATATTGAGTTGGCTCTTTTGAGTCTTTTGCCTCTCCATATAGAAGTAGAATGAGTTTGTTAAAAGACTCCAGATAATTGTCTGGCATTTTGACTGTGTGGGGTTGACTCCCTCCAGGTCAAGTTGGGAAGAATAGACACTTATGATAGTATTTTATCTGTCTTTCCATATTTTGGTTCCTTAATTCCTTTCAACAGAGTTTGGTAATTTCCCTCATGCAAAGCTTTTGCTCTTGTGTTAGACTTACACATCAGCATTATTTTTAGATTACTAACGCAAATTATAATGTTATTTTGATTTACATTCCAGCTGTTCACTGTTGGTATAAGAGAAAGTAATTTATCTTGTTCCCTGTACTATTAGTGTTAGAATCACTAACTCTGGGACAAGGAGTGGCTCTTTTTGGGAATTTGTTGCTTATTCTTTTAAATTTTCTGTACAAAATCATGAGCAAAGAATAAAATTTCTTTCTTCTCCAGCCTCTATTTCCTTCTTCTTGGCTCTTTTGAGTATCGTAGACTTCCAAGGCATTGATGAAAAACATTGAGGTTAGAAATTATGGGAGAGGGACTGCTGGTGAGTGGAACACAGCTTCTGCTCCAAGCCAATTGCGCGGGACCTGAGACTGCATTAGTTAGGGAAGCAGAAACCGGCCTGAGTAGGGCCACAGGCCTCATCCGGCCAGATCAGCGCCAGGGTAGCGGGAGCGCAGGGTTGCCTGACACCCGCCAGCTACCCACGACCCCCGCCGCAGGATTTTGGGACTGCTGGATCTTAAGACTTCTGGAGAGTGGAACACAGCTTCTGCTCCAATCCAATTGCACGCGGGACCAGAGACTGCATTAGTTAGGGAAGCAGAAAAACGGCCTGAGTAGGACCACAGGCCTCTTCCGGCTGGACCAGCACCGGGGTACCATCAGCTACCCACGACCCCCACCGCAGGATTTAGAGACTGCAGGTGAGTGGAACACAGCTTCTGCTCCAATCTTTAAACAGTGACAACGATAACAACTAACCCCAGAGATTACCAGATGGCGAAAGGTAAACGTAATAATCTTACTAACAGAAACCAAGACCACCCACCATCATTAGAACCCAGCACCCCCACTTCGCCCAGTCCAGGGCACCCCAACACACCGGAAAAGTTAGACACGGATTTAAAAGCATATCTCCTGATGATGATAGAGGACTTCAAGAAGGACGTTAATAACACACTTAAAGAAATGCAGGAGAACACTGCTAAACAGGCAGAAGACAATAAAGACGAAGCACAAAAATCCCTTAAAGAATTTCAGGAGAACACTGCTAAAGAGTTACAAATCCTTAAAGAAAAACACGATAACATAATCAAACAGGTAGAAGTCCTTACAGAAAAACAGGAAAACACATCCAAACAGATGATGGAAATGAACAAAACCATACTAGACCTAAAAAGGGAAGTAGACACAATAAAGAAAACCCAAAATGAGGCAACACTGGAGATAGAAACCCTAGGAAAGAAATCTGGAACCATAGATACCAGCATCAGCAACAGAATACAAGAGATGGAAGAGAGAATCTCAGGTGCAGAAGATTCCATAGAGAACATCAGCACAACAATCAAGGAAAATGTAAAATGCAAAAAGATCCTAACTCAAAACATCCAAGAAATACAGGACGCAATGAGAAGACCAAACCTACGGATAATAGGAGTGGATGAGAATGAAGATTTTCAACTCAAAGGACCAGCAAACATCTTCAACAAAATTATAGAAGAAAACTTCCCAAATTTAAAGAAAGAGATGCCCATGAACATACAAGAAGCCTACAGAACTCCAAATAGACTGGACCAGAAAAGAAATACCTCCCGACACATTATAATCAGAGCAACAAATGCTCTAAATAAAGATAGAATACTAAAAGCAGTAAGAGAAAAAGGCCAAGTAACATATAAAGGCAAGCCTATCAGAATTACACCAGATTTTTCACCAGAGACTATGAAAGCCAGAAGATCCTGGACGGATGTTAAACAGACACTAAAAGAACACAAATTCCAGCCTAGGCTACTATACCCAGCCAAACTCTCAATTAACATAGATGGAGAAACCAAAGTATTCCACGACAAAACCAAATTCACACATTATCTCTCCACGAATCCAGCCCTTCAAAGGATAATAACAGAAAAAAACCAATACAAGGACAGGAACCACGCCCTAGAAACAACAAGAAGGTAATCCCTCAACAAACCTAAAAGAAGACAGCCACAAGAACAAAATGCCAACTTTAACAACAAAAATAACAGGAAACAACAATTACTTTTCCTTAATATCTCTTAATATCAATGGACTCAACTCCCCGATAAAAAGACATAGACTAACAAACTGGCTACACAAACAAGACCCAACATTTTGCTGCTTACAGGAAACTCATCTCAGAGAAAAGGATAGACACTACCTCAGAATGAAAGGCTGGAAAACAATTTTCCAAGCAAATGGCATGAAGAAACAAGCTGGAGTAGCCATTCTAATATCTGATAAGATTGACTTCCAACCCAAAGTCATTAAAAAAGACAGGGAGGGACACTTCATACTCATCAAAGGTAAAATCCTCCAAGAGGAACTATCAATCCTGAATATCTATGCTCCAAATACAAAGGCAGCCACATTCATTAAAGAAACTTTAGTAAAGCTCAAAGCACACATTGCACCTCATACAATAATAGTGGGAGACTTCAACACACCACTTTCACCAATGGACAGATCATGGAAACAGAAACTAAACAGGGACACAGTGAAACTAACAGAAGTTATGAATCAAATGGATCTGGCAGATATCTACAGAACATTCTATCCTAAAACAAAAGGATATACCTTCTTCTCAGCACCTCATGGTACCTTCTCCAAAATTGACCACATAATTGGTCACAAAGCAGGCCTCAACAGATATAAAAATATTGAAATTGTCCCATGCATCCTATCAGATCACCATGGACTAAGGCTGATCTTCAATAACAGAATAAATAATAGAAAGCCAACCTTCACGTGGAAACTGAACAACACTCTTCTCAATGATACCTTGGTCAAGGAAGGAATTAAGAAAGAAATTAAGGACTTTTTAGAGTTCAATGAAAATGAAGCCACAACATACCCAAACTTATGGGACGCAATGAAAGCATTTCTAAGAGGAAAACTCATAGCTCTGAGTGCCTCCAAAAGGAAACTAGAGAGAGCACACATTAGCAGCTTGACAACACACCTAAAAGCACTAGAACAAAAGGAAGCAAATTCACCCAAGAGGAGTAGACAGCAGGAAATAATCAAACTCAGGGGTGAAATCAACCAAGTGGAAACAAGAAAAACTATTCAAAGAATCAACCAATCAAGGAGCTGGTTCTTTGAGAAAATCAACAAGATAGATAAACCCTTAGCCAGACTCACTAGAGGGCACAGGGAAAGCATCCTAATTAACAAAATCAGAAATGAAAAAGGAGACATAACAACAGATCCTGAAGACATCCAAAACACCATCAGATCCTTCTACCAAAGGCTATACTCAACAAAACTGGAGAACCTGGATGAAATGGAGAAGTTCCTAGACAGATACCAGGTACCAAAGTTGAATCAAGATCAGGTTAATGATCTAAACAGCCCTATTTCCCCCAAAGAAATAGAAGCAGTCATTAATAGCCTCCTAACTAAAAAAAGCCCAGGACCAGATGGGTTTAGTGCAGAGTTCTATCAGACCTTCAAAGAAGATCTAATCCCAGTTCTTCACAAACTATTCCACAAAATAGAAACAGAAGGTACTCTACCCAACTCATTCTATGAAGCCACAATTACTCTGATACCTAAACCACAAAAAGACCCAACAAAGATAGAAAACTTCAGACCAATATCCCTTATGAATATTGATGCAAAAATCCTCAATAAAGTTCTTGCTAACCGAATCCAAGAACACATCAAAACAATCATCCATCCTGACCAAGTAGGTTTCATCCCAGGGATGCAGGGATGGTTCAATATACGGAAATCCATCAACGTAATCCAGTATATAAACAAACTCAAAGACAAAAACCACATGGTCATATCGTTAGATGCGGAAAAAGCATTTGACAAGATCCAACACCCATTCATGATAAAAGTCTTGGAAAGATCAGGAATTCAAGGCCCATACCTAAACATGATAAAAGCAATCTACAGCAAACCAGTAGCCAACATCAAAGTAAACGGTGAGAAGCTTGAAGCAATCCCTCTAAAATCAGGGACTAGACAAGGCTGTCCACTTTCTCCATACCTATTCAACATTGTACTTGAAGTCCTAGCCAGAGCAATTCGACAACAAAAGGAGATCAAAGGGATACAAATTGGAAAAGATGAAGTCAAAATATCACTTTTTGCAGATGATATGATAGTATATATAAGGGACCCTAAAAATTCCACCAGAGAACTCCTAAGCCTGATAAACAGCTTCGGTGAAGTAGCTGGATATAAAATTAACTCAAACAAATCAATGGCCTTTCTCTACACAAAGAATAAACAGGCTGAGAAAGAAATTAGGGAAACAACACCCTTCTCAATAGTCACAAATAATATAAAATATCTTGGCGTGACTCTAACTAAGGAAGTGAAAGATCTGTATAAGAAAAACTTCAAGTCTCTGAAGAAAGAAATTATAGAAGATCTCAGAAGATGGAAAGATCTCCCATGCTCATGGATTGGCAGGATCAACATTGTAAAAATGGCTATCTTGCCAAAAGCAATCTACAGATTCAATGCAATCCCCATCAAAATTCCAACTCAATTCTTCAACGAATTAGAAAGTGCAATCTGCAAATTCATCTGGAATAACAAAAAACCTAGGATAGCAAAAACTCTTCTCAAGGATAAAAGAACCTCTGGGGGAATCACCATGCCGGACCTAAAGCTCTACTACAGAGCAATTGTGATAAAAAACTGCATGGTACTGGTATAGTGACAGACAAATAGACCAATGGAATAGAATTGAAGACCCAGAAATGAACCCACACACCTACGGTCACTTGATCTTCGACAAGGGAGCTAAAAACATCCAGTGGAAGAAAGACAGCATTTTCAACAAATGGTGCTGGCACAACTGGTTGTTAACATGTAGAAGAATGCGAATCGATCCATTCCTATCTCCTTGTACTAAGGTCAAGTCTAAGTGGATCAAGGAACTTCACATAAAACCAGAGACACTGAAACTTATAGAGGAGAAAGTGGGGAAAAGCCTTGAAGATATGGGCACAGGGGAAAAATTCCTGAATAGAACAGTAATGGCTTGTGCTGTAAGATCGAGAATTGACAAGTGGGACCTCATGAAACTACAAAGCTTCTGCAAGGCTAAAGACACCATCAATAAGACAAAAAAACCACCAACAGATTGGGAAAGGATCTTCACCTATCCTAAATCAGATAAGGGACTAATATCCAATATATATAAAGAACTCAAGAAGGTGGACTCCAGAAAGTCAAATAACCCCATTAAAAAATGGGGCTCAGAACTGAACAAAGAATTCTCACCTGAGGAATACCGAATGGCAGAGAAGCACCTGAAAAAATGTTCAACATCCTTAATCATCAGGGAAATGCAAATCAAAACAACCCTGAGATTCCACCTCACACCAGTCAGAATGGCTAAGATCAAAAATTCAGGTGACAGCAGATGCTGGCGAGGATGTGGAGAAAGAGGAACACTCCTCCATTGTTGGTGGGATTGCAAGCTTGTACAACCTCTCTGGAAATCAGTCTGGCGGTTCCTCAGAAAATTGGACATAGTACTACCGGAGGATCCAGCAATACCTCTCCTGGGCATATATCCAGAAGATGTCCCAACCGGTAAAAAGGACACATGCTCCACTATGTTCATAGCAGCCCTATTTATAATAGCCAGAAGCTGGAAAGAACCCAGATGTCCCTCAACAGAGGAATGGATACAGAAATTATGGTACATTTACACAATGGAGTACTACTCAGCTATTAAAAAGAATGAATTTATGAAATTCCTAGCCAAATGGATGGACCTGGAGGGCATCATCTTGAGTGAAGTAACACAATCACAAAAGAACTCACACAATATGTATTCATTGATAAGTGGATATTAGCCCAAAACTTAGGATACCCAAGATATAAGATACAATTTGATAAACGCATGAAACTCAAGAAGAATGAAGACCAAAGTGTGGACACTGTGCACCTTCTTAGAATTGGGAACAAAACACCCAGGGAAGGAGTTACAGAGACAAAGTTCGTAGCTGTGATGAAAGGATGGACCATTTAGTGACTGCTGTATCCAGGGATCCGTCCCATAATCAGCTTCTAAACGCTGACACCATTGCATACACTAGCAAGATTTTGCTGAAAGGACCCAAATATAGCTGTCTCTTGTGAGATGATGCCGGGGCCCAGCAAACACAGGAGTGGATGTTCACAGTCAGCTATTGGATGTATCACAGGGCTCCCAATGGAGAAGCTAGAGAAAGTACCCAAGGAGCTAAAGGGATCTGCAACCCTATTGTTGGAACAACATAATGTACTAACCAGAACCCTGGAGCTCTTGTCTCTAGCTGCATATGTATCGAAAGATGGCCTAGTCGGCCATCAATGGAAAGAGAGGCCCATTGGACTTGCAAACTCTATATGCCCCAATATAGGGGAATGCCAGGGCCAAAAGAATGGGAATGGGTGGGTAGGGAAGTGGGGGGCGCTATGGGGGACTTTTGGGATAGTATTGGAAATGTAATTGAGGAAAATATGTAATAAAAAAATAAATAAAAATAAAAAAAAAGAAAAAAAAAAAAGAAATTATGGGAGAAAGATTCAAATTTCTCACCATTAACTATGCCATAAGTTGAATGTTTTTGTAAATGTACATTATGAAGTTGTGAGAGAAGCCCCACCTCAATATGTGTAGTTTGCAGATAACTTTATCATTAATTGGTGTTGAGTCTTGTCAGATGCTTTGCTAAATTGATACCATGTAGTTTTAATTTAGTCTGGCTATATAATTATTTCCATTTTCAGATGTTCCTCTAGTGCCTCCTACGTGATGTAAATTCTATCTTGGTATCTGTTTCTTTGTATAAACTGTTGAGATTCTATTTGTTAACTTTCATTCGTTATTTTTGAATCTCTATTTGCAGGAGATGTCGGCTCACTTGTTCTTGAAATGTTAGCATCTTTGTGACATTGGGGTAATCCTGGTCTCACCAACTTTAGAAATGTCATTTTTGCTTCTATTTTTGGGAGTCAGATAATGTTTTTACTAACATGTTTGGAAGAATTCACTAGTGAAGCCACCTGGCCTCAGTGCCTTTCTTTTTCGAAAATGATCAATTATTGCTTCAAGTTTTACATTGATAATGGCTTATTAAAAACATGTTTCTTCTTGAGTGATTTTTACCTTTCGAGTAATTGATCTATTTCACATGGTCATCCAAGTTGTAAGTTGTTTACAGTATTCCTTGCCTATGTTTTAGTGGCTGTGAGATAAATGGTGATGTCACTTGGGTAATTATGTGCCCTTTTGCTTTTTCTGTCCTGAGACAAACTTGGAAATGTTCTTTGCAGAGATGATTTTGGGTTCAACACTTTTATCTATTTAATTTTTGCTTTCAATTTCAAGGAATTCTGCTCTAATATTTACCATTTCTTGCTTCTTATCCTAGATCCATTTGTTCCTCTCTTCTTAATTTCCTGTTTATGTTGCTGAGTATGTTGTTGATCTTAAATGCCTCTAATTTGCTAATACACATATTATATATTACCCATTTCACTCCAAGAACAAACTACTGCTCATATTGATTTTAATAAATGTTATTTTAATTTTCGATTCAAAGTATTTTACTAAGATTTTTATTAATTCTTTGAGAATGTTGAGATATTTTTAGGGTGCTGCTAAAATTTCCTCAGTGCCTTGTGTCACATAAAATATATCTAATTCTCACCCTTTGGGGATTCTCCAAATGATATTTCTGTTACTCTATTCAATTTTAACTGTTGTGGCCTGAGCAGAAATTATATGCTTCTTATTCTTTTAAATTGATCAAGGTTTATGGCCCACAATGTGTTCTAGCTCAGTGAATGTTCCACGCAATCTTGAGAAGAATATGTATTGTACTGTCAGAGGAGGCCACTTATACATGCCAATGATATGGAGTTGATTTATTATATTGCTCATTTCAACTATACCTTTATAGATTTCTTATCACTAGGTATGTCTATGTCTCAGAAAAATGTTGACATCTTCCATTCTTCTAGTGGGTTCATCTATGTTTTCCCTGGTAGTTCCTTAAATTGTTGCCTGATGCATTTGTTGCTAGTCTTAGACACACTAAGGACCATCCTGTCTTCCTAGAGAATTGACATCTTTGTCATCTTATAATGTTCTTTATCCTGAGTAATTACTCCTTGCTCTGAGGTCTGGTTTGCTACCAGTTTCTTTTGAATAACATGGGACAATGATCATATATATATATATATATATATATACATATAATTTAAAGTAATTTAAAGTGAATATTTGTTGTTTATTTTTAGGTATTAGGGCTAAACCTAGGGCATTATACATGCTAGAGGAAGTTCTATTACTGAGCTGTATTTTCATCCTTCTTTTGACTTTTTGAGGTAGGATTTTTGCTACTATGACCAAGCTGACCCTTATTTTCCTCTGTAAGCCAAGATGACTTTGAACTTGGGCTCCTTTGGCCTCAATATGCCTCACAGTTGTTTATTACAGGCCCTTGTCACAAAGTCTGGCTTTAAAGCAGAGTTCTTGTAGGTAGCACATCACCGAGTCTTTTCTGTCACTCTGATAACGTCTCTTGGGTAATTAAATTAGACCATTGATATCCAAAGCAATCAGAGAAGCTATTAGCAGAAAGGTCCACAATTTACAACAGTTGCTTTAATAAAATACCCTAGCAAAATGCAACTTAGAGGAGAACGGGTTTCTTTGCTGTACGGTCCTCTTTCTCTACAGCAGTGGTTCCCAACCTTCCTAATGCTGCGACTCTTTAATACAGTTCCTCATGTTGTGGTGACCCATAACCATAAAATTACTTTTTTTAGCTACTTCATAACTCTAATTTTGCTGCAGTTGTGAATTGCAATTTAATTATCTGGTATGTGGGATATCTGATATGAGACCATTGTAAAAGGATTATTTAACCCACAGGTTAAGAACCACTGCTCTAAAGAAATATTTAAGGCAAATTTGAATTATGCTCTAGTGGATTCCATATTTTTATTTAAATTTAGCATATGTCTTGTTGGAAGGTATGGGACAGCTTAGTATGTGACATAAACTCTGCTTATTGGGTCTCTTGGAAGATAGCCCATGCTAGACTCCTGTCTGTAAGCACACCATAGCATCATTAATAGTATCAGGCCTTAGAAACTCCCCTTGATATGGATCCCAATTTGGGCCAGTCACTGGACCTCCTTTCCCTCAGTCTCTTCTTCATTTTTGTCTCTGCAGTTCTTTTAGACAGTAACACTTCTGGATCAGAGTTTTTGACTATAGAATGGCAACCCAGTCCCTTCACTTGATGGCCTGTCTTTCTACTGGAGGTGGACTCTACAAGTTCCCTCTCCCCACTGTCAGGCATTTCATCTAAGGTTCTGAGAGTCTCTCACCTCTCAGGTCTCTGGAACATTGTAGAGGATACCCCCCAAACAGAGACATGTCTTAATGAAATGCAGAGAAAAGAGACTTACTCGGTGTGGCTACACTGCAAAGAAGATGGGGTATGGAGGTTTGATGAGCCTGTAACAGTGACATGAGGATTAAATTGGAATGGACAGCAAGCAGCCTGCATAGCTGAGCAGTTCTAGTCCAGGAATGGTTCTCCCATCCTTGACACGTCATTTTCTACTCTCTAGTCTCTCCTGAAAAGTGGTCTAACAAGTTGTTTGAATTATTTGAAATCTCTTCCTGGGACACTAGTTGCTCCTCTAGCTGGAACCAGTGCTTAGTCCTCCCCACATGAGAATCCTGGGAGTGGGGAGGTCCTATTGAGAATGTGCTTACAATAATCTGATATCTGAAGGGTGGGGCACAGGTGTCTCTTTAGAATATCATTTTTTCCTAACCCTTTGGTGGCCATCCGTCTAAGATCAAATTCATGGTAACACCATACCTGCCAGGATAGCTACACTGAGACATGAATATTTTAATGAGCACAGTCTAGCTTATTAATGTGCAGGAACTACCATAAAGTAATGAGAAAGCTGAGCAAGGGGACAAGGACAAAGTTAGGTACAATTTGATCCTTTTCTACTTAATCTTTAGGTGTCATAATCCACACCTTTCTCCTTTCCTCACTCCCAGTTTTTCGTTCACAGTGTCACCCATTCACTCCTCCATCAACATGGCTGCTTTGGAGTTGGTGGAAAGACAGCTCTCTGCCTCTGACAGGCCAGCACAGTTCACTTCCTCTCTTGAAACTGGGAGGGCTCACTTTTGTATTACAGTTGTTTTCACCAGGCTTTTGAAATTGCTGCTTATGGCTTGCTGTTATTCAAAACACGTTCCTGGGTTGCAGAAACATCTTAAAGGGCTTATTATCTAAAACTATAAACTATAACAGCCATTTATAAGTACTCAATTTTGTTTTCTTTCAGTCACTCCAGTATGGAAGTGCAGTCGCCCCTCAGGCCTCTACACATGCTCTACTCCATGCTTGTAACATACTTTCAGAAGACAGGCAAAAATGTCAAGCCTTCATTTTATAGACCCGGAAACTCTTCACTGACCAAACTATCTGATAGAGAAGCTGCAATTACTATTCCTTAAATTGCACTAATGGTTGTCATAGAAACCAACTAGTGTGCTATGGAAAGTGTTTATATGTACATTGTCTGGCTCTCTCTGGCTCCTTCTCTGCAGAGATGCTAGCTACAGCCCCCAGAATATGCCAGATGTGAAGCAGATGACACGGATGCTTGACAGAGTAAATCAATGTTTGTTCTCATAGCTATGCTTCCACAATGTTGAAATAAAGTCATGTCAACTTTCCATTCTCTGGTTTCTAGGTAGAAGAACACCAGGCCTGTTTGTTCACTCTTTTTTTTTTTTCTTTTATATATATATATTTTTTTTTAATTAGGTATTTTCCTCATTTACATTTCCAATGCTATCCCAAAAGTCCTCCATACCCCATCCCACTCCCCTACCCACCCACTCCCACTTTTTGGCCCTGGTGTTCCCCTGTACTGGGACATATAAAGTTTGCAAGTCCAATGGGCCTCTCTTTCCATTAATGGCCGACTAGGCCATCTTTTGATACATATGCAGCTAGAGTCAAGAACTCCGGGGTACTGGTTAGTTCATAATGTTTTTCCACCTATAGGGTTGCAGATCCCTTTAGCTCCTTGGGTACTTTCTCTAGCTCCTCCATTGGGGGCCCTGTGATCCATCCAATAGCTGACTGTGAGCATCCACTTCTGTGTTTGCTAGGCCCCGGCATAGTTTCACAAGAGACAGCTATATCTGGGTCCTTTCAGCAAAATCTTGTTAGTGTATGCAATGGTGTCAGCGCTTGGAAGCTGATTATGGGATAGATCCCCGGATATGGCAGTCTCACTTAGTGAAATACTTTGTTATTGGGGTGTGCCAAGTTCCAACTTTGGCCATGGAATATTGTCTAAATCCTACCATGTGATATAGAACTTTCTTTCTGGAAGGGTGGAAGTCTAAAATTGTGTTTTATTTTGAGACCATGTCTCATATAGTTCAGGCTGTCCTCAAAATCAAAGTGTAGGTAAAGGTGACCTTGAACTCATGATTCTCCTACCTCTACATCTCTCCGGACTGAGTTTCTTGCCATACACCACTACATCTTTTAATTGCCTCTGAAATCCATGACGTAGTAAATGTCAATACGGTATTTCTAACGACCATAACACTTACAACAGGGAACATTGGGATCTCTTCTTTGATTTTTTTCTCATTAATAAAAAACATTAAGAATGGACTCAAATGGAAGCCAGAGGACCATTTTATTCGAGTTTAAAGGAAAACCCCAAGGCAGGCCACCCATAAATTTCAGCAGTCATTCAGAGAATGGAGGGGAGAGGAGAATGGCATGCAGCTTGGGTTTCAGGCATGGAGGCCTGTTACATGACAGCAGACATGATAGGGAAGGGAGCTTTAGGAGAAGAGTAGAGAAGCCCAAAGTATCAGGAAAAGCATACTTAGGTTCTACCAAGTAACCAAAAAAAGAGACATTAAACAAACTGGAAAAGTTCAGCAAGGCAGGCAGATGTAACGAGATCTCATGATTGTGCGCTTGGAGGAGTTGGGTTGAGGGCAAGAGTTCTGTAAAGAAAAACACTGTGTCTCACTAAAGAAAAAATTATTCTGCCTATTTCTTTAGCATGGTTTAATATAACTCAGCCTTCCTATGGTGGTCAATTGGCCAGGTGATTGACAGGCCTAAGCAGACTGCAAGCTGGGCCAATACTTTAGTCCCAGCTTTGTGTTTTACAGTTTAATTTCTGCCTGGCTGGCTGAGCCATAAGCATGTGTGTAGATCATCGCAAAAGGAAAAGGCTTCTGTAACTAATGATTTCCAAAGACATTAGCTTTATATATGAAATCAACTAAAATTTTTCAAGCTAAATGGAATATTAATAGCTAATTCTAGAATATTATTTAGAGTATGCACAAGTAACTTTGTAGAAGACATTATGCTCCTAATAACAAGCAAAATTATTTATGTAACCATCTAAAAGAAAGTAACTGGTAGGAAAAATGGAGAGAAATGGTTATCATAATTATAAAAATTTATGTGTTAACATTCCTAATCTGTAAATGTTATTAGATTATTAGTTACTTCATTTTATTTAGGCTCCAAAGATTATTTTAAAATATTCTGTTTCTGAATTTTAATATCTGTGAGGAAGTATCACATAGAGAATATCCACAGTATCTGAGCAAGCATAGACCTAAGCAGCAAATATACAAGATGTATGGGGGTTGATTCAAAGGGAATAAGGGTATTATAATCATTTTGTCATTAACCAAATTTTAAAACACTAGATATTTTAGAACTATTCTGATAATATTTATTTGATAGTTCTGATTCTTAGAAAGGGGAAATGAAAAAGCCACCAAAGAACTAATAATATAGCTATCCAACAATCAACCTTTAAAATTTTGACAGCTCCATAGGGTGATGTCAATTTTCACCATGACCATATTTGGCTTGCTCCCTAGTGAGTTCTAGATCCCACATATGTTTTAGCACAGCTGCAGATGAGAACTTAGAACAAGGTATAAACTTTACACTATTTGCTAGCCACCATCTTACATTCCTTTGCCAACTCTTGTTAGCTGGAAACTCAGAAGCAATCACAGAACAAGCTAAGGTAGGGAATGTGTGTTACCTTAACAGAAATACGCTGAGCACAGTTACACGTTTTTCAGCCAAGGCAAGCTAAAGTCCAGGCCATACAAGAGATTAAAGGGACTGCTTTTATATGTGTTTATCTGAAATTTTCAAATAAAATAAACTAAGGATCACAGGTTAAAAAACACAATAAGTAAAATAACAGTTTAATAACCTGTTACAGAAAACCATGACTGCCTTGTGGGAACTACTACATTGCTCATTTCTTACACAAACTGCCACAAGTTAAACAGACACTGTGGAAGATGTAACCACACTGAAGGATCAAGAAACTTCATGAATTTCTTACATTTTATTAACTGCAAGAATTCTCTTGCTATCCTGCTCCATCAAAACACTAAATTAATATTCATTAAAGGAAAACTAAGCTGCAGATTATTAATCAAAAGCAAATTTGCTATTACAAAAATCTAATTACGTTGCTTTCCTTTCTCCTTTTGGGGGAGGGGCTATATAGTGTAAGGGCATCTTCCCCCCAGTGGTCATGTAAACCTAAATGAATACTGGATTATTTAAAATAATCATTATAGTGAGGGCAGCTATCTTAAGCCTAAAATCTGAAAATATCCTAAAAACCACTTCTTCAATTTTCATATAGAATTTTAGTTTATGAGAGTACTTAAAAAAAATTAGCTACCTAAACCAGGGCACTTGGCTCCAGAGACATTCTTATAGACATGAAAGAGGAACTGTACCCATGAAATACCAACAACATGGTTTCTTACACATGACCTATATAATGGCATAATCGGTTGATATCCCAATATGGATGAGAGAAATCTCATAATGGCCCACAACTAGATAAAGAGCTACAGGCAATCATGAGAGATGGAAAATCAGTCCTCTCCAGAAACGAGCCCTCTGGTACATTATCTTATCTTAAGCCGTCAACCCTAAACACATCTACAAATGAACAATGAATGAACTCAGTAAGTGGAGTGTACGAGTAAAGGGTGGGGTATGTGGGGATGTGTACATGTGTCTGTGTTTATGTGCATGATCACTTTTCCCTTTGCCCTCTCTTCTGGCCTCTCACTTCTTCTTGCTTGTCTCACCATAGCATCATAATTGTATAAGATGTCATGAGTTTGAGAGAGAGCTGGGGGTAAATACAGGAGGAGTTTGATGAGAAGAGGGGCTGGAAGTGGTATAAATATAGTATTCATATATGAAATTATCAAAAAAGTGGAAAAATTAAAAAATTATACTTGCTAATATATGTTAAGTTCAGGAGCCAAGTCAGGAGATGAAGGATAAAAAAGCTTAAGGGTTACAATCACAATTAGAAATTCTTTCCATTGGAGGCATAAAAAAAAAAAAAGGATCTTGGTCTCCACCAGATCCAACTAAAGCTAAACATTAACTTACTCTATCAGTCATAGCTTGGTGACCATCTTGGAAATTAAAGGATGTGCTGAGAGAATGTTGGGTTTGCACTCAATTTCAAATTTTAAATGTGAGTGTTTGATCTCCTCTCTCCTCCCTCTCCCTCTCCCTCTCTCCCCCTGCCTCTCCCTCTCCATCTCCCTCCCCTTCTCCCTCTCCTTCCCCCTCCCCCTCTCTCTGTGCATGCATACATGTGCCTATGTATGCAAGCCAACTGATCTTTCTTAAGTGTTGTCTGCCTTAATCAAGCCCAAGAGGTCTTACCTGTCTCCACCTCCCCTGTTCTGAGATTGCAAGTGCATGACAAATTTCTAGTTTCTGGAGCACATTATCGGGCCTTCATGTCAAGTAACTGAAGTATTAGTCCATGCCCTGGGCCATATATATATATATATATATATATATATATATATATATATATATATATATAATAAGCTAGTATTAAGTGGAAAACCAATTGATTGTTCACCTGTCAAGATTACTTTTTGAAAGTAAGGTTTGTCTTTGGGGAAATGCCATTGGTACTGACCAAGTTATATCCAACAGCACATCAGAACTCCTTTTGTACAGAGGCTGACAGGCACAGTGAATAGAATCAAGACCCTCCTAAGTTTATACTCAGCGTGTGGAGGTGGGGGACACAAAGACTTGATGTCTGTGCAGAGTGCTATGAAGACTATTGAAAGAGGCTGGCGAATGGTGGGGGAGAGTTGTTATAGACCGGGTGCTGGGCAAGACCACAGAAATAACTAGGAAAGAGTATTCCTGGCAAGGAGATCAGTAATTCAAGAACCTGGGCATGGCTGAGGTGCACAAGACATGTAAGAAGGAATGTGATACCAGAAGAGAGGGCAAAGGAGAAAGTGATACAAAATGAAGTGAGAAAAATATTGTGGAGTCTGAATCTACAGTGACCAGCTTCAGGAGGGATGTAACAACAAAGTAAATTTATTTGACTTTTTTTTTTTTTTTTTGGTTTTTCGAGACAGGGTTTCTCTGTATATCCCTGGCTGTCCTGGAACTCACTTTGTAGACCAGGATGGCCTCGAACTCAGAAATCTTCCTGCCTCTGCCTCCCCAGTGCTGGGATTAAAGGCGTGTGCAACCACGCCCGGCTTGACTTCTATTCTTAATGCACTATCATGTATGTCATGGAAAGAGCAAATGTAAAGGGCACGGTGTATCTAAGACAAAACTGGGCTGTCCCTTGTAAAGAGTGTGGTGCTCACGCCTAATGAGGAGTGGTCAAAATCAATGTATACTTTTATAATAACCTGGCCATTAAACTTCAGCAAGCCCACTCCACTGGATATAATAGAAAGCAAACTGTCTGCCTCCTACCACCTGTCTAAAATAGATGAAGACTTGGACTGGTCAAGTTTTCCCGTAGTGTCTCTTCCAATTTGTCTTGGTGAGTTCTATCACTCCAAGGTCTTAACTGACAGACATTAGGACAAGGGCAGGCTACTGCTGGAATGTCAACAAACAAGTAGAAATTTCTGTCCTTTCCTGTAATCCATATGTGTTGTCCTAAGTTTGGGTTGGGAGGGGTTTATCACATCTTTCTTTAGCTCAGAACTGGCTGTATTTGGGCATCAGATAGCTTTGCCTGAGGAGGACAATTACCTCAGAGCTTAAAACATTCCAGTTGAGTGAAGGGTTGGCAGGGGGCTTCCTATGGAGGGCAAGAAGGAAAGAAAAAAGAGTTGATGAGCATGGTCTACAGTGTGATATATTAACAAATACAGACAGCCTCTGTTTCTTTGGCCAACTCAGGCATGTGATTCAGCCCCGAGTTGGGATCCTTCCTTTGCTGAAAGTTTGTAAATTATAACTGGGACATGACTGTCTGGGTTTCTCTTAGTGAGAATTCATGGCCTCTTTCTAAATTAGCCAGCATTACAAGCAAAAAAAAAAAAAGAACTTATATTTTTTGGTCCCCAGTGCTCCCTTCCACATGCCAAAGAAACAACTAGATGGACTCAAGATTCATTTAAGCCTCCTCTGGACTTGCCAAAATCATCACACTTCACGCCATCTGTTGCCTGATAAGGCTATGCCAATGTCCCCAACTGGTGGAGAAGATCTTTGGCCTCAGCTAACATTTTCCATTGACATTCTGCCCAGCTTGTAATGAGCCCTAATGTAGGATGAACAGCTTTCCAAGCCATAAAAAAAAATCCACATCAGCAAGGTATTTGTGGACCAGGATGCAAGGCTTCCTCCATACTAACCTCACCATTTTCTTTTTGCATCTAGTACTACTGCTAGCAGTTTAAATTTTGCTCCCATTGGGTATCAGTGACCACAAAGAATAATTATTGTCACAGAGAGCTGTTCCACACTAGCCTGGCTATAGAAAACTCCTGTCACTTTAGCCTGCTATGAAGTCATGGGTGGCCAACCTTTAGCTTTGCAGTATGCTCTCCTTGCCTTTGCCTGTCCAATAGCAGAGGCATTACAATATCCAGCACCTGTATGTAGATGACCCATGTACACCACTCTCATTGGGCAGCTTGGTTCTAGTCACTTAAAATTAATTCTAATGGTGAAGGTTCATTCAAATACTAGAGACTACTGCTTGGCAAGGATAATGAGATACTAAGACGGACAATGAAAATATATAGACTGTAAACCAGCATAACAATGTCATACCAAACTATAATGCATGTATTCCAATTTTCTGTATATGTTTGTGTGTGTTCATGTGGGTACATATATGTACATAACTATGTTCCTCTCATAGTGATGACTTGACTGTCATTCTTCAGAAGGAAGCAAGCTACCTTATTTTTATGGATGGGGATCTCTCACTGGCCTGGCACCCACAAAATTGGCTAGCTTTTTGTCTAGTAAGCCCCAAGGATACTTCTGTCGCTGTGTTCCTAACACTAGGATCATAAGCACGTGCCATCATGCCTGTTTGTTTGTTTGTTTGCTTTGATTTTAATGTAGCCTCTGGGAATCAAAGACATGTCTTTGTGCTTGGATAACAAGTATTTTACCAACTGAGCTATTTCATCAGCCCTACATTCAAATTTTTGAGCCCCAACCACATAAGACTAGCTAGGATCAGCTTAGCGAGTAATTGTATACTGACTAAGCAGAGTCAGATAACCACAATTTCCCTTGTCTTCACTGGCACATGTAATGAATTGAGAGATGTCAGAGTTAATCAAGAAGAAAATATATGATCAAAAGATATTTATTAATAATGACCTTTACTTGAATGTCATTACAACATATTTTCATATGTACGTGTGTGAGAATGGGACAGGAAATGCCCTTTACAGCATCAGATGTCCCCCAAAATGGCACAAACCATTACCCGAATGGAAAAGATAAACAAGTGAGGAAAATTACCAGGAGGTCTGACAGGTCAGTGAAGCAACTTAAAATAGTCTCTGGGGAAAGATTTCCAAAAAGCTCCAATGGGGGTTTTATAACCCTAAAATTTATCTTATTTATCACTAGTGGATGTTGGGTACAATGTTTTAGAGTATTTAAAGCAGATAGGCTATGGGTTCCTAAACATGGGTTTAATCTGACTTTAGTTTTTTGGTTGACTTAATAAACAATAATTAAATATGACTTTGACCTAAGAATACATACTGGCACTCTCAAGATATAAGCAATATAAAGTCAATATACAGAAGACTTTTTTGAATTATGTAAAACCTTCATTGGAAGCAAACTCATGGGTTGCTAGAGGAAGACAGCAAACCTTTGATCCCAGACACAAAAGAAGAATGGCAGATACTATGGAATGGATAGAAGACAACCTGTTTCCCTCTGGGAAAACTATAAAGCCTCCCCAAGCATAGGACACTTTGGTATCCTTAGAGAAAGATTCATGGTGAAAGATGGGGGGAGCCTCCTCTACCTCTGGAGATAGAGCAGCCCATTATCTGACTTAGGGTCCTACACCAATGCTAAGCAGAAGCCTACCACCACAAAGAGAACTTTCTCTAAAAGTTGACAGCTCACAGAAACTTTTTGCCACAGAGGGGGCATATATAAACACTGAAAATCCCCAAACCTGAGAATTTCATACGGCAAGAAGGAGACTAAAGCTGAGCTAGCATGGGCTAGGGAACAAAAAGGCCACTCTATCTACCATGCTCTTAAACTTAGTATCAAGCAAGAGGAGTGCACTTCCCAGAGAAGTCATCCCAGGGTTCAGACATGCAGGATTATTTATGACCTAATGAAGGCAGAGGTGAAACACCTATAAAGCACACTACTTTTCTACTATCTGTACTTAGATACTTGTGGTATACTAGAGGCATGGATAAGAGCACAGACTCACAAATACAGCTTAGGTCCTCACTGGAATAAGTCCATTCTCTATATCAACAGTCTGGCATATAAAAAGCATGACTGTGTTTGGATGTGGATATAGTTTACCTGTGTATGACATTGTGGTGGTTTGAATATGCTTGGCTCAGGGAGTGGCACTATTAGGTGTGGTTTTGTTGGTCTAGGTGTGGCCTTGTTGGAGGAAGTATGTCACTATGGGGGTGGGCAATGAGAACTTCCTCCAAACAACATGAAGCCAGTCTTTTCCTAGAGGCCCTTAAGATGAAGATGTAGAACTCTCAGCTCTTCCTGCACCATGCCTGCCTGGATGCTGCCATGCTCCTGCCTTGATGATAATGAACTGAACCTCTAAATCTGTAAGCCAACTCCAATTAAATGTCATTCTTATAAAGAGTTGCCTATGCCATGGTATCTGTTTATAGCAGTAAAATCCTAACCAAGACAGAAGTTTGTGGTGGTTTGAATATTCTTGGCCCAGGGAGTGGTACTATTAGAACGTGTGGCCTTGTTGGGGTAAGTGTGTCACTGTAGGTGTGGTCAATGAGACCCTCCTTCTAACCACATTAATCCAGTCTTCTAGGGGCCTTCAGATTAAGATGTAGAACTCTCAGCTCCTCCTGTCTTTCTGGATGCTGCCATGCTCCTGCCTTGATGATAATGGACTGAACCTCTGAACCTGTTCAGCCAACCACAATTAAATGCTGTCCCTACAAGAGTTGCCTTGTGAAGCTGAAGAGATGGCTCAGAGGTTAAAAACACTGACTGCTTTTCCAGAATTTATGAGTTCAATTCCCAGCAACCACATGGTGGCTCATAACCATCTGTAATGGGGTCTGATGCCCTCTTCTTGTGTCTCTGAAGACAGCAATAGTGTACCCATATACATAAAATAAATAAATGAAAAAAAGTTGCCTTGGTCATGGTGCCTGTTCACAGCAGTAAAACCCTAACTAAGACAACCTGTAAGCCAGCCCCAATTAAACATTTCCCTTAAAAGAGTTGCCTTGGCCAAGGTGTCTGTTTACAGCTGTAAAACCCTAAGTACAAACATCATGCTCCATAGTTAATCAAAAAATGAGAGATACAAAATAAACCAAGAGAAGGCTATATATTTTCAATAGCTAGAATAATTAATATAACAAGACCCAGAGATGAATCAAATACTGGAATAATATAAAAGGGAACATGACTATGATTAATATAATTCAAGTAGTAACAGAAAAGATGGAACATGGACAAATACATGGGAAACTTCTGTGGAGAAATGGAAAAGAGTAAAAGAAAACCACTACAAATATTCACACATGTGAAATTAGTGACGAAGATGTCTTGGCAACAGAGTTTACATCAGTGTACATAGCTACATTTGGCAGTATATAAGAAGAGTGCCATGGTCCCTGTACAAGATATCATGGAAAGTTTTGAAGCATTCTTTATTTCCTTAACAATTTTTTTTAAAAAAGATTTTTGGTGGGTTTACAAGCCAATTTATTAGAGGCAATAAAATAATTGATGAGTTATAAAACAAATCTGTTTGAGTTATTTTGTTAATATTTAAACAGATTTAATATAAAACAGATTTACACCAGGGGAAAAAATCCACCTTCCAAGGACTCTTGAATAATATATGCTTTAGTACACATTGGATGAAACCTAAAAGAAAAAAAAAATCAAATGAGACCAAAAAATATTTGAAGGACAGAAATCATGTACTTTCTTAAATTTTTTAAATATTTCAAAAGAAAGATGCTAGATGTGCAGAGAAAGACAAACAGAATAAATACCAAAATAATAAAGCTACTGAAAATAAAACATTATTATAAGATTTTCAAAATAAAGCATGAAAAGAATCATATTACATAAAAAGAAACAAAGTATAACACCAGAAAACTATGTAACTCAGAAAATAGTGGAGGATCATGTTATAGTAATATAAAGGAAAACCCAGACCTTGTCCCATCAAATATGTCCCTCAAAAGAGCAGCTAAAACATAAAATCGTTTTAGTCGAGAAATAAAGATTTTTTTCCCAGAATATCTGAGTCACACAAAATGTTTAAGAGCATTCTTCAGTAAGAGGAAACAAAGGTCCAAGCACATTGTCTTAGAAATGCTTGACATTTTGTCTTAAACAATAGGAAAATGAGCTGAACACAAAAAATGCATATGCAAATTAAAGGAAAATAACTGATAGCTGATAATTGTGGTATATGAACTATTTGAGTCAATATCAATGGATTTTGAACTTTTATTTAGCAACAGTAATACATTACCAATTAATAAAAAAACCAAGTATATATCAGTGTTCTATTAGATTTTTGTTGTAACAAACACGACCAAAAGCAACCTGAGAAACAAACTTATAGTCCATCACTGAAGGAAGGAACTCAAGGCAGCAATCTGGAGGCAGGAACTAAAGCAGCTTTCTCACTACCTTGCTTGCTTATACAGTCTGGACCCATTTGTCTAGGGATGGCACTGTGAACAGTAGACCAGACCTACCTATTTCAGTTAGCCATCCAGAAGATACTCCATTAGCACGCCCACATGCCAATCTGATGGAGGCAATTCCTCAACTAGGTTCTCTCTGCCCATGTGTGTCAAGTGGACAACGATTAGTAATCACAGCCAGAAACTAATTCATAAATCTATTCATAAATTGAAAATGGTCATTTTTTTTTTTTGCTAGAAGCACAAATGGTTGTCAAATAAAATAATAGCATGTCATTTTAAATTTTCAGATGGGTTCTTAAAAAGTCAAATAACAACTCTGGGTACACAGGAACTTTAATAAATCTCCTTAAACTTTATGAAAGATACAGTTTTTAAAAGTGTAATTTCTCAGTACAAAGTAAAAGTAACTTGTCATTATGTTCATGCTCTCTTTAAAGACACTACGTGTATTAGTTCACTTTAACTCTCTACCAGTTCTGATTCAGGGACTGCTACAAATGCTAGATACACAGGAAAAATGGCATGGGAAAAATGTATCACATTCTCAAGGAATATTACTACTTAGAGATGGACCGTGATCTTCACTAATGCTTCCAGGCTCCATAAACTAGGTTCAAAAAGAGTACCCTGCCATCATGTCAAAGGATGTTGAAATAAACCTGATGCAAAGCCATATGAAAAGTACATGCTAAGTGATCATCTTCCGAGTAATCATCCCAGCAGCCTGGATACCATAATAGGAATAAGAACATGTTCAACCAATAGAAAGCTATATTTAACATCAATTCAACTAGCAATACATCTTAGGAAGTAATAAGATGTTACAGAAAAATACAAAATTATAGATAGATGCATAGTGTATATTATTTAGTGAAAGTGAGTTTAAAAGGACAGTCTAACATTAGTAAAAATCTAGAATCATAAATGCCAAAGTAGTAAGAAGGTGATTAAAGACAATTCAGTTTACTGTTTTATCTGTATTTCTATTCCTTTGATATCACTTTAAAAAGAAAAGAAAATCTAAGACATAAGAAAATATGTGTGAATATTTTTAATCTCTTTACATGATTGCTATCTTTAAGAAAACAGAAAAAAATCAAAACTCTATTTTTATATTTGCATAAGTGAAAATTTAAAATATCTGAATGTGAAATTACTAAAGTTTAATTTAAACTAGAAACCTTAAATTATTTCCATTATATATTATTCAAAATTCTATCATTCTCACTATGTTGCTTAAAATGCTTAAAATTTTTCTCACCAATGTTGCTAGGATACTTTAATGATGAACATATTTATTAGAATATCTGTGTTATAATAAATTAATCAAGAAAGTAAACAACAAACAGATTTCAGCCAAGTGATAGTAAGGAAATTGAACTAAGATGAAAAAGAGATAAGCAAATGGAAAGTGTATAGGCATATTCCGATCAGTAGTAATCACAACTGTCCTTACTAGTTAGATGTGCTTTGTGTAACTGCTGAGTTAAAGATGCTCTACTTAGGAAACCTTTATAGTGTATGTTGTGATTGTGAAGATCTATGCAGTAGCAGGGACAGAATGGTATAGGCCACTTCTGGACACACAATTATGAACAACACTCCTCATTCCCAGTATTAGTTCTCTACTTTAAAGACCTGGTTTCCCTGATCTGGATAAATTTTCTACTAGAATTCTAATCTTATTCCTTGCCTTACCTCTTACATTTTCTTCTTTATTCAAAAGCCAGTATATGTTACCCTTATTCTCAGAACTGTTGAGGAATCTCAAATGCCATCTTCAAATGAAATGTAAGTTATAAGGGATAGAAAGAAAGCTCATAAAGTACTTTTGACACAGGCCTGAGAATTTGGGTCGTAATCTCCAGGACCGTTATAAAACATCAGACATGGTGGGATGCTGTAATCCTAGGAGTAGGCCTATGAAGACAGGAGGAGCCCTGGACATTGTGGTCCAGCTAGTCTCAGTAGGTGGTGAGCTCAGTCAAACACTGTCTCAAAAATAATTGGTGAGCAAATACCACCTTTGGCCTTAAAGGTGCACATATATGCATGTAACCCATACACTCACACATGTGCACACATATGTATGCATTTCATGCACAAATATAAGCTACCATATTACTAGTCTTGTTTCCTTGATCAGATATGTTAAAACCTGAAACAGTTTAGGGAAATGGAAATTATTTACTTACCCATTATTTTTGTATTTAGCATAAATTTGATAGCTATGGCTTTAGCTATGGTTTTCACAGTTATCTGATGAGCACAATTTGACTCAAACAGTGGGACTCACTAAGTACTTGCAGACTATGTACTGTAAATTTTAGTAAATTGAGTGAATGGGAAAACATATTAGATGTCTTCAAGGCTGAGAAAAACTGAGAGTGCATTCCATTTTACTTCATAAAAGTTTTATACCAAATCTACTTAAACATCGTTCTAAGGCTACAGTTCCCAAGAAAGAGCTAGGTTTTGATTTTCCTCCAACCATCAAGGGTCTAAATTGATCTTGTTTATTTCTATCCACAACTTGCCATCTTCATGAGCCAAGTCTTGTAGGCAAGGGTAATATCAAGCCAATACAAGCTGTGTGAGATATGCAGAAACTCTGCACTGGATAAGAGCACAGAGCAATCAATGCAACTGATCATCTATGAAGTTTACTCAGAATTTATTACAAAGAAATAAGCATACCTAGATGGACTCATTAGAAGCTGTTTTTCCTCTAATACATGAAGGGGGAAAAACTGACCTGAAGAATTTGTGTGCCAATGATTCACAGAAGTGTAATTGATCATGAGTGAAAAGCAAGCAAAAGTAGTCACTGTCAACAGAGACAGAAGGACAAAGTACAGGGTCCCTCTGGACCACAGAGTGAGTTTAAGGCCAACTTGGGCAGCTTAGTGAGATCCTGTCTTACAGTAGAACGTGAGAAGAAAGCTGTTGATATCTCAGTGGTGGAACATTTACCTAGCACACAGAAATCTCTAAAGTCAATCCCTTTACCACATACCAACTAAAGATAAAGAAATATGTTTATATGTGTACTGTAGTACATAATTCATCCTTAAAAACAAATGCCATCTGACCAATGATAGAACATAAGTGAATTCTGAAGACACTGTGTTTAGTGAAAGAGCTATTCACAAAAGGATCAACTTCATGGTTTATTTCTGGAAGCTATCTGGTGTGGTCCAAAGGGACAAAGAACACAGGTGGCTGCTCTCCTGAGGGAGGGAGAAAAGAGAGAAATATTTAAAAGGTGCAGAGATCAGTTTTGGAAGATGAATAGTATCCTGGGAATTAGTTCAACAATACAGAATATTACTAATACAATTGAGCTATAAACTTATGAATGACCAATGAGCTACTTTTTGTTTATTTTTTACTAGGATTAAATCATGTTTTTAAAATTAGATTTGCCTCTAATTCAAGTAAATATTCTAAATAGATAAAGAAAGCAAACAAGTTAGTGTGACTCAAAGTAGAACAAAACTACGATATTTAATACCTTGAAATAGAAATATATACAAAGGGTATTGGAACAGTTTCCAATCAGAAAGCTCATACTATGGAATGCTCTGATCAGGACAGGGCCTTTTCTTTTGAACTGAGAGTAACTATGATTACTCACAGGACATCTACACAAGACAGGGACAAGAAACCAGCCTTTAACTTTCAGTCATGGAGGTGGAGAGAGACTCATGAGGCCATGCCCATCTCTAAGGATTTATAGGCAGTTCACGATTGTTGGGGAGATTTTCTTCAGTGATGTAGCTGCTCATAAGTTGCCCATGTAAATAACCCTCATCCAAGTTCCTGTAGGTAACTCTAATTAAACTCATTGGCTCGCCAAACTAGACTTGAGTGGAACTGTTTCTCTGATTTGTTGTTGGCACCCGATCTGGGATGTAGAGATATTTATTTTATTCATCACCCTAAGAAATTCATGCAACAGCCTATAACCTTTAAAACTCAGCTTTTAAAATGGGAAGGATAGCTCAACAGCTAACAGGACTTATTGCTATTGAAAAGAACCTGAGTTCAGTTCCCAGCACCCATATGATTGATCATAACCACCTTAATATCAGCTCCAGGGGATCCTACACATATTTTCTGAATTCCATAGGCTCCTACACAATATGGTGTACACATAAGTTCCCATGGACAAATTATAAACACAAATATATAAAAATAAATAAATCTTTAAGAGTCAGCCAATAACTAAATAGCTACAAATCTTAGAAGTCAGGACCTTTGTAAGAGCATGCACAAATCTGACCCCTTCAGTAACTCTGCTATGAGCTGACACAGCTTAGTGCTCCCATGAGAATTTGTGGGGCACATGGGAACTGTGTCACCAGACAGAAACTTGGCAAGGTCAAGTGTATTAAGAAACCCTGGTACTCTCATACCTGAGGACAGTAGGAGTTTCATCTACTCCTGTCCAGGTTCCTGTCCTGAAACACACAACTATGACACCTCATGGAGAGAACTATGATAATCAGTCATATAGGGGCACCTGAAGTCCCTCCACATGCAGATGAGGCATCCCTAACATCTTAGACCAAGCCAATAGAAAGCATCTGCTTTTAGACCCCAACCCAACCTAAAATGTATATAAGACTGTTCACAAGGAATAAAACAACAGATGAGTTATTTCATCAAGGACCATCTGAGAGCATCTGTCTTATAGAGCCGTAACACTTTGGGAAAGTGCTGGAAGCTGCTGGGTCCCACCACAGTCACTTTCTGCTAGGTGGTGGCCCTGACCTTGGCTCCTAGCCACCTGCTGTACTCTGCCCTCAGTATAGCATCTCAAAGCACCACACTCCTCCGAAAGACCCAGCAGCTCACCTCAATCTCTCCTCCCCTCTCCTTCAGAGAGTGCAACTCTTTGACTGCTCTGGTCATGTCAGAGCCCCACAAATCTCCACAGAGAGCATCTGGTACATAGACCTACAAGAATTTATTATATTTGAATGTTTTGTTGAATCAATAGGAAACTTACACAGATATATGAAGGAGACCTCCACACCATGGGGGTTCCCTCACAGATCCTGGATTAGGCACAAACCACACCCAAGCATCTGCTTTCACAGAGAGAGCCTTGAATAAGCAAAGTTCTGGTTCAGGCAGAAAAATCAGTGACAAATGATATAGCAGATGTAGTTTTTAAGAAGAAGAAAAAAAGGTGGGGCAGTCTGTGTTAGAATGAGCTAGGATACAGTGGCATACTTTGATTGGGCATATGTTAATTAGGTGACTCAAAGGGGATTTCTGATTGTTGGGCTTCAATACTTTGATAGCAGGACTTTAGTAGTCAGCCTCAGGATGTGGAAGTGGTCAAGTAAAGGAATAGACCTTGGAGGATAGCTTTAGGAATGGAATCTCATAGTTTTTAGCAAGGCAGAGGGAATGGAAGAGAAGGACAAGCTCTGCCAGAGCCATGTTTGCCAAGCCCATGCTTGCTAGAACTTCCATAATGTGGCTCCTTTGGTTGTTTTCTATACACTTTATCTATTTTGATTAGCTTTTGCTATTCTCTTGGCTCAAATTTTTTGATATGTGTCAATCTTTGTCAAAATCAAGCATGGCAGCAAGGCATGGACACTTGATATATTACACTTAATTAAACAAACTCACAGGCAGAATTGGTTTAAATATTTTCTTTTTACTGTGGTATTTAGAAGTAATCATACACACAGAACTTAAAGGAGCCACAATTCAAAATTTTTTTTCAGGCCACAAGTGAGCCCTTCATTCCCAACTGAAATGACAACTCACTGTTAAGTCAAATTTATATAAATATATAATGGTGTACGAAACATTTGCTCTACCTCAGAATAGTCTTGTTTTTTATCTTGAAAATCCACATGAGAATAGGAGTGTGGCTTATTAGTAATGTGTTTGACTGGCAAGCAAAAAATGATAAGTTCTATCCCCAGTATAAGAATGAGAGGGGAGGCCAGGCGTGGTAGCGCACGCCTTTAATCCCAGCACTACTGAGTTCAAGGCCAGCCTGGTCTACATAGTGAGTTCCAGGAGAGCCAGGGCTACACAGAGAAACCCTGTCTCAATAAACCAAAAAAAAAAAAAAAAAAAGAAGAAGAAGAATGAGAGGGGAGTGGAAAAGGGAGAGGAAGAGGAGAAAGAGGAGAATTAGAGAAAGAGGGAGAAATAACAAAGAAGAAGGAACAGGAGAAGAAGAAGGGAAGGACAGGTGAATTGTGGATTTACCTAGTATGCTAGTGTAGTTTGGAATGTTTTACAATTATAACCCTATTAGTGAATGGAAAATACCCCACATCACAGATGTACTTCCCAGCTCATGTTCCTTTAAGGTTCCATAGGAAAGGGATTGGTCAATAGGTTATTTGAAGAAAAGCATCAGGTATTGGTACCATGATTGCCCAAGTCTGGAGATGCTTGTATCCTTTGATAAAACTCTTACAGTTCCATACATAGTATGCATTTGCTTTCCTGTGGAAGGTCATCTCCAAATTGCCAATTATATCTAGTAATATCAGTCCTAGAGCTGCTATTCTATATTATTTAAGAAAGACAAGACAAAGTGGCATGTTTACTGAATATTTTTTATCTATTGTTTATTAAACCCACAGAGTCAGAATCCACAGACATGGTGGGCTTAATCCAATACTTAAAAAACAATAATAACTAGATTCTCTTTTCACAAAGCCTTCTGCTTTCCTTCTAGCAAAATCTTGAGAGTGCACTAAAAATAATCCACTCCACCAGTTTTAGATTAAGACCATCAAAAGGAACACTGCAGAGAATTACTGTAAATGTGTGTGTAATGATTGTTCTAGGATGTTCCAGTGTACCAGTAAATTACCATGGACAAAATTTGAAATGCTACAGCTAAATGAAAAACTAAATCACTTTTAAATGTAGAAACACAGAGAGAGCAGTAAAAAAAGAGAGAGAGAGAGACAGAGACAGAGAGACAGAGACAGAGAGACACAGAGAGAGACACAGAGAGAGACAGAGACAAAGAGAGACAGACAGAGTGACAGACAAAGCAGGGAAACAAAAGGACACAGCAAATTAAGGAAATTGTTTGGGTGACTTATAAGTATATTTTCAAACAGTTCAAGGCCCCAGGGGTCATGTGACTCTATTTTCCTTCCCTGGTTCCCAAGGCCTTTATGGAACCAGCCAGAATAGTTCTTAAAGTTCGTGTATTTCCTGAGTCTCGGCATTTTGGGAGTGAGAAGGCACAATGGAAATGTTTCCGGCCCTAGTGGCAAATAATGTTTAACAGGGCTTAATCACAGCCATGAGAGTCCTTCTTCAAACAAAACCTATCACTTACCAGTGACGTCTATGGCCGCTGGGTGTTTGTTTGAGTTGGTGACTTCGTACATGAAATATGACTAATATGCAATGCTCAAAATAAGTTTATATCTCTTCCATCCCCAGTTCCCACCAGCTTCTTCCCACACACACTTGTTTTAAATGAATGGAAAGTAACCAAAACAATCCAAATGGCTAAGTGCCACCATGAGGATAGTAGTCACTTTAAGGCAAAACAAATACCCTAGCTCCTCCCCCTAGCCCTCTCACAAGTGTCCCCACCCTTCTCATTATACAGAGCTGTCCCCATGGAGATTATTGGATGGAGAGCATTGAAAGACAACCAACAACGCACCAAAGGCTACCGGCACACATGTGTATATTTGAGTACACACCCATGACACCCAGTAGAGAAGGACCTCACAGATTATTTCCTCCCATGTAAAATAATCAGCCAACAAATCCCAACTCAGCCTTTTAGTCCTCACACCTGGATATAGCCCTAGGGAGCTCTCAGCCACACAGCTATGGGAACTCCATCATCTAGTAAACTGTTATTGCAGATAGAATTGGGGAGGCGAGAGGGGGAGTATCAAATTAATAATAAAGCAGTCAGCAATAAAGTAAATGAGTGAGGGGGTCATCACTAGAATATACCTCCTCTGTTATTTCCAGGAAATAATAATGTGAAGTGGAGAGATTAGAGGGGGCAAAAGTAAGTCTGGAGAGATGGTTCAACTGTTCTGAGCGTGTGCCTAGCAGAGGACACAGTTCGGTTTCCCACACCCATGTAGGTCTCCTCACAATGGCCTATAACTCTAGGTACAGGAGATCAAATGTCCTCTTCTGGCTTCCACAGGCACGCGCGCGCGCGCGCGCGCGCACACACACACACACACACACACACACATACTTTAAAAAAAAAACTTTTTACATAAATCTTACTAGATTTCTTATTGATTGATCGAGTGATTGATTGACTGACTGATCAATCCTAGAACTTGCTCTGTAGATTAGGCTCTCCTAGAGCTCAGCGATCCACATGGCAGGTTTCTGGACACCACTGAGGAACACTAAGTGTACTCAGACTTCTGTGAAGCCAATTTCTGAAATGTCTTTATTCTCACAAAATTGAACCCTTATGCCTTTCTCTCCTTGTTTTTGGTAGGGGTGAGTTGCTTGTCTGAGTACTCTGCAGTCTTCATCCAAATGGAATCATAAATTTTTCTTTTGTAAAATGGCTCATTTCACTTAGTCAACATTGCAAGGTTCATCCATGTTATAAAATGGATTCATACCTCTTTATTTTTGAGGATGGATAATAGTCAATCACGTGCATCTAAAACAAAATTTGTTCATCTGCCAATATATATTTGGTTGGCTTCTACCTTTTGGCTATTGTGGGTAATGTAGTCATGAACTAAATATATAAACATTGTTTCAAGACCCTGCTTTCAATTAGTGTGTATATAGAAGAAATGGAATTGCTGGATCCTATGATGTTATTTTCCATAGTAGTTGCACCATTTTACATTCCAACTATCAGTGCCCAAATATCTGTGTTTCTCTACACCCCTTTCTAATACTTGTTATTTTCTGATTTTCATTTTGTCTTCTGTTTTGACAATTGCTTTCCTAATGCATGTGAAGTGCTATCTCATTGGCATTTGATTGATTCTTAAGGTAAAATTGCCAGAAAGGCATCTCTTCTTCCAGAAGACATTTAAGAGAACAGAGGAGTATTAAAAAAGAATGGTAGATGTACAAGTGATTTATGAAGAACCTCTTCTCATCAGGTAACCACCTTGACTTCAGTAAGACTGTGGAAACAAGATCTATACGCTCCCAAGCTCCTGATGCTCACTTAGCCCAGGGTCTAGGACATTAAAGCTAACTTTACAATGCAATGGTATGAGCTGTAAAAACTGGCTGGTGTTACTCATCCCTCTTGAGCTTCACCTGACACAAGAGGTAGCTGCAAATAAGACTGTTAAATGGCGTCATCCACTTAAAGCAACGGTTGACATTCCAAGTTCTCCCTCTATCCCTTCTAGGCATTCTGCATTTGATAAAACTGAAAACACATTTGGCCCTGAGCAACACCTCCCCACTCATCTTTTAAACATGTGTGTCCCCAGAGAACGATTCCATATGTTTCTGATTCATTTACAATTAATTCATCAAAACGTTATTTTGATGTCCGAGAAGCTTTATTAAGGCTCTCTCATGAGTCTTTTTTTCTTAGAAACAGGAAATCATTCTTTGCCAAATGCCAAACTCAAAACACACGGATGGAGTTTGAGCTGAGTTTGAAGCACTGAGACCTCGGCATCTGAGCAAATGCCAAAGTTGGACAAAACCAGCACTTCATCTTTACATTCAAGCCAAGCCTGGATTTAAGAGATGATTAATCACTGGCTCTTGAGATGCTGGCTATGTCATGAATATGAGATCTCAGGTGAGCTGCAAAGCAGTATTGAGATGGGAGTGAATAAATAGCCTTTCAAGTTGGTTCAAGTTGGTTCTAGCAAGACAGTGAGTTTCTAGGAATACCTGTAGACAGCACACTCACAGAAAACCTCTGAGTAGTCTTCCAATTAGTCTTTCTTGTCTTTTTCTGAGTTATTTCAGACAAGAAGGCTTAGTATTGAGTACTTCTGGACATCAGGGTCCTGTTTAGACCTTCCCCCCACACAGCATCTACTTCCTTACTGGGGTCAAGGTCATTCCTCCTCTGTGCAAGATCAGTACTTTACACCTGATGCACTCAGCTCCTCTTTCCCTTGAGTTCTTTCACATTGCTATCCCATGTCAAACCTCCCCATCTGCTCCACTCTGACCAAACAGGTTCCCATAGCTCCATGTCTCAGCTAATGTATCTTACACATTCAGACATCAAGTCTTACTTTCTAACATCTGATATCACTCTGTCTTTCTGAATCTCACTGGCCTTCCACCTGCATGTGTCTGGCTTCCTCCATTAAATCTTGATGTAAATCTTCATCTTTCCAAAGGTCTAGAGTACTTATGTCAGGGTCTGTGATCATTCATCATATGCTACCCTTAAGACCACTTTTACTATGACCTTGTATACATTAAAAGTGAATGACCCTGAATTAAGTTATCCTTAATATCCTTAAAATATTTTAATGGTGTGGATGGGGATATAGCTCAGTTGGTAGAATGTCTGCCTTGTATGCATGAGGTCCTGGGTTCAATCCTCAGCACTGTAAATAAATACATCATAAAGATACCTGCATCGTTACTGACATTTTGTATGCCAAGAAAGACATAGGTTATTTAATACATGGTTGTGTTTTAGAATCCTAAATGAGATAAGAGGTACATAAAGGCTTTTCTATAACTACAAACATGATTTAGTCTTCTAATTCAAAAAGTTGTGGATATAATTCCAGAAGAATTCTGGTAAGATGAAAGTTAACAAAAGAACATTTAATATAAATAGATAGATAAGTCTCTTAAAGTCAAGTCTATCATCCATGCCTCCAAGTTGCCTTAAAACCAATTATCAATATCAGGGAAAAGGAGGAACAAAAATGAAAATACTATTTCTTGTCTTATCAGAAGACATGATGGTATAGGGATAAAGAAAATTTTGAGAGAAACTGGTCACATGAAGCAGGATTTTAAGATAATGGAAAGAAAAGATCTAAAGAAAAAGAAAAGAAAAAATGATGAAATTGTAATTTTTGTAGCTGTGGAAAAACTATCTGTTAAAACCAGCTTAAAGGGGAAGGACTTATTTTTGGCTCACACTTTCAGAGGTATCACTCCAGACTCACTGTGGTGCTACGGAGTTGTGCTGTGATAGTATACATCTGTGGTGGAATCTGCATCGAGAAGCTAAGCTGTTCATCTCATGGTAGCCACAAAACAAAGCAGGAGGGTCCTGAAGCAAAATTTACTCTTCAGAGACATGTCTCTACTAGTCTACTTCCTCCAACCTGCTAACAGCTTGTTCAGCTATGATGGACTAATGGACTATCTACAGATGAGTCAGAGTCTTAATGATACAAGCACCTGGCAACCAGCTGGCAAGTTCTCGCATGTGGGCCTTCAGGAAAATGTTTAGATTCCAACTGTAACAGAAACTGTTGGCAGGGAATGATGTGGGTAGGATTTCTTGTAAACTACAATTATCATCAGAACACGGGAGAAAACTAGAATAGAGATTGGATGTGGTTGTATTCCTTCTGACTCAACCTGGAAATGGGTGATTGTCTGCCTGCTACTAAGAAGAAGGAAACGAGTGACACTACTCTGAGAACTTGTCATGCTGGAAGAATCTATGAAGACAGGTGACACTATAGGAAATGTCAAAGCAGCTGAAAAATATCACTGACATTAGATGAAGGAGATAAACTTCAGAGTGTCATTTGGAATCTGTATGGTCCTAGTTACAAGAGCAAAACCCACCTGTAATCCCTTTTCCCTGGTTGATTGGAGCAAAGAGGAGCTTCGGGATTTGGAATCAGAAGAGATAGTTCAATCTGAGGATTCCAGAAAGAAAATAACCACTGAGCAGGAGTCAGCACATTCTACTATATACAAAGCCAGACTGAATTCAACTCATAGAGCAAAATAGTCTAATTTGGTCCTGAGGAAAGCAAGATATTGGATTGGGAGGGGGGACTTTGATAGTCAAGTATTGAACTTTCAGTATATAACCAATTCTCATTTTCTAGTTCTCAAGATTATAAAGTTGTTTTTGTTTCAAACAATGGATATTTAATGTTAAGACACAATAGAAAAAGAACTTGGTTAGCCTATATCATGATTGAAAATTTTAAATGTATAATTGGATAATGGTTTTAAATTTTAAAACCTTACCAAGTTTAAATTGTAAAAGTTTTGTGATTTGTTCAGAGGTTTAATTTATTAAATTACAAAATCTCAAGCTTTAAGAACATTTGCCAGGGAACTAAAATACATGATAAGTATAGTTTCAAATATTTTTGAAAATGTTGAGTTTATAAATGGCATCCAAAATTATTTAGCTGCTTCTGAAGTTGAATGAATAGAAATAGTGAACTAGTGATATTGTCCAAATAATGATAAAGGAAACTGTGAGCCTGGTCCTTAATTCCTTCCACAGAGACACTGACTGGACAATGGAGGCTAGTTTCCTTGGAGAAACATAGTAAAACTAAATCAATTCCTAAAGAGCACACCCACAGACACTGCACTGGCAGCAAAATAATATCCCCTTAACACTATAAAGTGAGACTGGCAGTTCCCAGTTCTTAAAGGGATACACCCTAGACCCTAGATGTATTACAAAGCCTTTTAGGTAGCCTCTCTAAAGCTTAGCTTTTATTCGTCCTGCATCTAAGAGCTGACAAAAATAGCTCAGGTTGTGAGATCTATCAGCAAAGACTATTATTTGGATTAGCTCAGACTCAATGTTCCTTCCCTCTTGCTAGCTCAGTAGGAAATAGACAAGGGTTTTCTGTTTCTTGCTGGGAAAGATAGAGTAGAAACATGGATTCCATTTCCACTCTTTGAACAAGATTAGACAAGGAATCTATTAATTTTTATTGTATGTGTACAAATGTTTGCACACACACACACATACACATTTATTTACACACAATCTGTCAACCACATGCATGCGGTGTGCACAGAGGCCAGATGAAGGAAGTTGGATTCCCTGGAACTCAAGTTACAGACATTTGTGGTCTGCCATGTAGGTACTGGGAACTAAATCCAGCTCTTTTGCAACAGTAGCCAGTGCTCTAAATCACTGAGTTATTTATTGAACCCACCCCAAAACTATTTCTATTGTGCCTAGCTTAGAGGGCTGTTGGAACCTGATTTAGACCATAGACCAGAAGACCATAGACCACTATAAATAAAAGAGATCTGGGTGCTGTTTCCAAGGAGATGTAATACAGCAAACAGAGACCCATACAGTGAATGGCCATATTTTTCTAGACATTCAGCCTTTATTGGGGCTGTTTCAAAGGAATTATTTTTGACTCATATAACTTAGATAACTGGTGATACCTAGTATATTCACTATAAGCCTGTTGGTTTATAAAATCAGTGAGAAACTGGCAGCTTTTAGACAAACTGCTCTGCCATTGTCAGAAACCAGAGCAAATAAGGGAGTGTGAATATTTGTTAAAAGGAATAAGCATATCTCATAAATTTTATGCTTACATTCACAAAGCTAGAGAAAATGTATTCATTAAAAAAGGTTTGAGAAAATGTCCCTTAATATCAAGTCAGGTTGACAGGTGAAGGTCTTTCCTTTGAGAAAGCCTGGGTATAAACACAAGGAGAGATATTATATTGAAAACTGTGTTCATCCCAACACAAAACTTCAAGGCAAACAGCGATAGAGGAAATAGCTCATTGAAAAGAGCAAAAGTGAATCGGCAAAATCAACCTAAAGAAACAAATATGTGAGTTTTCTAATGAAGACTGCAGCTTAACTATCATGAACATGCTCAACAAAATAATGAAGGAAATGAGAATATAAGCAATGATTTGAACATATAAAAATGAAGCAAATTTTGGAGCCAAAGAACATAACAACTGAATGAAAATTCTTGAAAAGAGCTTAATGGAAAACTTGGTCAAGCAAAAGAAAGAATCAAGAAGTTGAAAAGACAATATTTGTTCATTGTTTACCAGAGTAGTAAAACAAAAAACAGAGTAAAAGAAACAAAAGAAATTAACTGAATACCATCAAATGGAACAATGTGTGCATATGAAAATCTCAGAAGAAGGGGAAAAGAAAATGACAGAGGCTTATTTGAGAGAGTAATGTCCTTAAATTACCAAAATATAAAAGAAAATGGATATTTACAGGTAAGAAATCTAAATTAATTCAACCAATTTCAAGCAAGAGTCTATAATAACACACACTGTAATAAAGTTGACAAAAAGAAATGGAGGGAGAAAGGAAGAAAAGAAGGAAGGAAGGAAGGAAGGGGACTTGGAAACAGCAAAATGGTTTAGGGTATATGGAAGATATGTGTAGAAATATCAGTCTGTTTTCATAGCAGCAACATTGCAGAATGATGTGACAGATTCAAAATACTGGCAGTTCATATCCATAATCCCAGCACTTGGGATGGAGAGAAAGGAGGATCCCTGTGTGTTCAAATCCAGCCTGGATTACAGAGAGAGTTCCAGGGCAGTTTAGTGTACAGAGTGAGATACTGTCTCACAACTATAAAAACTGCTGAAAGGAAAAAGTGCTGACACAGGCTAATATACCCAGCAGCACTATCAGCAATAATGATACAATTCCCAGATGGCTACAAGTTAACAAATTTGTTGCAAATGGACCCATCTTTTAAATAAAGAAAGTCTTGCAGTCTGAAACAAAAAGATGTTAATTAGTAGGAAAAAAGCAAATGAAAGTATAAAGTTAATCAACAAAGGTAAATACAGAGATAAATAGAAAATGCTGTATTCCATGGTAACAATGACATGTAAGTCAGCCTTCATTCTAGTGTGTGGGTTAAAAATATAAAACATATGAGAACATGCTAAGTTGATATGCAATACAATATATAATACATTATAATACAAGTATGTAATTTGTGAAATTGGTAATATAAAGTAGGGGAAAATTGAAAAAAATAAAAGTAAAAAATTATTCAAATTAAGTTGTTACTAGTTTAAAATATATTTTATGTTACCTTCAACAAAAAACATAGAAAATACACAAAAGAAAATTGGGCAAGGATGACAAAAAGGAAAAAAAATATTGAAACAAAAAGGAAGATATTAAAAGATAAAAAGGAAATCCAGCAATAAGACAAACACAAAGCACTTCAGCTTTATAACAGTAATCATTTTAATATAAATAAACTCCTCAGTTAAAAGGGAGTGATTTAATAGCTTAAAAATAAGCTATAACTATTAATATAAAAGCCTGACTTTAGAGTTAAGGGCACATGTGCATTGTGATGTTTGCTTTCGCTTTCAGCTTGATAGGATGCAGAATCACCTAGGAGACATGTCTCTAGGTTTCTCTTTGAGGACATTTCCAGAGAGAATTGAATAAGGTGGAAAGAACCACTCTAGATGTTGGCAGTAGCATCCCACAGGCTGTGGTCCCTGGTCTGAATTAAAAGGGGAAAATGAGCTGCATATTCATCTCTACAGCCTGACTGAGGACACAATACAACTAGCTACTATAAACTTCTACAAGCTTGTCTTCTCCTCCATGAATTGTACCTGCAAAACAGTGAGCCTTAAACTCTGTAAGTTGCTTTTCGTCAGGTATTTTTCCACAGCATCAAGAAATATAACAAATTCATAGAGTGATGTAAAGAGATGCAAAGAGATATGAAATGAAGCCCACTTTTTCTGTCAACTTGACTGGATTTAGAGTTACTATGGAAACACAACTTTTAGTATGCCTGGGAGGCTGTTTCCTTAAAAGTTGAACTGAGGAGAGAAGACTTACCCTAAATATAGGTAGTACTATTCAGTTGACTGGGCTCCCAATTTGAATAAAAATCAGGAATCTAGCAGAGCACCAGCATTCATCTCTTTCTGCTTCATGACTGTGAAAGCAATGTGACCAACTGCCTCATACTGATGCTGCCATGATTTCCCCACTGTGATGGACCTCTTCCTTAACATATTTTCATCTGATATTTTGTCATACAAACAAGTGACATGATTGGTAGACCCTAAGTGGTGGAGGTAGCCATAGGTCTATCAGACAAAACAAACTGTGGAGAAATGACAGCTGCAAAAGGCAAGTATATAGAGGCTATGATGAATGTTTCAATTTACTAAGAAGATAGAATTGTGTATGTACACAGCATTGAAGAACTGAACCTAAAAGACTTTACAGTGATCTTTCTCAAGCTCTTCTCAAACATTGAAGAGAAGGAAATACTTCCAAACCCTTTCTATGAGAACAGATCCCAAAGCAGAACTGAAAAGCCAGACAAAAGTACTACAAGAAATCTAAGTTGAAGGTTATTATCTCTGATGAATATAGATGCAAAGCTACTCATCAGCAAGCCACATTCAACAGGATATCAAAACATTACCAAGCCTGGTCAAGTGGAATTCATCTCTGAAGTTCAAGGGTGCTTCAGTGCACAGAGACAAAGTGGTGGACTATATTCATATTATGAGGGGTTCAAAAGGTATCATGTGATCCTTTCAATGGACATTTTTACAAAATTCACTACCCTTTCGAGATAGATTTAAAAACCCAAGCAAACAAGACATTATGTTCTTTTAAAATGGTAAAGGTAATGTCTGGAAAGTTCACAGCAAACAAACACAATAGGAAGAAAACGGAAAACTCCCAAAGATGATTATAGAGTGGGCACCATGCTGCCCACGTCTATTCACCATAGACAGGAGTCCTAGCTACGACAATTTGGTAAGAAGAGGGAATTAAAAGGCATCAAGAGACAAAAATGCCTCTATTCTGCTTATATAATTATCTTCCCTATTGAAGTCACTAAAGATTCTTCCTGCTCCCTTCTTGATTAAATATCTCTCTAAAGAAAAGATGAAAATGGACAATAGGTACCCAGAAAGGAAATATCATGCCTTAATCATCAGGGAAGTACAAATTTAGAACCACAGTGAAGCAGCACCAAACATCTGACAGGATGGCTAGTGTAAATACTGCAAGAAAATAAAACAGATAAGGCTGCAGAAAAATTGAAGCACAGCTCTGTTAGTGTGTATGTAAAGCAGTGCAGGACTGCAGAAACCACAATGGAGGCCCCTTGAAATTTAAAGACAGAACTACCTGCCAGCCAATGGCGCAGGTTCTGCGGATTTATCTGAAAGAGTTTAAAGCAAAGTGTAAATGAAGTAGTTGTTCTCCCCTGGTCAATACAGCATTTTCCATAAACAAAAAACAGCAAGGGCCTGCTTAGCTTTGGAAATGAGTTCTGGCAAATTCTGCATGTTGAACCTCAGGACATAATATTAAGTGAAGGTCACCAGTCACACAAAACAAATGCTATGTATTATTTTCCTGAAGGATCCACAGTAGTCAGATGTATCAAAACTGAACATCTAATAGTGCTAAGCTGGGACTATGATTTCAAAAAATGGGAAATTGCTATCCATTTGGCTCTATGGTTTTGGTCATGCAAAAAGAATGTTCTAGAACTATGCTGTGCAAGTTGGTGCTTATAGCTGAAGATATATTCTATTTTTAATAATTTGTTGAAGAAAAATTTCACGTTCTGTGCTTTCTCCACAACTTATAAAGAGAATAAGACAAAAAAACTTGATCAATAGTAAAATAAGATACATAAGCAAAATTTAAAAGCTCAGCGATGGCCCGTGAGATGACTTAGACATGTGCTAAGTCAGCAGCACCAGAACCCCACACCCACTCCAAGGGGACATTCAAGAGCCAGCTACTTACGATTTATAAACATCTCCCTGCTGGTTGTACATTTCTTTCATTTCACTTTCTTCTTCTTCCCTAGCTTCTCTTATTACTGATCACTTACCTTGACCTCAAACATATTCTGACTGCATGAAGTTGGGCTGAATATTACAGTTCAATGTATGTTCTTTCTCTTCTTTCAATCACCTTTTCAAGCAAAAATGCATAAAGAATTCAATCTTTGGCAGAGTTATTAGATTCCAAAGTGGGTCAATGATCATGCAAGGTCCACCTGGATAAACCAATCATGTCAAGATAATTTTTTACCTAAACTGAGTATATACAGACATATATGTCTTAAATTTTGTGTACATGCAACATCTAATCTGTACAGCTAATATTACTATTCTAAGAAGACATCACTAACATGAATGTCAGTTCTAATATATTTCTGTGCCAGCTCTTCAAGGTTGGCCATGCTGTTATGGAATCCCTGACCTGCATCAACACTTAAATCACCCCAATCTCTAGAGGGTAGCTTTGTGCCCAAATTGTCAATGGACACCCATTTTTTTCAGGAAATAAATCAAGCAGCCTCCTTCTGTCCCACAGACTGATTCTCCTGTCTCCACAGCATCTCCTCCTTTCCACCACTCTGTTCTCCCTTTGTTCTTCTTGACTTTCATCCACCCATTCCCTAATCCAGTAAGAATTCTCATCCAATTTTGATTGTGCATGTGGTACTTTCTCGGCTTTGGAATGTTCTTCTTGCCCTTTTCAGAAAGGCCAGTATGTTAAAGTGTTCAAGCAACACAGGCTCTCAGCCAGGCCATGGAAACTCCCAACAAACTTTACTGATCACTAGCTGGGACCTTGGACAAGCTTCAAAGCTCTATTCCTTCTGTTGCCTCATCTTGCAAATGAGGGTAAGAGTAGTCGGTTAGTTAGTCAGCCTATGTAAGATGCTGAGAACAGTGCCTGGGAAGTGGCTCCAAGACTATTGAAACATTAGAATAGTATGTAATGTTCATACACAATTAGCCTGCATATTACCTGCTGCTGTTCTTTTAAAAGTGTAAGTACACTTTCTTCTATGATGTCTTTCTTGGCAGGTCCAGATGGGTTTGTCTTCTTGTCTTCTCACCTCCCATGGGGCTTGTTTTACTTACAGATTCTATCAGAGTACATTCCACTTTGTTGTTCTATAATTTGTATCTGTCCTTAGTCTGTGAAGTTCTAGTAGGCAGAACCCATTGCTTCCTTATAAGTTGTTTGTTCCTAATTTCATCACAGAAAACAGGAAAGAAGATGTACTACCTGCGTGTCTTCACCAGTTCAGTCTGCATGGCGAGAGGAGTGGATCACATCCTGTTATTCCTTTCCCTACTCCAAAGTCCTGCTTGTGGTTGTAGACATTTCCTGGATGTGAATGTAACCCAAATCTGGCCATCCTAAACCATTTGGACCTCTGAGAAGACAGCAGTGCTTTATAAGCTCTATAGTCACTTATTTCAACACAATTAAGAAATGCATAGCGTTAAAAGAGTTGGGGTATTTGATTGGACAGCCCCAGAGCAGCCAACGCACTGAGGATCCTAGCAGCACTTGTTGCTCTAGGAACTTCTTAGAAATGCCATTCTCACATCACATTTCAGATCTACTGTATCGGGTCCTTCCTAGGTAATCCTAGCAATCTGTTTTCACAAGTCCTCGGAGTGAGGCTGCTACTTCTTACAATCCCAAACCACTGCAGCACAGATCAGTATAAGCGACTTTGGAACCATCACCCTAACCTGTTGCACATTGTTTTTCTTAATCTGCTACAGCTTTATATCTCCATCATCACAACTGATTTCCAGGAAGTAAGACCCTTCAGAAATGTTTGGGTTCTTCACTCTAAACAAAGCCTTTTAGGTGGCTAGATACATACCTAACAAGTATGGCTTACTATCTTGTCTACGGTCTGGTAGGTTTGGATAGCTATTGTGTGCCATTGGGAAGAGAGAAAAAAGGGAGAGAGGGTCAAAAGGGTAGAGAAGGAATGGGTCATAGTGGGAGAGGTGAGAGGGAGGGGGAGGGAAAGGAGATGGGTGTGAGGAAAGGAAAAGTAACAGGAGGAATGACTTACCTGTTTCTGAAGACAGCAGGATTGCGAAGGAAGGTTCTAAGCCAAGATGTAATTAATGAGTTAGAGTTCTTTTTGTCATACCTCTGTGTCTTATGGAAGTCAATAATATCTGTTGGAATAATTTATTATTCAATAAGAAAGTAAAAAGGATGTGTCTATTTATATGGGCACTCCAAATCCTCAAGGCTACATTGTAAGTTAGATCTAATTATCTTTTTTTAAAATATTTATTATCTATTTTATGTATATGAGTACACTGTCACTGTCTTCAGACACACCAGAAGGGGACATTGGATCCCATTACAGATGGTTGTGAGTTACCATGTGGTTGCTGGGAATTAAACGTGGGACCTCTGAAAGAGCAGTTAGTGCATTTAACCACTAAGCCATCTCTCCAGCCCCAGATGTAATTATCTTAATTTATTAAATTAAGAAGCTGCAGTCTATTGAAGGCAATATTCTGGTTCAAATATATACCCGGAGAGTAAATGTCTGAGCTAAGGCTTCTTTTGAGCCTTACCTCTTATGTACACCTGCTATCCCAAGACACTCAGTTAGCTTGGGCTTCTGTTACTTGTTGGCAATTATCTAAAGCTGCTACAGCAAAATACAATAGACTGGGTGGCTTAACCAGTGACCATTCACTTCTCACATGGCTTTAAGCCAAGATGAGCATGTCAGATCCTGGTGAGGGTTTTCCTGATTTTTTTCCAGCCAGTGTCTTACCTGCACTAGTAGTCCTTTCTCATCTCGTGTATAAGGAAAGACACAGAAAAAGATTTCTTTCTATAAGGCTACCAATCAGAACCATGAGGATTAAGTCACCCTTAGGATATTATCCAAACCTGATCAGCACTTCCCAAAGACCCCATCTCCTATTCCCAACACACTATGTGTTAAAGCTGCAGTGAGTGGCTATGGCAAAACCCAAGCCCTTAGTCCACAACCCTTCTCTATCTTTGTAACAGTTTTCAGACCCTAGTCAACTACACTAACCATTTCTAGTCCCTCAAAACAGCCCTCTCTGAAGTGGGGGGAATGGTGGCTGTCAACATGGAGTTCTTTCTCAATAGGCATTTCTTGTTGACCATCTATCTTCTGCTTCTTTGGCTGTACCAAGTGTGTAGTGATTAGTGCCTATATATCTGTCTAGATTTTAAAATGTTCTTTTATGAATACACATTTTCCAATATTTTCTTATGCTACTCAATAAAGAAATAAACTTATATCCAGCAGAGAATCCAAATGCCTTTGTTTTCATAAATGAGAAAACTGACTCTCAGAGCATTAAAAGAATTTACCTAACAGTTTGGTTAATTTACTCCACAGCAGGCACTGCCAAAGAAAATTATTTCATTTCTGCTTATCTTCCATGCTTACTAAGTCCATAAAGCACAAGCTACTGAAGGCAATATTTCCATAATGGAAAGATAAGGTCATGGGAGAGGCTACTTTTTACCTTTAAAATAAAAAGGCTTTCAATTCAATTATTGGGGTTTCAGTGATAATATTCAACTACATATTAATATATTTACAAGCAGCAAAGCTAAACATACATAATCAAATTCTTAGTTACCCCCCATTGATAATTTCATTATTAAGGATTTGAAAATTTTTGCCTATGTGTTTTACATTTCTTCAAATATTTCAATAATTTGTGTGTCAGTTCTGAATGAAATTTGTGAGATTTAAAATAAAAAGCTTTACTATATTCTGCTAATTTTGTTTGCATCTTTACATATCCCTTGACTCTAAGAGATCGGACAGTCTCTACAGGACTCTTCTGTGTGAATAACTTGATAGAAATATATTGCCAGGTTGGAATCCATTTTTGGAATAAATAAAGTATAAAGCATTCATGTATAATTCCCAATTTGGCATCCATCCTCACCAGATTCTGTGGAGGAGCATCTGTGAACGTTAAATTATATACCACTGTCCTCTGTTCCATGCTCTTTACTGCAAACACTGTTGACAGGACTCTAAAGATTTTCTTAGCATGAAGAAGTAAACCTAAGGGATAAGGCCTTTGTGATGGTCAATAGATCTCAATGATAGTCAATGACAAGATTGAAGAGATAATGATATACCCCTTTAATTCATTACTCCTTTCTTTCAGAATAGTCATACTGAAATAATGACCCATCTCACGTTCTAGAGATCATCAGTAGCCTCAAAAGAATACATAGACAACAAATATTTAAGGTAGGAGAGGAAAGTTCAAAAATGCTGGGAGAAAAGTGAGTTTGCAGCAAGGAAACTTGTATATAAAAATTCCATGGTTTTGCCAAAATCTATCACTGTCCATAGCATGGCTGGTTGCTTTTATGGTTTGGGGTGTTTATACCATGTCTAAATCACAAGGCTAACTAAAATGCCACGCATTTCAGTATGGTCTAAATAAAGACTATAAGAACAGCAGGAGGCAGATTGAGAAATGAAAAGGGCAGCAAACCAGGAAAATGTGATGTTGGGCTCATTGGGCACGCTAGTACCCATCCTGTCTCTCAAAAAGCTTGGCTTAGATCAAGTTGTTTTGAGAGAGCATTCCTTAGAGATATTTGTCTTTAGTTATTAATTGCCCCACATGGGCACTGTCAGGCCACTGGTTACTTGCAAAGCCTTGATTTCAGATGGCTAGGCACAGAGAAAGCCATTCAGTGTCATTTGGTTTCAAAAAAGAAGGTGGTTTCCTTGGTCTGGAAACCCAGAGCAAGTAAGTCTGTTTGCGGTAAACTAACGTGAGACAGGGGATACCCAAAGACTGGAGCTTATGGAAACCAGATTTTCTGAGCAGAGAGTCCTCCTTCCTTTGAGGGAATATGACGGACATTCAGAGTTCACTTTCAGAGAAGCCCAGGATGGAAAACCTAGTCACATGCTCCCTGCCTTTGTATCATCTTGGGGCAAAACTAATTTCAATAAACAGATGATGTGTCCAAGGATGAAAGTAAGGAATGTGTAACATGGGAAAATAAAAATATAGTCAATGTTGGGAGTTAAGTGGAGGGGAGCTATTAGAGAGGTACTCAGGAGGTCATAGCCAGTGTCTGACAGTAATGGGCAAATGTACCAGCCGCTGTCATTTTGACATCAATAGGCTAATTTACTCCAGGTTTTCCTGAGGTTTCTTTTGAGTGTATTTTTAACCATACAAGCATTTATTTTGGTCTGAAGATAAAAAGCTTTTTGCGCAATGGTGCATATTTCTAAGGTAACAGTGTTTCCATTGTCAAAATGGCCATGGAAGGAGCACTGCCATGGGGATGCTACCTTCCTCCCATTTTTTTTTTTGAGTTTTGATTTTGATTCTTCATGGTGTTTAATTAGGCATCAAGGTCACTGATGTTCTGGGTTGGAACCTAGCCTTACATCTATTGAACGGTCCCTAGCTGACCGAGGGGAACGTGCTTCTCAAATGATTTCATTCTTTTCTGATATCATGAAGGAGGGAGATAGTTCAGACACCAATGTCCCAGGACATTTTCTTCTCCAATCTGGTACCCAGAACTCGTGCATACTGGATTAGACACAAGGGAAGAGGCATCTATTCAAAGGATAAGTGAACTCAGATGTTTTATCTTCACTTTGCTCATACTAAACCCCAGCTGTTGCATCTTTACCACCGGGGGGGGGGAGCTGAAATAGCAGTCAACGCGGTTAGTTGATGTCCTAGAACACGAATGGGCCCAAATAATATTTTATACAAAGTTGAAGAGGATATTACTAAATTAGGATCATACAGGTCAACATATGGACAGTTTTTAAGGGGAAACAATTCCTGTACTTTGTCCAGTTGGAAAATAAGATAACAGTCTCATGACTTTATTGGCACTTGGGCAATCCCACATTGTCTTCAATCATGATTGTCCCCAAGAAAATACCAAAAGAGAGATAGAGTGAAAGCGTGTATTTTTTAAAAGCCTCTCTCACACACACAAATAAAGCTGACCACAGGAATGAACAGAGACTAACAATATCAAAACACATAAAAGTGCTCGCTAGCTTCCCCTTTTCTGGGAGCTACTCACAGCTCCATGATGACAAGCACGATGTTCATTCTTAGTCTAAAAAATGTTTTCTGAGAACAGCTGGAAGGCATGGCTCGGTAGCCCGCACATCTGGTTTGATGTACCTAGACTCCTTGGAGCCACAGGCTGGGGTAATGCTTAACTCTTATATCTATTATAACCAAATTGAGTGCCAGAGTCTGTAAAGTGTGGTACTTGGGACATTTGGATGAACTATGTACCCATGCAGTCTTTCCTTGGAGATAAAAGACTTGAAAGGACTAAACTGGATACTATAGCCCCATGGTTCTTTTGTTTGCTGTCAATGGATGACCATATTGGTTGTTTATATAAGGACTTTTTATTTAACGATTTCAAAATATTCACTGACATGGACAGATGGCATGAGTGTCCAGAGTTCATATTTTAAGGATGAGGAGCAGGAGATGCTAGGATTCCACAAGTCCAGGGAAAGACAAGTTTAATTCAGTCACAGTGTCACAACACAATCCTTTCAAGAGATAATTTTATGCAGAACAATGTGCAATTTGGGGTAGCAAAGGATTTAGCAAAGTAATTGAATAAATTATTCTTCTTGTTGCCATGGCCAAATATTTGACAAGAAGTCACTTAAGGAAGGATGATTTTTTTTCTGGCTCACCTTTATTGTCCACTGAATTTAGAATCACCATGGCAACACACTGCTGCATGTATCTACAGGGGTCTTTCCAGAAAGATTTATCTGAGGAGGAAATACTCGCCCTGAATGTGAGGGGCACTACCCCATGGTCTGGGATAAAAAGGAGAAGATGAGCAGAATATTAGGATCCTCATTCTCTGCTTCCAGGCTGAGAACACAGTATGACCAGTCATTTCATGTTCCTCACCATAATGTATCCCCAGTAAAGGTGAGCCAGAAAAAAAATCATCCTTCCTGTAAGGATATTACTAGATCTGGAACAAAAGTGACCCAATAGCATCTTTAAACTTTAATTGTTTGTTCTAGACATCAATGAGATTTAACAATCATGTCTCTAGTAAGTGCAAAGATAACAAGAAATGGCAACTGAGAATATCCTTAAGAAGATAAGTGACTCATGAAAAGTGCACACTTTCTTTACAACCCAAATCCTCATAACAAGAACTGTACGACAGTGTGTTTTCAGAAGTCTTGCATGGCTCAGTGGTTAAGAGCACTTACTGGCCTTGCAGAGGACCAGGGTTTGATTCGAAGCACCCATCTGTTAGCTCAAAACTGTCTATAACTCCAGTTCCAGGAGATCTAATGTCTGGCTTCCTTGGACCCATGGTGCACATACATTCACACAGTAAAATGCTTATACCCATAAATCAATAAAATAAATCATAAAACAATAATAGAGAGTCTTGGTATCTAACACAAATATTCTGGAAATGAGAAGCCAGTGGAGCTCCTTTTACTCCTGCTAGCCTCTTCAGCCTGGCACCTCTCCCCCATCCTCCTGTTTACTTTTTCCTTATTTAGTGTGCACTGATGTTCATGGTATGGAGTTGTTCCAGTGTGCTTTATGTTGCTGTGATAAAACACTTGATCCAAAATCAGCGTGAGAATGAAAGGGTTTGTCATGTTACCCTCTTAGGTTTTGATCCATTATAAAGGAAAGGCAAAGCAGGCATTCAATGCAGGAACCCACAGCAGAAGCTGAGAGACCCCTGTTCACTGTTCACTATTGTCAGATCACTCGTTCATTCATGTTCCTTTAGTTTTCTTAAACAGTGCAAGGCTACCTCCCTAGGGATGGTGTCATTTACAATGGGATGTGTTCCCCTACATCAGCTAGCAATAAAGACAATGCCACATAGACCTGTGCACACTCCAAACTGATAAGGGTAATCCCTTAATTGAGATTCCCTCTCCCCAGGGAAAGGAAGGGAAGGGAAGGGAAGGGAAGGGAAGGGAAGGGAAGGGAAGGGAAGGGAAGGGAAGGGAAGGGAAGGGAAGGGAAGGGAAGGGAAGGGAAGGGAAGGGAAGAAGGGAAGGGAAGGGAAGGGAAGGGAAGGGAAGGGAAGGGAAGGGAAGGGAAGGGAAGGGAAGGGAAGGGAAGGGAAGGGAAGGGAAGGGAAGGGAAGGGAAGGGAAGGGAAGGGAAGGGAAGGGAAGGGAAGGGAAGGGAAGGGAAGGGAAGGGAAGGGAAGGGAAGGGAAGGGAAGGGAAGGAAGGGAAGGGAAGGGAAGGAAAGGAAAAAGGAAAGGAAAAAGGAAAGGAAAAAGGAAAGGAAAAAGGAAAGGAAAAAGGAAAGGAAAAAGGAAAGGAAAAAGGAAAGGAAAAAGGAAAGGAAAAAGGAAAGGAAAAAGGAAAGGAAAAAGGAAAGGAAAAAGGAAAGGAAAAAGGAAAGGAAAAAGGAAAGGAAAAAGGAAAGGAAAAAGGAAAGGAAAAAGGAAAGGAAAAAGGAAAGGAAAAAGGAAAGGAAAAAGGAAAGGAAAAAGGAAAGGAAAAAGGAAAGGAAAAAGGAAAGGAAAAAGGAAAGGAAAAAGGAAAGGAAAAAGGAAAGGAAAAAGGAAAGGAAAAAGGAAAGGAAAAAGGAAAGGAAAAAGGAAAGGAAAAAGGAAAGGAAAAAGGAAAGGAAAAAGGAAAGGAAAAAGGAAAGGAAAAAGGAAAGGAAAAAGGAAAGGAAAAAGGAAAAGAAAAAGGAAAAGAAAAAGGAAAAGAAAAAGGAAAGGAAAGGAAAGTCTGGCAGGTTCTAGTCCAGGTAAAACACAGATCTGAGCAGAAAGGCAGACTATAACTGCCCATGGCTTAGAAGGAAGACTAGAGAGTAAGAATGGGCAGGCAGATCTGGAACAGCCTGATGTGACTGCCTGAGTCATGAAAGTCATGATTTGAACATTTAATTCAGGTCTGCATCACAGTGGAAAACACAGATATAGTTGTTCTGGCTTCTCTCAGATTAGTCCCAAAGATGGCACTTAATGATCCATTCAATAGCTCTGGTCTAAGTAAGATGCCCAACAGCAGCTGTTCCTGCCTTGGGAAGTCTTGGAAAGAGGGTAAGCACTTCCGGCTTCACAAGCTCCTGAACATCTATCCCACAGAAGCAGCCATGTAGGCTGGAGGATTTGCGGGATTCCCACTTCCTCCTATTTTCCTGATAAGGTTTTAAAATCTTTCAGATACCCCTGGAACTCTGGCTGTTTTGACCGTTAGGACTCCATGACTCATATAACAGGAAGGGACTATATTTAAATCCCCTTTCCATAACAGCAGTGCCATAGGTTCTGGCATCCGCAGCATGGATGCAACAGGAGTTCCTGGCTCCATTAGAACTCATGGGGAGGAGAGGAGAGTAGCCCAGGGAATGGTGAGAATACAGAATGTCTGAGAGATTGTGCAACATTCATTCTATGTGGAGACAGAGGAAAGTGCCTCTTTACTTGCCTCCGAATTTTTCTTTCAAACTCTATTATGTTGTCCCTGAATTCTTTTCATAATCTCATCTCTTTCACATTTGCTTTTTAAGATATTGCTGACAGCACATGTTTTATGTTGAGCACATTGTCTCCCAAATCTCTTCTTCCATAAACCCTATCTCTTTTTGTCCCTGTTTCTCTCTTCTTCCCTATTCATCTGCCCAGACATCCATCACTTGGATACTCAAAGACCTCCAAACCCACTTACCATAGAGACATTTGCACAGCATTGCTCATTTAAGCACTCCTCATGTTACAGACCAATTCCCAACAACAGAGAAACAAGTAAAGAATATGTGATCGATATATGGTATATCATAAATCACACACACAGGCATTATGTGATATCAATGTATTATTGATTTATATTTCTCAGCCACAAAGAAAAAAGAAGTTTTGTTGTTTGTGGGAGATGATCATATTTTAAAAATCTAGCCAGTTTTAGAAAAAATAAATCTATGCTTTCTTTCATCTGTAGTTCTAGAGTTTACATAGTCCCACCTCAATTTCTATACCCTGTTCATCAATAAAATGGTTAAAAGTCTGCTCCCATCTCCTTTTAAAATCTAAAAGATCTATTCATTTGTTAGCACATTTGTTGAACAAATAAGATAGATGTGATTCTAGGAGAAGCAGAGGAGATATTTTTGCAGTGCATTGAGAGCCTCAGTTCCCCTGGTACTATTTCTGGTTTCATACAGAGCTTCTCTATACCAGCAGTTTCAGAAGCTCTAGGAGCCTCCGCAATGAGTTTGTATCCCCACTGGCTGCAGAGAGGGTGCCAATTCCCAAGTTGACCTGAGCAAAGTATGTGCTTACATTCATATTTATGTTGGCTCATTGCTGCCAGCATTTTACATCCACAGTTAATTATTCTTGCATTGTGAACAAAATAAAGAAGATGGTGAAGCCCATGTCAAAGAGGGCTTCTACATACTAACTAGGAAAAACGGAGATGAAAATATTTTTTAAACCTCCTATATCACAATAAATCTTATGAATTATAAAGTTTCCACCTAAACGGGCTGGGTGCACCCGTGAAATAGCTCCTGGAGGGCATCAGTCAAGATACACAAGTTACTGATTTTAGTTCCCTTTTCAAGACTTTCCACACTACAGACGATTCATTAGGTATCTTCAAGTTCAGCTCTCAATGTCATCAATAATAAAAGTATTATTGTACTTTAAGATGTTGACATGAGGAATCCATTTAGCTAAACCAAAGCTATGAAGCACTTATGTTTTTTATTATGACTTAATGCATGGCTCAGAAGGTCAAATCCAAATCTTAACCTTTCTTAAAGGAGGGCAAATATTTAAGTTGTACTGAGGGACACTAGAGGCTAATGATCTCCAATGAGCAGAGCAGAGAGACGAGAAAGTGGACTATTTTATATCTTGAAATAAAGAGTAATATATATGGTATCAGGAAAAGCTTGGGGAAACAATTCTAGAAATTAGGCCAGGATGGGGCTGGATGTTTATCTTTTTCATCTCTGTAGTTTGGGCAGAGATCTGGGGATAGCAACTCACTACTAAACTGATCAAGAAATTAACTTAGCAGAGCTTCAGCCATCATTTAATAAAATAGACTAGTTTGAAAAACACTACGCGTGCCTGTAGGCACGGGCCACAGATATAAAAGTTGTTCCTACTTAGCATTATGAAGCCCACCAATCTAGATCATGTTGTATCCATTAGGTTTTCTCAATTTCTCTTAAATCATTTTTTGGAAGAAGAATACATCATCAATACCTGGACTGAAGTTTCCAACATGTCTTTCCTCCAAAGGAACCAAGTAGCTCATTATTCAGGTCCCCTGTTCTGCAGGACAGGGTAGTTCTTTGGATGAAAGAGTACTGACTGCCTTCTGGCTTTAATGAATTTCCTAAGCCTAGGCTGCTTTTTTAAATCTACAAATGGAAAATTCTGTAACTTACTTCATGAGGTATCAGGACACTCACTAATGGCAGATAAAAACACGTAACACTGTTCCCAGTAGAAAAAGTAAATAATTGGTTTTTTTCTTTCAGCTTTTATTTGGGGAAAATGGTATCGTCTCCTACGCTCATTTCCCCACTAAAAAATGACAAGGTCACCTCTCTCTTGCTACACAGAATAGGGGCGGGGTGACATTGCTTCTCTCTCACCAAATTAATGAAGGATTATACCC